>NC_133976.1:83822331-84488633 GCF_047716275.1 Strix uralensis
TCAGGGACCAAGAAAGTCAGACGCCTTGTGTTAGAGTGAGGCATTTATTTAAGTACCACTCATTTCCCCCTAAGCTCTCTGCCCAAGGGCACAGAATAACACTTTTCCAAAGAACGGTTTGGAGAATATAAGACAGACAGTTGATCTATATCATCCTCTGGGGGAGTCTTTCTCTTTTTAGTGATTATGGAAGAAGTCAGAGGTGGCTAGCTTCCTGTTTTAAACACCTGAACAAGGGAAATGCCCTAAGTGTGAAAACTTCATCTTTGTGGCTAAAGCATGAAATATCACAAACAAATTTGCTACCATATAATTAAAAGAATTAGCTAGATACAAACACGAGTTTTTGCTCCCAGATTTGATGAGAAATCTTTTGCCTCCACTAACTTGGCACACCAAGCTGCTCACAATGCACGGAACCAGGACTACAATAATGTACTTGTGTTTTAGGCAGTTTCCAATCCTGAAATCAGGCCTGCTCTTTTTGGAGTCTTTTATCAGCTCATAAAAGCAAGAGGAATTTAAAGCTGCATTTTCAAAATCTTTTACCCTCTTCAAAAAGCTAAATGTTTTTTCTTATTTGCAACTTTGCAATTTTGCAACTATGCTGCTTTCCATACACAGACATTTGGGAAACTCCAGATGCAAACTTCAGTGGTATAGAATGTTTTTCTGCTCACATGTGAGGAGCAAAGCCCTGATCCTCCTGCTCAAATATCTTAGCTCCTGACATACCAACTAAAGAAGAATCTGTTTAGACACTGACAGCTCATAGACTGTGAAATGCTAATGAAATGTTCCCATTCAACAACAGATTGCATACATTTTACCTAAATAATTTCCATTTTACGTAGTTTCTCAGCACATAGTTTTTTCCTTTGAGCGATTCTAAGAGCTACTTGATTGTGATTTCTAGCACCTTTTATTTCCAACGCACGTAACCCAGCACTTCCTACCTGCCCAGATAGTAATGTTTTCAGAAGCGTTTAGAAGTCCTTCTAATTATGCTGTCACATCCACATTTTCAGTAGAAACTTCTATTATTTATTTCTTTTACTGTTGCATGCCTTACACTAGACACATTTGAGCCCAGCTGTCAAGACTAAGACATGTGTTCAAGACTGACATTAATTTCCACAAGAATAAAGGGTAGAGTTAATAAGGGAGTTGCTCATGGAAATTAACAAAATGTTCTTTTTTCAATATTTAGGAGATTTTAATTTTGTGTAAAAAGTGCATGCTAAAAATTTGTCTTGGCAGGCATGGCAAGAACCCCGCATAACCTGAGGCTGAAGATGAATTTATCTCTACCTTTTTCTTTGAGTGGCCATGCTGAAAACAGTAAGAGGACTTTCAGATCTAAACTTCAGTGTTATCAGAATACATAACTAGTACAAAGCCACTTTTTTTAATAGTACAGAAAACTCTCTAGATAAGATAAAATCAAAATTTAAGAATGAATAAATAAAACTCCCTTGGCCAACTGATCAGTTCTTTCTGAAGCAGATTCTTCCCTTTGGACTTGTTCTCAGACCAGCAGATATTAGTATCTTCCTTTTTTCCATAAACTCTTCTCAATTTCCTAGAAAATCTATGCCTTTTGACCACCCCTGAGGTTAGACTGTCTGCTGGTCCCTGCCTTTCTCAGGTGTTTCCCAGCTTTTTCCTGCTACATGAATCTCCTTCCCTCTCTTCCATGGCACTATAGATGACTTCCAGTCATAGACGTGTCATGCCTCTCATCAAGGTTGGAAATTCATCTCCTTTCCTCTGCTGCTATGTGCAATAGCTAAGATAATGTGAACAAAGTCATCTTCCTATCTCCTGCCATAGTCTGACAACACAGTAGGTCATACAGCAAATGGGTAAACACAGAAATAAACCAGATACCATTCCACAAGAAAATTTCTTTTGTGTAATACTGCTTGTTACAACCCCCACATTGCCGATTGGTGGGGTGATTGTTGAGCATATGATTTATTTAGAGAAAACTTCCCACTAGTCCTAGTTAAAAGCACACAGTTCCCTGTCATTGTGGTACAAAGGTGGGAATGGCTGAAGCCCCACATTGTGACACAATTTGGAAAATGTTGTCTAATTATCCCCATATAGAAACCACCTCTAGCATTTGAGAGGGCAGTACCTTCAGCACCTTCAATTATATTTGGGAAAAGAAATGGGAATTGAATGTAGTGTTGAATATCACAAGAAATAATTATCCAACAAAAGGTCCACATTTAATTAATGCTGGGTGGAGGGAGGTTTAAGCCCTTTTTTGAACATAAAAGTCAACCCAATTGTATTTGTTCAAAAGGCAGGATGAAGAATTGGTTTGTTTTATGAGTAATATGGGCTATCTCCAAAGGATGAAGTGTACAGAGCTGGATATTTTATCTCTGCTTGTAGTGAGAAAGAATGCTGAGAAGCGCAGTCAAAAAGCCCCCAGACTTACTGGGAACCCCCCTAAACAAGTCAACCCACTAGCAAGGGTCAGCACACCTGAACAAGACCGTCCATCAGAACTGTAACTAGCCTGTATTAAAGTTTTTTTCTTCCAGATGAGCAGAACTATGTTTGTCTCATTTGACATTCAGCCACATGAGGGGCCATCTCCTATTGACATAAGAGCAGTCCTCTGCAAAGTAGGGGAGTGGAGTTCTCTGCTTTCAATTTGTATTTCTCACATGCTTCTCAATTATCAGTTTAAAGGTGCTTTCTGGCCTGTTTTCAGAATTATCCTTATGTTTTGCCAAATGCATGTTCAGTGTGGATAGAAACCATCCATTAGCCAGACACATGTATGACCAGGAGTCTCTGGAGTCTTGTTTCCTCCTATAACTGCACATCCCAAACCTTATAAATCTCTGTACAATTATAGAGCTTTAAGAGAACAAGAAAAACACATGCCTATTATTGCTTATAACCTAAATAGTGCCCTTTTCTGAGCTTGTGGGGTTTTGATTCTCTTATGCTGAGGCAGATCTTGGAGACACGTCCTTGGCTTCCTATGTCAATGTGTTACTCATCTGTCCATAAAAAGTGAACCCCGTACCACTGCCTTTGGCAGACATAACATTTTGAGAAGGGGACACCCACTCCTGTCAGTATTTGAAAATGTGGGGCATGGGATCCACACTGCATGTGAACTGGACCTTAGTAGTGCTCTGATGGGGGCCAGGTCCAGGTTGTGGCAACTCCAGCTCCGTGCAGACCAGCCACATGTGTTAGAGGTGTTTAGGAAATTCACACAATTTGGCATCTGGACACCGGCACCCTAAGCTAGTTATGTCTCGTCATAGGCAGATGAGGTTAGACAAACACACAAAGGTATCCCTGCTGATACCACCTTCGTAAGAACAGAATATTTCAGTGGCATTTTCTAGCAGATTTATTCCTCCTTCTGGCTCTGTGCCCCAAACACATTCTTCATGCCATAGGAAGATAATTTCATTCTGCCCTCAATAAGATGTGGTTGATGTTTTTTTCCTTCCAACAAAGAGTACTAAAGCCTACTAATCAGGAAGCTTTGTTCATCTATCCCTCAAGCAGTGAACAGAGGTCAGATCTGAAGTAGAATATGTTGAGTACAGGATAGCTGTCATTGAAAGACAGCCTTAACATCACTCAGACAGCCAGGATCTTGAATTGACTAAAGATAAAAAGACATTTTACCTCCCATCTAAATATTCTTTAAGGCTCTTACTCAGCAAAGCACTGAAGCATGCCAACAAATTCAGGGTTGTGCTTGATCCCATTGATTTCACCAGGATTATTTAGGTGTTTAACACTATGCACATGGTTGAGTACTTTGCTGGATTTACACTTAATTCCTCTTAAGCATTCCAAGAGCTCGCAAAATGATGTTCTGAACTGGTGAGGAACAGAGTATACAAATATCTCCTTTTCCATAAGAGCAAAAGTAAAAAGCTTCATAAATAAATCATGGTGTCCCTGAATAATTTCTCCAAGTTAGTTTAATAGATTATGAATTGTCCTGTATAACTAGTTGACTTCCTGGATTTGTGCTGAGGAAAAAAAATAAATTAAAAAATTAAATTTTGTTTTCCTCAACCTCAAATGATTTCAAAAAATTTTCTCTGTTTTCCCTAATAACCCTGAAACTTGTTTACTTTAGTTAAACTAAGCTGCTCTGTCAATCCTGAAGTGATTTGTCTTCCAGTTTGGATATTTAACCATTTTAAAGGCTCAATTAAATTCAGTTCTGAATGAAAAAGATTCTCAAAAAGTCAAAATGTTTTCTATTAAAAAAAATCTCAACAAGAAACATTTTCAAAAGTGCATTTAATTTTCTTCACTAGAAACTTGTTATTCTATATTACATTATTTGTGTGTTATTATGCACTGTATTTAAGGAAAAAAGACCATTCTTTGCCCTATTTTTGTGTGTAGTCCTAAAAATTAGTAATTGCTTTAGTATTATTTAAATTCCTTATAAACAGATATTTTTCCCCATACATTTAGATATTTACAAAATCAGAGGCTGTCTTTTTATGGCTTTCCTTTTGTCACTGTTTGGATGGCTTTTAGAATTCCACTTCAGCCTCTGCAATAAAATTAAAACCTCTTTTTTGGTATAATTATTAAGAGATTATTACCTGTCATTCATGGACATTCAGATTAAAATTATTTACTTATGAATTTACAATGAAATTTTTCAAACTATAGAATCACTCAGTCTGAAAAATGCCGTTAGTATTACGGATACAGGACATGTTTTATCAGTTTTTTGCTCACTCAAGTGATCTCGTTGAAGTTAGAAGGGACTGCTCATACAAATAAAATTTCACAGTGCCTGATTTTTATGTGTAAGTCACATATAAAATGGTGTACTAATGCAAAGAACAAGGGAGGTTTTTTGAGAAGGAAGGGGAGGACTATTAATAAGGCTGATCTATTAGAGTCTTTAGGCAACGCCTAACCATGCAGTAGTGAGCATGGCTTTCAGAGTTTTCCTCTAGTGGCAATGAATTAGATAATTTAAATGTAAATTAACAGATACAGAATTTCTTATGCAGATACCTTGACAGGAGAAGGGGTTAAATAAGGTCTAAAAAGTAAAGAATTTTCCAATGCTCTGTCCATGTTTGTCAGAGTTTTTAAAACCACTGGCTTTCATTTTAAATTGAACAAATTTTAGTACATTCTTTAGGAAGTCTGGTTTGTCTGGTGTTTAAGTACATTTTTATCCTTGATATTTATTTATTTCTGTAAGAGATATGAAAAACAAAGTTTTTTCAAATTTCTTAAAGTTTTGGTTGGCTCTTTTTTTCTATTTCTGTCATTCTCTGCTGAAAATAAAGTTGTGAAAAAATAGACTTATAGAACCATAGAATTATTTGAGTTAGAGAGAACCTTTAAAGATCACGTAGTCCAACCTACCTGTCATGGGCAGGGACATCTTTCAATAAATCAGGTCGCTCAAAGCCCTGTCCAACCTGACCTTGAAGACTGCCAATGATGGGACATCCACAATTTCTTTGGGCAACTTGTTCCAGTGTCTCACCACCCTCACTATAAAAAAATTCTTCCTTATGTCCATTCTAAATCTTCCCTGTTTCGGTTTAAAATTGTGCCCTGGTCCTGTCTTTCTTATAAGTCCCCACTGAAAAGCCACAATCAGGTCTCCCCAGAGCCTTTTCTTCTCCGGGCTGAACAGTCCCAACTCTCTCAGCCTGTCTTCATAGGAGAGGTTCTCCAGCCCTCTGACCATTTTTTATGGCCCTGCTCTGGACCCACTCTAACAGGTCCATGTCCTTCTTGTACTGAGGACTCCAGAACTGAATGCAGTACTCCGGGTGGGGTCTCATGAGAGCAGAGTAGACTAGGAGAATCACCTCCCTCGACCTGCCGGCCATACCCCTTTTTTCTGAACCTCAGGATAGAGTTGTCTTTCTGGGCTGCAAGTGCACATGCCAGCTCATGTCCAATTTTCCATCCACCAGTATCCCCAAGTCCTTCTCTGCAGGGCTGCTCAATCCCTTCATCCCTCAGCCTGTACTGGTATTGGGGATTGCCCTGACCAAGGTGCAGGACCTTGCACTTGGTGTTGATGAGCTTTATGAGATTCACATGAGCCCACTCTTCAAACCTGTCAAGGCCCTCTGGATGACATCCCTTCCCTCAAGTGTATCAACTACACCATTCATCTTGGTGTCATCTGCAAACTTGCTGAGGGTTCACTCCATTCCACTATCTCTGTCATTGATGAAGATATTGAACATATGCACTGCTCTCCCCCGGATCATTGTCCATAGTCAAATAGTTACAACGATCCTTATTGTATTGTATAAAGCTTCTGTCTATATCTTGCTCACACACACACACACACACACACACACGCACACAGATTAAATACACGAGGGAATATGTAGAGATATGGATGGAAATTCACTCTATTTTTCAGATGTTTTTTAGATTTTGTATCAAGTTTTGCATACTTCAGCTGCATGTAATGTCTTACAGACCTTTTATAATTTCATGAAAGAGTCAAGAGGGATGTGACTGCAGGAAATTACCAGCAGGGTCACCAGCAGGTTCACAAATGAGCCAGAAGTGAGAAGGCTGGCTGGGAGAAATATTGAAATGATATTCTGATAGATGTAAAATAATGTACATGGGAAAAATTTTATTCAGGATTCATAAATAAAGGTAGGTTCTTGGTGTGACCAGTATCCCCTGCTCCTGACCCCAGGTAAGATACCTGAGTGACATTAAGGGCATTATCTTGAAAGCATCAAAGAGCAGTGAGAAGGAAAGAGAAATCTTTATTATGCCACTGTGTAGGCACCTGAGATACTGTGCAGAGTTCAGGTCACTGCACTTCAGGGGGAACTCCACAAAGACTAGAACAGATCTGGAGAAGGTTGGCAAGGGTGGTCAGAGAAACGAAATGGCTTCCACACGTGTAAAGGCTGAACAGACTACAAGTCTCCAGCTTGGAAGGCATGTCAGAAGGGAGCTGTGATGGAGATCTATTGAGTAATGAATGATGTGAATAAGGTGACTGGGGAATGATCATTCATTATTTCTTATAGAACAAGAACTTGGGAATACCAGAGTCAGGGTTCAAATGAAAAATAGGAGATGCTTTTGCACACAATACACAATCAATTTACAGAATTCATTATTATAGGAGATTATGTACACAAAATATTTAGACACACTTAAAAAAGTACAAGAGAAATTCCTGGAGACTAGGCAGATATTAAACACAATCTTACAGACACAGCCTCCAGACCTGGAATTTTTTGTTTATGATTGTAAAATAATACAGCATCCCAGAGTACAGATTACTCTACACATCCCTGTACTGAAATTCTTTCCCTGCATACTGGGCCAGATGGATCTTTGGTCTCCCCTAGCACATCAAATCTCATGTTTCATTAATATCTATCATCTAATGTCCATTAGCCAAAATACAACTTCTGGGCTTAACTGATGCTTGAAGACTGATTACCTAGTTTTAGAGAAAGTATATTTTATTTGTCCAGGAACAACCTATATCCTTTTATAGATTTGATTTAATTTAGTTTTTAAAAAATTCCATGAAACCTTGTATGAAGAGGTAAATCCTCCTTTCTGATCATGTATCTGTCATCAGAGGATTTTTAAATAGGTTAAATCATCATGCAATAGAAGGACCACTAATATATTTTTATTGCAAGATAAAGTTGTGATTCAGGAAATTGCTTCCTCAATAGATAAAGTTATTATTAACAGTGATACACAAGAAATTAAGTCCACCATTTTATGGGCTGTACCTCAGACAGTTAGCAAAAGAAAAGTCATTGCCATGGCAAACCATTTTAAAAAAAATAAAAATAGCCAGAAATGTCTTAAACAATTAGATTGTAAACTGAAAGGCCTGAGGTCAGTTCAGAAGAAACTGCTTAGTACTATCATCTGAAAAAAACCTCAAAATAATTCTGTTCCAGACTAAACAGGAACTCAGTTTTCTGCATGATTGTACTTTGATAAGTGACATGGCTGATGCTGAGCATTACTTTCTTTTTAATAGACCCAAGATAGGTGTAAAGTAAGGAATCTGGTAGCAGTATTGCGGCTTCTGGTCTAGAGGTATATGATTTAGTATTTTCAGTATCATTGTACACAAATGGGGCCACCACACAGTTAAAGATAATAAATCTGTCTAGGAAAACAAACAGCCTGGGCTTGCCTAAACAGAACTAGAACAAGGTCTCCTGACAAACTGGGATCTAAGGAAGATCTTCAGCAGGTTCATTATGTGCCTGCAAAAATGTTGCTCTAAACGGCTGCAGGCACAAAACTGCATGGCAAAAAAAGGCAGGAAAATTAAGAAGACTTTAAAAATAAAGATACTGAGACTGTCTCAGGCCATTTGATGATCCTAGCATTGTAGAAATTGCTTTGAACAAGACCCATATTTGTACTGGGAATTTTTGCTGGCATAAAACCAGCATCTTGCAGCTATGCCAGAAAGAAAAGTAATGTTTGAGGGAGAAGACAGGCATAGGAAGAATCTGGTTACCTGTCACATTCTAGGTTATATGGCATGGTTTGGCAGCAATTCCTTAGATGACCTCTGAAGTCAAAGCAAGTTAAAGCTGGCCAGATGAGTTAAGAACAAGCAATAAGGCAACGGAAGAAGCTTATGTAAAAACTGATTTCAGATTCCAAGCCAAACCAAGCCCCTTTGTAAAGTGCTTAAAATGTAATTGGAAGTCACATGAAAATAAAAATACACCAAGAAACAATGTACAAAAAGAAAAGGGAATTTAATATTTTTTTATTATTTTAATATAATGAGTGTTATAAACTATTTCCCAGGCTCTGGTAATTATTCAGGGAATATCACCTCCATTAACACTTATTCCTTCAATTTGTGAAAGACACATCAAAACATAGTATGTCAAATCTAGCAGATACTTGTCCATTTCACACATACAAAATGTACAAAGCCTTGTAAGAACTTGCTCAATGATTTATCTTTACTCATACAAGTAATCCTAAGGAGTTTGAGGGAATTACTTTAAGGAGTAAAGTTAAGCCCTATGTGTTTAGATGGGAGAGGAAAGTTTTAAACATCCTGCACATAAGGTAAGATACCACTGTTTGTAACAATCCTTAGGAAAATTAGTAATTTCAATCTTTTTTCTTAATGTGTTCCAGCTGCACAGCATTTAGACATATTTACAAAGATGCACTTAGGTTCCTTTGTTCGTTGATGGAACCTCAGTATACAAATGTACCAGAGACAAACTGGATGGAATTCAGAGGGAAAAAATGATGTTGATCAAGGGGCTGGAGGAACTGACACATAGCGAAGAGAGAGATACATAGCTTAAGTAAAAGTTGACTAAGACAGATGGAATGGCTGCCTGAAAACACAGAATTTACCAAACAGAGAATGAAGCTTAATTCAAGATGCTATAATGCAGGGGAGCATTCCACAGAAACAGAAGTCAATTAAGTTTTCTATTGTTTTGACTGTGTTATCCAAATGTATCCAAGGTCTTCTGGAGATACCCTTTGGATAAATACTTTTCTCCCAATTTTGGATGAAATTTCCTTACAAACAAACTTGCAATGATGTATCATTTAATTAAGAAGTGAAGCCTGTTATTTTCTTTATTAAAAAACCTGTTTTAACAACTGACTTTCAGATCATTTTCTCTTTTTTCTCTCTCTTTTATATTTTTCCCCTTGTAGTCTGCATCAAAAAATTGCATTTGAGGAGACAAAAAAACTAAAACAAGCAGAAAATTCAAGCTCTTTCTTCTTCAGGTTAAACAGAAATTAGTAAAAAGGTCAATTTAAACATACATACTTACACACAAAGAAAAACAGAAAGTATAGAAAAGAACTAAAAATTATATAACAAAACCCTTTTTTTTTTTTTTTTTTAAATTACTCTTTTCAGTATAATACTTTTGATTTCAGCAAGATTTTCTCCTTCTGGGTTTTTGTGGATTCAGCTTTTGCTCTGTCCCTGACCTGATGCAAGCAGAGTTGCACAGCTGTGATGCTACTGGAGCAGGCTGAGAGCAGGTTCAGGCTTTTTAGTCATAATCTGCTCCCAGGTCTCCATCAGCTGTGATGGGAAAAGGACTCAGCACATCACTGATTACCCTGCATGCTGAGCTATATATGCTTCCCTCCCAATGCAAAAGAGAAGCATAGCTTTGCCTTATTCCACATGACGTCCAATATGTAGGAAGTGATATAGTAGGTCACCTGGATCCATTTTCCTTCCCCCACTACGCTGCCCAGCAAGTGGGGAGGAAAGAATAAAAGACAAAGAGACTGTAGTCTTTTCATTCAGTGATCATTCTGACATCAATATCTGACCTAGTTTATGCAGACCAGTGCTGTATTTCCTCCTGACCACCAGCAGAAGCTGCAACACCAGCAAGCAGAGTGACTTAGACTGCTATAGGAAACCATGATTTGATTCTGTTAAGAGGTATAGGCCTAGAAAACGAATTCACTGTTCAATATTTTTGAAAACTGTTTGTTCCCTGAAAAAGATGTGGTCCAGTAATAGCAACAGCATGCACAACAAAATTAAAAACAGAAAAGGCATATTAGGCCTAAAAACCCCAAAATATTTTAACAGAGGTGTCTGCCTTTCGCTCAGAATGGGGGTTGTCAAGAAGTGATTTTATTTTTTTTTTGAGCACGTAAAGCCTCTTCTTTAAAATACAATTGGAGTAACCCAATGTATCTACCATGCAGTGTTCTCAGCCCCTCTCCCCCCTCAACCCCTCCTTGCTATGGCTAAGTGGATCTTTACAGCTCTAGAAGAACTTTGGCTGTTATGTGGTAGGTGATAAGGTTAATGGAAAAGTCAAAGCCTGATACGTGCCCAGAGCGTGTAGGAGTGACACCGGCCAAGAAGTTCCTCCAGCTGCAGACGAGCAATTCAAGCCAGTAGGAATTCCGCCCTGTGGCTGAACGTCAGGATTGAACTCTTCCCTGGGTAGCACCTTCCACAAGCTGCTAGCTCGATGGCATGGCAGTTTCATTACAGCTTTACAGCGTTTGCAGAGTATTTAATTACTTTCCTATACCCTGTCCCTGTTTTAAGATTTGTTTAATCATTTGTGTCTCTATTTCTAATGGAGATTTCGGTTTCAAAATGGGCTTGAAGCCAGAGATGTAAATGGAGGGCACAATATATTGCTTCCTGAAAGATGACATGGGGTAGAGGGGAAGAGAAGAGGAGAACACAGAAGGAGAAAGGAGGAGGGGTAACATGTGGGAAAAATTGTGTTCTTAAGATTCAGGCTAATTGAACACACCAACAGAAGAAGATAGATGATCCTCCTGGGCACTTAGCAGAATAAGCAATATTAATAAAAGAGTCTCTCAGAGGAGACCTTCAACAGAGATAAAATGGCTCAGGTGGAGGAGCTGAAATGAAGAGCTCTGGAGAGTGATGTGGGAGGAAAGTGAGATGCCCAGAGCAGCCATTCAATCAAAATGGCTGGATCTGCAGCATTAGAGCTAAGTAAAGAGAACGGTGATGCTTGACAGACAGGGTGGCCCTTCTGAACATTGCAAGGGTGCAATTCAGGAGGGTTTAGCCTTCCTAGAGATGAACAGTTTTCAGCACGCTGGGCCAAAATACAATGATAATGGTAGATTCAGAGTCAGCATTGTGTCTCTACTGAGCAGTTCTTCCCGTAGCGTTAATGCCTGTCTGCAGCCACCGGCTGCTGGACAAATGACCCATCCTACAAGAAAAAAGAGGTCAGAGATTGACAGCTAACTTCTGGACTAGTTTTTCATCTCTTTTTTTGTTGGTGGTGGTTTTGTCTGTCTGGGGGTTTTTTGTTGGCTTGTTTGTTGTTTGGGGTTTTTTTTGTTTTGTTTTGTTTTGTTTTTTTTTAACTCTGAATTCCCTTTCTTTAGAACCATAGGACAGCAGATTGAAAGGGATTTTCCAGGGTCATTGAGCCCTACCTACTGCAATCTCAGGGAACATCATACAATCTCTGTAACAAACCCATGGAACTCTACCTTAAAACCAGCTTGGATTATTGCCTTACTTCCCCTTTGCTTCTGCTGAACGGCTGTAGCAAGAACCTCTGTCCTTGAAAACTTCGGAATGCTTATCAAATTTCCAGCCTAGATGTATTCCTGTCTAGGTTATACCCATTTGTTCTTGTGCCAATGTTTTCCTTTAGTTTAATCACTCTTCTCCCTCCCTGGTGTTTACTTAATTGCTTTTATCTGCTTGATTTAAGAGCTTGTTATGAAGTGGTTTTAACTGTATTTTAGTTTGTTTCTAACTAGACTGTACAATGCCCCAAGGGGTTTGGCAGGGGCTGTCTGTTGTCATAATTCTCCGATTATTCTTAATCCCGTGAGCCATTCCTCTATCAGGGATGGTTTTGAGGTAATTAGAAACAGCACAGTCATGGTGTCACTGTTTGGACCAGGTTACTAAACCAAGAATATTCTGTTAACCAAAACCCAGTTCCATTTTCAGCTGTGAAAACTCAGAATGTAGACTCATTGGGGTCTATGGGGTCCCATCAAAATGATGCTAAAACAGTTTTCAATTTAGAGCAACTGAACTACTTCTTGGTCCAAGGAATAACTGGACACTGTTCAAACAGCTAGGGATATTATTCAAATATGACTGGGGTCTAAGTAAAGTGTTAGCTTTCAACAGATACTCTCAGAAATAAAAATTATATTATTGATAATATTCCTGCAACTGTTTAAACGTTTATATAAATAAATATAAGCTTAGATGTCTTAGTGTGTACAAGAATCCCCTGCTCTTTTCTCTCTCCAATATATTGCCATTTCTCTACCAAGCAGACTTTGTACCAGAAGATAAATACTGTCCCTCCTATTCACCCACAGTTTGAAATGTAATTCCTGCAGCTAGAGGGGGATGACTATCTCTTTTACGCTGTGAGTACCTAAACCAACAGCAGTTCAACAAAAGTGTTTTACATGTGGAAAGCATCACACCAGTAATGTGTCTGCAAGATTGATGCCTTGCATTGAATTGTTAGAGCAGTTCCCTGCACAGTAAGTCCCTGGTTGCCTCCCCTTTGCTGGGACCCTGCAGCCTGACTCTGCTCTGCTAGGCAGCATGAGCAGGCAAGAGATAGCTGTAAGCTTTCCATGTACCTCTGTTGCTACTTCTGAGCCAACAGACAGCATATGTATTTGATTTATTTAATGGATGGAAGCCTAATTATAAAGCAGAGGAAATTGGTGAAGCATGAATTTATGGGATCCCTGAGATCACCTCACATGTTGACAAGAATTAGTAGTGGGAGTTAATGTTGTGGCAGCAGCAAAGACATAAGGAAGGTGTATACCTGGGGGCTTTCGGTGACTCCTGGGTGGAGGGGGGACAGGGCTGAGGATGTGTCAGCAGCAGAAGAGACTCAGTTGGCAATGACTTGCAAGCAAGTATCTCCTTGAGTCCAGGTTGTTATGACAAGTGAAATATGGAGACTTGGATAAAAAGTCCAGCATGTTCTGACAGCAGCCTGTCCCACTGTTTGGATATAACATGAAAAACTGAGTCATAAAGGACTGAAGCTATACAGTGTAACTTTGTGCCCATTTTTGGCTAGATCTTGAATTACAAAAATTACAATGACTTCTTAGAAAGGAAAGCCTTGCCTTTCTACTAATACACTGTAATATTCCTGGAAGGGAGCCAATGTGTCAATTTAAGTACCCTCTCAAAGTGCGAGGGACTGTGATATTTCCAAGTCACAATGCCAGCTCGAGCCCTTCTGGAATGTGTGCCAAAGTCTTTCCACCGAGAAGAATGCCTCGCATTAAGCGTGTCATCCCTGGGCTGGCCTTCAGCTCCCTCCCCGGGCCCAGAGTCTCAGCTTTAACCTTCATTCCTGTATCCCGTTTCTCAGCCCCATGGAAAAAAATGCCGTGGAAACACCCCCCATCCTCCTCTTACACATTAATGCGAAATGAAAAATTCTCATGGCTGGCTGTTGAACAAGAACAAGGCAATCCTGTGTGGGGAATTTTAATGCCACATTTTTTTCATAACCTAGATGCTGCAAAGTGTATGCAGATTGTACTCATCAGTACATCTTATAATTTGTAGGTGTCTAAGGACCCAGCCCTGCAGAGGCATTCATGACTGTGCAAAGGTTCAGATTTGAGCTGCCCCGATGGAAAGCAGCAGAAGTCTTGTCTGGGTACAACTTGTTTCAGAAAGACTTTCTGAGATAGGGTATCTCTGTCCACAAGAGCATCTCCAGACTTATGTTATTTCCATTGATACATCAGGTATTTAGAAATCCAGATAACCATCATGTGCTTGTAGTTTAATGGAAATAAAAGGACAGCCTATTTTAAGGCCTGACTGATTGAAACTCAAGCCCTTAGAAGAATACAGATATATTTTTAAATGACACTGAAATTTTTATGAGGTCAAACTCCCAACAATTGATGATTCATGATTTGGACATCAAGAAATCTTATTTACTTTGTATGATTTTTTAAGCACACCAAGATATTAGTCTGTGTCTTGACTTCTCTGAGCCTCATATATTTCCCATTTTTTCAAAAACATTGGAATCAAAGGGGGGTGTGTGTAAAAAAAAAAAAAAAAAAGGAAAGAAAGCACAAAAGAAACATCTCCTTGCAAATACAGAGCAAGGAGATTTTATGCTTTTTCTGTGAAAAGGGAAATGGCAATTGACCTTCCAGCTCACAGAGATGCAAAGATGGAAAGACACAAAGAAAAGAAGCAAAAGCAACCAAATCAAACCACTGTCAGAACTGATTTTTCTACAGTCTCCCAACACCTGAGCTAATCCTTGGTGACTGTCATTACAGGTGCTCCTGATTTCCCTGATTTCAGTTTCCCTGACATTCTGGGTGTCTGTTATAGTAAGAAGATGAATTTGAGAATGTCTTCATTCACAATTAATTTTAAATAACTTTCTATAGTACTAGAGTGGGGAAAAAACCAAACCAGACTAAAGAATTAAAAGACAATGACTAGAAACAATAGTGTTTTAAAAATTATTTTAAAATTTTTTAAAAACATTTTAATTCAGTTTATAATTTAGGGAGGATGATTTTTAATAAAAATATATATTTATAAATATCATATCATATATCATATCATATCATATCATATATTATATTATATTATATTATATTATATTATATTATATTATATTATATTATATTATATTATATTATACAAAAATCTTAAATGTATATTTATAATATTTAAATCTATATTCTATATATTAATATAACACATTAGACAATGCTGCAAGATCAGTAATTACAGAAGAGAAGAAAACCTTAATCAACCTAGATCTTTCTTTTCAAAACAGATTTGGACATGAAATTATTTTTCCATCCCTACACAGCAGTGTAAAAAATAACTAAGCAAAAAAACCCCAAAACAAACCCTACTTGGTATTAGGGGAGAAGTTGTTCAGATTTTTCTTGAATAAAGTGAGCTGCATTACTCACTAACTTCAATTTAGGATACTCACCTGAAAAATAGGAGATGTCAATCTGATCTTGGTTCATCTCCCACACTCCAGAAGGTTCCCCTAACTAATGGGCTATGAGCTGTATTGCATGTTTTGGTGGTTTGATTGCATTCCTGTTTTAGCCTTAAAGTCACCACTAAACTGCTTTTTTAACTATAAAAATTGAAATGTTCATTGTATCTCACCATTCTAGGCTTTGACATTGATATTGTAAAGAACTCCTGTTTGAAAGTAGAGCATAAGGTTGTAGGATCAAGGTTTCTAGCATACATAGAGAAACAGCACCTGTTTCATTAGGCAGTTTCAGCAGTCTTGCTGCCAGAACATCACAGATTAAAAAAAAAAACAACAAAACCAGAATATCACAATTTAATAGCAATGGGAAATTCACAGGAACTTCACATTGGTGTGAAATTATTATGTAGGCAGAAGTCTTCTGGGAAAATGGGACTAATAATCCTAATCTTGTAAAAAGTAACAGTTTAATGATCCATTTCCCCTCCCCGCCCTGGGAGATCCACATACACACTGTGACACGAATGCTTATTTTCAGCTTGAGTGTAGATGTTCTGAGGTCTGAAAGTGAGACCCACCACGGTCAACACTCTGCTATTTTACCCCATACTTGGCCATCATTTTAGCATCATTGTCAAGGGATTATTATAATTTACAATGATATGTCTTGTTCTTTAGTGGTTGGGTTTTTTGCTTTTACTTTAAAAAAAAACTTTAGAGTGAGAAAGAATTTGGAGCTCCAATACCATTATAGATGCACATCTAAAAGGCAGAGGTTATTTAGGCAATATGAGGAAAGGCACAGTTCTTGCTTAGTTCCCAAGTTCCAAACCTTGAATCCTGCTCAGCTAAGTCCCACCTAGAAATGCTGTGCTGGGGGAAAGGGTTGTTTTGTAGATCTAATCAGTCATTTTTCCCCTCAGATATATTTTTTATAATATGGGGACAAAACATAATTCTACAGTGGCTTTTGCACATACAGCCCAGAAGAACTGATTTCAGGTGTTATGTAAAGGCACACATACCATGTACACACTGTCACATAGCTCACATATTCACAGACCTTTCAGCTTTTTTACCACCTCTGTTGAAAGAGCTGTGAAGTCCAGGCAACTTGTATTGGATTTTTCTTTTTTGTTTTGTTATCCAGTATATCACTTTTCTTTTACAATTAGCATGGAAATATCAGCTTTTCTCCCTAGATAGATCTTTGGAGGTTTGGGGTTTTTTTGTTTGGGTTTTTGCTTTAATTAAGAGATACAGTAAAGGAGATTCTCCACTGCTGTAAAGCAGAATAGAGTCAGTGATTTAAAGAAACAGTCTTTTGAGACTGACTTCAGATCTAGTGTTTAGGGTATGTGTTCTCTTTTAGCTGGATATGGGGTAAATGAACACAACTAGATTTCTGTGATTGCTTAACCTCACAGAAAGGTAACGGCTTAGGCTGAGAAAGAATATATATGTATATCTAAGAAAGAATACATATATACATATCTATAATTTAAATGTAATCTATATGTATAAAGGAATTTATTTTAAATAAATATAATAAATAATAACATAAATGCACTATTAATGCATTCAAAATATTAATATTTGTATTTAAGTTATGCATGTTATTTTATTTATTAATATTCATATTTAATGTATTTACTTCAAGAAACTTGTTTATTTGCTGGGGTTTTTAGAACTTAAAAAAAAGGAATTTAGGCCAACTTTATAGCTGAGAGAAGCTAGCCAGCATAACACAGATCAAAAATTGGAAACCCACATGGACACAACAGGTTGACCATGGAGTGTCTTTTGTCTAACTTTTCTCAGGCATGATTTGTGATCAAGTAATAAAACTGAAACAGAGTACGTGTTGTCAATTAACTGTCTTAGCTTAGAGAGAAGAAAAGTCTTCCCTAATGGCTGAATTGGCTTCTCCTTCTTCCTAAGGGAAAAACTGATGGGGACTCACACCTCAACCATAACACAGTCTCAGGACTGGCACCCCTACAGATGAGGGGCTGGGACAGTATTTTCTTTTCTTTGCAAGTGAGAGGAGCAAGTTGTTTGGAGCATCCACAGAGAAACTCTGAGTCTATTTCCCACACATTTTCTTTGTGCCTACTCTATCTTTAACCTTAGGCTGTCATAGACAACTTGCAGTCGCCTCAGAGAGGGTCGAGCTCTCTTCTCAGTTATGCTGGTGAAAATCCAGAGACTGTTTTGGAAGTATCCTGGGTTTTAATCTTTGTTTGGTTTTGGCTACCATGGGAGCTGATCCCATAAGACTCTGAGTCCTGCTATTAAAATTAAAGGTCTTCGTTGTGATTTTACGCATGTTGCTTTTTCACTACCACAAACCCACTAGTTTAATTGGGCTTGTTACTGTTTTACACCTGCGAGGGACCTTTACATGGCCAGAACGGCAGCTGAATTAAGTGACCTCAATGGAGGACTGGGCCTGCGGTTTGTTTATGAGAAACCGATATGGGGCTGGAAAGCTGGAGTGGTGCTTACACAAACCGCTCGCCGGCTTCAGCTCCGTCCCGTGTGCCAACAACAACAGTGTAACGCGTTTTCAGAGTCAAACCTGCTCATGAAAGCTGGGGATGAACAGAGGCAGCAGTCAATGAGCAGGAGTCCCGCCAGCTTCCAGCCAGCACGGGAGTTTTCCTCCTTTTTAATTCACTTGGTAGCCAGATTACGCTTGTCTCTGGTATTGGGTGCAATTCAAAGGTGCCGCAGGAAACCAACAGGAACATTTTGAGAGCTTTGGCATTGTCCCTGCTGGCAGCAGAGACCATCCACTCAGCGTTATCTCCTTCCTTTGTTCATCCCCATGATGTTTCCCAGCTGCTAACTTAATTTTACCGTTGAATAACGTACTACAGCTTATTCGACTATGTCTTCCCTTTTAAAATTGGAATGTTTGCATTTCCTTACCTATATTGATCGATGAACTTGAGACACAGTTACTGTGGGGGAAGGAGTCAAGAATAGAAATAGTGTAGATAGAATATATAGATAGAATTAAGCATAGTTGCCTTTAATAATTATATATATATTTGCTTTAATATCGAGAGAGATATGTATATACATATAAGCTGCCTATAAGTACTGTCTAGAGAGATTAACATTTTAAAATACACAAATACTTGTTGAGGACTGTACAACACTTAGTTCTTCTGGAAGATGTGATAGAAATGGAAATGAACCTTTGAAAACCACTGGGTAATTTATATGCTATACCACTCTCCACTGAAAGAAGACAGAAGTCATTACAGTAACAACGTAAAGGAGTTCAGGGGCCAGCATGTTGGAAAAGCAAAAATGATAAAGGCCGGATCCTCACCTTCAATAAATCAATACGCCTTTGACTGAATCAACAGAGCTTCTTTAATTCCACGCTATTCTTGTGAAGTAATTAAGTGTTTCTTTGTAAAATTTTTCCAATGCATTTAGGGAGGGAAAAGGTTAGACATTTTTTATTTAGAGAACACAAACTGTAAATTTTAATGTTATGAATTCTTGCATCTCCACTGAAGCAAAAGAAACAGCTGCTTACACCTGCTGTAGATTTACCACAGCTTAGCACCTTTCTAAAACATCTTCTAATGTCTCCAAGCACTCGCCTGAGGTTTTGTCATTTTGTTTTAATTAGATAGGGGGAAAAAACCCTCTAGAAAGATAAAGGGGAAGGCTTAAAGTAATGGAATGTAAAGGTCCGTGGGCTAAGAGGAAAAAAACAAATTAAATTAAGTTTTAAGCAAGGACAAAAAAGGCAAATACTAAAATTTATCTTATCAATATATTAAAAGTGTTCAGAAATTGCAAAACGTTTTAAGTGTAAAACTCCCTAAATTTTGGAACTGATCCTAAAATGGGATTAAAATAAATATATATGAAGAAATGCATCAGAACTACTATGATTTGTAACATTTTAAGAGAGTGTATGATTTTATAATGGTGGCATTAATAACTTTGCATTTTTGCAAAGAGCCAAAACACCATCTCTCATACACATAACTAGTAACTAGAGGCAGATAAATAGCATTTATTATGCTTTAAAGACTGTTCAAAACTGAAATTCATGTGTTAGTATTGTGAAAAATGTTTGTCCTACATTGAGATACAAAGCCAAAATATCACTTTTTCATACCTATTTGTCATTTAACTTTCTGACCAAATATAAATAGTCCTGAGCAAACTATTTGGGAACATATTTATTTTCAGCTTTGTTCAACACAATCTCCCTTCACTCAAGATCTCCTTAGGATTTGTAGGAAGTGTATTTTAAAGTCTTCCTGTCACCATTCTTTTGCAGTCTTGGGTTGAACATTGTTTCCTGAGATACACTTTGCTCCTCTGATGTCTGTGGCAGACATTTTTTTAGACCTTGAGGTTAAATGTGATCCATCATGCAATGAGTTTGGCTTGCATGGGAAACTAGTATTATGAGATAACCTGAACTGAAGCTCCCAGGAATATTGTGAAAGAAAGGGAGAGCCTGATTAGTATGAAACTACCCTAAAAAAACCCCAATTCTGCTTGAAAAATATTTTAGTGTAACTAGTATCAACCCAAAAGGAGTTTCTTACTTCCCCCCCACTCCTTCAGTGAACAACCAGAAAGTTGGAAAACTCTTAAAAGGGAAAACTCTTAACTTCCTTCCTAAAAAGAAATACAGTGGTCTTCATAGAAACTCAGACAAGTAGTCCAAGGAAGGAGTCCAGTTTACACTGCGGTCATTTCTATATCACTCTGGTAATGAAGAGGACATATAACACGAGCAAGAAATTACTCTGGCGTCACCCATTTTATTCACTTTCTTTTCAGATGGATGTAAAACAATTTTATTCTCAGTGGATTTTAAACACTGACACTAACTTTGGAGGATAAAGAGAGTTTCTGAACTGCCTAAAAACTTATAAAGGGACCACTTTACCTCTCCACTGGTCACAAAACAATTAAAGGATCAGTATACATACTCAATGCTCAGGCTTCATAATCATATCTAGTGGTAGAAAAAACGTTTTTTTGTTTCATGTCTTTCCTCCAACAACCCAGACCAAAAGCAAGGACATTTCTCAGCAGAAAAGCCACCCGCCAGCAAGGGATCACAATGTTTATCCACTTCCCTGGGGACTGAAGTGTGCTTTTCCGCTCTTGTTATGTTAACCCCTAATACTAAATATTAGTCTTGACTGTCTTGTGCGTGACATTGGCAGGCACAGGGGAGTTAGTTACAAAAACAAAAACAAAAATGATGATTTTGGCTTTTCACAGCAAAACAACAAAGATGGACCATTTTCAGATGCTGTCCTGTGATCGTTATTTTCTGGCTGTCTTGTTTCAGTCGTATCCATCCATAATACAGGACATCCAGTACTGCTTAATCTGTGTTTGCAAAGTTGTGGGTATTTTTTTTTTTTTTTAATCTTAGATATGGAGTGCCAAGGAGGAGACTTGCCATTATCATTCTGCTCTCTTACAAGGAGGCGAGGTCAGAACAATCATTGTACAAGCCAGCAAAGCCCCAGCTCTGCTTTGGTAGAAGTTATTAACAAAATATTCAGGATCAAATTTCCTGTGTCATTTGTACTGCACTATGCCAGAACAGAGTCATCAAAGGGTGTTAACCTTTTAATGGAAGCTGGGTGGAAATCAAAATACAGTTTTTGTAATAAATACATAAATACAAGGTAAGCACTGCAGTAGCACGTCATTCTTATTTAAGTTTCCCAGTCCTTTAGCTTAAAATACTCACTGAACATTTTTTGAATATCTGATCCAGATTGATCTTACTGATAACTTGGTTTTTAAGTGGACTTTGAGAACTAAATCCTTTCAAGTACAAATGTTTCAAACCAAATGAAAAATAATCTTTTGAGTAAAGATTTCAGTGTGGTTTTTTAACCTGACCTAGAACTACTTTTTTGCCTCAGATAAAATGTTAATAAAATATTGGTTTCGATATTTTTTCCCCCCACAGGAACAAAACTGCTGTATATTTTTGTTAAAATACAGTGACAAAGTGAACATGTCATTTGAGATCTTGGAAACATTCAGTACCAGCACCAACTGTTTGTAATAATCTGGAACTAGTGGCAAAGGAGCATATTTTCATGTCAGAGCTAGACTCTGGGTGCATTTTTGAGCATAGAGGATGACTATTCAGTTGTAGCTTTTAACAACTGTCCTGAGTAGGCGGTAGTGTGAAATAATTGCAAAAGTGATTGTGCCTCAGGCCATTGTAGAAGAAGCAAAGTCATGTTTTATCACCATCCTCTGCCTGTTGACATGATTTTGTAGCCTCAGTGTGCACAAACAAAGCGTTATCTTTGTTTCTCTAAATTCCTCTAACTGTAGTTATTCTTCTGCTTTTCAGTACTATTTACTTCTCCAGCTAGGTACTTCATTCACTTGTCTTCTTGTTTGCCTCCCACTTCCTACACACTATCTCTTTATTTCACTTTTTTCACACAAACCCCAGAATCGGTCTTATGAAAGGGTAGGTGATGTGTTAAGCGCTTGGTTGGGATGACAGAACGTGTTATACACGAAATCCCACACATGCAGAGCACAAGGAGGTGAAATTGTCTATAAATAAGGGTTAGTGATAGCAGCCTGCACACCCATCAGGAGCTGCAATGATAGACCAGCCCTTTAGAAAGAAGTCACTGTAGATCACACAGTACTGGCATATCCAGCTTATCTCTGCTGGGAGGTGAAAGACAGCCATGAACTGAAAAACAGCTAGGAGATCTTAGTCCAAGGCACCAATTATGTGTGAGCTGAAATTCATAAGCACGGAGTTCACCATACAGACACCCTAAAAACACAGACCATACAATGGCACCAGGCATCTGGGCAGTGAGGACCTCTCTGTTGTCATGCAGTAGTACGACTTCTTAATAAATTCACACTTAAACGCAGACCCCAGTCTTTGAATGGTTTTTATATCTTTCTTTCACAGAGATAGCATGACTATCCCTTCTTTTCCTGCCCCTCCCTCCCCCCTTAATCTGTGCATCCCACACAGCCATACACAAGACTCTGACACAAGCATTAATTGCTAACCAAGCTCCACAACAGTAGGGGGTGTTTTAACAGCACAAACCATTTATGTGTGAGCAGGGGCATGTCTACTGCCTTTTAATAAGTAACCCAAGGATAATTCCATAGAAGTTTTGAATGTTCTTCATTTTATTAAGCTGATTCAGAATATCATCCCTGGGAAAAACACAGTGAAGCATGGAAATTGCCTTAAAGAACTTGAGATGGGACTGCAACAGAAATGACATGTGGCATTTCTCTCAGTGCGGAGTAAGGCATGTTGCATGGTTATTTTTTTCCAAGTGAAACAATTACAACTTGCTGTAGGTATCACATCACAGGACGAAAGCCTGTGTGTGGGGGTAGGACTGAGAACTGTGTTGCATCCTAGGAAACCTGTTGGTTCTAGTTGGGCATTTTTAGGAGGATTTTCTGAAATTTACTCACTTGCTCGGTCAGAACCCAGATCTGTGACCTTTTTAGATACGGTACAACATCCATTCCTTTCCTGAGATATTTCAAAAAATAGAAGGCTTGCATGGAAGAAGGGACAAGGTTGCAAAAAGTTGAAGGAAAATACAGAGAAGGTATCAAGATATGATGAAGAAAGAGAGCTAATCACTGAAGATGTGGAGTTTGGTACAGACAAATTTAAACGTGATTATTTGTTTAACACTCTGGGCCTAGCCATGTTTCCATAAAGAAATCAGGAATTCCTGAAGTTTTGCTTTATTTGGGGTTGATGGGAGCCAAAATATTGGTCTTTATCAGCTGTGTTCTGTCTGCAACACTGACTAGCACCTTGCTGCAAGAATAATCTCTAATTTCAGAAGAACTAGCTATGCAAAAAAGTTTTATTTGCTCTCAGGATAAAAACTTCATCTTATTCACTTCATAATGTTTAAGCAGGGAGCATAAGTAAGGGCAAGCCAAGCTGCATACTTAGACTATCAATAATGTCATGAAAACTGTCCTTATTACCTTTAGATTGCAACTACTTGCACACATTTCAAGCCGTTACACAATATAATGATGTTTTGCTTTATATTAAAAGCAAAGCCTGCAGGGATAGAGCCTGTCTTTAATAAACACCGCTGACTACTGAGAGAAGCCAACCATACTGGGGAATTACCTTCAGCAGGAACTTCTCAGCAAGGAGAAAAAGCATTGAATTAAACACTAAAGCAAAGATGAAAATCAAACACAGCATGTGTATTAGAGAGAACATACATGCAATAAACTTGTAAGAGTTTTAAAGCCCCATAAACTTTCTTATTGTTCCTTGTGTGACCAAGCTTGCATGACTCATGCATTAGGCTTTGCCAGTCATGGACGATTGTGTGACCGTGCCCATCTTGCTGTAATAAACACTCTCTGTTGTCCTCTGCTCAACGCGTGGTTTCTTCATTTTCCTTCCTTGCAGGGCATTAACCTCGGTTGCTATTCTGGTCCTCGTGGTGCTTGATAAAGAAATGGCTCAACTACAGAACTGGAATGAGACACATGACAGACAACAAAACATGTGAGTAGGAACCTTTTATACAATCACAGGCGTGGGTTAAACATCAATGATATTTGGGAAGAGAGCTTTGCCATGACCATGTCGCAGAACAGTATTTGGCATGAGCTGCCTTAGAGGACAGAGAGAAGAGTTAGTTGTGAACTAAGAATTTAACTTAAACTTAACTTCAGACATGGACAGCCTGAAGCACAATCAGTCTGAACTCTCAGTAGTACTATTCAATCAAAGGAATATGCTGGATTTTCCATTCAGCCTCTTTTTTTTTTTCCCCTCCTCCTGTGATGAGAGGTGGGGTCAAAAGCCTAGCAATGCCATGCCATAAAGTCTTCAGACTGAGAAGAAATTATAATTTTAAAATCTTCTATGCCTTTGTTTCTTTTCTTGTTCACCCTGATTCCTTACAGGCTGAATTTTTTCTTCCTCTCCTTCCAAATAAAAGTGGGGAAGGATGGATTCTGGGCAAAAAACCATTTGTTTGTTTACTTGGTTAAAAAAAGAGACTCATGGCAATGAAAAAAAGGTATTCCTTTTCTTCGAACTGAGATAAAAAAAGGCTCTGATCACGCAAAAAGCCCTGCTGCCTGTTCACACAATTCCTCAGGAGTAGTCTTGACTGTAAGTGTAGTGCATCCTTGATCAACTATCTTCATGAGTGCTTCTCATGCTGCAGGCAGACCATCATCACATATCGTGCCTGAGCTCGGTGCTGTATGATGCCTCCAGGCTCTGGCCCTTGGAGCCCCACATGTTCCAGGAGGTAATCTGTGGCTATACTAGAAGCTGCCTTTGTAAGCTTGCTTTCCATGCAGAGAGCAAACCTGAGCTCAAGAGCAGGCTCTGGACTTGTGTGTTTCCACTTAAGCCCATGCCAGTTGCTCAATCGCAACTTTTCCAACAGTGCACCTTAATGAACTCGTGTTGTGGTCCGGCTCCTGCAGTGCATGTAAGACCCTGTTGAAATCACTGCTTACATCTAATACTAATAAACTAAACATTCCTGGGCATCGAGGCCAACGGGCATGGAGCAGCATGTCCGTGTTAACAACCTGCCTGCAAGAGGATAGGGGCACACAGACTGGCAGCTGCTGGGGACACCACTGTTTGAAACAGTCCCAGTTCAAGCCAGGGACTTCCTAAGACTTCACTGGTTCACAGACAATCACAGTGAGCTTAAACTTAATACTATAGACAGATGCATTAAATGTTTTGTCTATAGACCCTGAAAGAGTACTTAGGCAGCTAGATAAGTGTACTGCTTAATTTTGGGAAATATCCTATTTTTTTTAAAAAAAAAAAGATGGGCCAGAATTGACAATGAGCATAGTTTGGCCCAGAATTGTTTTAAACCCCCTGCCTCTACATCTGCATTAGCTCAAACAGGACTTTCAGTTTTAGGCTGCCTGAAAGTCGATCTGTGCCATGTTTGCTGCCCTGCCCCTCCTCCAGCAGATGTGATTTCACACTAAGCTTTTAGAGAATTAAAATGTAGAGGCTCAGCCAAATGGACATCAGCATCCATCAGATAAAAAGTTTGAATAAAAATTGCTTTAATTCAAATAAAAGTGCCTTGTAAGGTCAGATCACACAAATACTGTCTAGAGGGTATCCAAGCTAGCGCTGAGAAATGTCCCACTGACTTCAAAAGCTGACTTCTGCTATTAAATGCACCTCGTCAGCTGTACTTTGAATCAAGACTTTTTCTGTTCTAGCAAACATAATGTCAGAACAAAAAGAAGAACCTTAACTAAATTAGTTTAAGAAAAATGTCATTGCTCAATTGTATTTCCATCATTACACTAATTCTGTTGCTGTTTGCAAGTGAGTGAGCAAGGCTGGGGAGCATTTCTTTTCACGGAGTGTTTTACTACTTTATCTTTCTTTCTTTGCTTTGCCTTATTTTCTATATCTTCCAGTAGGGGGAAGTGACAAATGAGAAGAACACCTATATTTGTCACTAAGATTAGGAATGTAAACACAAAAGTCAGGACACATTTCCCTGTGACTGAAGGATTATTAGATGTATGAGGTGGAACTGCTTTTCATTTCAGTGATGGGTCACCTGCTTAAATTTAACAGACACAGCTGGTGCCATGCTGGCAAACCAACAATGCTCTGAAGCCCTTCGCTCTAGAACTGCTTGACTTAGTGGCAGATGTTTTTATTTTTATTTTTAAAAAATATATTTGTCTTCTTTTCCTTCATTCTCTTTCAACTTGCTTCAGATGCTATAGTTCCACTAGACCTCAAAGATACAGAAGCATCAATCCAGGAGAGAAAAAGAGTACTGAGGTTTACCTCCATGCTAGGGAAATTTTAGTGTGTACTAGTGTTTTAGTAAGCAGCTGTGCTGTGTGTAGCAGTCAATTCCCCTAGTGATAACGTCTGTTAGTGTTCCAAACCAAAGCCTATAGATATCTAAAGGAAACTTCCTGAAAGATTTCACCGGAGAGTTTTCTTCAAAGGGTAGGTCAGAGCACCAAGTACAAGTAGTTTCAGAAAATATTTGTTTTCAAAGATGATGTAAGACATACAGTCATGGGAAAGATGGGCTAAGAGGGACTACCTAAACTTTCCCTTGCCCCATAAAGGATCAGTTTCAGCCTTGTGGGTCCTGACAGATTTCTTTACTGTGTTGGTGTGGACCTTCAGTGAGGGAGATAGCACAGCAGCCCCAGGCAACCAATTCTGGAGCTTGGGCTCTCCAGTTTTTGCTCATGTCTAACTTGAACCTGTGTTGCTGCAACTTATCAGTACTTGTTCCAGTGATTCGGGATGTGAGCTGGTTGCTTCTATGCAGAAGCTTTTTATAAGCTTGAAATATTCAATCATAACACCTCTCAAGTTCTCCCTTTTTCGTAAGCATTTCCAATTTTTCATTTTTCATCATATGTTATGTTTTAAACTATATTATGCATTTAAGCATTGCTTCTGTCATTTTCGTGGTCTCCTCTGACTTGAACTTGGTCAAAACTGGATCCTACATCCTAGCTGATGTCTTACCAGAGTACTTTATGTATCCTTCAGGCTAGGCACCTCTTTATAAATCCCAGTGTGGAATTTATCTTCCTTTCAAAAGAATGGTGCTGGGATTGCAAATATCTTCTTCCTCATCTAGGATCATTAAAAACTGAAGGTACCTCATCCCAGTTCCAGCATAAGAACCAAACTTCTTTATGTAGCATTAATTTGACTTATTTTCTTAGCATTTATGTAAGAAAATACTTTTTTACAGATAGTCATGCCAGTTCTCTTCAACTAATTTGGTAATCATAACAAATGAGTAGAGGCTAAAAGTATGCCTATTGTTATAAGGAAGACTCTTTTTGTTTCCCGAAATGGTGCCTATCATCAACTAACCTTGTTCTGCTGCAACAATTCTTAATTATTCCTGCAATAAAGACTGTCTCTGGAAAAATTAGATATAATCAGAGAAAGGCAAATATTACATAAGTCCAAAATATGTGATAAACTGATAAGTGATATAACACATCAGTATAGTAGAGAGATTTGTAATGATCCATAACTCTATTGCCAAAACATAGCTATATATTGGCAAGTGTAAGTAAATCCCCTCTTGTATACTACTTAATATATAGCTTTATTTTGATATAGGAGTACAGATCCCTACATTTCATTAAGCAGGGAAACTTTGAAATGATAAAGATTTGTAAAACACTTAAAATTTTGGGCTGAATACTGGTATGTTGTGTGTGTGTAAAATATTTCACAAGAGAAACTGCTAGTAGTTGTAGTGCTTAGTAGATACAAAATAGTCTGTTACTTGTTATTTTAATTAATAGTATATTTATAACCCCATTTAATCTCACTTTGTTAACTCTCAGTCAAGAAAACAGGTTTACAGGTGAACTACACAAAAGCTGACTCTGTAAAGTGTATTGCTTTTAGCAATAGCTCTGAAGAGCAATGGCTTTCAAGGTGTCACATTAATTCATGGTTATTGCCCTGCATTTTTTCCATCCTACCTCTTGGCATGTCTACAGCTCTGGGTAAATGTTTTTCACTGTGTCATCTTTAACCTTCCATGTTAATTGTTATGAGCTGTTGTAATTATTTTAAGAATTTATCAGATTATTTTTTGATGAAAGAGGAAAAACTGCAGAAGACAACTTTCCAAGAAATGTGTATCAGAACAAAATTTGACATAGTTTGTGAATCTTCCTTGGAATTTCTTTTTAATACTTCTCATTTCTCTAACCTGGGTGCAAGGTTGTAAGGAAAACTCAAGTGTGAGCATACATGACGCCTCAAGTTCAGCACTATTGCAAGTGTATGGAAGGCCAATGTTAATGAGGTTTCAGCAATACTTTCAGCTCTGAAATGGTATCATTGGTATTCTTAAGATAATATTTAAATAATGTTTAAAAAAATTATTTCTAAAATAGCCTACTCTTTCCCACCACCATTTCCATGAATTAAAGAAAACCACGCTTGGATTAATTTTTAAACAAAATATTTACGACACATGCCAAGGAAAAATCTTTTCTAGAGATGTTGTCAGACCCTTTATTAAATTCTGGAAACTCGAACAAAAGTGATTTTGACATTTGAAAGGCAAACAGCCTCCTGTATTGAAGATCTTCGTTAGGCAAAATGTTCAGAGCTCATGTGCTTCCGCTTCTTCTTCTGTGTCTTTACTTCAAAACTACCATCTCATAAATGGAGGACCATGTGGCTGGACCATATTTCAATCGCAGGTAAGTGTGTTTGTCGATGCATACCAAAACTACCATGGGAACAGCGCAAACTTGCTGAAGCGTATGTGGTGTCCCTGCAGAGATTTCCCCTTTCAGTATCTATTCGGGACTTCAACCACAAAGTGGTGCTGTTGCAAAAGCTAACGGTTAATGGGGAAGACCAACTCCCTGCTTTTATAATGACCCAAGGCATGCATTAAACCAAATAAAATTTTCATCCATTTACATGCTTACATGTATATCTTCTCTATAAATATTCAATTTTTTGACATCAAACGTAATTACAGTGGTATCTGTTAATATGTAGAGAAAAATACACGCCTTCATAAAAAGTTACATATTTTGAAGTCTGATCAAGTGCCTAATTAATCAGATCAATGTCTAGTAATTATTTCAATTTAAATCCCCAGAATTTAATATGAGTTTCTACAGCATGCTTTGAGCAATATTTCAAATTCTTCAAGACAGAACAGAGACTTGTTCAAAGTAACAATTTTTTTTTTGCCATGTCCGAACCTCAGATCCAAGAGCGATACATAAAATAAGATGAGCATTTGGGAGCTTTATTGTTTCTCATCAAAAATTCAGAAACATACTTATAGAGTAAAAAAGAATCCACCTGTGCTAGGGGTTAGCATTAAAAAAAAACCCACCCCCAGAATAACAGATGAAGATGTAAAAATATCTAGAAAGAAACAGCTTCAGAACAACAGAAACGTCTTTAGAAGAAAGGTTGGAAAACTGCAAGGACCAAACATGTCTCCATTTTCTATAGCTGCGAAAACACCCTGTCTACAATGCTTTTTACAGTGCACACATATTTGGCAAGATTAAGGTGTCACATCTCAAATTACAAGGCGTCTCATTGCCCACAGACCCAGACACAAGTACAGGGCAAAACCCCTCAACTTGTGCAAACTGCCTGGCTCTGACAGGTTTGCTTCCCATCAGAGGCAGGCAGCCCCTCTGCCTAGGACATTTACTTGTAGCCTACTTATTTTCCTTTTTTTGCTGGGCTAGCTGCAAAAGCAAAGTTCCCGGGCTAGGGCTGCCTTCAGATGCTTAACCCTTTGCCTACCTCTGGAGGAGCATTCATCAGCCACAGGAAAATTTTCTAGTCCTAGCACTGTTTGTCTACTTCAGGAGATTAAAAGCTGAGTCACATTTTAAGTATTTCTCAGATCTGACTACAGTCCTGGGGCTGGGGGGGACGACAAGATTTAATTCTGATTCTCGCCTCTTAGCTGAAAAAGCTCTAAAAAGGATGGAAACAGCATTCAGTCAAACGGTGAAGGCAAAAAGGCTCTAGAGTTATTCAAGGTTTGAGTGGGTTTTTGATTGGCAGAACAGCAAGATATAGTCCAGAATTCTTAGGAGGCAACTGTGGAAGATGACTCTTCCCTTCTCCATCTGAGCAGTTAGAGGGAATAAGCAACAGGCAGAATTTATGACAGATGCAATTTGTAGAGTTCAGAGTTCCCTAAATAGGATTATTTTATGGTTGAAAAAAGTATATAAAGGACAACCACAACAAACAACACCGACTGTATTTCAATACACAGTGGAAAACATTTTAATAAAACTATGACAACTATCTAGGTAGATTAAAATGTCTTAAAGAAGACGGTACAATGCTTTGACAGCATGAGAGGGCTAATCATCCTTACATAGGGAGGGGAAAGAGGAAAAAATTCCTTGGTTAAATAACAAAAGAAAAGACTTCACGAACAAGTAGAGGAAGTATTCTTTAAGGAAACAATCTGGTGACTCTTAAGATTTGAAGTGTTGTATCGTATCTTATATGACCGTGTTTTTATGATTATGACTTGCTCAATTATGCTTGAATCAAATAGAAAAGAAAGATGACTTAAGCATGTAAATTTAGAGAGAGACTTAGAGGCATGCAGCTAAATTTATCAGCCATCTCTGTGAGCGATCACTCTAAATAAAAAGTTTGGAAACCAGTCGCTGCTGGTTGCTGATGAACTTTCCATGGTTTTGGCACTCGCCATCCTTTACTTAATGGACTAATCTGCAAATCAAAACAGAAGGAATATCTGGACGCAAATCCATCCTAAGGTCTGTTCTTAACCGTGAATATTTTTCCCAACACTTATCTTTGTGTCATGGGGGGTGACTTGGTTGACAGAAATGCTAACCAAAGAAATAAATTTGTCTAAGATTTGGAAGTAATAAAAAAAAAAAAGATAAAAAGAGAAGCCAGAGGGAGAGAGCAGAGCTTATGGTATTCTAGTTCTGTGTCTCTATTTCACCTGTTTTACATGTCCTATAATGACTTCTGAATATGGGTAAGAATAGCAACACATGCTGTCAGTTTGACCAAAGGGTGTGCGTGTGCATGTGTGTGAGTGTGCATGTGGGAGACAGAGAGAGTATGGGGGAAAGGGGGGGGCAGGGGGGGGAGTGGATGGACCATTAGAGTGAGAGACATTCCTGCAATAAAATACTTGTCTTCTGAGAATCACAGTCCGGAAGAGATGGTTATGATTTAACAAAAGAATTCTCTAAAATGTTCCCTGGTGTTAATACTGTTCTTAATAATATGAAAAGATTTTGCCAGGAAGAGGAATAAAACCGTCAATTGGATTAAAAAAAGAAAATAGGCACATGATGGTTTTTTTAGAGCACACAGGGGAAAAAAATGACCTTTACGACGGTTTTGTCATTTTCAAAAAAATGCCTCATTCTCTGAAATTCCCCAACCAGGCAAGGTTATTATAAATGGTAGGTAGGGAAAGCAGAGCGTGGCAATAAAGGGGTTAATCTGCAGAGCACAGAGCCATCTGGCTGAGCTGGTTTGTTATAATCGAGCAGATTATGTTCACGGGACTCAGAGTTTAAGGCTCCTCTCCCATAGAGCAACTCTGCACAACCCAAGCAGACCAACTTTGGGACTTTGAATGAACATATTTACATCCACCTTTCTCTTCATGTCGACTTTTCTGGAAACATTCACACGGATGCCATGGTTACTCCTACCACGGTAAGGGAAATTTGACGTTTTCTAATAGGGTCCTAAGAGGGCGGGGAGGGGAGGGGGGGGAGAGGGGTCCTTTAAAGAAGTATAATGGGGAGGAGGGGGGGTCTTGTAAGCAATAGATCTGTCCCAAATGTTGCCTTTCCCATTGTGCCTCCTCCTTCCCCCACCCCTACTTGCCCTATAGCTTGCTTTAGTCTGAGGTTCCTCTCTCGTCCTGCTCTGCACACTGTTGTTCAGGTCCCTGGCAAGAAAACAGCAGAGGAGAAATATGAGGTGCTAAAGGAGTCTGATTTAAGAGGCAAAAGCAAAGGAGACCCTTGGTTTTAAGAGGGAAACCAGCAACTTCAGATATAACAAAAGGGGTTGCAAATCTTGAGCGTGGATTGCAAGAACCAGCCTCAGCATACGTAGCGTGCTTGCCCTCAGGGAAAGTTAGAGCCCATGACAAGCAAAGTCAAAATTCCCAATTTCTAGACCTGTATCAGGTAACTAACTTCACTGAAGCTTTCCTTTTTTTTTTTTTTTTTTTTTTTTTTTTTTGTGTGTGTGTGCCAGACACTGGAAACCCTATTCATGACCTTTGAATCAATCCCCATTCTCCTCAAACCCAAACACTAAATTCTCTGGGAGGAACTGGAGATCAAAGGATTCCCTGCACATCTGTGTCTAGGTGAAAAAGATACACTCACTCTGTGCTAGGATGGCAGGAAAACTATTCTTACGCTGCAATTTTCAGTGTTTGGTAAGTGCCTTCTAGGAATGCAGCACACAACTAATCAACACAGACACACATATAGAGAGCAGAATAGAAAGCTGTTTCTCATCTAAACAGCTGAAATACAGCTTAAAGCGTCAGTTACTGACGAATCCTTATGGAGACACCAAACTGCTATTAGCCAAGAGGGGAAAAAGTCCTTGAATGGTTTAGATAGTTTTCTGATCAGTTCTTAATCCTTCATTAAAATAAACGGGAAAGCTCTGTGTTGGTCCTATCTCTTGAACTATAAATATGCAGTATCCGGAGAGATGGATATTTTGGATTGAATAGGGCTGCTATGCGCACATTCTCTGGTTCCTATATTGCAAAACCAGTTATTTAGAGATGACTCTGTGTGTGTGAGGGGGGTTGCTTTCCCCTCCCCCCCCGCCTTTTTTTAAATAGACAGAGATGTGTGCTATATGGTCCAGTAAATTGTTATGAGCTACAACCTTTCAGAAAGCACTCTTTGCTGTTAGGCTCATGTGATTTGTTGTATGAGGAGTGCAAATGGTATGTAAAGTTTGCCTTTACATTGTGCCTTCAGGAAAATACCCAGACAAATAGGAGAGACATTCTCAGGCGCAGAAATACCTGATCTGTGCGAGCCTGTAAGTGGAGGAGCGATGCAAGAAACACCTATAAATAAGATGTAAAAAAAAGGAAAATCTAATAATAAAAAAAAGAAAAACTCAATTTATGGCAAAGCAGACAAAAGCAGTAGAGAATGGAAGAGAGTTCGGCATGGTTCCAGCTGCTAGTAGTAAAAAGACTGGTCTTAGATACACGTGTCAGTACCAGGAGCTCTCTGTGTGAGCATGGTGGGGGGGAGGAAAACTATACATGATTGCAGGTGGCGGACCCAAAATATGGGGAGAAGAGGCTGTACCAGCAGAGCCAGGAGGGGAGTGCTTTGTGTAGAAGGGTGCTATATACTGAGGTACGTAATACATGTAGGTTTAGGATATTTTTTTTTTTTTCAGGGAGAGAAGATGTAAATAGAAGTAATAAAAAGATAGAAATAGAAGTAATAAAAAGATAGATTAAGAAGTTTGAAGGAAAAGTGTTATATACCAAAAATAAACTGCTATGTGTTGTGTATTGGGATAATAAGGGCAGGTGAGTCAGCTTAAAATATGGTCAGCTTAAAAGGGGAACTGCTGCAGGTCAACTGGAAAAAAAGGATCTTTGTGGGTGGAAAAAAGTTTAGGAGCTCAGAAGGGGAAGTAACACTTCAGAGGGATGGGAAAAGGTGCAGACTGGAGGCTGGGTGAGGATATGAAAGGGACATAGAAGGATGCTGGGGTCTGCAAGGGGGGGGTAGGGTATGGAGTGGGAGTGAAGGGAGAAAGGTGAAAGCACAGGGCACAAAGGATGTTTGGAGGAGGAAGAAAAATGTGAACTATTGTCTATTTGGAGAAAGGTATGGAAAATAATCAGCTGTGTGATGCTTGTGGGGGGTGTCTAAAAGAGACACCTTTGATTCTGTCAAGAAATAGATATGAGGATGTATTTGCAAAGAAGGTGTTAGAGTATGAAAGGGAAGGCTTGAATGGTGATGGAAACACATGCCGAGAAGAGGAACGCAGAGGAAAAAACGAGCTGGATGGAGATAGGGTGTGGTGATCGTTAAAGGGTATAGGGACCCATAAAGGTATGTGAGGGGGTAGTTGCTTAGAGAAATTTCAGAGGAGATTGGAAGCCTGATGGAGTGTGTTGCCTGGTTGCAAAGGAGAGACAGATCTGGAGAAAAAGCTGTGTGAATGTGCTGTGAGGACATGCAAGACAGTGGAAGTCGTGGGTGCAGGGTGAACTGTGACAGGAATATAAAGATGTGGCAGGTCTTGAGAAGCATGAGAATGGGGATAAAATGAGGAATGTAGAGGCATGAGGATGAAATTTAGAGCTAGGTTTTCTGTAAAGATGCCTAGGCAAGAGGTGGTTTAGAGTTTGAGAGAGCACAGGGTGAGAGGAAATTTAGTTTTGTCTTGCTTTGTAGCCAAACAGAGAAAGTAGTGTAAAGGTGCAGAAGTGGTTTGGCCAGCAGAAACAGAGGTTGCCTCCTTACTGGGCAGTTGGGATAACACAGTGAAAGAACAGGCAATATGTTACAGGGGAAGCAGTAGAGGAAAATAATGGAAAGTAAGGAATAATGTCAGGGGTGTGAGAGGAGGAGAACACATACACAAAGGAGTGATTTTCTGTTAAGAGAGATGTAACAAATATGCTTATATCTCTGTGGTAGGTACTGGCTAAGTGAAGCACCAAGAGTGACTGGAACAAATGTGCCAGAGGAGAAATGACTAAAGATATAAAGGGGTGGGAGGAGAAGGAATGGGAGGGATAACTACCTGGAGGGCTGTATAAGCCACATGGCTGTACTCAGGTCAAAAGTAAAGTGTGAAGTGTGTGGGGAGGCAAGTGGAGTTAGGAGCTGTAGGGCATGAAGTGGAAGTGAATGGGAATGACAGCTCATGTTATGAGGGGTAAGAAGCTTAGCGTAGGTTGACACACGATGGTGTGTGAAAAAGGTACCTGCCACTTTGTGCCTGCTTGTAAGGGCTGTGGAAGGGAAGGTGAACGGAGTGAAAAGTTGTGTCAAATAAAAGAGTTGTGCACACAGCATGCTCAAAGTAAATGAGGGAAGTACAGGTAAGGATTGCAGATCTGGGTGTGGGACCTAGAAGAAGGAAAACAGCTTATGGGGGAGGGAAGAGTGATGAGGAGTGGGGAAAAGTTTATGACAGCTTAAGCCATCTGTAGTTATCTGTCTCTTCATTTAAGGGAGGCTGTCTAAGTACGCAAGGGGCCGTACATGCAAGCATAGCAGCGTAAGAGCAGGTTGGCAGTTAAGTGCAAGGGGAGAGCAAGCAGCAGACACAGATAAATGCATATAGTCAGTGATGATAGGTGCATGGATATATGAGATGCTGGTTTTGTGTGCGCGTCAGGGACAGATGTGTTCAGTGAGTGTTGTGCTTACGTGACTGACAGAGTCATAGAGGGAGGCATGTGATGAGAGCGATCCAGTCGGTCTGCAGGGAGAAGCTGAAATCCTTGAGGGGCATGTAAGAGTCGTGGGTTGCTGTAAGGGATGTTTGTCTGTGTGGAAGTTACAAACACGCACCCAGGAAGCCATGCTGATGTGTAAGATGGGTAAGAATCACGTGCCCACTGCGTTTGTGGCACAACTCTCTGTGTCGAAATAAGTTATGTAAGACACACAACAGAGGTGAGTTTCGCCAGTGCTAAGAAGCAATGTTTGCATTGAGAAGGAGGGTAGGGAGAGATGACTAACTGAGAAAATGGTTTGGTGCGTGGGTAGCAATAGGACTGAATGTGTGCTAGATGTACTTTTCTTCTGCATGACATCCACAGCAGGCAGACTCTCCTTTAGAGATTTTGCAGGCTTTTTCTAAAGAACTACTGAATAACCCTGAGAAAATCCCAGGATGTCTAACTAAAATATTTACACCAGCTTCATTTGGAGTCATAACAATGCACTTTATTTTCATGCCTTAAAACTTCAGTGTACTACTGCTGGCACAAAATGGCAAAGAGGTTTCTCTAGGACCAGTTAACAGAGCTACTAGGTAGTTAACAGTGCTGTTGGATGAACAACCATTGGGTTGAAGTACACATAGGGAGTACAGATGTCAGTCATAGGAAACAAGAAAGTAATAGCTTTCTCCATGGCTTGAAGCAGTACTGGAGTAATGTGCAGCTGGTTGAAGGTTGAAAATATAGGATACATCTTGGGTGTGAGAGAGGAACACTAAGAACATCTTTCCTTTCAAAACAATCGCATATATTGACAACATCTGTTCTTCAAATCTGTTCTACGAACATCTTCATCGTTGGGCTTGCCTAGGGCTTTGGTGTCTTCTTAAGCACTGTCCTACGCTGGGTAGGAAAGTGTTCATTTCCACCAGTAGCTGATCAGAAGATTGTGAGTAATCCTGTGAGACTTGCACTGGGAGAAAACAGACTGATCACACCAAACTGCTGGCTTGAAGGCTGAAGCCTCTGAACCTTACATAGCATCAGTCACATGAAAGTTCCTTTTCTGGTTTATTCCAGGGATCAATTCCTGCCAAAAAAACATGTACCCTGTAAAATACTAAGCTAATACGCAGTTAGTGTTTGTGCAGCCATAGGCTGTGTTGGGAACCCATTGTCCTACTTTATGCGCTGGTTTCCCACTGCAGAGCCCAGTTCGAGCTCTCGAGCTGGATAATTTTTCCTGGCTGTGCTTGGAGCTGGTTGTAGCCCCTTTCTCCTCTGGTGGCAGTGAACTTCTCACCATGGCAGGTTGCAGGAGGTGAGGACAGTGGTCCATGAAGGGGAGAAGCATGAGTCCAGCCAGTGGTCCTGAAAACTAGGATTCAGCTGGAGTAAAATCACAGACGGCAGCCTGCTCAGACCACTGCAACCAGCGTGGCCCAGGGTAATGCCCTGGCCTCCAGCCACTCCTCTTCCTCCCCGCCTAGCCACTGAGAAAGTAAAGAGCAAACAGTGACATCAACCTGACAGCTGTCCAGGAAAAGAGAAAGGGGTTGATGGGTACCATGGGTGCTGGATTGTGGCAGGAAGGGGATCAAAGCATGAATGACAAAGCTGTGTTTGAGTGCACAGAACATGGGGTATTTGTGTCCACCTGGACTTCTTTGTAGCCACGACGCAGCTAGAGAAATGTGTTTGCAAGGGCTGGAACATCTGGGTGTCCCTGCAGATGTTTGCTGGTGCGGGGACATGTGTTTGTCTCTTCGTGGTGACGAGGAGTGGACAGTGGAAAGCAGCGGCGTGTGGGTAAGGATGACAGAGGTGGATGGCAGCTGTTTCTGTGTGGGAGACAACCATCCCTGTTCATACATCTGTCAGTGGGGGATGTGGGGATAAGGCGCTTTCTGAAGGGACAGATGGGATGTGCATGTGCATGTGAAGAGAGAAGTGGTAAGGGTGGATATGGAGTAGTTTCAAGGTTGTGAAGTGAGTGCTAGAGGGAACATACAGAGCTATGTTCCTGATTGTATCATGAGCCTTAAGTCCATAGGGGAAGGGGACTCCTCCACAGAAAGGAAGATTATACTTCTTGAGGAATTAAAAAACCCCACACCCAAGCATCCAATTCAGTTAAGACTTTCCTCTCTCCTTCACATGGTACCAGCATCTTGCTATGTGAGCAAGCTTAGCAAGGTGGCCCTTTCCTTCAGGGCAGCAGGCATTTGGAAAGATCACAAGGCCATATACTCCTCCCTCTCTTAGCTTTCTACCTCTCTCTCCTCTCCACCTCTTCACACACACGCAAAAGGGTCTTTCCCAGTTTGGCTCCTAAGTTTCTGTTTGAAATTTCCGTCTGCAGAAACGTGTGCTAAAGATACGTGTGAATGAGGACGCTGGTGCATTGGGGAAGGTTGTGTGTCTGTACATGTTGAAACAAAGTTCATTGGTAGTCATCTGGAGCTCAGAGAAGTAATGTGTTGGTTGCATTTCAATGCACATGGAAAGGATAGCAGGTAATTCCACGTTTCCATCAGGCAAGGCTGGGAAACCAGTGTGCGTGACTCATTGCCACTATGCCTGTACTTCAGAGGGAGTCACCTCCTGCCTAGCCATGTAAATATACAGATTCCATAGAACAAAGTCCATTTGCGTTATCTATTACAAACCTGTACAAATGTGATGAAAACATTCTTGGAGGATTGCATCCTACAGGTTAAGATTTGCAGCACTCCTCCAACATTTCATGTGCTTCAGCTGTGTGTGTTGCCCATAATGGAACCACAGCAATAAATGTGCTTCTTCTCAGTTGGTCTTTCACACCTTCCTGCAATAAATTCCTTTATTTTGGCTTTGTCCCTGCTATAGATTTTACATATTTTATCTCACATTAGCTGAGTTAACATGTGAGAAAATGTTAATCTAGTTAACTCAGAAATACATATTTCTAGGCTATTGTCTACAAAATTCACCCACATTTGCCAGAAATCTAAATTGATATCATGAGAGGTAACTGGCAGTTAACTGGAGAGTTACAGAAGGAAGTACATTGTACTCTCCATGAATGTTTAAAGGCTCGTCTACACTCAGAAGTGAATTCAGGTTGTGAGTGTGAAATTTAAATCCAGCAGCTGCTTCTGAATAGCTCTGTGGTTAGACAAGTTCTAAGATAGCATCCTCTACTGTGGCTTCTGCCTCAGCCAGGAGGAGGACAAGCACACTCGCAAGATGAAAGCAGCTTTTGTCCCCTTGAGAGATGGGATTTGGACAGTATTTGGTTTCTGCTCCAAACCAAGATCAAATGTTATGACTTTTAGCTATCAGATACAGACCTCATAAATCTGATGGAAGCATTTAACTAGTTTTCCTAGTATGCTGTATTTGAGGTAAACTTGAAATACCACTAGAAGCTGAGATCTGTGATGAGCTTGGTTTCAGAAATACTAAATGATAATGATAAAACTGATGCCTTAGGGGAAAAAAATAGATAATGTATAGTCAGCTGAGTAAAAAAACCTTTCCTTAGATGCAAAGGCTACAGAGGAAATATTTAAGAAATGCTTTGGAAGAATGTGGACACATGCCTCTGTGTGTCCTCTCTCTACCATCCCCACACTTTCTTACCCACTCCTAACATGTAAGCAGTATGCACAAAACAAAACTGCAAGGTAGCAGCAAAAATAAAGTCCAGTGATACCATTTTAGAAAAAGATAGACTTTACCCTGCCCCGGATTAGGTAACAAAACCACGGTCATTAAGAGGGACGTGTCATTCCATGTGCTGGGGTTCTTTCCTGGATTCATTCAAAAGTTAGAAAAGACTTATTCAGTTCATTGTTTTCAACTCTTGTGATAAGTACAAAACTATTTGCTCCACTCATTTCTCAAACAGTTTGCACAATCTTATTTTACGTGACCACCTTTCCAAATGGATGATGGAGGTAACTCCATAACATAAAAATTCTTCCTGAGAGGGTAGGTTTTCTTTGATGTTTATTAGTATTTGCATGTTCTCCCACTTCTCCCCCAACATCTTGAGCAACTTTCCTTCCTTGTTACTGTTTACTGAATATATTCTTCAAATACTTGACGTGAGCTGTCCTTTGTTTAATCCCATTCTTTGTCTTACAGAGTGCATATGATTTTTTTTTCTTTAAGCTTTTTCTTCTATTTTTTTAATTATGTTTTTTTCAGTTTTCTTACTTCCCTCAATTTCCTCCACATCTTTGTGGGACTAGAAGGTCCAAAAATAAAGGTGACATTCCAAAATGTCTTTGTCTACCTTCTGTAATTATACTGACTTTTTGCACTCTGTAGTTCTCTCTTCTCCTATAAAAGAACTTCTATGTAATAAATCCAGCACTAATATATTGTTTAAATCATGGCTAGCTAATTTTCAATATTATGCCTTTCCAACTTCCTCCCTGACGTTTAATATAGCTGCTTTGAATTGATTTTCCCCAGACCTATTATCTCAGGCTTTTCCACTCTGAGTCTCTTATTTTCTCACATTTTTCTAACCACTTTCTGTCCTTCTACATAACAATTTTTTTTCTATCCTTTCCATCCTTTCTATCCATTTGCAGCCCATTCCTTCTCTGCTGTTCTGTTTTTCTGCAGCTTTACCCCTTAATGCTTTCAGACTGCTCAATGACACAACTGAAAACAGTGTTAGGTCACCAGACACCACCGCAGCCTCAATAGTCATCATTTACCAGCATCCTGCTTTATGGCTTACATCCAGTTTTCAGGCCAGGTTGGTTTTGCAGAGTAGATGGGAGACACATACAAGCTGAATGTACATATGTGTAGGAATGATGCATGCATGTGTGTGCGCGAATGGAAGAGGAGGGGTCAATATGTGACTGCACTGCGAGAACAGTGCATCCTATTTCTTTGTCCTGCTCTTTCTGGCCTTCCTAGCACTGTCCTTGCCCTCCCTTTAGGCCATGTAAGACTGCTATATAATCGCTCTCTGTGGCATTGACCAACCCATCGCCCCTCTTGGAATTTTTCTACAAACTTGTGCGCGTTTTCCTGTCAGGGAGTCAGGCATCTTGTCATGACATCGGCGTGCTGAATAACTCCCTCTCCACCTCAGCTCTGCCACTTTTACAAGGAGTATCTGTTCACAGGCTGGGCTCCTTCACAGCATTCCCACCTCGTCCCTCCTGCCCACCATGGATCCCACCCACTTGCCCTCTACTTTCGGTTCTCTTAAGCACTGATCCTTTTTGTAACACAGGGAAAAGAGCTGACTCAGACTGGAAGAAGTGAGATCTCTCAAGATTTTGGACAAAATATACTTTTTTTTAAAAAAAAAAAAAAAAGGGAAAATAAATTTTTCTCTGATGAGCAATGCATGTTATTAAATCATCCCATATTGACAGGGACTACCTAGCAGCTTCTTCAGACATATACAGAGTTGAAAGCAACTGTAGTTAAAAACTCCTTGACATTAGTCCCAATGAGGGCTATCAGATTTTTGAACCTGATGGCCCTAAGGTCCAGAAAGCGGGATTTTCAAAAACAGTTGACACTTATTTTCAGAAGTGAATGGAAGTTTTAACATCAATAGTAATAGAAACACAATTAATCCAATGCAATGAGGATCTGAAAGTCCTACAAACTAGAGATCTTTTAAATATTCTCAGCCTTGTAAATAAGAATAGGAATACTTATCCTTTACAAGTCTGTGTCTTCAAGAAGAGTCACACTTTCTGCTCAGGTGTGTATGGTGAGTACCACCATCTGCCAGATACATCCCACAGCTCTTCTGTGTGGCACCGGCACATAAAGCAGCCTACATGAAGCAGGCTTTGCATGCCAGTGCTTGACACCATATCCTGGTCTTGCTGTATTTATTAGTACAGGTGCCACCTGAAAGTCAGCCCTGGAGAGACTGTGTACTGGTGGCATAGAGTGGCTGGTATAGCCTGGCTGTTTCTGTCAGCCAGCATGATTTGCAACAGTTCCAACCATACTGGAACACCTTTAGGAAGTATTGCCCTAATATGTCTTTCCTCCTTGATGGGGGAGTCTATATGTACTTAGAAAAAATGTAGAATCAATTTATTAATACAAAAGCTATTCATGAAGCAATCTGGACAGAGACTTTATGTTTCTGCTGAGAAGTTGCATTTTCTGTATTCAAACTGCCTTCATAAGTTTGAAACACTCAAAAACGATGTTTAGCTTTTGTGTTAAATGAGTAAGTTACAGGCACTGAGAAAAGAAAAATAATCTAAATACTACTACAAGATGAGTTTGGGGTTGGTTGGGTTTTTTTTGTTGTGTGTTTTTTTGTTTGGGTTTGTTTTTTTGTTTTTTTTTTTTTTTGTTTGTTTGTTTGTTTGTTTTTTTAACAACCAAACAAAAGCTTCATGGAGTTAACTCTTGCCCTGGGAAGATAAAGCTGCTTTTCACATCTGCTAGGATAGGGAGTGGTCTCCCTTGGAAGAGTTTGCATTTTGGGGAAACAGATACATTTTTAAAGTCCAGAGGAATATTCTGGTTTTTCTCATTTTTTTCTGTCTTTCCTCCTCTAGGAAATCTTCCTGTTCATTTTGCGTTTTTCTCAAAATTTGTTCTCATTTGCCTCATTCCTCTGAAATAAAAGCTGGTGACTTTTCAGTGTTTGCTGTCCTTTTAACCATCAGTAAGAAAATTTGGTTGGTGTAGTTGTTCTTTGGTGAGTTCATTTGTTTACCTTAATCTTTCTCTGTGTCTCTGGTTCAGACTGTGCCTTTACTGACTCAGCCTCTGATGACAGGTTTGACACCAGCACCTCCACTAAATTCCATGCATTTATTTCTGATTTACACAGAAGCAGGAGTCCCCAGCCGAGCAAATGTGGAAATCCACCTGATTCCAGGCCAAATTCTGACCTTAGTTGCACCCAGGAAATTCTACTTAAATTCGAGAGACTGTAACCAAACCTTAGTCTTGGTGTTTGTTTGTTTTAAAACCACGGATGCACATCCAAAGCATTGAAGTATGTTGAATCATAGAAATCAGAGAGGGGAAGAGAATATGCCTATATTAGGTGACTGGTATACTTAATTAGAAAAATTGTAGCAAATCCATTTCTTTGCTAGAATTTGACAGTTCCTCAGAAACAAACCATTCCCCTGTTTGTTCTACTAAATCTCAACCACGTTCCCCTGGACACCGAAGTTTAAAACCTGGCAGGTTTCCCCCTTGCTCAAAACCCTGTCTCCTTGTTGACCTGTCTGTTGACAGCTAGAAACATCAACCATCCACAGACCAGGAAACTGGTACTTGCAGCTACAAAACCAGGGAAGCCTGTGGACCTGGAGCAGCCCAGGACATGATACTGTTCCCTCACAGGGAACTCTGAAAGCTGCTGGGCTTGGGAGGTCAAGTGGAATTCCTCAGAACTGGAGAATTAAAACCAGGAAAATGCATGTCCTAGTACAGTCTAATATCTCCTAATATGGTCTGTGGTCCTAAGATCCCAGCCAGCCAGATAGCATATTCTTCAAAGCTCTGTCATGTCTAATTTTAAATTCATCAAGTGACTGGACTTTCATCACTCCACTTAAAATCTTCATACCATCTCCCATCCAACTTGAGTGTCACTCACTACAGCATTGAGTGCTTTTCCATGTAAAAGTTGTTAGCAACAACACAGGCCTGGGTGGCAGTAGGACAGCTGGCAAGAGATGTTTTTAGAGGGTTGGTTTCAATTTTATTTTGTCATCAGTTAAATTCTAGCGGTCATTTTTAATGATGGTATTCTTTGGGGAAGAAGTGAAAATAAAGGGTGTCATTGTTGAAAAACACGGAAATATTTAATAAATAACCTGTTCTTGGAGAACAGCTCTTTTTCAAGAGAAAGACTTAGCAGCATCTCCCAAGGAAAATCGAGGTATGTCTATAGTTTAGCAGCAACCTGGACAGAGATCCAGAAAGTAACTTCATACAAATTGGCGTGCCTGCACAATACAGAACTTTGCTCAAGGAGAGTCTCCTGATTCCCCAATCAATTAGCAAAACTGTACCAGGATAACTAGCCTTGTTTCTGCTTGGATGGCATTGCAAAGCTCTCCAGAAACAAATTGCCCAAAGACACTCTGTCAGTTGGTGTTAAGACATCTCCATGTGTAAAGAGGCTCAGGTGGAGCTGAAAAGACAGCACTTTATAAGCCAGCACCCTGCAGTGCCTGCAGCACGAGTGCAGGCTGTGCCATGAAGAAGACAGCCACTTGCTGTGCCACATCCCAGCAAACATGCTGAGGCTTCTCTTGGATATGAAGCCTGTTTTGTGGGGCACATGAACTAAGCTAGAGCCTTTTTCCAGTTCCTTCAGCACAACATGCTCTTTTAGGATGACTGGAGTCAGAAATCTTCTTGGTCCTCTAAGGGAACTGTGCCAAATCATTGACAAGAGAAAGGTATGGACAGCTTCTTGTTATTTAAACTATTCAAATGTGTGCACACATGGATACCACAGCCATCCTTCAGACAGGTCCATAAATTTCATTATTTTCATTTTTACTCATAAATATCCCTGGAGACTTCTTTATTGTAATTGCTTTCTGAATTTTCTCCACATTAACTGATGTTTTTTAATAACACATAGAAACTTAGACACTACAAAGTAGCATCCAAAATTATTTCCTGGTTACCTGGTAGTTTTCCCCCGATGGACTTCTCTTTGGGTTTTTTTTATGTCGTTTCACATCCATCTGCTTCAATTCTCCTGATTAATTTTCTTGAATAGTCAGTTGCTCGCTCTGGAGATAGCTAGCTTAACAGAGGCCTAATTCTGACCCCACTTACATGGAAGAAGCCTAATGGACCCCCAGGGAATAAGTTCATCTTGAGGCAGTGAAAATTTAGACCAGAGTCAAGACCTGAGAACTCAACAGAGAAACTATTGCAAATAACCAGGGAAATAAAAATAGTTGTTTCTGCACAAAAATTTTCTTAATGTAGAAACAGTTTTCCACATCTTGAATAAGCAAAATGTCATCTGAAATTCTGCTCTGACCTGTCTACTGCTAGATGACATCGAATGTTACCTAATTGCAAGTCTGATACCACTCTTGTTTGTTTGCTTGCTTGCTTGTTTTGTTTACTCTTTTGCAAGTATGTGCTGATGTGACGACTCCGGCTCTTTCAATTTTTCCATCCATGAATTTCATCCAGATGAATTATCTCAGGCAAAACCTGAAAAATTAAACCCGGCATTTTACCTTTGATCCGAGGCAAATAATCATAGGTGCCATCACCAGCCTTCCACAGGAACGTGGTGCAGAATAAAGGACTTGAAAAGAATCTCAAAGATCCTTCTAAAATCCATGAAATGTTTTAGCTATTTCATTTTTTCCTTCCTTTTTCTTACTGAAAAGGAACAGATGGGAACAGAAGTAAACTCTGCCATCTGGAAAGACTGAAAGATTAGTATGAAAAGGGCCAGGTGTCAAGTTTGTTCAGCACCAGCCCATCTTTGCCAATTATCAACATCAAAACCTACTCTCAACAAGGGCTAAATTACGCTAAAGATAAATGATTTTGGAAAGTAATCTTTTTCAGTATCTTTTTGTCATCTAATTGTTTAACTATCTTGAAAACTACACCATTATGCACAGAAACACAGAAGAAATTAATTTGAGGTTTTACCTCTTACATCACAGGAAATTTTCTGCCTTGTTCTTTCTGGCACTACATTTAACACTGCAGTCTGGATTCCAGCTAAAGTCCATTAGGTGTGTCAGAATCTTTTAATATTATGCAAATTAGAATTTATTTATGGGTAATTTGGACCTTGTTCTTATAATTATTTTGAAATGGAAATATAGCACCTGTAAATCTTTGAGGGGGAAACCAGAAACCTAAAATCAATCATAACTCTGTCCAGTCTCTGGATGGTGTCTGATCCACTGACTTTTCTGTTCTAGATATTGGAAATTACATGTGTATATATAATACATATATATATTATACATATATACGTGTAGATGTGCAGGTATATATGTATATATGTGCATATATATATGTGCACTGACTGTACATAGAACAAGACTGAAGATGTCCTGTTCCTTATCTGAGTAGATTTTGTATTTGTTTTTTTTTTTTTACATTTCAATTATGAAAATTCACGCCACCTTTGGTTTTAATCTTATGATTACATAAGCAGGTATTCTTGCTTTAAACTTTCCACTGAAGGACATCTGAGGAAATAATACACCTTCTGCATACTAATGAGACTGATAATACAGACCCCTAAAAATACAAATAAATAACCTGTGTCAAACTTGGCCCAGACCTAAGTTCTGGGAAATCACCATTACCAGTGGTGTGAATTCCATTTTTTAAAGCTTCTTTTGTTTGTGTTTTGATCTTCCTACACTCCTTTGAGGTAAACATTCTTCATCTCTGTCTCACATTTTCCACTTGTATGTACCTACTTCTCTTAAAAAAAAAAAAAAAATACAGTATCTCTGCACTTAAATTTAGGGACAACCGTGGAATAAAAAGCCATTGCATAACACCATAGCATTCCTTGATGCTTTCCCATCATTTCAAGTTTCACCTTAACTTGGGCACAAGAGCAAATCTGTAAGTCAGAAAGTTTTAATTTGGGTTCAAGGTAATGTTCCAGCTAATATATGTAAAAAGCTATTCAACAGTTCCAACCAATGCTTCATTTCTTCAACAATGCAGAATGCATACACACTGAGTTTCTTGATAAATACCCTCAGCCATGTTTTGACATCTTTTGCAGAACAGTTTTGATTCTTAGTTGCAAAACAATTCTTTCCAAAAGCTGGAACTGCAAAAACTGGTATTTTTTTCCATGCATAATGCAATCCTTTATGCCTCTTTTATAAGTTGGCTCTGATTGCCTTTTGTCAATTTTTACTTGTAGTCTTTAATTTTCTCCTGTGTCTGCATGTTCCTATGGCTTTGTGGTTTGGTAACCCAGTCAGCTGTGGCCTTCTCTTGCTTTCCCTCCAAAACATTCAACCTGGTAATTTTTCATAGCTTTATTTTTTTTTCCCCCCTAAACATACATCAGGAGTATGCAATTTTTTTTTTTTTTTCTCAGTTTGATGCCTTTGTGCCCCATCTCCATCTGAGCAGATAGGGTCCAGAAGCTCGCCTGAAATTTCTTGTTTGATTGAAAAAGTCTCAAATACATGTGTAAAAAAGTTTTTTCCCCATTTTTTTTTCCTTTATGTGATGCTGTTACCTTTCAAAATTTCTTTACCACAGGCAGGTAACTGTTTTGCTCTTCCTTTCTTAATCCCATGATATTAAGCAAATCTAGGACCTCTGCCCAAGCCCCCAAACATAAAAGACATAATTATTGTTGCTCATTTTCTTTTTCAGTAGCATTCCTATCCTCATGAGAAGACAAATTCTTGTTTGAATTTCTTCAGTTTTACTTCAGGAAAAGTTAGGCTCTTCGAGGACCTTTGGCATCATTATTTTAACATCATCTTTCTACTCTCAATACATATACTCTTATTTTTCTCATTTTTCTCCTGTTACAATGCACTGTGTCTTGATGATGGCTAGACAGAACCCAGACAGAGAAAGGAATTAAGGAAAAACGTACCTCTGCATCCATTTCTCAGAAAGAGAGAAATTGAAACTATCTTTCAATAATTAAAATCAGGTTTTTTCGATTTGTTTAGATGCACAGAAAAAGAATGGCTGTATCAGACTTCCGAACTACATCTCCACTAGTGCACCACATAAGCCTATAGTCATGATTCACCACAACAGTTTGATCTGAGAGCTGTTAATAAACCAGCTCTTGGAGATGTTATCCTTATGGGGCTCAGTCCAGAAGGAAGAACCATGTCCACGAATAAAACTGCTACAATAGAATGTCATACAAAGAGAATTGCTCTGTCATTTGCTGTTGAGTTTAGGGAAACAAAATGTGTTGAGTTTGTTAAGAAAATACAAAAGAAATACCTTGTTTGATGCAAATCACATGGAGTGAGATGTTTGCTATTAGCATTTAAGGTTTAATGGTGAAAATGAGAAAAATATTGCCAAATCATAAATATCTGTTGGAGAACATAAATTGTACAGAAAGCATGTTTTACATGATCACAATGAGAAATTTTCAGCCGGTTCCATTTCTTGTATTTCTGACTGCACCCGGTTACCAAGCCTTAACCCTTAGTGCATAGTTTTCTGTCTGTATTAATCCACAATTTGATTTGAGAGCAACAGGCAAAACCAGACCACATCATTGTCATGCAGTGTGGTAGTATCACTGCAAATAGTATCTTTTCTCTAATTGTGGAGGAGAGTCAGTGATCTTCTCAGACTCATAAATTCATCTCCTATGAATGTCACCTGTGCTATTTTTTTTGGTGATGGCGTCAGAAAATAGAGGGGATGGAAAATTCCCCCCCTCTTGTTGGTCTTGCATTGAAGAGTGCTGTAGATGATACTGGCATCAGCCATATCATCACTGTGTTATCTCACCATATTTAGAACATGTGGAGACAATCTGGTGGTGAAAACAGCAATGATTCATCCAAATTAGTGTTTCCTTCATTGTTGGCACTGCTAGAATCACTTCCCCTCTCTCTTGTTAGGGTTTTTTTGTGCTTTTCAAGTAAATCAGCTTCTTTCTGAGAGATTTAACTGTCTCTGGAATCACTGATGCCATTTCAGTATAAAGTGAAAGATCAAAGCCAAATCAAATGTTTGCCAATTTCAACCCCTAGAAGTTCTTTTTTTGATGTTTTTGAGAGAAAGGCTGTGAATATTGTAATGTAATTAATGATTCATATCAACAGCACACTGATGTGACACTGTAATTTTTATCAGAAATCCTAAAAGCACAGTTCTAAGAATAAATGTAAAAAAATGCCTCTTTCACAATTCCTCTCCAACTGAATGGGTGTTCCCAATTATGACTCTTTCTTTGACTCATTTATAACTTCCTTTATTTCTTGGCAGAACCAAATTTTAAAGAGAGTACCTCCTGCATTTATAAGGGTGATTGCAATCATGTTTTCTAGTAGATGCAGTTCCTACTGGTACTCCCATCTTTGCTTCTCAGATATTTCCACATTTCATTCATGTCCCTGATTTCATATTTCATCTAAAAATGCAAGCAGGTGAAAAATTTTATATATGCAGACACGTCCTCAACTAGAAGGGAAAGAAGCTTGCTAGGTTTTAAAGTCAGCGTCCCACTACAACATATATTGGAAAAGTGGAATTTGTAATCAAGAAAGCAAGCTGCAAAATTTAGACTATGTTTCACTGTCAAAAACAAAGAAATACCCATTGCAAAATGATTCTAACCAATTATAGGGAAAGACACCTCTCAGGAGCACAGGTTTGATACTTCCAGCTGTCCTGAAATACATTATATTTAAATCTGTGTTCTGAATACATGACCTTGATGTTACTCAACAGCTTTCAGAACAGAAGACATGTAGAACTTCATCAGATGATGATTTAACTGGTTTTTATACTTGCCTTCCCATTTCATGAAAGGCTTTTAGTAACTCTGACCCTTGCTGTGTTCCCTCCTAGATGTCATTTTTTGTACAAATTTAGTGTAATTGTTACGTCTTCACTACAGAATTAGATTAATTTATCCACAATCAAAATTGTGTAAACTTTTTTCAAACTTGTTCTTGGCAATATCTAATTCCCATAGAGTCAAAGTTCTCATTGATAAAAAATAACAATTAAAAAATTTAAAATGTTTTATTCTAAAGTGTGAATTTAAAGCAAGCTATGAATTTACCAGCACGTCTATGTGCGCATAATCTGATTCTGGTATGAGAGTGTCTGGTTTTGAGTTTAACATAAATTATTTTCCAAGTAACAATGACTAAACCAAAACAAGTTGTTTGTTGGCAGTTGCATGAATAAAGCCTGGTTTCTTATGAACTTGTGTCCTGTGTCTGTACTCCTTCCCTGAGCTTCACTCCTTTTCGTTCTGCAATACCTCAGCTTCCTCCTACTCTCCTGCTCTCACCTCCCTGTCCTGTAAGCACCTACACAGCGTTTTATTTCTTTTCCATGTTCTCTGACTACTAGCTTGGCAGGAGGCAGCGTATGCTTTAGCTATTTGAGAGCGCTGCCTATGCTAAGGGACAGCCTAAAAGCTACTGAGTTTACAACGCTTTGCTCTTTTGAGTGAGACAGTCGCTAACCTGAGTGTCCTCTTCCACCAATTATCATGAAACTTGTAGGAACTTAGTTTTTCTGAGAATTTTGCACCTCTAGTAGATTTCACTAAAATAAACTTGTAAATTTAGAAATTACTGGACAGGATTAGCAGGCAATGTGAACATGTAAAATTTTTTCCTTAATAAAACAGGCTAAAAAGGCACAGTGGGAGTGCATAGGGGTGAGCTGCAAGGTAAAGCAATACCTATAATGCTAAAGAATATTTCTATTCCACTAAATATTTTCATGTTTATTTTGTGATAAAACATAATTTTTAATAATTATTTAGGAGCAACTGGGGGTCACTCCAGACTGTCTGTGCTGGGAAATTCTGGAAAAGCAGTCACCTCTTAATTATTTTTTTGTTTTCTGATGGTTACTTGCCCCAAAATAATTCAAAGATGGCTTTACTCTCTAGTTCACAAACAAGGTCAATCTGTTCTCCTGTTTCATTTTCTTTATTGTATATCAAAGTGCTGGAAGCACTTGTTCACAGCCCAGACTAAGAGCTTCAGTGGTGACAGCCCAGTTCGTACAGTTGTCTTAGTGCCTCTGTAAACCCAGTGAATCCAAAGGTTTATGGTGGTGCTGGGTATTGCTCTGAGTCCTGGTACTGGAAAAAAAATGTACTTGTCTGACTTCCTGATCAATACAACTGTTTCAGAGGGATTAGCAGTCCCTGAGAATTTATAATCATGTTATTGGAGAAAACTGGGACCAAAATTTTCAGGCTCTTTCTCCCACAACAAGTGGGAACTTGCACTAGCACACAGCTTTAGAATGGTAAATTCCTTTTATCACATGATTGTAGAAGGGCGTGCATCTGAAAAAATGCAACCCTTCTCACTGGACATGGGCATGTATTTTTTACCAATTGTATGCATCCCAAAGAAAAAGGTACTACCTGAGAGACAGCACCTTGTATCATATTATAGTGCGGGATCTTGTCATAGGACTTTACCTGTCAAACAAATGTCAGATAAGTATCCCATACAACTGGGTGAGAGTCTTCAAGTCATGGGCTGAAGATACCAGTTGATAGACAGTTAGTGTTCACCACAGAAGCAGCCTGGTATTCTTTAATAAGAATTGGATCAGCTAGTTTATGTGCTTCTAAATCTCTAAGTTCTACTAGTATCAGCTCACTGGGATACATATTTTCATGTTGAACACTTGCATTACAAATACTTTGGGGTGGTAATTTGTCAGGCAGTGGTCTGCCAATGTCATATCCACACAAATGCATTCACATCCAAACCAGTTTGAGTGAATGCTTTAAGAAAGGTTTCATGAGCTGTAATTAGTAATGCATTGCTAGAACCTAGCTACTGCATGTTTTATTACTCTTCCATTGGCTCTTATTAGTAACGCATTGCTAAAACCTAGCAAGCATTCTGTCATCCATCCATCCATCCATCCATCCATCCATCCATCCATCCATCCATCCATTCTTGTTTCTTTTATTTTTTGGGGCAGGTTGATTTCTTTTCTTTATACTTTTACATTAATTTGTTATATACTCAGCCCTTGGGTATAATCTGATTCACTCAGATGATGAACAGAAAATTTTTGAGTGATTTCAGTCAGAACAGACTTCATCTTTCATGTACCAGTTGCAAAGCTCTCTTTGGCCTCCATGTTGAAAGCTCCACAAATATAATTTTGGTGGACTCATTAATAGGACCCTTCTTGATTTTTAGATACAAAAATGCCATTTATATTGACCTGTGTAGTTTCAGGTTATAAGTGATGCATCTACTTAAAAAAAGATTAGAAGCTAAAAAAAAAGTAACGTACAATCTGAGAGAAGAGAAACATTTTTCTTGCGAACAGAAAAAAAATTGTCTATTAAAATCATTTTGCCAGCATTCAGTTTCTCCTTTTGTTTTGCTTTCCATAATTATTATTGCAAGTTCATTCACTTTTAAAGGAATTTTGGAGTTTGAGCCCTGAGTGGTTATTGCAAATTTGTAAAAATATCTGCGTGGGGACTTCTTGAATGTGAGGTGTCTGTTGGAGATGATGGGACAAACCCGTTGCATACGTGAGTGATGCATCTAGCAGCACAGCCTGAGATTTAAGCAGTACGTATACAGCCAAATCTACGGATAGGGTGAGCAGGGCTGTCACTTCAGAGAGGCACCAAAAGGGAGATGTGTTAGAGCTGTTGTCCTTCTCCAAAAGGAGGACCTGCAGATCTCTGGGGATGCAAGAGTCTTTGGTGGCAGCAGCTGGAAGGAGCCCAAAGTAGAGGGAATGGAGGGTGAAGGGTTGCCAAAACAGGCTCCAAAGTGCCTTGCTGTGACTCTGACCAAATGCTAACAACAAACTGTCCAGGAATGAGTTCCAGCTCAAAAAAGCAGTCACTTAGTGGAGGTTATTTGGCATGACTGCCTGAATAACAAATACACTGGGGTGGGGGCAGGAGAGTTGTAATCCACTTAAAACCAGTTCTGAAAGGCTGAAGCTCACCCCTTACAGAGAGCCAGTGATGGGTACTTCCACCACATTAATCACATTTATGGTCTATTATTCCGAGAGCTTAGCCTGAGCCCAGTCTCCTTACTAGTCTTCTAACAGAATGAGTTTCAGACAGAAGGAAGAAAGGAAATTCATTGAATATATTCCTTTTTTGGACATATTCATTCAGTTCTCCACACCTTAATGTTCTGCATTGATCCGGCGATATCTGGGTCATGTGTAGTGGTGCTAGCAGTATCCAAATTTGGGCAAATACCCACAAAACATGGCTTGTTATACGTAGTTTGGCAGTTTGATGTAGGTAATCTGCCAAAATGAGGCAGGAGCCTTATCAGAAAGAGACAGGAAATTCTCAAGCAAATTTGGGAGTTGACTTTTGAGTCAGGAGTGTTGACAGGCACAGATCCCTCTGTCTGGCAATTATCAGTTCTTCCTCTTATAGCTGCAGAGCAAATCCAAGAGTCTTCAAATTTTGGCTGGGCAGGAGGTGTGTTCAAGACTTGGTTCTCCAGAGCCATTCTAGTTCTTCAGTTCTGGTTCTGACTTAGGTCCAAAAGTGCAAGGGTCACGTTCCCATGCTCCAGAAATCTCAGAGCAGCATCTATTGCTCATGAAAGGTTCCCACTCATCATGGTAGAAATTTCAAAGCATATCTGATAAGATTGCAACATTGTCAAATCAGAATATAAATTCAACACTAGACTACATTTAATCCAGATCCAAAACACTGCCTAGGAAGTATTAGAGGTTCTGCTGCAAGTCAGTAGGTTGTTTTCCCTCTTGGGTGTCTGTGGGGTTTTTTTGTCTTTTTCTCATCCATGTGTCATTTGGCTCTGCCAGATAACTAAGTACCTATGATCAACTCTACCTGTGAGGATACTCAGGTCTTTGTGTTAGTATCCTGTATGATTGCTTTCAACAACAAACACATTCAGATGCTAGTAGGAGTATGATTGGACACAAGGTGAATGACAGTTTTTCTTGAAGTGGAAAACTTACTCAGTTTTCCATTAAATTATTCTGTCCCTATCGGCAGTTTGTTATTTCCACAGACTTGGCTCATAAATATTGGATGTCTGCCTAGCTGGGAAATTACATTTCCATTTTCAACACCTGCTATGTGCTAGACTTCTATGAGAGGGCTAGCTAGTTTTCTGCAAGGATGGGATACTTACAGTTAGTATTGTTATCTATGACTATTGTTAAAAAGTGGTTAATGCTCATCCCAGTTTTACCTTTCCTGCAAGATTGCCATTTGCTATTTATTTTGACGTATGTTTGGGATTTTTACTTGACTTTTGTTGTTCTTGCAATGTAACCACCATACCTCATGCAGACATAAAACATTCTACGGTCTTCCTTATAAACCCAGGCCATGATTTTCTTGGCCAATATCTCCCTCCACACCCAGTCATTCACAGTGTGTGGCTGTTTAGCAAAATGCAAGCATTTGTATTTCATGGTGCTGTATGTATAGAGGCTGCAGAGAATTCGACAGATCTACTGAGGTGTTATGTAAACAGAGTACCTTTTTCATAATTGTAATTATACACGGTTGCACACAATTATTCATGGAAGCTCTGAAACCATCGTTTTATATTTTGTTTACCAGATCTCAATAACTATTTTATTAAGACAGACAGATTCAGGGCTAAATCTATTCTCTGTCAGGCTGGCAAACCTGGATTTCTGCCCAGCATGGGTACAGAATCAGTATGATATCTTGGGCTTTTCTTACACAATGATGCAGAAATATGTAAATGCTGAACTATTCCTTCCCAGCCCTGCCAGAGTACCCTGAAGCACAGTGTCCCCTTAATGCTCTACATGGACATATCCTTCCCTGCCTCCTACTTACCTTTACCCTGAGGCTGAGACCTGCAAGGGCAACATGGGGGCATTCCTTCACAGTCTGAGTAGCTTCATCTCAATAAACAGATGCATGCAGGCATGTATTATATCATTAACATGGCAGATCAGTGCATACCTTGTAGCCTAATGCAGTCTAAGATGCTGTTTTCATTTCCTAGTTTAGGAAATGTCCGTTTTTTTTAGGATCTGTTATCTTTTGCTTCCCAGTGAGTTTGCAAAGACAATGAATTCAGGAATAGACATTTATGTATGACTTGAAACAACATATCACAGCATCTCTGTGCAAGTTGTTTCATCTACTAACCATAAATTTGCAAACACATTCTCCTACATGCAACACACTTCTCTCTCCTCTTGAAGCAGCCCTAGAGTTCTCAAAAAGAAAAAAGTACAGTCAAGGAAATCACACAGACTTATAAATGGACATGAAGAGATCACCGTTCTCTTGCTCACAGACTCTTCCGTGTAAATAAATATCTGTTGTTCTATCCTGTTCTCAGTGTCCTCCGGTGATGAAAACTGTACATGTTTTCTAAGCAGTCTGTTGTTATGCTGTAGCATCCATAGCTGTTAAAAGGACATCCTGTTCTTGCCTGATCCTTCAGCCAAGCGGTACTGATCTTGCTTCACTGTCACATAAGAGGGTGAAAAATCTGTTCAGTGGGGGAAACCTACATGGCAATATCCGGAAAACATGAACTATGACTCCTCTCATGTAAAATACCTTGTCAATGCCATATACACATCCCATCAAACTATAAAGCCAGAAGATTAGATAGAGGCTGCTCGTTGCAATCTCACTGGGATTCCTTTTCATAGACAGGCAGGGACAAATTCACTTCTGGATGTCTTAAGAGTCATTTAAGATGCCTGAAACATCCATGCAAAGTTTGTCCTAGTTATCAAAGACCCTTGCCCTTCTAGAGCAGTGTGCCTTATTGGAGGTTATGCAGCATTCCTTTGGTGGTGTCAAATGGAAATAGACACCAGTGGGTGAACATGTGAGTAAAGCCCTTAGCTCCCTGTGACAGTTACAAGAAAAATGTTCTTTATTAAAATTTCTCCTGTGTTGAAAGGCTTCTGGAAATATCTACACTGATTATCATGTTTTCTTGGCTCATATCTTATTTTTTTCTTCATGAAACAGCCACTTAGACACCCAGGTATAAGTATGGGTTTTAGTCTGTAACCAGGTTATATCAGTAACAGGATTTGGCTGAAAATATAACACAAGTTTGCTGGACAGGTCATTAATATCTTTTCCTGCATTTTATGATCTCTTATTCTCAATTGCAGCATGCAGCTTCATCCTCAGGAACGCACTTGAGGTTCTTTATTTCTTAATGCTTGGGTAGTGTTAGTACCAACAACACTGTGCAAAGCCTCACCTGCTAATTCTCGCAGTTGCATCATGTAGGCAAAACTCCTCACCCATATGGTACAACTGTGGAAAACAGAGGCACAGAGTTAAAATGACTGACGAGCACAGTGGCAGGAGATTCCTGTACTTAATGGATTTGTTGCTACAGCCTTCAAGTATGGGTTTAACTTACAGCTGGAGGTAGAATAAAGCTGAAAATGCAATTTCCTGCCTCCCAGACTGAGTGAAATACACCTGGGAATGAACAGGACTAGGGAACACAATTGTCTGGAGTCCTTGAAATGGAGGCTGGGTGGCATATAAATTTTACTGTTGCACTTTCCATAGGAGCACGTTTATCTGCTATGTTCATTCCTTCAGACTATGATAAAGGTTATCGCTGTTCTTGCTTTTATACTAGTTTCAAACATTTACGCATTAATCAGCAGAGATATGGCACTGAACTTTTCCTTGGAACTTCTGCATATTTACTGTCTTCCGTGACATATGTATATATCATTACTGGATGTTGATAAGAACAAACGAGAAGAAAATATTTAACAGACGCAAACAAGCACTATACTTAGCATATGATTTATAAGTTTAAAATGGAGTCCAAATGCTAGTGGTGGGAGCCTTGTAAACTGCATATGCAGTATTATGTTCTGCATCACCACTTAAAAATGAAAAATTAAACATTACTTCCATTTACTTAGGCTACAATGAATATCTTCAGTGCTTTATGAATTACTGAGATGTGCTTTCATGCCAAACTAAAAGCAAAAAATAAAAACCCCAAACACCTACAAGAAAACTCAAGTCTCTGCACTTTACAAGCCTTTCTGAGTCAGAGACCAACATGTGCTTATGCCATCACAGTGTAGTCTGGCCCAAGACAAGACAAAACAAAGTATTGCAGAGCACATGAAAGAAAATTAATTCACTGGGATAGTCCTTTGCAGGTCACTCCTGAAAGGCAAAGAAAGTGATCTCCATTTTCAGGCCTCTCCAAAATAATCACTTAGCAGCATTTCAGAAGGTCGGGTCAAGTGGTCTCAGTAGGAGATGGAACCAATGGAAACATGGCAGACTTCCTTCTATGACAGTTAAAAAAGGGGCTTTTAATGCAGAATAGCAGTGAAGGAGAGAAAAGGGAGTGTTAATGGGGAGATTCCTAAGGACTGTGGTGGACTTTGGAGTTACACTGAACTTCTGGTGCTTCATGGACAGGCTGCTGACATGTGGGTAGGAAGGATCCAGTCCTGTCCACCTTGTTCCAGAAATAATGCAAGCAATTGACCTGTGGGGTCATGCCCTGCTTGTCCCATGGAAAAAACTAGGTAGCCTTTTGTGGTAGTGACAGTTTTCTTCCTCTCTCCCCTTCACAGTGGCTGTGAACAGAAAAACAGGCCTACAAAGCAAGACAATACTGTTGAGGCAGATAGAAATCAAGAGATAGAACAAGCTACACTAGCTGGTGAAGTTATGGTGCTTGGGGAGACATGAAGCATTGCTGAGATGGAGTGTTTACAGAAAAAATCCCACAGCTCATATTTGTATTATGTATTTATAAATTCCTGGAACTCAATTTTATAGGGTTTTTGATTAATGGCTGTACTGCAGTTCAGCTCCAAGCCTATTGAACTTACTGTACTGGAACTGAGCAAGACATACACTAGCCAAATATGAACACTACTACCGGACTGTGATTTAAAGGTGGTTCATTGCTCAAAGGCATTGCTGGGAAGGCTCTGCTTATTGTACATGTAGGGATCAAAGCTAAAGGAGAGCCTCTCAGAAGCCTTCTTAAAATCAGAGTAAGATATGTGTTTGCCTCAGATACCTCCGCGGCAGAAGACGTGAAGAACAACGAAAAATGCTGTGACTTCCCCATCACTTTTAAAATAAAGCGAGTGCAGCTCTTGTTGATGTACGGATTCTCCTAATTATATATTTATGTCACTTCAATCACAGCATCTTCTAGGAGCATGGCCAAATGCTTGATTTTCTTATTCCTGTAGTGTATGCCAAGTGTTCCCACACTGTGGTATTTGACATTAGTGCTGTTTCTCCCACACTTCAAAGAAGACATCTGTGGTTATGGCTGGCAAATGCCGACTTAATTGTTGATTATCATAATAATATAGTAAAAGCAGTCTCATTCTGTTGAGGTGGGAGTCACTTCATTAAATACAGTCCTTATGGCTATTACGATTTGTGAGGCGAAACTTGATGCCTGTAATCTCTTGGTGTGCCAAGTGGAGTCAAAGTAAAAAAAAAAAAAATAATACAAAACTAGATGAGAACTGTGAAGACATTGAGAGAAACTTCTACAGTCCCTTGGGTTGTGGTCTTCCCAGACAATGTAGCCTTCGGCTGTAAGATGGAATCACTTCAGAAGGTGCAAACTCGGTTCGATCCCAGAGCTGGTATGTAAGAACAGGATCAGTGGGATATTTCACCCACCTTCTTACAATCACTTCTTGTGAAAAATAAAACAGAAGAGTGATAATTTTTGTTGATAATACAAATCTTTAGAAAACAAGGAACGTTTGTACTCCCTTTGAAAACAGAGGAGTTAAGGCAACTAAATCTGTTTCATCTCACTTCTTTCGGAGTATAGCATAAAGGTGAAACTGCATGTGAAATTTGGAAATGCTCAGAATGTCCCTGTTAAAAGAATAACCTCTTCTTCCATACACTGTGAAAAAACAACAAAAAGCAGCCCAACCCCTATACACAGAATAAATTCTGGAAAACTGAATTTGCAGGTAAAAATTAATGCTGAAGAGTTGTTTCTAAGAAAGATTTTCTCCTTTAGTAGTTTGGCTTTGTGTTTTTAAAAACATGAAACAGTTGCAATGATGCTGGCTTATTAAATAGCCCCAGTCCAAAGAAATGAAAAGGTATAGAGTTGCTGCAATTCATTTAATTACACTTTTGCAGCATAATGGGCTTGACATAAAGGCAAGGCTTAGTCTGTTTTTAATGAAAGTGTTACTAGCTGTTATGATTGCTTGCATTTGGATGAATGTAATTTGTTGTAAAGTCTAAAATATTGTATGTAGGTAATTAGCCTGATCTATTTATGGCAGAATTACATCTTCTTGTTCTGTTTGTACTGGGTTTCTTCAGTACTCATCTTCAATTAACTTCATTTTTACTTAGGTCTTATTTTCTTTGAGCTTTGCAAAGCATAGTGGCTGTCTTTTCTTACTTAGGGTACTATTCTGAAAGATAACTGTTTGGAGTCCCTTGTGTGTTTCTTTTTAAAGAAAACTTTCATTCGTGTCTGTTGACGTCCTTGGTTTCCAGATGGTTCAAATATAAAGCAGCATTTTTCTTGCTGTGCCACACTGTCTCTTGCACTGCTGTGATGGTTTAGTCACAACTAATGGCTGTCAAGCAAATGAGACTCTGATTTGTTATTTCAGAATTCCCTGCTGCATGATTTAAGGGTGCGAAGTGGGTCAGCCACCAGTCAAACATTGCAGCAGACGGTCAAGCTCCAATAGGAGTGACAGACAGTCATAAAGTTGCCATTTTAATGGGAGAATACTGGGAAAAAAAAAGTTACAGTCTGAGTATGTTAACTCTGGAGGAAAAAAGTGGTGCTTTAAAAAGGAAAGACAAAGACATCAAGAGTATGTTCATATATTTATAGATTATCAAGATTTTAGATTCACATACTTTCGCAGGCTTCCCAGGCTTTCAAAGTAGGAATGATATGAGGTAGTGTGAGTGTATTCGAAAGTACCAGAAGTTAGAGCTGAGCCTAAGGATTTGGATTAATGTGGTATGCAGAAGACCATTTACATTGGATAGTTAACTTATTCACAAACTGGTGATCCAGGCCATCTTGGATGTCTGGGAGTCATGTCTCGGAGTATCAGGGACCAAAAGGGTGGAGGAGTCATGAGTGACCTCACTTTTCAACTCCCAGAACTAACATCTCTTCGACACAGTACTTAGATGAATGATGTAAAGAGATGACAGCTCCCACTGCTTGGTGTAGCTGTGGGTACAGTGGATTTAGAGGATAAACTCTGGTCTCCAGTATCTTGACATACTGTATTACTGAAAATATGATGGATTAGGGAGTACCAGAGGGATCATGTATTTTCATCCTGACTCATTAAGTAATTTTGAGTAAGTATTCCCAAAGGTTTCCCCAGTGTTTCTCACAGCTTTATCAGTCCAAGTTCATCTCACCAAAAGGAGACAGACAGACTCCCACTGACTTCTTTTGGAGCTGGATTGGTCCTGAAACATGCTGCATACAGTATATACAGCTATTTGCTTAGAAGCCCAAACATATCTAAAAGCATATTAACAAAGGTCATGGATGCTTATTAATTGGAATCCTTTTTGCATAAATTGTATTCATTTTATTGTTTATGTTTCTGGATGTCAGATTATAAACCAATCACCAATACAAAAGACATAAAAGATTAAGAAAAACACAGGATCACAGTCACTGATTACGTCATGTAACCTGCGTGAAAGGAGAATGAGAACAGTCTGCCTTTGGGACCAGTGAAACTATGACCCTTAACTCGATTCGTACTTGTAATTCCCTTCTGTATATCCATTTTTTAGGGTGATACCTTTTTATTTCACTAACATACTTTAACTCTAGTAACTAGAAACCACTTTTTTTGCTTTCTCGTGTGAATTTAGCCTGAAAAAGAAAGGACTCTCTGAAATATATTGCAGTGATTCTACACACTAACCCAGGAACATATTTGGTTTTTGTACTACAAAATTATCAGCAGAAGGCAGTTCTACACAAAGCTCATATGCTAAATCTCATAGTGCTACGATTTATCTGTGTAGGGAATATCATACCGGATTCTAGTTTTTATCAATTTTGCATTCCAGGAAATCTGTGTCTTTGTACAAACACAGTAGCAGGACTTGTCCAGATGGTAGATGCAGAGCATAGAGTCAGAGCACTCATCTCACTACTCTTCAAATATCCATACTGTTTAAAAATGATGAGCCATTTTTCAAAGACCATGAAAGGACAGGGGCTCTAAAGTTATTGTCACTTCCCAGAGTGCCACAGAGCTTTTTGGTAATCTGTTCTGAGATCTGCAAAAACACCAAAACACTTTGGGCAACTGAAGCACCTTTAGACAAGTTTGAAAATCCTACCTATGATGCTGGTTCTTCCTCTTTGTATCCAGAGGTGATGACTCATTGAAAGGAAACATATTTATTTTCTTTCTTGAACTCACATTTTGTCTAAGTCATCACTGTGAGGTTTCACTATATGTAGGAGGTGCAGATCCACAAGAAATCTTCACTGATATTATTGTGATCACCACAAACTTTTTCTCAACAAGAAGAGAAAGGAGTCAATATACATTGCTCCAGGGCTTACGCATGGTCATGTAAATACTTATTGAGAATTAAGATGGTCACATTCTGATTTAGCTGAAATTGACTCAACATGGCCTTATGTAAAAGCAACTAAAGATCTGTGATCAAAAAGTAGTGTCTGGATAAGTTTTATTAGCAAAATCAGTATCATGATTTACATAAACAAGTCTGAATACCCGATCTAATATACTATCAGCAAAAACCACTGTTAATATCCCTCTGCAAGTAAGGGCTGAGTGGGTTCATACCTTTCCCAAGCATGGTTCAGCTACCCACAGACCACTTGATCACTGTCTACATCAATCCTGAGTCTACCAGGTTTGCATCTGGCAATATAATTTTTAGCTATATTCACATAAACCTTTATTACAGATATTCTTCAGCTAGAGCAATAGTGGCAAGCAGTAATCTAACTTTCCCTAGGTTTTATTTTTAGTTTTTGTGACACAGATGAGTGAAACGCACCGTTGAGACAAGTATCTACACATATTTTTGCCCATACATGAATAAATCCAGAGAGCCTTGGGTACCAGAGCTGCCTTCATCTCCCACAGCAGCTCCCAAAACAAATATAGTCTCTCAGTTTTTGCAGTGTACTCAACAGTATAATTGAGACAAAGTTAATTAGTACTATCACTCCCATTTCACAGGTAGAAAAGCAGCTTTAGAAAGCTGCATTCTTCTTTTACGTCGGAACCAATAAATGTACTCTAGCTACCCAAGGTCAAAACTACAATGAAGGCAAAACAAACAAACAATTTCAACTGTGCTACTAAGAGTCAAATTCAGCAAATACATCTGAGACTAAAACTAACATGTTCTGTCTTTACTGCTAGAAAATTATGACAGTTACATGTTCATCGGTAATGCTGCAATAAAAAATTAAAGTTAATTTTAGCAGTGTAAACAAGTCCTTAATGTCTTTCCCAAACTTATAAACGCAATTCCCAGGGCAGTTAGGAACTGAACACAGGTTAGAGACCATAACCATCGGGACTCTCCTTTCTGACTAGTTGAATACTGAGAAGAAATCCTGAAAAATTTCTGGGAACTGTCAGCTTTCATCTGGCTTCAGCAGTGCTTGAAGTCATGAGCATTTGGAAAGCCACAAACATAGTCTGCACGAGGCTGAAGCCTAGTTTTGATAAGACTGTAGATGTGTAGATGTTTGTAACATTTTTGTAAACCTGTATGAAAAGCCAGATTTTAAATTTATTGCACATTATTCAGTCAGGTATGGTAGATTTTTAATTATTATTGCTATTGCAACAACATCTGGAGGCCTTCATCAGGCTCTGGCCTCACTGCCCCAAGACTTTGTAAGATGCAACTTTTCTGAGTTATAGTGAATGGGACCCTGCAGACTTCATCATGTAAGGGGAGAGGAAGTGGGGACATGCTTCTGGCATCTGGGGCTGGCAGGCAACCAAGATGCTCTGGGATTGTCCGATGGGCACATGTCCAGTCAGGAGAAGGGCCATAGCACGAGGCTGCAGCTGAAAATAAAATCTTCTCGTAAGGCTGCTTTCACACGCAACCCCATGAGGTGAAATACTCAGCTGCAACACAGGCACATGACGTTTCTCCTGCTCTGTGACCTCAGTTAATCCAGTGTGTATCTTCACAGAAAAGGAGAGAGGCCACAGTGATGTCTGATAAAGACAGGAGGTTTGGCCTTCCCTGCTCGGGAGTGATAGGAGTCTCATGTTTAGTGCTCAAGATCTGACAGAGCTCACGTAGAGGCATGAAGTAAGACATCAGTCTCCATCCCACAAAGCTCAGAATCTGACAGAAAAGATTTAACACGTGGCTTAAGAAAACAAGGAAGTGGAGGAGCAAGGCTGACAAGAGAAGGGGGTATATTTATGATGTAGCTGGGTTCTCAATTCACAGACATGCCCTCAGGCAGTCTATACCAGAAAACACAGCAGTAAGCAGTACTTGTAAATATATATTTTTGCTTACTCAAACTGTAAACACTGATGACAGCTGGGAGAAGAGCAAAAACGAGTAGGAGGGAGGAGAGGAGAGATTTTTTTTTTAATTTCTCATGAAGAAATATATTTGTCAATCTCAGAATTAGTGAAAAAGTGCACTGGCATCAAACCATAAAACAGCTCCTGCATGACACATGCTGACAATCAAAGTTTGCTGGGTTTTTTTCACTGAATGATATTGTTTCACAGAACATTGGAACACTTTCAGTTAAGGTCCGGATCCTCAGAGTCATGCAAACCAGAGTAATGACAGCAGTCAGTGATGCTATACTACAGAAGATCTACCCATCTAGGCAATATTTTGATGCCTGTATTGTCACACAAAAAGGACTTACAAGGCTTTTAAATATTTGTCCTTCACAATATTGCTATATTGTCCTTGGACAATATTGCTAGTTCTTATGATTCCACTGTAATGTTATTATCCTTTAGGTCATTGACTTGCTAGTATCTAGCAGTCAGATGAGATTCTCAGTTTGCAACAACTACACCATACATCCCAGTCTTTCCAAATTCTTGGAAAGGTTTTGAATCAGAAGAGTCCAATCAATTAAATTCAAACCGTGTGGAAGGAAACCCTATTCACTTCAAACAATTAAACAATTTGTGTTTCTAAACATATTTTTTGCTTGTTTGTTTCTTTTAAAGTTCAAGTCAAGCAAGCTGTTTTGATCTGTTGAACCCAAAATATTTTCAGATGGTCAACTTGTAAACTTTCTGACATTGACTCATGCTTTTTCTTGCCAAATTCATTACTTTTAACTCTTTGAGACTCCCTCGGATTTTGGGATTCCTCTTCTCAATTTTAAATAGTATTTCAGACCCCGTTTTGTTCCATCTTTGTAACTGAAACATGCTCCAGTGATTTAAAGCATTTTTGACCTTTTTGGAATCCCAAGATTTAGCATTTAAGAAGAAGTTACCACTTGCTTTGTTTATTTGTTCTATGTGTTTAATTTTGTTTCCTTCTCTATGTGCAATTCTACTCAGTATAGGTTCCTACACTCTCCTCATCAGCATAGCATGTGACTGCAATTTGATTTGGTGGGATTATTTACAATTTTCTTTTATTTCAAATGCATAGCCTACTCTTCCTTATGTTAAAGAAGACTTGTCAGTGAAGTAAGCTTTTTTTCTGAGCCTAAACAAGCTGACAGGGTCCTGTAATCTACACAGAAAAGTTAGCATTGCAGTAGATATTTCTATTGAGTGTGAAGAGAGGATTTCTCAGCCCTTCATGAAAGATTTTCAATCAAATGTCCTATAGAAACAAATCAAGATAATGATAAAGAGGAGAATACCCAAGAAGCAGTTTGTGCAGGTTCTGATTATTCCACAATTCAAGCTGGAACAAAAGTGCTGAATCAAAGCACAGGGTCTCCATACTATGGCATGCTGAGTTCAGAACTGAGATCCTGACTCAAACTTTGGCTTCTTGATCTTTATTTATGCCGGAGAACTAGTTTGCACTCAAATGCAAGACGCAATATTCCTAAACACTACAGAAGTGGTGCATCTGAAATCATGTTTGAGGGGATGTCAGGCTGCCGCGCTCTCACTAACAGAAAAATTCCAATGCAAGTAACTAAGTCCTAACACCAATTTCTTCTGTACACCTTAAATAACACCATCACAGCTTTGCAGAGCTCTAGGTGATTATACATCAGCTTAAGAACTGGAGTATAAACCTCAACTGATTCCTAGTAATTTTATTATTATTCTGCATTCAAAACCTGGCCTCTGTTGTCCACCTGGGCTGAAGTTTTCAGGAACTTTTGTGGAGTCAGGAAGTACCTGCATAAAAACATGGGAAGAGGGGCCTATGTTCTGCAGCTCCTATCCTTCCCTCTGGAAGCTGTTCCGCAGAGATGGCAGAGAGGAACATTTTCTACTGTTGCTCAGGACTATTGGTGGAGTAGACATCAGGAGGAACTGGGGCTGTAGCAGGGAGAATGAAATAATGGTTGTGTGTTACAGAGACCCAGAGGCTACAACAGTGATAACAGGGCAAAACCCAGAAGTGTTTCTTCATGTCTTAGCAGCACATAGCCCATCTCACCCAGTTTCTGGCAATCTCTGTGATACATGAGGCTTATGTAGTGATGCAGTCTGTGTCTCTGTTCATAAGTCCCTCCCAATAAGTTTTGAACTTGGCCTTTGTTGAGAGAGGTTCTTAAGGTGTTTGGCTTTTACAAAGGTCATGGAAACAGATGGCCAGAGAAAAAAGATGGGAGTGCTGTGTTAGTGCTCCCCCTGAGGGAAGTCCAGCCAAGAGAGAGAAACTTGAGGACTTCAGTACTAGAAAATCCACACAGCATAAAAATTTAAGAACATCCGAACTCCTGCAGGAGTTTCAGTTGCAGTTTGGCTTTTTAGGAGACCAAACAATCCAACCACAAGACACTAAGTTACAGTAAAACAAATTTAATTATTGGTACGACTCAAGGAAGTGGACTACTGCAGACAGATTTTAGCCATCGAGAGCTCAATGTGCAATATCTCAGCAGGTCCAAACTCAGAAGCTGCTCTGACTACTGCTTACATTGGCTCATTTCAGCCCAACTCTGTCACACCACAGGCCTCCTTGCCTCTTTGTCAGACAGTTTTTCACCTGAAAAACAGGAATAATTGGAGTACAGTTCAGCTTCATGGGAATATCATGAAAGTAAATACTATAAAGATACTAAATCACAAGTTTTATAAAGTTGAGGAGAACAGAAGGGGTTGTCTAGAGCCACAATTCTGCCAGTCGCCTCTGCCAACAAAACTCTCTAATGGGATGACAGCACATGACAAGAAAAGGGATTTAGCTACCAACAGAGCCATGCCCTTTCCCAAGCATAAGTTATACAACACACGGACTTTGCAGCAGCATGTCTGTGTCAGTGCTCTACAGGTAGAGCTAGTTTGACAGAGATTTTTATTTTATAAAAACAAAAGGGAAAACACTAGCGTAGATCTGGCCTGGGCCTACAGACAAGTGTTTGCCAGGTTGACTACATCAGCCCAGTACTGCTTGTAGGCAAGAGCCACCAGAAGCATGATCACACATAGATACAGCTAACTTCCAGAAACAAAGCAGACAGAAGAAGTAAAAATCCATTTTTGCCAGGACAGATTCTGAGAGTCTTCTGCCCTTATGGTTGTAGCGAAGGCAAGAAGAAATAGTGCAGTCCCTGACTGATCCTGCTATAAACCAGTGCATCTTTGAGATAGGCTTGGTCAAAATTTCACAGCTGAGCTGGTGCAATTTTTCTATGTGGTCCATTTTAAAACTGTTTCTTTGATGTTTTTTCCACCAGTAGAACAAACACAAGCTAAACTGATAGCAAGCAGATTAACCCACTGAAAAGACATTGTGTCAGGATTATAGATTTGAATATTTGAAGAATGTGAATATTGGGAGAACAGAGTCAGAAAGAGAGGGGGGCCACTCTTTTGTCACTTGTGCTTGGTTTGCCCAAGTTTATTTGTATCAGCTGCAGTGGAGTTTCCCCCAGTCTGAACTAGTATTAGAGAAAGAGGTGGGGCACAGGGAACATCAAGAGTCCACAGAGAGAATTTTTGAGTTAGCTAGTGAACTATACAGTCTGGGCAATTTTTAAGTACATACATTTCTAACACAGAAGTCTGATGGAAAGGCATAAAGAAAATAATGCTTGTGAAGGTGCTAAATGCAATTTATTCCAGGAGAAATGTATCAAAGGAAGTATTTGTCAAGGAAGAAAATTATGTTGTATGTAAAACATAGAAAAATACTTGGGATGCCACTATTAACAAAAAAATTCTCTTTGGCATCTACTCCAGAGAATAGCAACCAAAAAAAAAAAAAAAAAAAGAAGATAATAAGCTTCTGTGTTGCATTACTTTAAAAATTCACTTCAATGAAAGCAAGTAGTATAATAATGAACTGAGTCAGAGAGCACTGTTCAATTAGATGTAGAATTTAAGGGAGTTTATAATAGCAACACTTACAAAGAAAGACTTGGTTGGGCTTATTGTTATGGAAAGGGGAAAAAAGTTGTGGTGAGTTAAATGACATTTATAAAATGAGAGTGTCTGATCAAACTGATCCAGATTAGCCCTCCACAGCAGTAAGACCTTAAAATTAGGTCACAGGGATGAAAGGAGAATTTAGCCTAAACTATTTCATACAAAGGCTATGTGACATATGGAACATGTTATCCTAAAGAGTAACTAAAGCAAGGAGCATGAATGTTTTCAAGAAAGAAAATGACAGGGAAGTGCATAAGGAAATTTCCAAGCATGGAAGCTTCAAAATGAATACAATTCCTATTTATTTATGTATTTATTTAGGGTAGTCAACCATTATCTGTGTTATGAAGGGAAATTATGATAAGCATTATTTCTTCTTCTTTCTTAATTGTGGTGTTTGTGGGATTTAGTTTATTTTGTTTTCATTAGAAGGGCTGCAATTTTGCCTTCCCAGAACACAAAAGACAAGAGCTAATAAAATGTTAATAGCTATGTATTTTCTTTCAATATGTAATGGTTTAAAATCTTCATTCTTTGTATTCTCACTAGGAGTTTTATGAGTGTGAAGATATTTTAGTACGAAATGGGCACTTCTTTTTACATATCTGGAAAAACTTAATGTCCTGAAAATGTTCTCTTGGCTTAGTCTGTCTAGAATTAGACACCAGCAAGCAGTCACCAGAATAAGCCATGGGACAATTTGTGATAGTACTGATGGTCCTATCCTGCTGTACTTGAGTTCCTTGAACAAGCTCTTACTCAACTTCCCTGTTAGGTATCTCAGATACTGCCTCCTGCATTATACAATGGGCTAAAGGGATACAGTGTTTTTTTGATTACTGTGTGTCTAGCATCAACCTGTAATGTAATGTTTTAAGACAGATGCAAGGACTAAACTAAGTAGAAAAAGAGAAAAGCCAAAACCAGGCCAAAATTACAACCTCTCATCTGAATCCTTTCAGCCTGGAGGAGAAACCAGATTTCAGTCACAGTCTCAGAATGGCTAATTCACAGTGGTGCAGATTTACCTCACCTAACACAAAGCATACCATTTAGACAACTCAGCACAGACAGACAGGATAGATATTTGCCTTCAGTGTGCCCACTGGAAAGGATTTAAAGTTAACCCTCACTGATGTGAGGAGTTTAAATCCCTTAATGAAACTGTGGGGTTTTGGAACTGAAATTGAAGGAAAATATTGAAAATTAATCCAGAAATTTAACTTCAAAACTTGAACCTAAGACCTTCTTGTAATATGAAAATTTCTCTCAGTTAGAAACAAATAAATGAAAATTGAGAGACCATTGTCTTTGTACTGTGAATAAAACTCTCTTCTCCACTGCCAAAAATTACAGGTTAGGAAGAAGGCAGTGAAATTACAATATATTTTTGTGGAATGATATTTGCATTTTAAGGCATTTCTTTCATTAGAATGTAGACACACTAGCCCCCTTTCTTGCAGTGATGTTATTTTCTACATTTCACATAGCTGTAGACCTCTGAACCAGCAAAACAGATGACTCCAAGTTTCACAGCATAGACTCATATTTTCCCCAAATTGAAGGAAAGAAAAAAAATTGGAGAAATGATGATCTTAGTTTCAGCTTGTTCATAGAAGACTATCAAGAAACTATCAAGAAGATAGTTTGGTTTTACCTCCTTATTGTTCAGAGATTTCCCTATGCTTCCTTCCTTCACTTTTGTTAGAGATCTGACGTGAAAGGGTCTTCTAAACACAGAGTCATATTTTCTTCTAACTTGTACCAAGGTAAATCTGAAGTAGCACCACTCAAGTCAATAGAGTTATTTTAAGTCTAAACAAGCAACTTAAACAGAAGACACATAATTGTTTCTTAAATTCCTCCAATCTATTTGGAATCATGTTGATTATGAGCATTAACACCTGACCCATTCCCTATTGGATTTCCTCATAACAGCTTACCAGTACTGACATTAGCTTAATGGAAAACGGAGCCAGCTCAGACACTCTGCCAGATTATGACCTCAGTTATATGCAACTCAGTCTACAGTCGCCTGCTTTCTGCGTGACCAAAAGCAGAATTTGGCCTCGAGCTTTAATTTTTAAGAGTTGCTTATACATAATTGTCTCCAAGCATAATAGTATTTAATAATTTAAAATGGGAGTAAGTGTTCTTTGCAATTTTCCTTAATTCGTAGCAGTCCCAAAATAACGTCTTATCTTTTCTAGACAACTGTAGCACAGTATTTTGCTTGTAAATTCAACTTCTGCACATGCACTTGAGTCCCATGGTCCAGATGATCTGAATCCCCCAGTCTTGACCTGCTAGGTTCTCTTCTGCTTACCACTAACCTATATCTTAATCAAAGCTATACTGAAAGTTTTAAATCACTTACTGTACCCCCATGGGTATGCTAACAAGAAAGAGGTCTTCATGACATGACCAAGGAAGACTTTTCTGAGTCTTGATGTGCTTTCAGCTCAGAGATGTAGGTTTAGGGTAAGATGATGGGAACATGGGACAGAAAAGAGCTATGTGTGTGCTTTTGCCTTTTTCTGGGAAGGCACAGGATATATTTCCTGAGTATGTGTAGGCTTCCCGTCAGTGCCAGCCAAGGGAAAAGTTGCCTTCCATTGGAAAAGTGCTTTAATCCTGCTTGTAGCAAAGCTCTTTGTGTTCCCATTGTCAAAAAGGCCTGAGAACTTATTATCCCCTTTACATCCAGTTATCCCAAGATGTTGACTGACCTCTCACCTTTAGTAAAGAGTTTCCCCATATGTTTGCCTCTCAAAAGTTCCTAAGGATGTGATTGCTTTGTTTTGTTTTTGCAATGGGCTCCCTTCCATATTTTCTAGTAACAGACTCAGACCAGGTTAGGAAGATGCTAGTTTTTCAGAGGTTTCAGGGAACATGTTCCCCATTTTCCTGCTCTGGTAATATCCTGTATTATTTTAACATGGCCCTTTAACTCAGAATATGTAGAGAATACACTTCCTAGGTTAAATTTACCACTCATTACCAGGACCAGTACCTAATCAGCACCTAGTCAGACAGGAATATAAGACAGAGTGTCCCTCCCTCTCCCCCCAGCTTTGCTCCCATGACTGTTCAAGTTCAGCTTGCTCAACGCAACTATGTCTGCAGCAAGGAGAGCAGGGGCTGCTCACCCAATACTCCCTGCTGAGAGGAAGTGGGTGGAGAGGGGGTGTTCAGATGACAGAAGTGCAGAGAGCCCAAGCTTCACCCCACTCCACTTCCTCGCTAGCCAAAGTAGCTGGCTGGGAGCATGGGAGAGTAAACTGCTCCACAAAAAAAAAAAAGAAAAAAAAAAAGAAAAAAAAAAAAGAAGGATGAAGTAATTGACTCTTGTAGCAGAGCAAAGGGAGTGCGTGTAGTGGTGGAGGGAAGATAGGGAGGAACTGTGACTCTGACTCACAATATATTCTGTACTCTGCTCCTGGGGAGATGCAGCTGTGCATCTCCCCTTGTACAGGCTACACTGTAAAGTTACACCGTCGTCCAAAGTAAGCATCCCTAATTCTCCCACTTCCTGAAGCACAACAGCATTTGGCTCCTTTTTAATCAGGGATTTCTACTGTGCAAATTGAAGTCTAAGACCAGGCTTTTCCTATGTGCAGAATTAAAAATCTCTCCCTTGACTATTTTGTTGGTTCCTGGGGAAAACTACTGAACTGTTACAGCCGATTTACATTGGCCTGCTCCTTTTTTAAGGCTGATTCCAAGTTATTCTTATTCCTCAAGGCACCTGAGATCTTCTGCATAAGCCAGCCATGGACACCTTTGGCAATGTTTTCCACATCCTTTTCCCTCTTTCTGCTTGCTTCCCAGTTAATTCTGACTTCACTAGAGTAAGGACTGTTTCCCTTTTCTACTGCTTCAGTAGGAAGGAATATGGCATGAAAGTACTTCTGATTTTGGCCAGCTGACTCAATGGACTTTGGTTTGGGCCAGCAGAGTGTTGGGAAGAACCTGAAAGAAGAGGCTGGTCCAGTGGGTGGAACCAACCACAGCCTAGACCTCACAAAAGGAAGGTCTGAATGACCACTCTCCCGTTTCCTTCTCACATGATCTTGGGCTCCCATAAACTTGGAAAAGTCACATAACCTGTCAGGGCTTTAGTTTCCAAACTTCAAAACAACAACAAAAGCTCTTGATCACCAAAGCTGTTCTCGATTACAAAATAAAGCTTCATGCTGTAGCATCGCCATGACTGCAGCAAGACTGCCAGTAGCCTTCTCTTACCCTCTGTTAGTGCTCATGCACTCACAGCATCCACTCCTGCAGTAAGGGTTGTGTGTTCAAACATGATTTCTTGCCTCTAACAGCAGTGAACTCCTGATCTCTTCTAAAAGCAATAAACTCCTGCAGCAGCATCTCCATAGCTCATATCTAACCCATGAGTCAATTATCCAGTGATGTGACTAACCTTTCTGGTGGTCAGATGTCATTAGGATTCTTTCATGAAGTGTGTAAAGTGTGCATACAACAAGAGGTGGACAAAAGTCTGTTAAAAGAATTACTGTTTCTATTCCTAGTTCCCATACCCTGAGAGTTATTTTATTCCTGCCCTTCTATAGATAAAAATGTTCATAACCAGGATTTCTTCAGTAAGAAGAAATTTTCTAAAAAGACATACAAGTTATTGACTGTATAAGGAGAGGCAAGGCCAGCTGCTGTGCATCTCATTTGTCTCCTTCCCATGCCCAGTTTAAAACCTTGCTTTTCTATCAAATATCTGGAGATCATATGCCTGGCGAGAGACAGCATGTGTTAAAGTACTCCCAGTTCTAAAATTCTTCTTTCAAAGATTTTTGGCAAGGAGGAGGGGGGAGGCATTGTGTATCAACAGCAAAATGGCATCTGGATTGGAAGATAAGAAAAAGCACCGTGGTTTCCAAAAACCAAGACAGTTTTCAGATGAATTTTGGACCTGGCAGAGGTGCAGAGCCTGCATTAGTGCAATAGGAGAACACAGAGATCATGCTTTGACTTTGGAAGGGAGGGCTCAATTCTGCAGATTAGCAGACACTTTGGATGCAGTTTAGCAGAACATTCAACCCCCAGTTTAAACTGTGAGCAACCTACATTTCAGTGGGGCAACTCAGAAGCATAAAAATCATACACTCTGCTAGGCTGCGACCAGAATACTCTCACCGTCCTTGAGCATTAACCCCTAAATATAGTCGAACTCACAGCAAAGTGTTAACTGAGAGTTAAAATTAGAAAACTTCCGTGTCTCGAGGAGAACTGCATACTGGAAATTTTATCCACATGAACACTGATGAACTAGGGGACTCACAAGCAAAGTTCTACTTCAGGCAAATTTTTACAAGGAAAAAAATGCAGAGTAGCTAGATTTACCAGAACAGTCTTTACCCTCAGGACAGGCCTACATGTAAACAATTTGCTATAAAGTAATGCCAATTAGTAGAATGACCTTTTTCTCTAAATGGGCAATGGCTTTTTTACAGATTCAGATGCAATGGAAAAAGCACAAGTCTTTCATGGGTGCACATTCTGTTTGTGAGCTCTTCTCCATAAGAAGGATTCAGGGATCTCACTGTGCAGCTGGGAGCAGGTCTAGGAGAGCCATCCACAGTGTAAAACTGAGCAAGGTTGTTGGGAGAGGTGATCTCTCATATTAGGCCAACTTATGTAGCTTGTCAGAATAGATAAGCTTTTAGGCGTAGAAGATTTTTTTAATCTAAAGGCTTATATTTTTTGCAAAGAAGCAGATTTCTAACCTTACATTTCCCCCCAAAACACTTACCTGCATTTTATCAGAAATACAAGACTCCTTTTCTCTGAGAACGACTTTAAAAACTTAATTTTAAGCTGTTTGTGAGCAAGTTACTGCACTTATGCAAAGACAATGGAAAAGGTATTAATTATATATTCCAATGCTAATTTCTCACTATGGTTCTGATGCAAATAATTCAGTTGCGTGCTACACGTATCATAAAATAAGGATCAAACATCAACTGTCTCTAGTCACATTGTCATTCCTCTGCATCCCTTACTGTGCAAAACCTTTGTCCGATTCATGCTGAAATCAGTGAGGTCCTATTGGTGGGTTTAAAGTATTTGAATGAGACCTGGAGTTCTTTAGAACTCTGTTCTTTAGAACTCTGCTTCAGATACTTCGCACCTGCAAGTCCAATGAGACTTTTCTATTTGGAGGGTCTGAAATTTTGAGGAACAAGGAGAGTCAATTCAGAAAGAAAACTTTGATTCATGAAGTGGCCATGGATGTGTTTCTATACAGCTTTAAAGAAACCTGGAGTCATGGGCTTTTGCAAAGCAAACACAGGTGCAGTTTTGGATGAAATGAAACCCCCACCAAGCCTCCTGTGCCATGGCTTTCCATGATCCCAGTCCCACAGCGTACACCCGGGGTGGCAGGGCATTGTGTGTGAAGGCAAAGCAAGGCTCATGCCCAGTGCTTGGGAGAAACTCTCAAGCAGCAGTGCTGTTCCCTCTATACCTTAAAAATCTGACTGGGCCTTGAAAGAGGCAGTGTTGCCTTCCTGCTCTCAAGGCAAGCATGTGTATTCAAGGGTCACAGTAGAGCTGTCAGAAAACCAAAGAAATGTCAGGTTAACTTCAGTATTTTTTTAAATTCTAACCAAACAAAAGCTTATTTCTTTTCTGACTAGCATTGCCTGTTACCATATTTCTGTTTCCTTGTGTGTGTTAAGTTCTGGCTGTACCCATAAACCAGGTTTAGGGATGCAATTTTTTTCATATTGAGGCTCTAACATTTTTGAAACTGTAACCTTTTCTTGTTTGCTTGCTTGTTCTCACTGTTTTCCTTACTTCATAAAGGAAAAAGAAATTGGAAGGTATTAAAAAAATGAAAGTTTCCATTTTTAAAGCTAAACAAAAGCGAAACTTTTGTTTTCAATGTGAAATCAAGCAAAATAGAATTTTAAAAAGCTCTCTTTTTCTTTTTTTCTATGAAATCTTTGCCTACAAAATGAGTTATCCAGTGGGAATGGAAATGTAAAAACTCAACAGACCATCCTACACCACAGGGTCTCTAGAAAGCCGCTCTTTCATAACCTATCAGGAGAGAAACAAAATTTTGATAATCTGAGAGGTGCTTCCCTTTCTCCTCTTGCTACCAAGTTAGACAAAACCCACCTCTGGCATTTAAAAATAGAACAACAAGAGCAATCTGTTATAAATGTGGATCACTTCACTTTAACCCTTTCCATGGCTTCCCTTGTTCTTTCCAGAAGGATACCCCAAATATAGCCATGCCTCTGATATTTCCAGAGGCCAGGCTTGAACCCCCAGAATTGTGGGGAGGTGAAAGAAGTGAGTTTCATCTGGAAGACTGCTCTCAACTGTAATGACGGAAAGCTTAAGTCCTCAAAGCAACTCTCTGACGAAAATAAGAAGAACTGCAACTATTGCCTAACTTGAATACAGAACAATTAATCATCCCTGGTTGAGTCAAAGTAGGTCCAGGTTGACTTGAAAGGTTAATGGATCTTCAAACTCTTTTAAAAAAAGACTTAGATGGAGTTTCAGGGCTTCAATGAAACATGAAACCAGGCCTCTTTGGTGTGGCTTTGGGTTTGCTGCAAGCATCTTACAGAGCTTGAAAACTTCTTTTGATGATCAGCCTAACTTCCCTTTCTTTAGTTTAATCCCATTTTTCCTGGTTGCACTCCTTTGCCCCACCCTAAAGTGAATGCTCTGTTTCTCCGATGCTTACACTTTCTAGATCTTTGCGCTGGGTTTTCAGTCATGCCCTTTCTGTCAGCTCATAGCAAAGGCTTGCATGTGCAAGGCTATTTCCTCAAAGGTCTGTTATACAGCCCTTCTAGTAATTTTTGCTGCTCTTTCCTAATTTTCTTTTTGTATGACAATACCTTCCAACTTTCAAGCAGCTTTCTCAATTTTTCAGTCGTGCTACAAAAAGCAGCAAATCCTTCCTAGCTCTGCAATGCAATCCTCGGTATTTATATTAATTAAATACCGTGCCTTTCCAAAGTTTTAGATCATTCCTTGGTCTGATCAAGTATTGCTCCTTTCTAAATTTCTTTCCCCTCTGTGTATCATTGCTCAATACCACTATTCCCCAAGCTCATTAGCTTGTAATTTCTAGTTTGACTTTCATTTTGTAATTTTCTGCCAATATTTCATGTCTCCATCTCCCCAGCAGAGATTTTATTTCTTTTTGCTCACTGCTGTTTGCATCCCCTCCAAATTCAGCTGCAAATTTAATTTGTTTGCTGCTTGGCCCTGCCACTATTAGCAAACAGTAATGAAAAGATTAACTAACACACAGTTTATCATCTTAAATTATCCACTACCACGATTTAGTTCTGGCGCTTTCTATTCTTCTGTTTGTAAATGACTTCTCAAAAAAAAAAAAAAAAAAAAAAAAAGGGCAAGTGCAAAGCTCTGAGTAAATCTTCTGGTTTTGTAAAATTAGCACAGGTCTAGTCAAGTCATTGGAATTTATTGATTTAGCTAAAGATATGACCTTTAGATTTCTTGTTATTTTGGGCAGTTTTCAGAGCTACACAGTGAATAATATGTAGAAATACTTCAGCTTTTGTGGAAATTGTTTGTCCAACTATGGTTTTAATTCTTGGTTGTGACTAAGATGTGTCTGACTGCTCATCTCAGATGGCATTGTTTTTATTTCCTTGCATTTCACACTTGTCATTGATCAATCAAACTTCCATACAGCATTTCAGATGGACTTTCCTGATCCAGCCAGTACAACATGAAAACCCCAAATTGCAGCAGAATGCCTGTATGACCTTGACATCATCTGACTTCTCTGTGTTGCAGTTTCTGCTCTTTAAAATGGGAACAATTACAGCCCTCCTACTTTGTCGGTGTTAACCAAGATAAATGCTTATGGAGTGCTCCAATATCAGGGACATGAGAATGGTAAAAGAAAACAGAGGATGATTTGCACTGAGAACATTTATGGAAATATATTTGTTAAGATGCCTTGTTACTCTCAAAACAGACAGGCATCTCCCACACAACATGCATACTGCAATGCTGTTGTGCCTTGTGTGGAGAAAGGAGATCTTTACTTTTGCTCTCTTAGTAGGGAGGGAGAAAGCAAAGGATGTCAGGGTATATATATCTAGGGTAAGAAAACCCCAACACCATTCCACATAGTTCCTTACTTTGCAGATGTAGAAAAACGATGAACAGAGATTTTTGACTTGACCAAACTCTTCCAACAAATCAGAGAAATCAGGATCCTAGCCTCCCAAACCCTTGTTCTGACCTTCTGAATACACAGATTAATTAGTCAACCGGTTAATGCAAAATTATACTGTGGCAGTCAGGGCACAGACAGACAGGTGTAAATATTATGCTACAAAAATGTCATTGAGGAAAGGAATTAAAATAGAAAAAGACCAAGTTGTGACTGAGAAAAGCCTGCCTACTTCTGTAGCTGATTACAGACCTGAGGATGTAGCTAGTACGGTTGATACTGTACCGGACATTATTAATAGTCAAGTCCCTCAGTGGGAATGCTAGAGGATGCTAGGGAGTGTCAGATGCCTCCGGGGGGTCTCGAGTGCCCTGAACTCCAGACGATGTCGGTGGCGGGGGAGGAAGGTGCAGGGCCAAAACCTAACAGAATTAACTTTACACAAGGTGTGAGAAGCAGCTGCTGTTCCAAGTAGTGAGGTAAGCACTGAGGAACTGCTTCTGACCTTTCTCTTGGAAACGGGCAGGTATGTGTAAGGCGATCACATTTTGATCTCCAAAAAGATATATTTGTGGAAAGATCAAATGTAGACACACATGCCGTTGCAATCAGCTGTGTCTGAAACGAACCAATATTGCTGCAGTTCTACACAGCGCATTTAACTGTTCAGAAAACAGATTGCTCCTCGCAGCAGATGTATTATCACAAAACTGTCCCTCAGAAAGATGTCACCAGTCAGAAAAGCTTTCTTCAATGACTAGTAGGGTCATGGTCACAATGGTAATCATAAACAGTATTGTAGATTGGTTCGAAGTGCAGATGAGTTTTTCATACTTGGGTGAACAGCTGTCTTGCTGTGCTTTGCTCAGCCAGTCATTTAAAGAGGAAAAGGAAATGTCAGTGACTCAGTAGGCTGAACTCCATTTCCATAAGAGATTAGGTATATACCATTCACTGGAGGCTATGGGGCCTCAGCGTTTGGATGTGTCTCCTCTTTTGAAATGGCCTTGAATAATGCATAATTAAAAGCAACTGACCTGCTGCAGAGATTAAGAAACTTTGGTGGCCTTGTCCTCAGATACGGCGTGTAGCGGTACTCCACAGCCCATCTGCAAGAGGAATGCATTAGTTTCAAATTCCTTCACTCTAACTTACAGTTTGGTTGGCCCTGAGGATGGGAGGGTTAACACTTAAAGCTGCCATAACTCAGTCCCACTTGATTTTGTCTCTGAATTCTTCGGCTTCTTAGTGGGTCTGGCTCTTGTGAAAGCTTTAGCTTCAATCTGTATGTGTTGAAATTTCCGTATCTTGCAAAGTGGAAATGTTCAGGAGGGTCATAGCGTCTCTAGGGGCATTCAGCACTCTGCAGCAATCTACCTTAATAAACCCTTCTGCAGGCACATATTGTACAAATAGTCGATTACTATTCTGAAATGCAGTGGAAATTTTCATATGCAATTATTTCATACTCCCATCTTTCTGAATATTCAGAATGCAGTGATATTTTCCTTGTTCTGTACCTTTTTACTGTCCCCCTAAGCACAGAGAAGGGCTGCATTTCTTCTCAACATAGTTATTAGGATGAGGGCATTCTGCTACTTGTTGCTTTCTGTGAGTTTGTGAAAACAGTGCTTAGCAAGCAATGAGAATAATTACACTGTCGTCTTTGGCAAAAGCCTGAATAAGCTGTCAGCCACCACAAATGATCATTAGTTGCTCAGCCTGAAGAACAAAAGCTGCTCTTAAATTTTTCAGAAAGTGCCAAATACTTCAAGCTGACTTACATAAATCATGTTGGGTATTACAATGTTGAATGTAAAATTCACCACTTTTCCTTCTATTCCAGTTCCTCTTAGCACTGACTTAAAAGTAAATACTTAGGCAGTATCTCACAGTACTAGGATTTCATTATTTTCACAGAACATATTAAATGACACTTCACTCTTCAGCTGTGTAGACTGTTCAGAGACTGATCAAAATAAAGCAATCCAGATTTTTTTTTTTACATCACCACAAACAAAACAAAACTAAACAAAGTTTTCCAAAACTACATAAAGTGTTGACTCGGAAAAGAGCAGAAAGTGATTTGCCAGAGTCTAGTGGGGATTTAATTTATTGGTGGAAGCGATAGGTAAAACTTATTTACTTCTCCTAACTTTAGGCCTTCCCTGCGACACCTAGATTAGGCAGCTTTAATACCCTGCTAACACTGCAGTGATAGACAGGAATACAAACTATTAAAATAGAGTAAAACTAAGCTACAGTTAAAAGATCAAACAACTATGCCATGCATGAGCATGAGGAAACTTTTCAATGGTGTTTCACAGAATCATCTAGGTTGGAAGGGACCTTGAAGATCATCTAGTCCAACCGTTAACCTAGCACTGACAGTTCCCAACTACACCATATCCCTCAACGCTATGTCGACCCCTGTTTGTTTTTACCCTCTGTGACACAAATGTCAGCAATCTCTAACACAGATTTTTTTTAGTGCAAATTACCAGCCAACTGTATTACCAGGATGTACTGGTTTTCCTACCATGCTGTAATATGTGCAGACACAAATCTTCTGGATTTGTGAGAGACAAGGTGCCGGATCAGTTCTTCTGGATTCACACTATCTAAAGTGTTGCACAACCACATGGCTTCTAGGACAGGTGTGTAGTAAGTCCTGCATGGTAAAATGATTATACTGGTTCAAATGGATGTGTCTTTATATCCAATATATACGGAAGACTCATTTAAGTCAGGTGCAGTCATACACCTTAATGTTGACTAGGTTGTGTGTCGCAGCTGCCCTGACAGCCTGTGGAAACAGAAACTGAGCTCAGGTACCAGCGTCAATACTCTAGCCCAATCAGATATCAGACAAAAATGAAGGGAAAGCAGTTACTGGTCTTCTCTATCTGTATCTACTAATATTACTTCAGCTAATACTGGACTAGGAAGCATGCTGCAGGGCCGTGCTCTGATTCTGAGGTGACTATGGAAATGCTTGCCTATGCCTCTTTGGGACCTAGCCCCAGATATAGAAATCTAGTCTGTACTTCCTGTAGGAAGCTAAAGAGTATTGTGTCCATTTCTAGGACCATTCATCACACTTATTTAACTGAAAACAGTCCACTAAGCTAAAATGAACATCTTCAGGGATTTACATGTGGAAAATTTCAAGAACCTTGAAGATCAACAGAAAGATCTCACAATCACCAGCTAAGTAGAAAAAAGTTTGGCTTGAACAAAATCTGTCTTTCTGCCAGAAATGAATAATTTTAATTTTAAGAATTTTTAATGAGAGAACAGAAAAATTCATGTGAAGGACTATGCTCTTGGGGGATTTTTATAACATTCTCCAAAAGGCTGAAGAAGGATCCATTGCTACTTGTGCTGGATTAGCTTCTGCTAAGGTCCATATAAGCCTGTGCTCCAGGAGCCTGGAAGTTAGGTCGGTCTTCTCTTAGACAGGATACCTCTGTGGAAATCTTGCCTCTAAATGCAAATCTCCTCTGTATATAACTTACTCACCGGGCTATAATGAGTAAGCACCTTTTCTGTTTTGTGAATTGCATTGTGTAACTTTTGAAACATGTCCAGAAACATCAGAATGATTTGCTTTGAAAATATGAAAACATAAACATTTTAATGTTTTACATATTCCTTTCCTTTTTATTGATTTAACCCCTGGTATAAATTGCCAATTATCTTCAATTTAGACAGGCCCAAAGTTCCATTTTGGGCAAAGAGCCATTTATCAAAAACAATATTGCCCAGTCCTACAAACCAATACACTTTTAAGGTGTCTTATACTCAAAATAGCCAAGGCCATAAACTAGCTGCAATTTCCCAGTAACATCCATTTCTCCTGGCTAGAATAGAGCCTTAGGCATATTCTGAGGGGCTGGACTTCATGGACAGCCTGAACACACCACTTATGAACCTCCTAGGTGAACTGTCCTGGGGGAACTCACTGAAAACCATCATCTCGCCAAGTATTTGCATTTTCTTTCCAAATTTTGCACTCTGAAACCTTTCGGAAAAATGTAAAGATTGGTTCTGAAACATTTTTACTTTTGCAGCAAATAATTTGCCAAACACAAATCAAACTGCAACTGAAATTTCAGAGTAGTTTAACACCCTTCCCACCAAATCCACAAGACATTTTATGTTAGGTTCAGAAAAATATTTTTAAACATTTTTTTCCATATGGGGTTCCTTCATGGACAAGAAAAATAGCTTATTTGAACTTCTCTATTTCTGAGGTCCCTAGCCCTTCCTTTCTGTGTGCAGCATGACATTAAAGAGAGTCTGCAGGAACTCCAGTCTTACTTTTCCCACCTTGTCACCTGCTCCAACTTGTGTATTTTGCTAGTGCCACTTAGTTTTGAAACTAAGCAGAGCAGTGATTACATGCAGCTGCATGTTGGCATGAGTAACGTTTTCAGCATTTCAGCTGAGCGCTGTCAGAGCTTTGCTCACCATCCTATGGACTTGTGTGTCATACTGCGTGTGGGTTAGCTCTTCTGAGTGCTGTAAAAAATGTGCTGAATGACATCTCTTTTATAATATTTTTACTGTTCTTAAAAGCAAATAATTTACTGAGGGAAGACCAAATTGCACAGGAAGACGTCTTTTTATACAGCACAGTCTGGGCTCTGAGATCCATCCATTAAGTTAGTATTTATTTAGGTATGACAGTAATTGTATGGTAACTGAAAATCTTAGATTTTTTTTTCCAAAGCATAACATTGCTGCAAGCAACAGTCTAGATTTAGGTGAACTCATACTGTGACAAACTGAGAATGGAGAAAACACATTTCTTGTCCATAAAAGGACAGATCACACATCCACAGAGGGTAGCTCTGATTTTGCTGCAGTTCCAAACTATGAAGTGGGGACTCACTGTTGTTAAAAGGACTTTTACTTGGAGTGGATCCTCCAGTAAAACTTTTTTTCTTTTTTACTTTGCTTTCTTAAGCAGAAAATGGTTTGCCTTTTTAAACAGAAAATGGTGATTTTTTGAAGTGAAAATTTTTCTTTTCGAGAGGTCTGATTTTTTCCTCAGTTTCTTCTGGGAAAAACAGTACTCAGAGTGTCACTAGTAGGTTGAGGGAGGGGATCCTTCCCCTCAACTCAGCACTTGTGAGGCCACACCTGGAGTACTGTGTCTAGTTCTGGGCTCCCCAGTACAGGAGAAACTTGGACATACAGGAGCAAGTCCACAAAGATGATGAAGGGACTAGGGCATCTGTAATATGAGGAGCAGCTGAGAGAGCTGGGGCTGTTCAACCCAGAGAAGAGAAGACTCAGGGTGATCTTACCTAAGTGCAGAAATACCTGACAGGAGGCAGTAAAAATGATGGAGCCAGGCTTTTCTCAGGGGTGTTCCATGAAAGGACAAGAGGCAATGGGCACACACCGAGATATAGGAAAGACTACTGAAACATGAGATTTTTTTATTTTTTTTTTTTTTACTGTGAGGGTGGTGAAACACTGGAACAGGTTGCCTAGAGAGGTTGTGGAGTCTTCATCCATGGACATATTCAAAACCTGACTGGGCACAGCCTTGTGCAAGCTGCTCTAGGTGACCCTGTTTTGAGCAGTGAGAGTGGACGAGATGATCTCCTGAGGATTCTTCCAAATCCATCTGTTCCATGTTCTGTAACTCTGTGCCTTCATCCCAGAGTGCTAGTAGTCTGACACTTGGTGGATGTGTCTGCAGTCCAGGAGAATCAAGTTCGAGACTGTTCTGAGCCACTGGAAACAGTACTACAGCCAGGGCTTGTCACATAAAAGTGCTCTAATATAAGTTTAATATTTTCTCTTTCAATCCATGACTTGTGCAACAATTTTATAAAATAGGTGTGCTTTCAAGTGAATGGTTTTCTTCCATGATTTAGTATTTTACAATGAATATTAGTTTCATTTAAATATAAAGGCAAATACAAATTACACAGGTATCCACAAGGAAAAACACACATGCTTAGATGGACGCTCACAGTTCTCAACTACACAAACAGGATGACCAAAAGATTTGAGAGGAAATTTCAAATGATTTTCAGAATCTAGAATTACAAGGACGCTATAGGAATCCGTATAGAGCAGTGCATGACAGAGTACAGAGAAGAAGTACACTTTTAGGTCCAGTTTTCAAAATCCTGATCTTGAGATCATTTTGATCTTTCTGAAGAAGTTTCTTCCATTTTGGGGTGGGGGGGCAGGGAAGTGGAGGTGGGGTGTCCTCTATGTGTCCATGAATATTTCTAACTACTGTCAGTTTTGTTCCACTTTATATAAATATAATGAACTTCATTAAAAACAACAAGAAAACTAGGCCCAAACCCTGCAAACAACCAGTACAAGATGGTCTGTGCATCCATCTGAATTTCCCACTTGTATTGCAGAAGCCTAACCACTGTTATCTGAAGTTCAAAACATAAGAAATCCCACTTTGCTGCTTAGCTGCATCCTTTTCCTTCAAGAATACTATCCCTTATGGCACCAGAGAGAGAAAGATAGATAAAGAGCTATTGAAAGAGTATTTATTTCCCAGTGTATGATGATGCTGTTAGGGTAAAGTTAAATACAAGCCACAAGGATCCACAAGATCTCAACACACAAAACTTCACAACACTTAACAAAATCAGAGCTTCTTCATTCTACACCATTATATAGTCTGCTACTCTGCATAATCTTGCAATTTTGAAACTAAACCACTCTGTAGAATAGGCTCTGTGAAAGTAACTTGGCCTCTCTCTGCTGCAAAGATCTGGACATACTATCCCAAGAGCTACCTACCTCTGTAGAGAAAGGATCTAATTGACATATAGGCCACTGTACATGGAAAGAGGAAAAGTAAGGTCATTCTGAAAAGTGCATGAAATATAGATGAAACACTGAAAAAAAAAAAATCAGCAAACACACTCATTATAAAACTTAATGAAATAGTATCTTCAAAGAAACATATAGTTTATCTGTATCTATAAAGTGCAGATGTTATAAAAACAAATCCAAATTTTCATGTTTACAGCCTCCAGAAAACTTCCCTATTTAATTGCTTTTATGTTGACTTTCTGTTTCTTTGCAGATCTTACAGGTGAACAAGGTGATGTCCATCTTGTTTTATGTGATATTTCTCGCTTATCTTCGTGGCATCCAGTCTACCAACATGGATCAAAGGAGTTTGCCAGAAGATTCGATAAATTCTCTTATTATTAAACTCATTCAGGCAGACATTTTGAAAAACAAGCTTTCTAAGCAGATGGTAGATATTAAGGAAAACTATCAAAACACGGTGCAGAAAGCAGACACTCAGCAAGACATGGATGGAGATGAAAATGTGAAATCAGACTTCCAGCCAGTTATCTCAATGGATACAGACCTCTTAAGGCAGCAGAGACGCTACAACTCTCCCCGAGTCCTCTTGAGTGACAACACGCCGCTGGAACCACCGCCACTGTACCTCATGGAGGATTATATTGGAAATTCAGTGGTGGTGAACAGAACCTCCCGGCGGAAAAGGTACGCGGAGCACAAGAGCCACCGAGGGGAATATTCCGTTTGTGACAGTGAAAGTTTATGGGTCACGGACAAATCATCTGCGATCGACATTAGAGGACACCAGGTAACTGTTCTGGGAGAAATTAAAACAGGCAACTCTCCAGTTAAGCAATACTTTTATGAAACGAGGTGTAAAGAAGCCAAGCCTGTAAAAAATGGCTGCCGCGGCATCGATGACAAGCACTGGAACTCCCAATGCAAGACATCCCAAACTTATGTTAGAGCACTGACTTCAGAAAACAATAAACTGGTAGGCTGGAGATGGATAAGAATAGACACCTCCTGTGTGTGTGCATTGTCAAGGAAAATAGGAAGAACATAAATCTGCATCTCTTTGCTATATAAATTATTACTTTAAATTATATGATATGCATGTAGCATATAAATGTTTATATTGTTTTATATATTATAAGTTGACCTTATTTATTAAACTTCAGCAAATCTACAGTATATAAGCTTTCTCTCTCAATAAACAAGAGCAAAGGGTGTGTGCCTCTGCTGTGGGCAGCTCCGGGTTTTTCTAGACTTTGTTTGTGACACTGCTTGTCAGCAGCATACCGTAACCTTACTGTAAAATCTGTGTAAAATCAGTATTTTTCATTCAGTATTGTCAAGCCAGTGACTGTCATTTAGTAAACTTGTTAAAAATCAGATCAATGTCAAGAGTTGTGTACATATTTATACTCCCTACTCTATACGTTCACGCTTAATTGGATGCAGCGTTGACTCCTTGCCACCAAAGCAAAAATGGACCAGAATACTTGTTGTAACCTGCAGATGATGTCAATGTTACAGGCATCAAGTAGCCATAAAATACAATTTCTGTGTATTATGCCAATTTGCCAGTGAAATGACCATCTTCCCTCTGTTAGCATTTCAGAATGACTACTAATAATCCAGCAACTTTCGTTTATCTTTTTGAGCACATTTTTCAACTGTTTCTAATGCTGCCAGTTGATCGTAGAAAAAATATGAAAAAAATCTAAAATATTTGTAGCAGAAACTTACTGAAGCCAAGAATCAATCTAAATGGATCGTTAATATAATACATAAAAGATGATCTCTTCAGAATTTGCTAGTTATTGTGATCAGCCTCTTCCTCCTCACACAAATACATTATCTTCTGCTTCCATTGTTGGATCAGTCCTCTCTTTCTGAGTTTTTAAATTAGAAACAAAGCGGTGGTGTCTTAACCTTAAAAGAGCCCTTGTCTTGCAAATTGTAGTAAAGAAAGATATGATATCTTGGCATGGATATCAAAACCACACACCTGTATGAAGCTGTTCTACTCAGCAATCCATTTCTCCATTTTTCAGAGAGAAAAATGTATAGAACTGCTTGACAAATCTGGTACCTTTCATAGGGATATGAAATAACAGACCTTTTTGAGCAGTATAGTGACTAAAATCCAGGTAGTCTGTAGTTATAATGAAGTTCTTCAATTATACAGGTGAGTTGTTACTTAGGACAGACAAATGTACTAGCATATATATACCTCAAATTCTTCTTTGTATTGCAATGTAGCTCCACTGGGGACAGTAATAATTACACTACTTGAAGAGATGGTCTATTATACATTAGTTGTATAATGCCCTGGCTGGGATCTCACTCCCATAAAAGTAAATGAGAGTCTTGTCATGGCTATCAACAGAATTAAGATTGGACTGCATATGTTATCTGTGTCTAGCTAGGTCTTAACACACAGCCAGAGCTGAAAAATGCCAGCCATTCAAAAAACGTTACAGCTGTAGAGTCTTAGGTATTTATACTATGACTTTCACTGTTGTAGCGTGTTCAGCATCACAAATGAAAATGAGATCAGAGCACTCAAACCCCAGGTTGCAGGATGCCTTTGTTCATATAGCTTTCACTACTAGAGAACCAAATTCAAATCTGTAACAGGTCATCAAAGGCAACAAGTTGTGTGGTCTCCCCTACTCCCTTACAGAGAGCATTACATGTCATAAAACCACTGGAGAACTGGGCAGGTCGCTCGCAAGCTCAAGCACTAGGATAGCAGTGCCTCTGAAAGCCAGGTTGGAGCGTGTAGCTGTAGGTGTAATTCTGCATAAACAAAGGTTTTAAGAACCATCTCAACTTTCAACATGAGGCCAGGGTATTGACCTCAGAGGAAATATCATCACCTCGCAGTACTAAATCCTAACTTTGCTTCAAGTGATAATAACTTCAGAGGTTCAATACCAAGGCAATTGTTAAAACTAAAGAGAGGATGTAATATAACAACGAATTCAGTATCTGGTAGATCTGACAAGAATTTTTCCATCATTCTCCTTCCTTAGCAAACATTAAAAAAACCCCAAAAATCCTTAACAGAGCTTTGGCTAGTTTTACTTGTAGGAAAGTTTAAATTTCAACTAAATTTTTCTGCTTCGGGGGGACAAGCATAGTTTGTAGTCCTGCCCCACTGAAATTTTTTGCAAGTTAAAAGCCTAATTTTACATCCTGAATTCCCAAATAAAGATCATTTTCAGATGCTGTGAGTAATTGAGAGCAGATATTGTCATGGATCATTAACTTAAGAGATCTCCATGTTTCAGTATGCCAGATAGTTCTATCTCTGTATGAGAAGAGGATGTAAGAAGACTGACTTAGCTTGGTTAAATCCCATTAATTGGAAACTGCCTTGTTCCTACAGTGTGGATGCCACGCTTGTTTACATCATTGTAAACCCAGAGAAACTGTATTGAAGATGGGAGAGAAAATGTAAGTTTATAGCAATGTAAACAACACCAGAGTTCATCCTAATGCCTTTATTTCTGCTCACTGAGAATCAAGGGAGGTTCATTCTTTATAGGTTCAAAGAAAACAAATTGTCATTTTCCATTGTAAATTCAGTAACAGGAACTGGTCTTTGACTTTTAACTTCACCAATGCACCAAGTATTTTACAAGCAGCCAGCAAAAATGTATCAGAGTAAATACAACGCCTGTCATCTGAAACACATTAAACGAGAAAGAAGCATGGTGTGTAAGGTTATTAGATCGGCTGCCTCTTTCCCACCCCAGTATAACAATGAACGGAAGTGTTACCCTCTGGATCTGATCCAGTTTCCACTAAAGTAAATGGAAAAATTCTCACCTTCTCCAGTGGAAGCTGGATCAGGCCTTGAGCAAAGAAAAACCTGCAGATCTTGACCAGAGAGCGGAGCAATCGCACACATCAGTTACGTGTTCTTGTAAATCCTGTGTACGCATAAGATGCTGTATAATTTTGTAACAAGTTTGTAAACAAAGCCTGTAATAAATTTGTTAAGGCCTAATTCTGTTTTCACTTCAGCCGGGGATGGTTTTATCGTCACCTTCGGTCATGGCACAACAAATTCAAAGTTCTTATCCAACTTTTTTGTATGTGTGTTAAGCAAAATATTCAGCTTGCAATGCTTGTTTAATTTAAATATTCTAAAACTCACTCCCATCAGGCAGCTCAGATGCTCTGTCAATTTTGTTTTGCCAATAGATCATTATAAACACACATTTTATTTAGCTTTTCTCTCAAACAACCAAATGCTATTCTGAAATTGCCGGTCTGTGTCAAACTGTATTTTCTCCATTTTTTCCCTATTTTTTTTACAGTCCATTTAGTAACAGTAAAAAATGCTCCACTGAGGTTTTGGGAAACCATCTGCATTTATTTTATCACCTTTGAACATGTGTTCAGGAATGAAGTCTGTGCAGCAAGTTTACGGCTACCAAGAGATTTGTGCGGCTGCACCAGGAGGAAACTTTGACTGGACTATACAGAGTGTGTGCTCAAAACCTCTCTGCTCATACTCTCTTATTTCAATGCTTTAGCAATCAGAGTCTTTCGCTCGGCTATACACTGTGTATCTGCAGACAATACCAAACAGGAAACAAGTCTGATTGGGAGTTCCAAAATTAAAAATTTAATGATAATGACCTGCTATTTCTGACCTTTCAGCAAATGCATTTGTGCAGCGAAGTAAAGCGCATAACCATTCTTTTCATTTAATAGAAACATTGTGGCAAAATCAATGGGATTCTGTGTTTTCCACGCTTGGTACGCAAATGTAATTCATCATGCATGTGGTGGGGGGGGCGAGGAAGAAGGAGGAGAAGGAGGAGGAGAGGATAAAAAGCTTGTGAGAAGTAAAAGGCTGTGCTCTGGGTTGGAGCATTTTAAAGTGTGGAGGGGTTGTTCTCTGAAATGCTTTGCCTGTATTTTGTTACAGCAGATGGCAGAATGACGAAGCAAGCACAGATGTGGTGTAAAAAAGTCAAGCAATATAAGGATAACAAACATTTTCCTGGGAAAGTTGGCCATTCGCTACCTCTACCTCTGTAGGTCTGTGCAGTTCTGTGCAGTTTATTGCAGAGCTCAGCAATGACATTCCCAGTTACATTATTTAACTAACCTCTGTGGCAAAAAATGCATTTTTTCCTTAAACTTATTACATTCATGAGCTGGATATTTTTTTTTTTTTTTTCTGTAATTGCTAGCTGCTTTGGTACCTCTGATGAACAGCAAATGGTAATGCTTTCCGTGAAGGTCCCCAAATACAGATTTCTCCTCTGTTTTCCTGCCGAGCTTTGAAGCCAGCAGCACCTGAAAGCCATACTTTCACTACAGAACTGGCCTTCTGATGTCATGACCTCATGTTTCCAGACATTTTGATCACAGGGTCCTATTTTGGAACTGTTAGCCACACAATTAGGTGAGATCATGACCAGCCTCCTCTAAATCACGCTTGAAAAGCGGCTGTGTACACAGCAGCCAAGGAGCAAAAAAAGTGAGGCAGCTCTATGCCATCTTTATATCCACCTTCCCAAATCTCCAGCTCTGCTTTCAGTCTTGAGCTGCAAGTTGCATGATCAAGGGCTGCATGATCAAGGGTTGCTTCCTGCATGTCCAAGGGTTGAGATGTTTAGTGGACCTTTGGCAGAAGGACAGTTTCTCAGTTCACATTTTTTGCCTGCCCAGAAGCATGTCTTATGTGAATCTGGATGGACCTTCTGTAAAAGGTGCTGTGTTTGCAGCATGTCAGTTGTCCCCTCTCTAAAACACAGCATGTTACAAGGAGGAGAGGGCATCATTGATAGACCAGCTCCTTTATTTGTAAATTACATTGACACCATTTGAGAGAAAACATTAATATGTCCAGGGGAGGCTGCTAAGGAAGGAGGTAGGATGCTCCTTTTCTCTAAGCAAAAATTATTTCCATGGAGGTTGGGAGAAAATGAAAGTAAGTGCTGAAAAAAAGAGGGAATCATAGCTGTTGGGTGTAAAACATTTTACAGAGATATAGGAAAGCAAGGGAGATTGTTCAACTATAACCTCAGATGAAAGCCTCTTTCCTGCTATGATAAGGGTTAAAGAAATACCATCAGATAATCTGAAACATGAATTCGAAAGGAAAATGAACCTCTATTAATTGGGGTCAATCCCACTGCGTTGATTAGGAATTAACTATGCTCACTGAGCACAGATGATGAAGTCTTGCTCATGGTTAGCCCTATGCAGCCCCTGTTGTCAGCATTTAGGACTATGAAGCTGTTAAGTGAGGGCAGAATTTGGCTCAGAAGGTATTAAATCTAAATCAAATGCATAAGGGGGAGGTGAAGTTGAAAGCATTATCCACCACACAAAACAAGCCAAGGTTTTAACATTACTGTCATAAAAATTGTTCATTACTTTGTCTAGTTCCAGGGATTTAAGTTTTAAAATAAGTTTTGAACTCTTTAATATGACCAGTACACATATATTTAGCAGCAATTTACAAAAGAAAAAAAAAAAAAAAAACAACTTTAGATGGAAGTATGTAGTAAAATACTGTGTCTAGCACTGTAAATAACTTCTGTTGATTCCTATTTATGTTCTCAGTGTCTGAGAAAGGAATTTTAATACAAATCTTGGTTTTGTTTTACACATGGTATTTTGTATAATAAGCACCTCAACTTACTGCTTGTAGACGTTTGTGGTGTGCAATCTTTGTGGATAATGGAGCAGAAATATGGGTCTAAATTTGCTGGTCAATGTACAAGTTTTAAGTTCCACATTTGTACATTAGATAGTTAAACCAAATGTGTGAAAGTGACAGAATCTGCTTCTCAGGCTCAGAGATTAAATATGTTTTAAAATATCGAATGGTAACTTTTGTCAAGTTATTACAAATACCTTGAGTAAGATTCAGATGTGACACAGCCCACTACTCACATGAAGTGTAATTTTTTAAATCTTTGTTACTGCACAAATCTATTAAATGTGATTCCCATTAAGTTCAGGAGATAGAAATTTGCTCATTCTACACTGCTGAGAGAGCATACACCATAAACCCAATATATGAGCCAAATCACAGGCCAGAGCATGATCCCTGAACTTATGTCCTGGGGAAAAACTTCCAGGAAGGAAATTTTTCCATTCTGCAGAGAGTGAGTTCAGCTGCCACAGTCAGAGCATCTATGTCATGATATCACAAGGACCTACGTTTGAAGTCTCGAGGAGGTAGAAACTGGACGACTGGAGAGCTGAAGGGTAGAAGTGGGATGAGTGGGGCAATAATTATTGCATTGGTTTCTTGAAATTTAGACCCCTTAAACACACAAAATAAACTGTACAGCCATCATGATCCTCCTGATCTCAGGGTCTGACTCAGAGGCACATATCCACTAAGTCAGTAATCTTGGCTGTCTTGGATTCCTGAGACTTGGCGTCAGGACATGGTACTTGTCCTAGGCAGGGGTAAAAGTGAAAAAAATCCCCTTCTCCCACCATAATCAGATAATGGCAATTATGCAGAAGGGAGTTCTCATGGGAACAGTTTTGTCTCAAACTCCCATGGTTTTTGTTGTTGTTTTTTTCCACAGAAATGGAAGAAATGGGTTCCTGAGAAACGCCTGCTGCATGCAGTTTTCTCAGATGGATATGAGGACGCTGGAGAAGAGAAGTTAGACAGAAAGAGGAAAATTCTCCTTAGTAGAGTCATTCAGTGATCTATTTTCCCTTCAGGTTTCCTCTTACCATGTTAGTGGTTCACTCCAAAAATATGTGGTGAAGTCTTCTGACATAGATCCTGCTGCCCAAAGCATTTATACGTGAGTGGAAAAGAAGAGCGCTGCAGTTCCATGACTGGATTGAGGAGAGGGGCTCAGCAGACTCCTTCCTCTCTTTTTCTAAATGTTATGGAGACTGGGGTGTATCAGTGGCACAAAAACGGAGAGCAATAACAGTATAGCTGCACAGCACACTTCCTCATTCACAACAGCCAGGCAAGAGAACATGAGGTCATCTCCCATCATCTTACAGGCTGATCCTGGGACAGATCCTTCATCTCTTCCCATGGGATCTTTGAAGAGAAGGATCCACACTGCCATTTCATAGATCAGGTTTAAGAAATATCAAGGCCTTCCTGCAATGGTTTGGACCTGGTTCACACAAAGTAAAAGACTAAAGAAGAAGGCAATAGTAGATGGGGAGCGATTTAGCAATATTTACTCTTGAACAGTTTCACTTGCATCCAGAATGTACATAAAAAGCCAATCTGAATAGTGGAGAGTGTTTAAGTCATCCGTATAGTTTTAGGGGGAACCACCACACGTACAACTAATAAGTACTTTATTCTGATCTCACATAGGTTTAATGTCTGACTTCAGTAGGATTAGTCCCAGTTTTTACTGATACACTAAAGCTTGGAATTATGCCTGTGACATTTTAAAGCAGGTGGTGAGCTCTGTACTCTCAATTTCTGTATACCATGTAGCTGCTGCTTGCGTAGTTACATGATGAATACCATTTGAATTATTTAATGTGATAAATTACAGGGGAGCTACACTTCAATGCTGTAGCAGCTTTAAACTACATATGCCCTGCATGGAGATATATTGTCAGATCTCAGATAGATTCAATGCAGCTCATCAGGTAAACCCAGGGTCTTGCCATGCACCATCTAAATAGTCTCCCCTGAGGACCACCATGCATAACATTCAAAATTAACTACTTTTTGCTTCAGATGTAACTTCACTGGGCCTTTTTGTGCTTGAAGAAATTATAAGAAAGAAGTAAAAGTTAGATTTGCAGATACTGGCATTCAGAATTCTGAAATCCGTAACTATTGTCTACACAAACACTGGAAAATTAAGATAGCATGTGCACACTACAAGCTCAGGGAAGATGCTCTTGTTCAGAAACAAAAGTGCTTTAGACAACAGCAATCTAATCTCAGCTAAGACAAAGAACCCAGTCCTGCTGAACAGAAGTGACCACCTGAGTTTCCTTTCAATTCACAGGAAACTTCACATTTTGGCTTTCCCAAGGGTTTTTCAGTAAGCAAATACTGAGTATAATTATAATGATAACTTTTGCTACATTAGAAACACTCCAAAACTACAATCGGAAATGAACTGAAATGATTCATTCTGGGTGAGCATCACATGCTGAATTTTGTAGCCTTTACCAGTCTTCAGTAATGACTCAGTTTGCAAACTACAGCACACAGCTTGACTTTGTGGGCTTGGAAAACTTTGAGATTTTTCTCATCTGGTTTTCCATAAAGTTGCCATAAATGTGAAAGATCTTACAATTTCTGAACATGATCTGAAGTGTCCGCTTCTGTCAGCCCTAAGGTCATGCATTATTCCAGGAAATGTTTGCTAAATACTCCTGACCTACTCAGTGGGAACAGCCCAGGCTCCATCAGAGAAGTACTGCAGATCAGGAGGTGTGAATACAGCAAATATCACAAAAGATCACACCAAGAAATTCACTGGAAAGCCAAAACTGGAGTTTAACAAGGACAACAATAGGAGAGAGAAGCAAAATTTGAGAAAAAAAAATCCAAAAGTTTGTAATCTTAAGAAAAAAAAGATCAGCTGGCCTTTTGATAATAGCAATAATTGTTTGTTTGTTTTTTTTTTTTTTTTTCATAGGGCTCATCTGTCTGATTAATGCCTTGTAAAATCCCAGGAAAGTAAAATATAATAGCTTGAGCGAAATTCTGCTGTGAAGGAGATTTTTGCACTTAAAACATTTAGTGGGTGTCTGCTAATAATCTGTGTGGGAGTGGTTTATAGATTCATTCTTCAAAAAAATACACAGTCAGGATTTACTGAGAGCCAGTTCCATAGCTCAGGCTGCATTTAAGTGGATTTAGTTCACTCAGTCTGCTTGCATAGGTCTTGATCCAAAATAGCCCTTAAGCATATGACCGATTTTAAAGAGAATAGCTGTCTTGAAGGTGGTAAGATTAACCCTGTGCGTAAAGCTACGCTCATGGTCAAATGGTTTTATGAACCAGGGAAGATTCCTTAGTTATTTTATTACTGGACATAATAAAAAAAAATCACTGAAAAAAAACCCCAAAACAGAACAAGAATATGAGCAAACCTAGTAGTTCCCATCCCACAATTTTTTCTTAAAATTCCTAGGAAAACAAAGCACAAGTAATCTGTAAACATCTAAGACCTGATCCAAGGTCCGTGGAAGTTTGTAAAAAGCTCCAAAGATTTCTAGTGAGTCCTGAATTATGTGCTTAATAATTGAACCATGATCAATAAAATGCCATGGTTTTAGAAGATAAAAAGAACACACCAAATAAAACTATCATTTGGGGTTTTTTTAAATCAAAGAACAAAATTAGCAGATAAGGTAATATCTAGAGCACAGTAAAGCATTTGGCAGTACTTCACAAATTCTTACTTGAAAAAGTCATTCAAATAGACTTGGATATGAGTGCAGTCACCTGGATGGGGAACTGGGGGAAGGAATATGAATTACATGCAAAGATAACTGCAAATGTGCTGAACCAGGGGAAGAAGTCATTCAGTGGGTAACTGCAGAAACAGCTTTAGACCTGAGGTGAAATTATCAAGACCATCTTAGTGGCTTAGGTGCCCACATAATTTGTTTGAAGGCAAATTGGACACTTCCCTTCAACTGAGAGGTCTGACAGCAGCACTTTCTAAAAGGTGCTGAGGAAACAAAAAAGTAAATGCTTTGGGTAATAATTTGGGATTACTTTCTCCTTGACTAGTGACTCTTATTCATATAGCTGCTTAGAAGGCTGCTGTAACTTCAGATGAATATTCTAGTCACATCCCCAAAGTAACTTCCCCACAGTTTCTCTGAATTTATCACTTCTACCATTAATATACTCTATCCAAGACTTAAGCAAGTTACTACAAGGAGATCTTAAGCCCTTAAGTCCCTGGTAGATGACTCCAGCAATTTATGGAAGATTTAAAGCAAATACACAGAAAGCTGAGGGATTCCTCCAGCATAAAACTGCTTGTCTAGAATTTAGACTAAAAGAGTCCTTGCTATAGAAGTAATGTTTCTTCTCCCTACGTAGTAAAAGACCTAGGAACAGGGTCACCCCAAGCAAGGATGAGCACTTTTATCTTCTCATACTGTTTTGTTGAATGTACATTGTATAAAAAAGCGAAGAAACTAAGCATCATCCACTTAGAAATGGAGTGTCTTATATACAAAACAGGTCCTATTTTCTTGCCTTTCCACTTCGTATTGCCTTAAACTCAGAGTCCAAAAAATGTATTTCTCCCTCTATTAGAAGTGATAATTGTCAAAACTTGGGTGGCAGAGATTGGGACACAGATCTACAGTTTGGCTACCTCAGTTCATATTCATGAGCACTTTGCATCAAGGTGCCTGACTAAGTGCTGTGGGGCCAAGGCACATGCATCCTTTCTAGAGGGAGATGAGTCAGGCCTCAAGTGACCTGACAAAGTAAGGCACCAGTTGTGCAACATTATTTCCCCCACCTTCCCTCTCAGTTTCACACGTATGGGAGAAGTTTTACAAAAGTGATAAAGTAAATGTAGAGGTCCTTGAATCTAGATCCACTGCCATCACCAACAGGGGAACTCTGACAAACACATCCTAGAAACAAGCAGTGGTGTGTGACCATTTGCACCAAAAAATAGCTGACTCCAGCCTCCTGTCCTGCTGGCAGCCAGCGCCATGAAGACAATCAGTGCAGACTTACTTCTGTGTCTAGTTCTTGCTCAGCCACAGATCTTGATGGCTGCTGGAAGAGGAATAGATGACCTGCTCTTTAGGAGTAGAAGGGCAAGTACTTGTTAATGGGACACTTTGGAGATCTCCTCCCTACCCAGTGCAAAATACTCCAGCACAGACGCTACCTCAGTGGCAGCAGATGGAGCAAACAGGCAAGGAGGCTTTTCAGATATTGAACACCGAATTTGGTTAGGACCATGACAAAAGATCCTGGGAGATTCATGGTTCTTATCAACAGAGGAGACTAGATACTGGGAGAAATGGATGAACAAACACTCTCTTCTGTCTCGTGTGATCCGATTAGTACTCCAGATGCTTAAACTTCATGTGGAATAATAAAAGTACTGGGACTATTTCCTTTCTACATCTTCCTGTGTGGCTTCTTCCTGCACTTTTGACTTAAATGCTGTTTAATGTCATCCTCACTGTCAGGATAGGTGAAATCTGGAGATCCAGAGGTGTTAAAAGAAAAGGACTAATAGCTGTCACTGTAGCTGACAAACTGCTGTTAAGATAACACTAACACTTGCTTTCACATCTCTCTTCGCTCCGCAATTAATTTCTGGTTCTGGATAGAAGTGGCTGTGTTTACCCTGGCTGCCTTGAAGGGGCTGGGCAGCTGTCACAGCTAATACAGGGAAGTCTATGAGGTTATATGCCATGTAGTTAAAGAAAAACTTACCATCTTGGACATAAGAAACTACTGATTCTCTAAATATAATTCTAAAGGAAAGTTGAGCTATTAGGGTGCTACTCAGGGTAAACCAAATTGCTGTTCCTTTCCTTCCTAATTAGTTCTCCAGATTAATTTATTAGTCAGTCACCCACATGTGAGGGACTCTAAGGAAAGGTGGCCAAAACCAGACTGTGAGATGAATTATTTGGCCAGCTGGAAACAGCTTGTATGCTGCAGACTGGGCATCCCCGTCTTAGGGAGTGATGGATTCCATCAAAGACTTAAAAAGAGGGACAAAATGAGGATACATTCCTTTTCTATCAGGATCACAGCCTCATTTGCAGACCACTTTGCTTGTCTTCTGGCCCAATGTTCACCAACAGATGAAAAGTAGGAACTACACATGAGGAGAAAGGGGACTTGTTGAGAGAGGATTTTGGCACTGTCAGAGTCAAGTGCTCAGCAAATAGGAATCTAGCCCATAAAGAAATGAGTTTTCCCTTAAAAGAATGAAAGATATAATAGTTCATCACAGGTAAATATACATTTATATACTTATTGATTTCCTTTTGCCCTTGGTGCTACACTGACTACAAGGTGACTGTGATTTTTTTTTTTTTTTTTTTTTTTTTTTGCAGACCTGCTGTGCTGTGCAATTCCAGAAGCCTTCCATGGACTGGAAGACTTGTCCCTAGTAGGTTTACCTACAAATCCCAGCTAGATAAAGGGAAGTGGCACAGACTGAGAAGCACAAGACCAGCATTTTGACTTCACATGTTCTGTGAAGAGGAAGTCCCAAGTGTTTTCAGCACAACTGTGACCTCTGAAAATGAAGTTAAAGCTGTCAACACTGACCAAAAATGAAAGGGGTCATGCAACAGCATACATAAGAGATGGAAATCCTGGGGCAAACAGCTTCAAAGAGTGTAAAAAGAGAGGGGGAGAGAGAGGGAGGTCAGGAGAGACAAGGGAGGAAGAGACAACTTCTTTGGACACTTGGCAGTGGGAACAAATGCCAGTCCTCAAATAAAAATGTGAAGTTTACAATAGAGATGATGAATTGGGTATGACAATCAACCATTTCTGGGCTGGGCAGGGAACAGGATAAACTAGCAAGAATATTGACTAAGGTTAAGGAATCGTTGAGGCCAAGAAGCTGAAGGCCACCCACGCAGATCAAATAGGAAAGCGCTAATGGGAAAGACATTTTGCAAGTTAAAAATATAACCGATTCCTTAATCTGGGAACACAGAGTTGTAAAATAACAGCTGTACAGCAAGGCAGAACAAAGTTTTCTTCGGTGGTTGAATGAAAGGTGGTTGAATGGAAAGACACCGTCTGCTTTATCAGAAATAGGGCCTGCCAGGCCCTCAGCCAGGACGGCTTCATGTGGAGAAAGGCAGGGTTGCATTCCTCCGAGATGGCAACACAGCTCTGTCCCACAGGCCAGCGCAGCAGTCTTCAAAGTAACAATGAAATATTAGACGTTTTAAAAGGATTTCCCACTATATTGATGTTGTTCCCATAACACAAGCCAAGGAGTAGGAAGGCAGCACATCAAAACACATTTGCATGCACTTGGAAACAGGCGTCTCTTCTGTACCAGATAATGCTTTCTGCTGCCTGTAAAGGCAACATTTGGACTGCGAGTCCATGGAAAAATCTTCCTACGGCACCTGCACCAGAGGCAGGATGCTGAGAAAGAGGCCTCTGCTGCCGATGATGTTTGAAGTAATTAACAAAACACATGGGCATGTCGAACCCTGGTAGGGATGAAGGCTCCAGTTGTGCCCCAGCGTTCAGCCTGACCACTTCCACTGCTACGCGGACAAGACCTGGCCCTGCAGTTTAGTATTGCTGTGGCTGTAGTGTCTGACCCAACGTAGAGCATAGACTTAAAACGTACTATGATTCAGACTAATTGCATAACACTCATGCGCACTTCAGAAGTACAACTGATGCAATGCAGGCAAGGTGTTGTTACGGCTGTTGCAAGAAGTTAATTATTCATCTGTCAGTGGCACTTCTGCTTGAGAGTGAGCACTGATAAGGCTCAAAGCACCACAGGAGGACTACGGGTCACAAGGTGCAGGAGAGTGCAAGCTCAGCAGCTGAAAACACTCTTTGCACTTCCCAAACATCGCATTTTGTAACAGCACAGGAGAGAGTCACTGACACTGTCTGCCTCTTAAATTTTTCTTTCAAGCTGCAGCACTTGACAAATGCAAACCAGTGACAACTTCTACAGCTTTTTATCCTACAGTCTTATCAACTCTTCCAAAATCCCCTGCAAAGCTTGGAAGAGTCGCAAAGGAGAAAAAGACCATCATCTTGCAGCTTAACGACTGACTGCTTTATGACATAGTAGCTACTACTCACATGCTCCCTTGGGATAAGGTGTTGGCATGCTGGAAGAGAAGGGTAGCTTGCTGAGCTTACTCACAAATCTCCTGTAGACTAACCACATTCATGCAAGAAGACTGGTAGATCCCTTGTTGCTTCATCAAACATTAATTTGTAGACAAGCCTGTCAGTTCTTTCTGTTAAACTTCTAATTTGGAATGGAAATCAGGCTTCCAAATTTAGTTCCTTATCTTTGCAAATACTATTCTTTATTATTCCAAAGTTATTATTCCAATATCCTTATTATTGCAGTATCCTTATAATCCCAGTGTTATTCTATATTACTCTTCCCGAACCAATTCTAAAGCAGTCAGCGGCATCCAGATTTTTAGCTGACATGATATATGTCAAGGGTGGAAGTATTTACTGATATTATTTGATGAATCAACGCATGACTGAGATCTGAGAATGTCATCCATTGACATCTGTTTGAGATGTAGCATATCTTTTAGCTACTGTGCTTATCAACGTTAGCTTCTACCTCTGCCTTTTATTTTTCAAATCCAAGAATACTGCAAAATGACATTTACCTATGCAATAAACAAGGCACCTGTCTTGCACCTGGTTTAAGTATTTACCAATGACGGTGAAGCATTGAGCTGCCTGAGTTAAAGAGAAAACCAAAAATATTACTTAAAATTGCAAGGGAAGGAGCCTACGGAAGACTGCTTAATCAATGTAATCTGGCAAAGTGCTGCATACTGGAACAGACCCTGCTCTTCGGTACTGGCTAAAGAATAGAGATAATTTTTCAAGGCTATGGACATTCTTTTAATACTAGCAGATGATGTGTTACAGCATTTTCACCATGATCAAACACAAAAGAAAGTCAGACTTACCGCTGGATGAACCTTTTCAATCACATGTGTTGAGATGCAGGGATAAGAAGGAGAGGACTGTGGAAAAGCATAACAGGTACTAACCAGTGAGGAGGCAGAACAGGCACCCAGCAGTCAGCAGTTGCAAAATGGCTACGGTTAAGACTGGAGCAGTTCGGCTCTGTAAAACTTAAAGGGCCAGATTTATACAAGCACACTGGGGGAAAAGGCTGTGTAAGAGCATAATTCTCCACTGGGAGAAGGCAGGCCCCAGTCCCGGAAATATTTAAGCATGTCCTTAACTCTAAGCATATGAGTACTCCTATTGACTTCAGTCTGTGTATTCCTGTACAAACAATTAGGCATGTGTATAAAAGTCTGGAGGACTGTGTTTACTGACATACAAAAAGTTACCCCGGAAGGCAATGCTCTAGCATAGTGCTTGTTATAGCTTTATCACAAAAGGAGTGGCGTACAGTCACACTTACTTCCCCCTCTGGTGAGTTACTCTGATCACTGAATAGTGTTAGGAGACATTCTAGGAGTCCAGAAAGAAAAAAAAAAAATTAAAAATTAAAATGTGCCCTAAAGAATCTCAAATTGTTACAACAAACATTGCTCATGTATTCACTTTATTATTTCTATTTTATTCAGTGTAATACCCATAAAAGGTCCCCATCTAATTGAAACAATTCGAAAGCACTTTGAACGGGTCAAAGTAAGTGAAAGTAACCTCAATTATTGATTTACAACTCTCTTCTATAACTGAATCACAGAGATGCAGTCAGTAGAGTGTCAGTATTTTTGAAGTGAGAGCAGAAACACCTCAATGATAGGGCACAGGTATCTTCGTAGGGTTGCCATTGGCAAAGTGATCTTACACATACCTGTGCTCCACTTTGATTTTCTGCTCTTTATCAAAGGACTTACAACATTTTCCTCACCTGCAGCATTAAGTGACTTTCATGACTGATAAGCATCTCAAGTGTTAGCACTTACTCTTACAATGACCTACATGGGAAGGAGACCTCAAAAGCAGAAGACACCAAAGCAATATCAGAGGGTTTCAAAGGAGGGCTCCCTCTTACCCTTGCTGCCCAAGATCATCACCACATGGCTGCGTAGGACAGTTGGAGCCAGTAGAGTGTGCCCAGCCCTTTGTGCACTGTGAAGACACCCTAAACAACATATCTGAGCTTTCCTTTCAGGCATGCCAGGTAGCATTGCGACTTTGGGACAGTCAGTAGGGTATTTCTGTAGTTATGTGATATGAATAGGCAACAAATTTGGACTCAGACTTGCTCTGAAGTGTCTGTTCTATATGCCTACAGGTATGCAGCTGTTGGTCTGCTGATGGGATTTAATTGCTTATATTGAATAATCTAAGTAGTTAAATGTTGACAGAACAGAAACCCTAGTTTTTTGCATATTTTTCCCTATGATTAGAAGGTAATCTTCGCAGTTTTTCCAACGCCATTATTTTCCTCCTGTCACTGGGTTTACTCTATACTCTGCTCAGGTTTCCACAAATATGAAATCAACATTAAAGTCTATTGGAGATATTTTACTTCTTAAAACTTCATTAAACTCATATCACCAAATAAAACCCTGTATATGCAATAACTCTGACTTGCACAGAACCCATAAACCACTCATCTTTGATTGCCTCCAGACATAAGAGGCTATGACCTTCTCAAACATCTTAGCACCAGAGGAACTGCTTTGCAAGTTTCATTTGCTAGAGTATGTTTCAAGAAAAGTGGTGAGTTTTTCCCCACTGATTGAAACGTCCTGAAATGTTGTGAGATTCATTCTGCTCTTACTTATACCACCAATTTTTATTATTTCACAGTCATCTCAATGAAGGTGATACCAGACTCCAGTTCCCTATGCGTAGTCCCAGTAGTTCCCACTTCACATTTTGTGTAGCTGTGTGGGTTGTAGCTTTTTTAGTGTGTCATTAGCATGATTGATTACATGTTATTAACATGTCATGAAAACTTGCCAGATGTAACTTAAAATTGGATTTTTAATGAATATCTGGGCCTGAATCTGCTTTTTCTTATACTTTGTTCACTCTGGAGCAGAAACTCTGAAGGCAACGTGCATTGGAGTGAGATTATAAGGGATCCGTGGGCTGAATCCTACACCCAAGAACAACTCTGAAGATACTGGGATGGGGTGACAGACATTGAACACGTGGCAATTGGAACCTGAATTTTGCTTTTCATATTACACAGTGCAAACATTATTACTAGGGCAAGACTTCATGTATTGTGCAATAAATTAATGGGGTTAGGTTTATTGTCTCTAGACTTTTTAATAATAAAGATTCAAAGGCAATCACTTGAGGGGACTTCTTTATACCCTGCCATTAAAACAAAGGTTCCTTGTAAGGCATTAATACAGGTGGGGAGAATTTACCATACAGGGATAAGAAAATTAGACAGGAAATGTTCCGATGATTACTTTAAATGTCTCTGGGTGAGGTAGCAGATAAACAGGGCTAAGGAACTTCAGAGAGTATGAAACTTTTTGTTTTCTAAGCCAGACTGCCCTTTCCAGAGATATACTCCTAAAAAATTAGGTACTAAAAGATTTATTAGCTGGAGAGGGAAAAAGTTTTAAAATATTTTTCTTCATTGCTTTAACATGAAGCAACTCAGAGTGTGTGTCCCCCTAGACATGAGGGCAGCATAAGATTATTCCATGATACAGCTATGCTTTGATATAACAAGTTACTTTATAGCTTGCTATAAAGTTTGATTTAATTGTTTAAAAGCTGGATTGGTTCTCCCTTGAATATATGTAGACATAAGAATTTGGTTAGGTAAGCATATATCTTTTTTATTGTATTGGAGCTTAAAAATTCATCTTTTGCTGTATCAAAATCTATCATATCCCACATCAGACGTTTATACCACACATATATACCGATGCCTGGTATGCAACTTCCTGCAGCCATGGATGTGTCAGGCAATGCTCGACACAAAATGGAAATGCTGTTTAGCGTACACTTGTCTGGTGGTTATTTTAGATTATGTGAAATTGCCTCTTTGCTGTTATTATTTCCAAAGGTAAAAAATGTTTCTGTAAAGACTGTTGGCTGAAAAGCAGTGTGATAAGGAAGAAGATAAAGTAGCTGGCAGCAGGTTGTTATATTTGCAAAAGGAAAAGTGAGGAAGCAAAAGAAGCAGCCCTGATGGAGAAAAAAAGAGAGACTATAGAAGAGATTTCCTGTCTAGTGAAGACAATAGGCACTTGCTTGAGAAAGCAGAGCAGAGCAGACAACAGCAGGAGAAATGTTTCCAGTGGTTCTCACAGAATTGGAACACAGAGTTTTCTTTGGCAAATGAATTAGCTGCAAGAGCCAAATGTCTTCAGAAACAGCTTATCCTCTGGTAGCTGTCTTTTGCTTAAACACTCTAAAAAAGCATCTGTAAAGCACTGTGAAGCATGAAGCCATTCCAAATGCAATCAGTTAGATAAGGCAGCATCCATTCCGACTTAGCCACTTGTTCTAACAAATTTAGTAATTCAACGCTCTGTGGAGAAGAAACTTCAGGCTGCCTGCTGCACGGCAGGACGTCATGGATTAGGTTCTTATATACAGGCCAAGTGGTTTAGCAAGAACTCAGCCAAGATGCAAAGACCAAAGGGAAAATCCTGCTCTTAGATCTGCAGGGCTGATCTCAGACCCCCACATCTATGAAATCAGAGCACAGGTCTACCGCTGTACATTTTTTCTCTTGTCTGCATTCCTGGGAGAAAGCACTGAGTGGAGAAACAGCGGTTGCTTGCGAAGACTTTACCTGCTTGTTTTCTGTATTGGGTGTTTGATGGGAGGAGAGAAGAGGCTGAGGGACAAGAAACATTAGTCTCTAGTATCACACAAGAAAGAACTTTTCTTCAAGGGCATACATCAAAGTTCCCAGATAGTCACATTTTAAATCTGTTCCTTACAGGGCAATGAACTGATAGAAGAGCAAAGTCTCCGGGGACAGACTGGCTCATGAGAGGAAATTAATGACTGGTATGCAGCTTATACACTGCTGGTTATGTCCTTGTTTGTCAGCTACCAGCAATACAGGCAATTAGGAAAATTCAAGTCCAGTTGAAGACTGGATGCTGCTTGCCAGCTTGACACTAGCCTCCCTGCTGTCAGGTCTTAGTTGACAAAAAGTTCCAGTTTTAGAGTGACTCAAATGTTTTATCTCTTATATGCTTTATGTAAATGATGAAAGGCACCTGAATCAAACAAACAAACAAAATTGCTAGAACATCTTTATTATTACCTCAATAGACTTAGGGTCAGGGTCATGTATTCTATTTAATTCAGCACTGAAGTATAATTTCAAGAACATAAGTGGAAAAATAGAAGAGTCATCTGAACCAAGATCCTCAGGCTCCACTTAAATGAAGACTTACACATGTGCTTAGCTTCACACAGTGCAAAAACAGTACATGGCGACACTGTTCGCAAGTTTAAAATGATGTCTGGAGATTTTGTAGGATTAGAGCCTTCATTTGCTACTTGAAATGGAACTTCTGTGAAAGTGCTTGATATGTTGATGCATAAAAATGAAATAAATTTTTTAAATTGTGAAGAATCCTGCAGTCCCCTAATGAGTAGAACAAGTCTTCTCAGAACAGATGGGCAATAAATAAAAATTTCCTTATTTTCACATGCATTATACCTTTCTCCAAAATGAAGTATGAAATTAATTCTCCTTTTTAAGTTAATATTTTGCATCTGTTTAATTTCCCCTCTTTTTCCCATCTTTATGATAAGAAAATTTTTCAAATATGAGACACAATGATTCATGCTCTCTTTAAAGATGGAAATCCATGGAAGCTTGTTATTTATTGTAAGGGGGCTAGGAATTCACCTGGAATTTTTCCATTTATTCATATTAATTTGGGCACGCCTAGCATTTCACAGGAAAGAGACAATGTTATCCTTGTCAGACAAGGCAGGGAGCTAGCCCAGGATGCAAGGACTTCCCCACTCACCATACCTCAGAAGATCATGTTTCTGCCTTCTCAGCATCTGCACAGTTATCAGAACAGAAGATGTGTTCCCACTTTGCATATTCTAACTTTCACCACTTCAGTTTGATTCTTTTTCCGTTTCCCCAGGAGACTTATAAAATAATCATGATAATAATCACACATAACTATTGTTGTTGGATACTTCTGTTTCCAAACATGACACCGTTTTTGTAGATATTACAATGTAATTGGAATGACTCCCCTGTAGCATCGCTGTGGTCAGAGTTATTTATTCAGCACAGAGAGTGAGGGTTCAGCTCCTTCTTACCGTGCACAGAACTGCCAAAACCATTCCAAAAATAACAGAGGTCATAAGCACCTATTATATGTTTCACTCTTAAGGTGAAGCTACTCTGTAAAGGCTTTCAGTCAGTGTTCTGCTTAATATCCTGTATGTTCTGCCTCTTGAAAGTCAAAACAAATATTTAGGCCTGAAAAGAAACCACCGAGTATGCACATCTTGGATCACTGGGCCAGTTCCAGGTAATGTGGAAGTCAATGGAAAGACTCTCCTTGTCTTTGGTAAGGTATGAGTCCAGATGCAAGCCAAGAAAGAGTACAAAGGATTGCCATAACAGTTCCTCTCTTCCAATGGCTAAGCTTCAGAGACGATAAGGGGAGTTCTGCAGGGCTTTTGGCTTTCCTACTCAATTAAAGAGTCTATATTTGGCAATGGAAAATAGCCCTATTTAGAGCATTTTGTAAACAATGTTAGTTATAGGCAATGAATTTTTTCCACTGCCTATATATAGTTATCTGAAGCACTGTTACGTTCAGGTCAAGAGACATAAAGTTATTTAATCTGACTTAGGTTTAATGCCACATTGAACAGCTTAAACTCACCATTGAGAAGCAGTTGTAGTCCATGAACAGTTGTGATGTGTGTGTCCCTACAGTATTGTTAAGAGCACATCTAATTTACCAAAATCAGATTATTTATCAGTCATCAGCAAAACTAAAAGTGTAGCCCCAGATACAGTCAGAGACCACCTTTGAAATACATATAATTCCACATCCCAAATGAGATGGATACAGCTTCATGGGGTGTTGATTCTCAGTTAGGTAGGGCATCACAGGAACACCCAGAGAGACTGCAAGTGTATCAGGCATCCGTGTGACCACAGCCTTCATCTTAGAGTAAGTGGTGATCTTCGCTGCTCCTTGGACCTTGCTTGTACACACACAGACAGTGAGAATATTGATACTTCTCACAAGATGAGATATACCTTGATCTGTGTAAAGATGCCAGATTTAGTGCTTTTAATGAAAAATGTTACTCCTAAAGCAGATTTCAAAGGAATTTACTGTATTCTATTGTCATGACTGCTGCGTGTTTAATCAAAGGTATTTGAATTATTGCTTTTTTCTCTTTAGTCACACCAAACAGGAGCTGGCATTTTCATTGTCTAAACAAGAAGTCAGTCAATGTTTATTAGTATTACCTTAGGCCTCAGAATCTGAACTAAAATCCAGGGTACAAGGCACTCCAAAAACATAAAAACTTGATATATTTAATGGGAAAAAATCAAGATGGCAGGAAAGTAACAAAACCTTTCCACAGCATTATAAATTATGAAACTCATTGTTGTAGGATATCACTGAGGCAAAAACCATAGATATATTCATATAAGAAAACTATTAATGGAGGCTGGCCCTATTGACAGATATTTAGCACAATCGTTTAGATGCCTGTTCTGGGTCATGATGTCTCCAGAAGCAGGGAAAATATTTGTGTTTCTTTTTCATTGCCCAAAGTATCCGCTGAGCCACCACTCAGTATGGGCTACTGGTCTAGACGGGGTTTTTTTTTTTGATTTAGAGCAGTCAGACTTATGTTCAGCAGACAGTGGTAAATGAAGTGACGTGTTTTAAGACACGAGGAAGCTTAGCAGCAGACCCAGCTACAGTACCACAGCCTCCAAATTTCCACTGTTTTGCTTTTTTAGAAATCTGGTATTATTCAAAGGCCCCCGAATGGAGGCAGGACTTTGGGAATCTGTTATGGATGACTAATTGTTCTCCATTTGGTTACCTTGCTGAATTATCCTAGTATGTGATAGTTCAGATACAGAGTCAGAATTAACCTTGTCCTCTCTCTTATGTGAAAATACACAGAGAAGTCCTTTTCAGTCAGTACGCCACTTGTTTTCTTTGACTCAATAGGAAATATTTCATGTGAAGTATTGGGATAAACGGAAAGGCAGGGAAGAACTAGAGCCATAAAACCACTATGAGAAGATAGGCACCTGCTTTGTTTTTCATCCATTATCTTATGAAGTACTTACAGCTTTTAACCAGAATGTGAAAATAAGGGTTCATTACTCCTCTTCCCACCTCAAAAGCTCTCACAGGAAGGGCCATACCCATTAGGCTACAGAGTAATGAAGAGAGGAGGCAGTGAAGAGAAAACAGTTTTCTTCTTCTTAATTCTGTGTAAATATTCAGGAGAAAAGTTATTATACAAAACAGGTTGCTGTGAGCAACAAAGAGTCACAGCATTTTTGCCTGATTGCAGCCCAACATAGTAGGGTGGTTTGGGTGCCATCCTGAGGGATATAAGTGGGCAATATCTCCCAAAGCAAAGAGTTTAATGCTTTTTTAAAATCTTTACTCTGGGCAAATGCCCCAGTGCTAAACACACCACAACAGCTTCCCAGCAGCAAAATACAGTTGAATTCCTGTTCTTCTCCTGCACCTATTCTGCTTTTCAAGCCAAGTTTTTTGAGAGTTTCTGAGGCTGAGCTTCTTTGTTGAACTGCACCTGAATTTGCTGAGGACTTCAGGAATTATGGAATTGCATTTTTCAGTACACTGGCTATGCCCAAGAACAAAATCCCAGTCTTTTGGAAACTTCTATTAAAAAGTTAATTGTATTAATAAAAGAATATTTGTTAAGGTTAAAGACCCTTGAATTAGCCAGTAAAGTAATAGCTTCATCTATGGTGGTCTATGATGCTGGAACCTCTCCTCCTCACATGCCAAAGTCCAGCTGTGGCAAACACTTTCAAGGAGAAATTCAAGTTGTTTTTGTTTCTTTCTAATTTGGCTCTGTGCATTTGCTCTGGGCATTGCGTGTGTAAGAGATGTCAGGATTTGCTATTTCCTCTCTTGCCTAACTCTGCAGTGGGTTTAAGGTTTACTTAAGGACATGCTGACCAGTTAGAAAAAATTGTTTGAGTTAAATTTTGTCAAGATGTCCAGAGTCTTTCAGAGCAGTGGGTGCTGGGAGGAGGGGAAAGAAAGGGACGCTGTTATTATTTACACATGCAGTCACAACTCATTTCTGCTGTGCCTCCCCTCAGTCTTTCATGTCTGAAATGGGCACACACTCATAGCATGTCTTTCCCAGAGTTAACTCAGATGCTTGGCATGTGAGGTTTTAAGATGGGCTATTAGCTTGGACTGATAACACCACTGAACTGTGAAGCATGTATGCACATGGAGGATCACACATCAGTTATAATGATCTCTAATTTATCCTATTTGTGAATGCATATCCTACTTCTCTGCATCCTGCTGGTGCAGATTGCTCTTGAGAACTATCCATAGCTCCCATACGTGAATTATCCAATGCTCTTGTACTTGTCTACTCATTAGGGATCAGAAATATTTTGTATCAAGTTCTATTTATGCTGCAACATCATATAATCAGAGCAGACTCTTGTCTGATATTGCAGACACATTTGTCCACATTAAAACTCTAGATCAACATGTTTCAAATATAATTAGTCACATCAGTGGGAATAGCAGAATCATAGTACTATCCCTTACAGGAGCTGGTGTAGAAAAAGTAAAGGCTATCAAACTACAGTTTCTTGCAAAAAAGGCTGAATATGAACCTCTGGCCACCTGGAAGAGACAATAATGAATCCTCTTGAAATCCTGGCCATGCAGTGCATTGAGACAAGGGGGAGATGTCTACCTCAGTTATCGAGGACAGACTAACACTCAAGAAAGGGTGCTGGCCTGGTTCTGTGAGCGTCCCTCACGGGGACTGCCAGGTCTAGCAGATCACTCCTTCTTGTGCCACCAACAGGTGTTTATGGGCCTGCCAAGTGAGGTAGGTATGGGAGCTCAGTTGAGTTTAAAAGAAATTTTTTAACAACCCTGCTCAGTGTTGAAGTCCAGTTAGCCATGCAACTGCACAATCAGTACCTGAAAGGAGAGGAATTACTTGAGTCAGAACTGCTGGCAGAAAAAATCTCAGTGGAATCATGGCCAGGAGGAAAAGTGCCTTGGAGACCACGTTTCTGATGAACTTACTCTCTTCTGGGAATGGTGAGAGTTCTGCCTCAGTGTCTTATAAAGTATAGTAGTCAGCCCTGTTTACATGCAACCAGTTCTCCAGTCCATTCCCTTAATGTCTCATTCTCACTCACCCTTTCATCCCAGAGAAGAAATTTAAGTTGCACAGACTCTGCTTTTTCTCTCTAAAGAAGACCTCTGCACTCATACAGAGGTCCTATCTCATTCTCTTATCTCCTATATCCTGTCCATGCCCACAGGATCTTCACACAAGAACTGTTTGGCACTTTGTAATCACTAAAGAAACACAGGGAACAAAATTTCATTCCTTCTTTCTAGAAATCGTAGTGGAAACACATCAAATTACCATGTCTAACTCATGCCTCCGATGGGTGAAAAGCAGCAGTAATGAGAGCACCAAACAGGAAAACGGGGGACTGAATGTCTAATACAGCAGTGACAAGATGGATAACCTTGACCCAGTCGTGTTTCACTCCATATCTCAGTTCTCCCCCTGGCAGTGGGAATCGCATGATGTACAATTGAGAAGCACTATGGTAGAACTTGACATTGCTACATGGCTGCTGAGAACAGAGCTTGCTGAGCTCCATCAGTCAATTCTTTGGAAGCCAATTCACCCCAAAAGGAGACACCGAGAGAGATGAGAAACCCTTGTTACCCTTTATCAGGCAATTCAATGACACTAAGAAATCCTTATACACTAAGAAGAGCCGCAGCTTTGGACAGATTTTAAAAAAAGATAAAAGCAGACACAGCCGCATGGAAACACAAATGACATCCGTTCAGAATTAGCTCTGCCCCTTTTATCTTCATAAGAAGCCAAGTTGAACTCCAACCTTTGGATTCTCTCGAGGCATTAGCTTTTCATTATGAATGAATGGCTGATCACATTATGACAGACAAATGATCGGCAGCAGGAGGGTTTACCAACATACCGTGCACTCCCACAGTCACTGAGGGGGAAGTCTAATGAGCAAATAACCTGCTGCAACTTTCTACATATTTCCTGTAATTGAGAACTCTTCTGTACTTCGTCTGGAATGCAGATGCCTGTCAGTCATGGGGTCATAAATAGGATTAGGGGCTGTATCTGGAAAGGCAGGCAACTGGCTTTAGATGCTCAGTTGAAAATACAGATGTTTTCTGGCTGCATGGCTGTTAGGCAGTGGTATCTCCAAGTCTGTTCAAGCAGGTTTGGCTACCAGCTCTTTCCTGAGGCCTCAGTCTTGCAACTGGTGCAGATCCCTACTCATTTTTGCCTATGTAATCAGCTGCAAGATCCAAGCATTAGAAGCTCTGTTTAGGATATACAGCATAGAACTGACTCTCCAGCCTCTATCAAAACAATCTCCAACATCTAATGGGCACTGAGACCTTTTTTCTGTTAAAAGATTTGTTTCAAACCATTTCCCAAAAAGGATTTAAAGTATAATTTCTCCATAAGGAGAATCCCTAAGTAATTTCCCTAAGTTACCCTGAGAAACCTGATAAAATAATACAGTCTTCTGAGAACTTTAACCTGCTCCATCCCTATTATAGATGCTGTGTGTGACAGAAATGTCTGAATAATTAATATTTACCAGTATTTAGTTAGATTTTTTTGTGGAACTGGCCAATACATTTCTTTCACCACTACAGTTACAATAAGCAAGTATTTCAAGAAAAGAAAGTCGTTTACCAAAAAAAAGTGGGTGTTTTGGTATGTGCTTTTTGAGGGTTTTTTTATTTAATGCTGTGTCTTATTACCAGTTGAATTGCCTGTACAGACACTGTGAAACTTGTATAACTTTTGTCAAAGTAACATGACCACTTATGGTAACTGACAGGCTCTGCCTCACAGCTTTGCTGTTCTTCTGTTTGTACTTTCACTTCCATATCTATGTTAGAACTCATTTATCTTGTCGGTAGAAGCTATTTCTCCTGTCAGTAAACCTTCTTTTTTTAGGAATGTTACAAAAGAGCCCTAAGATCCCAACCAGGATCCGGGCTGGTGAGCCACTTCAGAAGCACGCAGAAACAGTTGTTGCCCCGAAAAGCACTTCAAATCTCAATAACCAGGATACAAAAAGTATAGGATGAGAGCTACTGCAGTGAAGCAACTTCCTCAAGGTCACACAGGAGATCAGTGACCAGACCAGGAATAAAACCTTCACCTCCCACGCCTCTCTGCTGTGCTCTGTTTTTCTTTAGTAGAAAGGAGTCAGTGTTGAAGCTTATTGGTCTCATCCAAGGCAAATTCCACTGAATCTCTCCATAATGAAGGTAGGAAAAGGGGTTATATACACTTTAATCAGTCTACCAAAGCTTAGAAAACCCTTGCATGGAATGCAGCTGTGTACAAAACCCTCCCATTTCATCAGCTTATTCAGGATATGCAAACCAGATGGAAGTCTATGTATTACATGATTAAATGTACTCTTGATCAGAAAGGAGCAATCGCCAAAATCGTCCGAAGCAAAGATATGAGAGAGGTCATTGTCTTCCATTCATCTATGCTAAGGTCATAAAAGCCTCCACAGAGATAAGGGGATGTGGTCAGTGCCCTGAAAGTTTGACATGCTAATTACAGACAGAACAAAGGGGCCAGGGGATAAACACAAGCTAGGGTAAAGGAATGACGCGGGATGATGAGGATAAGGCCACAAGGTTATTCAGCAGAGACATGCTCAACAAGGCTGCCCGTGTCTCCTGCTAACATTGGGTTGATCACAGTGCAGACAAGGTTCTGCCTCTTTGGGGATATCATTGTGAAGTGACCATACCCAAACGCACTCTTTTGTCACAGGACACAGAAGAAGGTTTCAGAGGAATAGTTCATTCTGCTGAACAGTGTTCCCGTATTCTGGGATCATTGCCTATCTCTAAGTCATAGCCAATCTCTCTCACACACAAAGATGCATACTGCATTTACAGTAAAAAAGATGTTCTACCCAACTACCAGCCCTGCTTGTGGATTTTATTTCCAGACAGTGTATCACCCTCAGCACAAATTCATATTTTTCAGGCAAAGCACACTTAACAAGAATGTTGAACTGGCAGCTCAGAGAGGAGGTGGGTATTACCATAAACCTCTTGTATTTTCCCTTATTACTTTTTACATTATGAAAAATAAAACTATTCAAATTCTGGAATCTGAAACATTTGGATGAGTTTTATCTTGAAACAAAAAAAGAGACTGACATGCTTGCAAGTTTTTCTCCTCACACTGGCTTTTTCCAATTTTTGACATAGCATCATTCAAACTTCCATGAAGAATGGCTATATTTTGTCCTGTATCTAAGTTAAAAATTCTATCATGGATGCACCAGTCAGAGCAAACCCAGTTCAGTTTAACGTGATGTTTCTCTCTCTTCCCCTAACATTACATTTGCCTCAGCAACATCCGACAGCAATGAATTCCACTTGTCATACACTCTTGTGCAGGCAAGAGTCTTAAATTAGTACAGGACATAAAGTACTTCATACAAAGGGACTTTACTAACTGCTAGTCTCCTAGGTGTTTACAGCACACAACTAACAGCAATGAGGTCTAAGATATGTCCGTGAATTATTTTTATGTTGCCAATAGCAGAATGAGATTGACGCTTAGATACCTCAAGTAGTTAGTCAGAGGCTTTGAGACATGCCATAAGATGGGCAGCAGACCAGGACCATCCCCAGCTTCAGAAGCCCCCAGTCCTCATTGCCAGATTCTCAAATTTCCCCAAATCACAATATTTTCCTTCCTTTGTCCAGCTGGACTCCCACAGCCATGAGGACACTGAAAGTCTATTATTTTGGGTCTGCCAAAGTCCAACATTTTTCCCTTGGATTAGGAGATCTGTGGAGTAAACAGATGTCATATTGGTCCAGTAGTCACTTTATAGTGACTGATGACATATTGGTTACAGTAACACCTTATGAAAATGGCTATCAGGTCTGTAAAAATATTTTGATATCTAAAGACACACATGGAATTAGCCCAAACTACCATGTTATCTAAGATCCAGTGCCACAAACCCCATATTTCTCTGTCTCTGGGGAGATAAATAACTTGAGATCATTAAAGAGAACACTCACAGAATCTTTAATCTCATTGGTTTTCTCTTGTTTATGGAGTATTTGGCTATGAGTTTTCCTCCCCTTATTCTTTCCCTTAGCTTTCTGTATCAAATTTTTCATCATCCATGCCTGTGCACCACCCTGCTGACATTCATACTGAACTACATTGACTGAAATCTCATAGGCATGAACATACCCACAAGCTTCTCAAATACCCACTCTCTTCCTGGGATGGTTGTTACTTGAGGTGATGTACTTGGGCAACCATTTAAAATCCTCCTTCCATCTCTGCTGCAAAGCCATATGTGCTGTCGGACAATCAGCCCTGCAGAGAAACAGCACTCACCATCCCTACACATTTCACATCCCCTGTGGCATCAGGTATGGAAAACCCAGTTTTCGAGGGCTTTTCTCCTTTTTGCCTCCTCCCAGTTCCCTCATCTTCTTCCCTTCCCTCCCTCCCTATAGCAGAAGCAGCCATTCTGTAACTTCTCACCTGTAAGGCAGTAAAACTCAGTTTTGGGCAACACTGTCAAGAAGCCCTCAGCTGGCTCAGACTGCAAAATATGTTATTTACAGCACTGTACAGGTAGAAAAAAAAAGAGAGACCAACAACCGTTGCCTTGTGTGCTTGTCTCTGGTCATTTGAGCTCTCCAAGCATAGTCCAGCTCAAGCCTACATGTCCTTATGGAAAGGCACAGGTCTCCTGTAGGACTTGTGACAGATCAGACAAGACCATGACGATGTTTCCAATAGCCCAGAACATCTCCAGGCAGCAGAGCTTAATTGTATGAGAGTAAGAGAATTGATCTTGCAGTGACTCTCCTCAATTCTCATAACAACTAGGTGTGAACCTGCACTTCCCATGCCATCTCAGTCATAAACTACTGGGCAAACAGAAGCCCTGGAGAAAGACTCTTTTTGAAGAGATGCTTTATTTATTTGTGTCAGGTAGACAATAGAAATCTAATGACTCAACCATCAAGAGGGATGGGCCAAGGTAGAAAAGATTGGTGATAGTCACCAAAGTTGTGTCATCTAAGTACATGAAGGAAAATAAGAAGACAAAGGGAAAATTAATAATTTGTATGTTTCGATAGGACCCAGGGGCAGCACAGCTCTTTCAGCAGTCTTGCATGTGTGTTCATGAGCTATCTGTACCAAGAGACTGGCAAATAGTAAGTACATTAAATCTCTGAAGCACTGAAGGTAACATAGACCTCACTGTGTTTCCTAATCATTAACATTTTCATAATCAAAAGTGTTGCCTGATGTCAACGCTGCCTGACTGTAGACTCAGTCAGTTAGAAGCCCAATGAATCTCTTTCACAAGGCTTTCCTGAGCGTGAGCATGTGCTCTGAAAGTGGGGGACTGCATTGTTTTCAGTTTTCCTACCTGTGAACCCCAAAACACCTACTACCACTCTAGAGGCAATGGGCATATCGGCAACATTAGCACTGATACTTAAGAGCACCAGGAACGTCTTCAGGAAGCAGGGTGAGGTATTTGGAAAATGTTAGGTGAAGCGTGCTCTCTGCCGGGGACATTGAGAAAATGTGTCCATCATTAGACTCATCAATGGGCAGTAATCAGTTTGGGGCTGTATAATTATTTTGGAGAACAAGTCTCCCCTCCAGATGAAAAGTCCATCCAAAAATCTCAGAGCAGCCCCAACACTATATGCCATTTTTCAAATTACCAAAGGAAAGGAATAACATTGAAGAATGATCATAGACTGATCCTGTTATGCTATGGCTTCTTTTTAGTCTCTGTAGCTAGGGAAAACATGTCTTTACTATGTTAAAGAAGCACATTGCTCATGCTGCCAGTGCAAAATGTGGCTAACACTAGAGGGCTGTTTCCCTAAGAGAGTTTAGGTCCCCGCCTCAGGCTCTTACCCTCTAGCAAGCTCTAGCAAGCTCTCTGATTTGCACCACTGTTCCTTAATAAACACGATGTCAGCACCAAGCTGACACCGTCTATTGATCCTAGTATCTATGTGTTTCCATTCAGAGCTGGCTTAGGCACCTCTGCCCAGCAGCTCACCATATGCCTGTACCTATGGTTTCCTGTGGGGAAAAAACTGTTTGGTTTTTTGTTTTTTTTTTTTTTTTAATCAATCCCCATTGCTTCTTGGTTGTAAATTCACAGCCAGGACTTTGTTTGGTTGGACACACCTAGGCTAAGATCACTGCTGTCAGAGAACAAGTGAAAAATTGTTCCAAAAATGGATATGTGGAATATTCCTCAGGGATCTCCACTTCCCTGATATTAAGATATAAACACTGAGGACTTTTAAAGCAAGTAGTTTTGGAGGAGGCTGAGTGAGCTCATAAGAGGTAAAGTGAGCTGATAGAAAGCATGATATTCTACAGAGATTAGCTTTATAGAAGAATGTAGAGAGGTTAAATGTTCTGGAAAATCCAAAACCTAAGATCAGTCCAACTGTCCAACTGGTAGGGGATTCTTCTGACCTTTTAAAAAAAAAAAAATAATAGAAATGGACAAAGAAAGATACTGAATTCTCCATGCCTTATATCTAAGGTAGCACATTTTGCGCAGCAGTCACAAAATTTTCCTTTCTAGAACTGCAGTGGATATACAATCAAGGACTCTCAAGTGGATGAAAATTGGTTGAAGTACCACAAGTGATGGGCAAAAAATATATCTGGCACTGTTTCAAGCTGAGAAACAGCATGTAATTATCTACCAGAAAGGAGCCAATGTTCAGCTAGGGCTTGCTAATTTTCTGATTAATTAAATATAACACACATTAATATTATGTGTACACTTAGCATGCGGTTAGATTTTGATCTTGGCTACAGGGTTTCCACATCTATACTACTGCCTTTTCTTTTGTTTTTCTCCCTGATGCTGCCTGCACTGATAAGTGGTAAATTTAGAGGTGAAGATCCAGGCACTTCTCTACCATCCTGCTTTCAGCCCTTATAATACTTTGTCTCAAAATCCACAGAGGTGGCTTTCCTTCCTACTGGCAGCTAAACCAGAAGGCAAAGCCTGTATTCTTTTATGCAAATGGACAGCCCAAAGCATGCTCTGCCTGGGTGCTTTGCCTGAGTCCTGATGCATCTGTTCCCCATTTTTATACATATCTTTATCACTATAGCTCTGTTCTGGTTTTACCAGTGACCGTCATATATTCTAGCCACCTGGCACCTGTTTTTCTCCTTAGTTTCAACTTGGGTCACTTTACACAGCCATAATCTGCATGTATCTGGGGGAGGCTGGTGCTTGTGGGCGGCTGGGAGGACAAGACTGTAACTCAGGAGGAGAAAATCTTGCAGTTGTTTGAAGGATGGAAGGGCAGGCCTTTATCCTGCATCAAAGAGGATGGCTTTGAATGGAAACTCAACTTCTCATTTTAAATATTCCTTTGAACTGGGGAATGACACGCATAGCCCGTTTCTAAGAATAACATCCTTTTATTTGTTTGGTTTTTTTTTTTTTTTTTTTAGTTCTGAAGAAATCTATTTCTGCCCAAGCAAGGTATCTCCTTCACTTTTAGTATTGAAAAATATTTATATCAGAAATTCCAATTCAGGAAAGAAAAGATGGGATTGATTTCATTTAAATGGCCTTCTAGATGAATACCTCTGCTGACTTGTTTTACCCCCTTGATTTCATATGTTGAAGGTAATGTCCTCATTGTCTCTGCTTACCGCCCTTTGGTTCACACTGCATTATGTTCTCACAGCACACAAACAGGATTACTTTTGGAGGAAACTAACCTGGTAGAGGCATCCAGAATTATACCTGAAGGGCTCCAGCCATGAATAGACTTCAGTCCAGACAACCAGGCTGGAAGTAGTCTGAAGGAACCCACCTCTCAAATGTGTGTAAAGTGGACATCTGGGCTACAGCACTCACTGCTTCTCTCCACTAATCTGCTTCCATGGTCTGTACTGCTTGCTCATGTATACATAGGCAGTGTGACCCCACCATTCTTACAACATTTTAACATATTCCTAACATCACAAACTTAATATCTAAGGGTTTTGCATGGCTTAATCAGTAGCTTATGTAATCGGCTCCAAATTTGCAATAAGAAGTCATATGTAACCTATAGCAAGACATGAGAAATTTCTGACCACAGAAGAAAAATGCTGAAAATGGCCTAGCTAGAAAAGTTTCCAGTGGAAATGACTACATCAGTATGCTAGTACCAATGAAATCTATATATGATAACAGCATTCAAATGCTTTAAACATGTTTGTATTATTACAAAATTGGCCAGCTTTTGTGGTATCTGAGTGTACTGAATGACCACATGGTCCAAATCTTGAAACTACAGTTCGTAATAAATTATCATCCCCTTCATGAACATCTATGAGTAAGTGATGCCTATTTTTTCTCATCACTCTGGTATATTTTAAGAAAATATGATGGTTAATTGAAAATAGATATTTTTTCCATATGGCCTGGAACAAAGTTTTGGATAAACAGCAGACTGAACCGTCTGGAAACAACAGATGGCAGTGTTTTAAAGATGAAGAGATGAAAGCTTGGATAACCAGTGCTGAACGTCAGTAGTAACATATGATGGAGGCAGTACACTTACATCTGGGAATTTAGTTCTACCATAATTCTACGGGATGGACATGTGGCCAAAGTAGAGACTTTTTTAAAAATGAAAAGGAGGAAAGTGAGCTACCTGTCATATTAGAGCAGCCAGACACAAAGTCTCCTTGCATTTAATTTCAATAGTATCACTTATGGCTGTAAATAATGGTCCAGATCAGTTGGCAGATGAAGAGTTTATACTATCAATGCAAAGGCTTAATGTGTTTCTATTATCTATTTACTTAATATCCTGGGAGAAACATTCAAAGAGGACAGGAATGGGAAATGTAAAAGAAACATAAAAAGTTTCAAATGCATGTAACAACTATGGTATGTAATAAATAAATAAATAACGTACTCCATCCTCTTACGTGTACCACAATCAGGCATTTTTCCATAACTAGTTACCATGTAATATAATACATTTACCTTGCATTTAGCCATGATTAAAAGGCCTATTTCCTTTACACATTGAGATGAGTGTAGATTTGCTTGAGTAATACCACACATGGTACAGGGAGAGTTGGTCCCAATTTTTAGAGCAAGTTATGTTAATATTGAAAGGAGATCCCAAGCCAGCTCACGGGCTGGCTGGAATAACAGTCCCTTCCCTCGCTATAATGCTCAGCACCATTTCTGAATCATTTTTTGTGGGATATGTAACATTTTACATAGAAAAAAATCAACCTTTTACATTTCTCTGTGATAATTTATGTTTTCTTTTTGGAGTGTACTTAGTATACATGTATAGAAATGGTAGCTTGAAAATAGAGCTATGTCTTCTAAGACTATGTCAAGAGGAGTAGGGAGGAGGCAAAAATAACGTTGCTATTTACTCTCAAAACTTACATGTGTAGATCCTAAGGTGGGACAATACCGTCATGCTTACAACAGAGGCAATATCAAAAATCAGATACTGGACTTGCTGGTATGTAGAGTTTAGGCTTCTCCAGGCAAGAGACCTTTCAACAAGCGGTGCTGTTCCCAAAGTACCACGTACTACAACAACCCTGGCAGCCCACCTGCAACTGGCCAGTTCTGCTGGTGCAGATAATACTCTCCAAACTCCTTTTCTCAGATGCACTGACAGCGAGATTCTGGGGATAACACAAGGCAGATGTGTGAAGGGGAAGGAAAAAAATCTTTCTGTGCCTTTCTGTGCTTTCTTCATCTGAGTAATGAGGAATAACCCTGTTTCTGCCTCAGCTGAGGAGGACTGGACACAAAATATCCTTTTGAGCCTTGCCTTTCTGGACAGAGGCAGAAACAAAGCTATTGTGCATTACTGGCATTTCTATACCTAGTCTATTGTTTAGGCTTCACCTTCAGTTGCAAGACCCAATTCCTTCCTCTGTCTCTATACACAGACTTAAAATGCAGTCCATCACTCTCATAGCTGGATGCGTGAGTTAAAACACAGCAGGAGATCTGTTCTCACTCTTATTTTAAGTACAGAATGACTTTTTTTTGAGAATGTGCAAGTACGTGCAGTTATAGTTTTATGCAATAGTCATATGATTATCATTAATACATTTCAGTGTTCACATTAAAAGAAATTGTCTTAAAATGCAATATGCCTTAGTTTTTCTCCAGTAAAGCTAAGATTTTGAAGATGTTTTAATGTGGGTTTTTTTCATTAACATTCATGGATTTCTTTTATATTTACCAGTAATTTTTTAATTTCTTGAACTTGAAATGCATGGCTTTTTTGATCATTACAAGTGTTTTTATCACACCTTTTGTTCATGTGTTGCTGGTATAGGCGCCCAAACCTCCTCCCAGCTTCATGTAGCTTTGTGTCTGGGAATCACACAAACTACAGATACGCACAAGCACATACTAAAAAAACCATCCTTCTTGAACAGTACTAGGAAATTCAGTAACAGTACAGAGTTACTGTTAGCAGCAAACTGTACTGTAGAGAGAAGTAAATTTTGTATTTTAATAGAAACTTGTGTCCAAGCACATTGGATTGAAGCCTGTTCTGCATTTAATGTTCACAAAGTGCCACACAGGCATTTTGCACACTTATATCTCACCTTCACTTTGTGTTTTGTTTTATCTCACTTATAGAGCCGGAGTCATTCTTCAAAGTTAACTGAAGTTATCCCGGGTTTACACAGAAAGGGAGCAAGAACAGATGGGAGTGTGTCTCAGCAGTGACAGAGCGCATGGGATCTGGATTTTCTTATCGGATTTTTGAGTAAGTCTCCTCTCACCTCTGCTTTGTTTATGCGGCTGATTTATGCCAGTGTCTCAGAGAGAGGAGAACAGGTGGTCACTAAAAAGGGGTGTCTGGTCTTCATATTCATGATGCTGTACTGAGAAACCATGCGTTGCCTTCAGCATATTCATGTTTTAAGCCATTTACTAGCTGTTGGAACGAAACACATCAGGCTTTAGGCAAATCTTGTTAGCAATATCATAAGGGCAGAGGATCTGCTGGGGTGCCTGGATGGCTTGAAGAGCAAGACTGTGACTAACAGATTTCCTCAGGATCAGATTAGAGATGTTAATTGCATCTCTCTTTAAAACAAAGAGAAAAATCCTCCAGCAAATGCAGTCTTGCCAATAGAGCTGAAATATCTAAAATTTTTGCCAGGAATCAAAGAGCCTTTTCCTCTTTCAAACAGGTGAAATCAGGTGTGAGCCCCTTGGAGTCAAAGGAGTTGTGCCAGCAACAAAGAAAGGGAATTGTAAGATAAGGCAGACCCCAAACATCAGGATTTACTGCTCAGATGACATTCAGACTTTGCATTAACATCAACTATATCTCCTTTTATCCACTAATTGTATAATTCATTCAAAAGAGCAACCAGATTGGTTTCATCTGTTACATGTTGTATGGGCCAAACCCCAGGAAAATATTTCCCTTGGCTCATCCCAAGAAAAACATTCACACACACACTGTTTATTTTTATATTCTCTAATACTACTTTTATCTTATGTTTTAGCTAAATATTCCTTTAAACTTGCTCTTCTGATTCTTTGTCCCTTTGGTATCTGTTAATTAGACCTGGTGACTAACTCAAAAGGAATTATTTATTTAATAAATCCCACCCTTTCCTATCACAAAGCATCTACAAGCAAAACACTTTTTTTTTTTTTTTCCCCAAGTTGGTACTAATTAAAAATTATTTACAGATATTCAGAGCAATATTCTTGTTCAGCAGCTTTCCCCTTGTGCTTCTTTGAGATGTACCATCAGCGTTCTGTTGGATGTGCTCTGGAAGACAGTGATGCCCACATGACTGACGTGGGTAACTATGCGACAACTTGGAGTGGAAAAGGTTTATGTCCAGACATAGACTCTTCTACAGATATAAACCAATTAGTAGTCTCAGACATCTCTCTGTTCTTTACTCAAACCTCTTGCTCGCTGTTTTGCTTTCCCAACCCCAGACAGAAGGTATGGTCCTGTACAGCTTGGGAAGGTCTCCATGCAGTTGTTTGTCCTTGCAGTATCAGTCAACAGCTGTAAAATGTGACGTGAGCCCAGTCTCCTCTCTTCCTGGCTCTCTTCCTTCCCTGATACACTGGCTCTCATCACTCAGATGTCTTCTACATTTCCTGAAGGGAAAGGGGGAGGGAAAAAGAGTGAAGAGCTGTGTTTACTTCTTCGTATCAGGTGTCCACAATCCTCATGTTGCCCCTGCAATATATGAATGCATATGGGTGAATATCTGCTTACACAGCTGGTATGTGGGAACATCCCTACACCTTTCCACTGACTTTCTCATACGCCCTGCTCCAGATGCAGCCAGAGGGGAGAACAGAACTCTCAGCTCTCTGTGCTTGTGGCAGGTACATGCTGGAGCGCCATGTTGGACCTCAGGGACACACCTAAGTAAAAGGTTGGCTTGTAACAGACAATTTCTTTCCAGAATGGGTTGTTAGAGGTTGGAATGGGCTGCCCAGGGAAGTGGTGTAGTCCCCATCCATCCCTGGAGGGGTTGAAGAGTCGGGTAGACCCAGCGCTGAGGGATCTGGTGGAGTTGAGAACGGTCAGTGTGAGGTTAATGGTTGGACTAGGTGATCTTCAAGGTCTTTTCCAACCTAGATGATTCTGTGATTCTGTGAAGGGCATCATTGCCTTTTCTCAGGGTTTTGAACCTGATGAAGGGGAAGAAATTTGTAAAAAAGCTGACTTTTTTTTTAACAAAAGGAAACCATACAAACCTGCTAGGGTCACCTGCAGCAGAAAGAAGCACTGCTGTCTATAATGCACTACAGGCACAGACCCTCCTATGATGGAGCTGGTGCAACCCTGACTTGACACGTGCATACATCAACTTATCTACAAAGGGTCACAAATCACAGCTGAGTACCTTGAAGCTGAGGCAACCCCAGAAGCATGTCACTGACAGGAGATGACAAAAGGCTCCCCACAGCACTGCTGACACCCGTGTGGATTTGCTGCTGGCCCTGGGATGGAAGCCCCGGCACAGGAGCCACATTTCCACTACTCGTGTGTTCCACCTGAATCATCAGTTGCAGCCTGGCCAGCCACAGCTTCGAGGCAGCCTTGCAGCCAAGCACCAGCACCAGCACCTCCTCCTGTTCAGGTCCTCCCACCTGACAAGCACAGCCAGACAAAAAGTCTCTGTCAAAAACGTCTTTTAAGAATGAGGCAGTTTTAAAGGAGTTTAGCATCTTGGAAATATTTTTCTTGTTTTTTTTTTAATAGATGAATTTTTAAGGAAATTAAACAACAATTTTTAATGTAGTTTTCAGAATAGCTTGTTCAGCTCAATTTCAGCAAAGAAACTTAGGAAACTGCAGAGACATGAAGCTGGAAAGTGAGGTCAAGATGACCACTGCTGTCAAAAGACTTCTGTGGGAATTGCGTGGAAAATACCTGCCAGTGGGGATGATCACATAGGACTTGGAGATAGTCACATAGGTCTGAGTCTGTTTTAAGAGTTAGGGAAGAAAGAAGAAGAAGAGGGGTTGACTTCCCCTGAGCCTGGAAGAGGATGGAGACCCTCCTCCTCACTGTCAGCAGGGGAAGGAGCCGCACTCGCAGATGTTCCCCTTTCCCTTAAGCTGGGTGTCACAGATTTCCTGGGCCAGTGACGGGACACAGGCCTTGCGGATGTTGCTGGCCAGCTGCCGGAGGCTTTTGTGATAAATAGGTTCAGCTAAAAAAAAAAATCACTAATTCGAGTAAAAGCTCTTCTTATTCTTTTTCATCAAAACAAGTGTAGGTTGGTTGTTTTTTTTTTTTCCCTAGATGTTAACTTGAAGGGGAAGGGAACGTAATTTCATTCCAAATGAAGAGTTTGGCATTATTTTGGCTCCCGAGGTGCTATGGTGTCACTCAGGAGCTGTGACTCAACTGGCTTGTCCCTGTGCGGGGCCTCCAGCCACGGTTCCTGCAGCATGTGATGCTCGCCGCGATGCATGACCTGTGTGTAAACAAGGTAACATACAGAGTCAGAAGAGAGAGGCAGTACGAAATAAGAGGCTGAAGTTCGTATGGGATATGTAAAGCTTGTCTCATTTAGTACTTCTTCATAGCATTAGCTTTTGTTGAAGGATTAAGCTGTCCTGATCTCCACTAAGTCCAAGAGAATAACAAGCCAGTTATAATTAATCTCTTTTCTTGATTTTGGAGAAAATCCCAAGTGGTTATTTTTCTTCATCTACTAAGCCAATTTCAAGGAAAAACTCCTGTCAGTGTCAGTTATGTGAATAATATTTCTGACAGAACTTGAATCTGTGGAGTAGCTTTCCAAGTGCTCTCTTCTCTGATGGTTTGAGGTGTGTTTTATGAACGTGTGTGCATTTCATGTCCTTCCTCATGAACATGTCCACCTCCTTTGAGCACCCTAGGTATGTGGCATTGTTTTCCTTCTGCTTTCTTGCTCCATCTACTGGAACCAGTTCTACATGGCATTTGAATGAACAAATCATATGATGGGTATATTTATTTATTCTTGTATTAAAAAAAAAAAAAAAAAAAGAAACCTCTTTATCCAGTTTTTACAGATGATTTATTTTAGTTTTATAAAGAAATGAACATTTTGTAAACTAAAATTCCCCCTTTTTCAGGCTCTTACTTAGAGCCCGGACAGTAAGAATACTCTTCTAGATCTAAAAGTCCTCATAGGTTTTCATTCTTACTGACCTTCAGTGCTTCCAAACTCTTATGAAAATATGTTGTTTCTCAAAAGATTAGATGTAGCAAAACAACAATTAAAAACCCTCTCTCAGCACTAACAGAAGGATGTTTTGTGAAGATTTGAATTGTACCAGTCATATGTAACTCTCATTTTTAAAATAATAATTAAAAAAGGAAAGCTTCAGAGAGATGAAAAAGAAGCTAAAACACTAGATGCCAGAGGAAAGCTTACACTACAACTGTAAGATTCAAGATAACTTTATTGTCACGTTTGTTTGTCCCTTGTTTAAAGAAGTGGCTAATGAAAAAAATTTTTGAAAATATTCCTGTTAAGAATTGGCTCGTTAGGACAGGGCCTTCTGTTTAAGTGCTGGGTGGAAAATGTTAGAATTTCTCTCTGCATTTGTACAGTTAAAACATCCACAGTTTTTGTCTTGAATTTCTGCTGTCTTTTGTGCATAAAATTTAGCAGGGTAGTCAGGAATCACTCAAGAAGCAGACTTCACTTTGTGGGTCCGATTCAGGTAGGGCTGTGATTTCTTCCCGTAATTTCCCTTTAAACAGAGAACAGTTTGTTCCCCTGTCTATGAATTTCAAGTGAAACTGTTAGAACTTGTGAAATACCAGTATTGTCAATGTGCATCTAGCATTAGTAGTCAATGAAAGAATAGCAATTAATACTGAATGGACCGAGACATTTGATGCAGTAAAACTTATAAACACTAGCACTAGCAAGTCTCTTCCTCTGATTCTGTTATAGCAGTTGGAGCTCCAGCAAAGGATGAGGCTATGGGCTGGAATACGATATTGGTAAGTTCTGAAACGTATGTGTCTACCAACAAACAGCATGCAGAGACCTTCATTTGAACAACAGTGTTATTCTCACAGCTTCCTAGGGCTGTTCTCTTGCTCCCCCAGTTCCACCTCCCTAACTAGCTTCTTTCTAGAATTAAAGGCACGACTTCAGTCTCAGAACAATCTTTCCTAAAAATGCGTGGTTCAGATAGAGGGCTGCAATAGCCTTGCTTTTCCAAGTCGATGGATCACATTATTTCCCTGTTTATTCTCTCCCTGAATTTACTGAAATCAAACACTGTAGCATGGGATAACAGGCACCCCATCACCAGAAGCTGTGTATCTTACACAAACTACATAGATTTAACTAGATTATGGATCAATATCCTTAGATTCTTACCTATATTTTTTATAACAGTATCGTGTACTACTTCCTCTTTTGTCAGAATACCAGAATTCTTTTAATTCCTTATATATTTAAACTCCAGGATCATAGTTTTCAAAAGCGAATCATTGTGTCTGCCTTAAATCCATGCCACATGGAAGCACAGAGTGATAGCTGTTCTGAAAATCAAGTTTACTAAAGCCAGCCCTAAAAAGACATCAGTATGTACGTAGACAAAATTACTAGTCAGTTTTGAAGAGTGATCCCATCTCAGGAAAATGCAAGGTCAAATCCCAAACTGCTGGCTGCCACATTTTCCATAGCATTGACATAGTGGGACTCATTGAAGACCATAGCAATGGAAGAGTTTGCTGTGGATGCACATTTTTTCACTGCTGCCCTGTTTCTCTACCTAAGTGGTTGAAAGCTGTACGCAGAGTTACATAGAAGAAACACTCTCTGATCAAGGGCATATTGAAACCAAAAGAAAAACTTCCACTGATTCCAGTGAGCTTTGAATCTGGGGATCTTGTCTCAGGTGGCCACATTAGAGACAGACATGATATAATCCTGTGATAGTAATCATTTTGATCATTAAAACTGTATCTGTAGAACTAGAACATCAGTGGGAATAGCTCAGAAAATACTGTATGTCTGAGTAGAAGGGTCATTGTTAGTGACGTTCTTAAGAATCAGAAGTAAAGCTGCAGGATTGTGCTGACAAGCAGACTGAAAATACACATATATAAGAAGCTTTCATTAGATCATTATGTATGAATAAAGTGTATTATCGGGCTGTCTCCAGAGCTGTTATAGAATCTGATTAATTTTAACAATTTCATTGGCAGTGTGAAAGAGGCAGTAAGGCAGCCTGTTAATTAATGCAGTGATTAATAATTTAATAATAAATTAATAATTGAGTACATTTGCAGATGATGGGTAAAGGATGGGAACTGTAGGGAATATTCAGAGTTTTGGTAGTACTAAGGGATTTAGGAAGGGTTGAAACACACCCAGAAAATAGCTAAAGCAGAACCTTCCTCGAAAAGGTTACACACAGGCATACAGAATCTATACTCATTTTCTTGCTAAAAATATTCTTCAACCTCCATTGTCTATGGGATTTTGAGATGAACCATGTACCGATGTCCTTTACAAGGTAAGAACTGGGAGTTCAGGTGTACATCCTCCTCCTCTCTCCGTACTTCTAAGTGCAATAAAGGCACTTTGTACTGGTATATCTGAAAATCTTGTGTTACACATGAGATGTCTTAATCAGTCTACGGTGTGGAGGAATTTACCTACAAGAATAGGTCACAAACAAAACTGGTTTATATTTTCATCTCAAAAGCAAAAGAATTAGACCAGACGGGGAATAGGAAGACCATCTGTGCCTAATTAAAGGGTGAGACTGCATAACAGCAACAGATGTTATATTATTGTAGTCAGAAGAGTTTATTGCTAACAGTGGTAAATATTGTGCATGTTGAGTTGGATATTTCCAAGCAATAATTTAACAGACATACTTCCACATAGGCTACCCTTTTCTTCCTGGACTACATTTCATTAGTTTTGAGTGTCATGAAAGGTCAAATTGCAGAAGAGGTTTAGATAGTGATATTTTCTACGTACTGAGAATGCTGAGGACTGAAAAGCCAATGATATCACAAAAAAAGACATCTAGTGCTGATGATTAAAGAAAATGGGGAAGTTTGCATGATGAAGACATAACAGAAAGGCCTAACGTTCCTACATCTTCATTCTGTTCCTGCAAACCCTCTTCAAAACTAGAGATAACCACTGTGAGAGGGTTCATCTGGCTGCGTGGATCAGATGGATTCTGTAACTGATGGTGTTTAGCAGAGCGTGACTCAGGAGCAGGGACCCCCTTCCATCTGGGTTAGTTTCTTCTCCTGAATAACTTCCAAAAGCTGTTTGAAACTCCCCTGCACCAACGGTCCGAAGGAGAAGCTGTGGTTAAATGGAGCAGCAAACTCTTTCAGTCACCATGAGCTTCTGCTGGCCACAGAGAGGTGGACACACCTTACGTTGCCTGATAATTACAAGGTCACATCCAATTATATCTGTGTTAAGGCTTTATACAAGCCCCATTCCTCCCTTTTGTTACTTCCTATTCACACTGTTCTGATTAGATGTGCAATTATGTACATTCCTATTAATGTAACTCTACATGAAGCCTAGAGTGTGGATTTGGTGGTTTGTGACTGGGTGTAGTACTCAGTGCGGTATTAGCTACTCACACACAAAAGCATGTGGGTTTTCATTTGTTTGCTTGTTTGTTTTAATTAGGGTTTTCATATACTTTATAGTTGGAACAGTCCAAAGGGCTATGAAATTCTGAACTAAATGTGAAGAAACATATATGTGCTTTCTTCTCTGCTTACTTTTTTCCTTTCTTTTGCAGAGATTTTAGATCGTTTTCATTGCTAAAGCAAGGAGTGACAATAGCTCACAGGTTTTATTACCTTTGTGCTTCTGCTGGCAACCCTGTTCTCTTCTTCCCTAGAGAGAGCTCTCCATGCATGTCTCTTGAAACAGTCTTTCTCTGCTTCTGAGAGACAAGTTATGGTAAGGGGGATCTTTGTGGGTAGGCTTACAAGTATCATGCTGATAAAAAGGGATCAGATAAAGTCTTGCTTTGTCCAAAAGAGATAAGTTAGAAACTGGGAATGAATGAATGCCCAATCAGTGATCTACAATTACAGGAGCTGATGGGAAGCAGTGTCAGGAGAATCCAGAGGTTGCCATAGAAATGTAACAAAGGATGCAATCCTCAGGGACTGCACCTGAGTGAAGTACCAAACACGCAGGAATTCTCAGTGAATGAAACTCTCAAGTTTAAGAGAAAAATAGAAACCATATCACAGATAAAGATAATTGAGCTGTCTGTCCTGTTTGTGATATCATGGTAGATTCCATCTGGACGTCAGCCTTGATTGCTGCTATGCCGCTTTCCCAGCCTTGTTTGGGTGAAATATATAAACCTCAGGAGAACTTTCAGAGCATCAGTGTACGTCTGCTGGCTTCTCTAGTTCCTTTTGCTAGGAAATCTAGAAACACATTATCATTTTTGGACCATAGCAAGCATTTCAGTTGCTTGTTATGGAAATTCTGTGTAACAACAGCCTAATGAATTCAGCTTTGGGTTGGCGTTTTTCTAACTGTTTTTGAATGACTCACAGGGTTTAAAAAGACAAAAGGGTATTTCCTGGGTAGAGGGAGGGTGTAGAAAAATGGTTCTATTTTAAGAAGAGTCTTAACTCTGAATATTCTCCACTAAACAAGCCACTGGAAAAGACGGTGCCATGCAACCTGTAAGCCTCTTTCTAAACCCATTTCTGCATGCACTCCCACCTACGTGGAAGAAGAAAGGGAGCATTATGATCATCTAAAGGTCTGTCAAAATTAATATTTCTACTGTTTGGAAACATTATGCTCCCCCCCATCAGAGGCATTCTGGAGTGAAGAAAAATGGTTGTATTTTAATCAGCTAAACAATAAACATAGACAGTTCCAAACCCCAAAATCCACTGACAGAATACCCTCCAGTGTAAATGAGGGAATCGATGTCATTAATACTGACTGCCTTAATAAATTAGACCATGGAATCCCCAACAGAGCTTGTTGGTCTTTTGAAAGTAAAATGAGACAATTTGTTTTTGAGGAGATACAGTGCCCTCATTTAAATGTTAAGCTTAAAAGGGGGAAACCAAGGTTTATGTCTCAGCCCTGCCCCAGATTTCCAGCAGGGAGACAAATTCTTAAAAAAGATATTCATTCAAGCATGCAGCAAAATTAAAACAAAACATGATGATAAAAAAACTCATGATGATAAAAAAGCATGCTGATAAAAAAACCCATGGTGATTAAAACAAAGCATGATGATAAATGGGGAATCTAGCAGTCACTAATTCTTTTAGTGATCTAAACATCTTAAGCACTCTGACTTGGGACGTTATGTGCTGGTCTTCTGCAACAAAAAGCCCAAGTGCACAATCCAAAAGACAGCCCTTGGGACTCCTGTTGCTGTGCAGGGAAGGAGCTGGGCATCCTCCGAGGTGATTCATCTGCCCATCTCAGGCATCAGTGTTGAGATGGGATGAGCAGCTGGCTGGTGGTGGCTCTTCTCTCTCTGGTGACTGCAGAGGGAACCTACCTGAATTTTAATAGCTCTGTTTTGGTCACACAAATGACATCATCTGAGGCTCCCCAAGATGCAATTACATGACTTTTGGGCCTGACAGGAGTGTAGTTCACATGACCACAGGTGACTGTGAAGTACTTCTACTAAGAAAAAGCTTAAATGGTATTTAAGAAGAAGAAAATTTTTGTATAGTTTTCCTATCTAGCTCAATCAATTAGAAACACAAAATATATACACAGTCAATAGTTTATACACAGTATATTGTGTCAAGAGCTCTTCAAATAGCTTGTTTTAGATAATGTATACATAAAAAAGGGAGAAACTTTGTAATACTACACATTTTTTCACATTTACAAGCTGTATGTGTAGTCTTGAGCATACATAGTCAAACTGAGATCTGGGCAATATCCCTAGCAAATAGTTATTAATTAAAAAAAAAAAATTCAGAAGGGGGCAGAACTCTCTCTGAATTAATTTAAAATTCAGCAAATGAGTTTTGACAGGGGAAAAAGAAGAAAACATTTGGAGAGGTCAGACTTTTTTCAACAAAGTTAAACATTTGCAATTTTATTCAAGTTGACGTTATCATTTCAAATTTGATCTATTATATAGAAGGGATAAATAAACATAAATGAAATTTAAAAAATGAAAATCCAAAATGAAATCTTTAATTTCAGCCCAGCCTGAAACAGTTCTCTCATTTTCATTTTCTTTAGTTTAGGCACTGAATAAAAAAAAAAATATTTCCACATCTTATTAAATTACCAAAAGTTCTCATAGAAAAAAAAACTTTCCATCTAAGAGAACAATGCAATTCGTAGGCTTCAGAAACATATAAAATACCATTATAATGTTGAAGAGCAAACATATTGTATACAATGCCTGAAACCAACACTTCTTTTGGTTTGTGTTTTTGATGGTTTTAAAACCATTGTTGAGAAGACAAAATGAGAAGAAAATCTTTTATCCAGACTCTGAATTTCAAGTCGGGTTAGAGACAGAATCAACAGTGAAAGAAACAGTTTTTTTTAAGAAAGTTTTATTTTCATTCATAACAGAATAATGTTCTTCATTAAATGCTCTTAGATGAAAGCTTGGTTAGTGAATATGTTTATCTTCCAATGAAATGCAGTTCTGCAAAATATTTTACAGTAAATGCACAACAGCAGCAACTTTTGTTACTTTATGCGCAATGTACATGAAAATGCCACATGATTTACAGGGCTTGGTTCCATTCTCACTCGTCAGCTTCTCACTGGTGTTAGTTTAGTGGCCCAGTTCCTCTTGATACTGGCTGAATTCCCAGTCTAAGTGAGAGGAAAATCAAACATGCAGGGTTTGGGTTTTTTTTTTTTGTTCAGGACAATGAATAACAATGATCTTCCCTGGTTCTAGCAGCTTTACTTCATTCTGATGCATATGTTGTGGCCTCTCTGCTCATTAGCACATGCATTCAAGCTCCTGCTAAGCAAAACACAATATATCTGTAGATGAAAGTGCTCAGTGATTTTCATTCCGTTTCCCACAGCTCTGTGCCCTTAACAACAGCCCTGCATGCTCTGCAGAGACAGCACCAAGTGGCAGTGTACATTAGGAAGGCACAATGACTCCTTGAGACTCCACATGTCTATAAAGGATCCCCTGGCAGCTACAAGCCGTGAGACCACGCGTTGTGCGCTCTTTGCTGTGGTCGCTCAGATCTGCCAAAAGATAGATACTAACTAGAGAAGGAGTGCTCTTTCTATTCCCCGTGCCCCACAGGGTGTCTGCAAGAAGAAGAACGGTTGCGGACCTACCACGGAGACTGCATGAGCGAGGAGAATTCCTACGTGTCTACCCAACTCACATGCATCACCACAAGGACCAGCTACAGCCACAATATAGCCCTTGTCTTGCACTGATAAAGTCTGAAAATGCTGCAGCCCAGAGAGCGTATAAAATGTAACAGAGACCCTTGCATGTGGAGTTTCTAAGGAAGCAAAAGAAGCCTCCCTTTACCTGCCTGTCTCTTCCTTGACTGTCTCTCCCTCCCTTGCTCCAGGTTCAGAATCACATCATAGAGTAAGCAAGTATTGCAGAGGTAAGCACAGTATGTTACCCTTCCCTAAGGAGTCACACTTCTGTGTGCTGGGCGCTAAAGGAGGTAAAGCTGCCTTTTGGACTTCGGTTGAACTGACTGAAGGTGGCAGCCCGGATCCTTTCGCCTTTGGTCCCACTTTTGTGTTTCTGCTGGTCACGTGCGATAAAGCTTTCAATCAGCTTCAGTTTTTCATTCTCTTCCTTCAGGAAGAAGTCAACAAGCACAGCCTTCTCCCTTTTGATCTGTTCAGTGATGTCCTTGGGGATGTCAGGAATCATCCAATCAACCAGAACACTGAGGAACATCACCAAATTCTGCAAACACAACAACAGATGTGAAACAAGTATGAAAAATCCAAAATACTAGCGCAAAACCACACCTTTGCTATAGCTGTGAGGCAGGTATCACACATTTTGCTGACGGTGTGTCATATTAAGCAGTTGAGTAAGGCCTTAGTTCAAGAAACGGCTCATGTTTATGCACAAGTCTCCCTCAGTGGAGAGGTTGAATTAAACACACGCTTCTGATCGGTTTGAAATGGGAAAGGACTTGGATTCATCAAATGATTCATGGCCTAAGTAGCTAAAAGAGCCTTATTCTTTGCAGGCATCCAAAGGTGCTCAGTTCTCAACATCAAATTCATTGAGACTGAGTTGAGAATCCATTACTATAAGGGCAACATCAGTGAAAGCATCCTCCAACACAATCATACCCTTGTGTTTTCAATGTGGCCTGAGCAGACAGCAGACAACTTTCATGGTCATTGTGTTCTCAAATCCTTGTGCCTGCTGACAAACAGAATTTTTTTACCCTACCGCAGTGTGCAAACCACAACCCTGGACCTCAGGTGTCAAGGTCATGACAGGTGATGCTTATAACACAGAGACAGGAAGCAGAGCAGGCAAAAAGTTTTGCTTGTTTGTGAAACTCATAGATAAATTATGCTTTGGGGTTTATATTATCATGATAATGCTTTGAAAACTGCTGTGTTGTATAATGCCTTAAAATGTATGAGAATACTGTCAAGGCTACTAGCATGACCCCTCTATCCCTTTCTGAGACAATGAAGCTAATTAACCAGGGAATGTACTCTGTCAGGCTATTTGAAGCCCAGCATAACCAGTTGGTTTCAAATGTTTTGCAGCCAGTGGTGGAAAATTACTGAAGATAGAGAAAAGAAGCAGAAGAGGGCAATATGAACCAGGCAAGACTCATAGTCACACTTAGGAATATTTGGCAGGTGAGGAGAAAAGAGGCAGATTTCAATATGAGGAGTGGGCCCAATTTGGCTGTGGAGGGGTCCCAGATCATGAAAGGAGAGCAGAAGGCTTGTGCCATTCAAAAGGCAAGCCATGATAGCAAGTCCCTTGCCAGTGAAATCTCTACACTGGGGAGAATTCACTCCATTTACTTGTAGAAAGGAGCAAAATACCTTGGAGGATTTATTACTTCTGTTTGTTTCTTGCTTTGTGTGAAGATCAGCATTTAACATGCCTACATAGCATTTATGTGCTATTTAGAAGTGGTGCCCCTGAGGGTATAGAAGCTGACAGAGACCACTTAACTGAAACATTCAAGAGCCTGGGGTATTTTGGGGATCACTGCTAGTGCCAGGGGCTAATGCAGGCTGTGGGACTTCCAGGAAGGGAGGGGAAACATCTGCTGAGGAAGTGTGCCACAGTGCTGCAGCCCACTGACACCTCAGCGGGCTGGGTGCAAGCACAACAGGCTGGGTATCTGCAAACAGAAAAGCTCTACTGGACACTGGCTTCTTTGGACATGAATTTCAATCCATTCATTATGATATTTCTGTGTCTGAAATTGCAGAAACTCAACAGACTTACCTGAAATAGAATAACAAAAGCCAAGCGAGCAGATAAGACCGCCCAGTACTGTTTAGAAAACTCATACTGATTTTGGGACCAAGGTGGCTCTCTGTAGTCTTTGAACCTGTTGATGGAGACAACTCAGTTATCACACAGTTCCAGCAATCTTCTCCTGCACCAATTGCTTTGATTAACATGACTTTCCAACCACAAAAATGAAATAATCAAATCCTCCAGACGTTCCTACTTCAACACTTATTATGAAATACAACTCCAGAATTAAACCTGGACTATCTCCACTGAATTTAACAATCTTAGTGTGGTTTTCACAGTTGTAACCAAAATCAGAACATTGTTCTAATGTTGGAAATTTCCAGATTTTCCAGGATTTGCGAATGTCCCCTTTTTTTTGTTAACATTAAATTGATCTCAGTGTACAGGGAATAAAGGGTTGAAATTAAAGCACAGAGATAGCCCAAGGCATTTTCAGACTAAAGGAGACAAGGCTGCATTCATCTCACCTAAACCTTGGTTAATTTAGGGAATAATTCAGCCCACATAAAATCTGACTCACACTTTGGTGGTTCCTGTCTTTGCATTAACGACAGGGGGAGCCATGGGAAAGGCACTTCCTAAATTAACTGTCTAGCCTTAGACAGGAAAAAACAGAGCCTTAGTGGTTTGGTGTAAAGACTGATGCTTTTAGCTTTATCATTAATCATTTGGAAGTAAACAACAGGCTAATAAAAGTCACAGATGCTCCTAAATTGGGAAGTTTTGCAAATAGCAGGAAACACAGAAAGCAGTAAGAAATACAGACAGGAAACACAATGAGAATAATCTGGGGAAATGGAAAATAATTAAAAATAAAACAATTGAAGCATCTTTGAAAGGATAGAGTTTGAAAGAAAATGCAATGAAAATAGCCTGGAGCTTACACTGACCAGCAAGTTAGCACAAGTTTGAAATATGGCAGCAGGACAGTATGACTTGTGGATGTACAGACAAAAGGCACGATGGAGCTGGGGGGTATTAGCCCTTCTCTGAAGAGCTCAGGTAAAGCCACACCTGGAATGTTGCATCCCGCATTCAGCTGTGGGGATTTCAGAGGGAAGAAAGGGGGAAAAAAAAAAAGGAGAAAAAGATAGCAACAAATTGAAGGCGGTTCAGCAAAACAATCCAGGGGCTGAGGAGACTGACTCACCAGAAAAGATTAAAGAAGAGCACATGTATTGCTCCACTTTGGTAAGTAACAGCCACAGTTGGACATGATAACCATTCACAAATTGTGCCCTTAGGACTGAAAGGGATAATTTAGTGCTGTTCACAGTGTTTGACTAGGAGTAATGGGATGAAATTAAGAAAGGGAAAATCTGTTTTGAATACCACAAAACCCTTCCTGACAGTAAGATTCATTAGACTGTGGAAAAGCCTCCATCGGGGGATAATGGAGAAGGTTCATATATAAAATCTGTCAGCTTCAGTTTGCAGGTGCGCTTACCAAAATTACCTTTAGGTCCTATCCACGTGGTTTTGCATGTTAAATTATACATTTACAATCCTCACACCCCCTACATCCCCCCCCCCCCCCCGCCCCCCCCCAAGAAATTCAGTCTGAAATGCTGGATGTAATTCTGTGCTGCACCTTCTTGAGACAAAGGACACAAGGTACAACCCACAATGGGGAGAGGGAGGAGGGAGAGGAGGAGAAAACAACTTTAAATTGGGGGCCATATTCATTTATGGAAGCACTATCTGGGCTGTGTTAGACCCTGGATTATTTGTTTTGTTCAGTGCTACCCTGTTTTACACAGGATTCCTCTTTGCTCCTATGCTGTGCCTGCACTGTGAGATTCCCCCTCTGGCACCTTCCTGTATGATGTGGAATCTTGTGTGCTGCTCAAATCTGTGTACCAGGGCTGCAGCGAGGGCCAGAGTCGGTTCCCTTGAATTTAATCTGTTTGAACATCAAAGCCAAGGAAAACCTCTGAGCTTGTTGTGGATTTTGCCTAGCACTATAAATCAATCCCAGTCTTGAAATGGAGCCCAGGTTCACCTGGAAGGGTCACCAACTGTGGTGGGTTTTCCATTTAATGTACTCTGAGCTTCATAAACTATGTAAGTGTTGCAGGACATCAAACCCTGTGGAAATTTCACCTGGCTTGGCTTGAAATCACACTGCTTATGATGCTTGAATCTACATTCAACAGAATATTAGCAAATGATTTATGGTAAAGGGAGATATCAGAGCTACATACAAGGTAGCTGGGCCTCCTCCCTACCTCCCTTTTTAATTATTCTATGGCACATGGGACCTCAAAGTGCAGTAACCCAGGCATTTTCTAACCACTATATTCCACAGGGAGTTTCTTTTTAAAAAAGGTCATCTTTTCCCTCACCTCTTCAATTCTTCATTCTTAAAATATTTGATTCAGCAGGTATGCTAGGAACAGCAAACAACTGGTGCTGCAAAGACTATTCTGTTTCAAAAATAGCAAACAACACTAATTCCACTGAAAAAGGAGAAGAATATGAGGTAGTCAATGTGGTTTGAGAATAGAGCACAGAGAAGTTCTGAGGGAAAAAATCAAAATGTACACTGAAAGTAGAGAAATGTTGGGGAAGTGAGAATGGATGGAGAGGACCAGACAAGACTTAGACAATACCGAACTGAAGCTAGAGCTAAGAGAAATATGCTAGTATATTCACAGATATATTGCGTGGGGAAAAAGAATGGTAGAAAAAAATCAAAATGTGTATGTAGGTGGAACTGCAAATCAATCTAAATAAGCTGATCTATTTAATTTCCTTTTTTCAGCTGATCTTTGACAAGAAATGGAAGAAAACATGAGTGAATCACAAGGAAGTAGTGCTTCAACAATGCAGGAGCATATAAGAATTGTTCAGGGAAAATCCACCACTGATGACTGGGAGTAGAAGAGATGGATCCCAGGGCATTAAGAAAATTAATTAATTCAAAGACACTTCATAAATTTGCTGAATATTGGAGCAGACTTGTGTTAAGGGAAAAGTCCCTTTAATGACTCCGTATCTGCTGCTTTCTTCTTTTCAGTGTTATCAGAGTGCTTTCATGTACTCCATTATCATACCAGATTATAAAGATTAAAAGGGCTAAACCAATAAAAATGTCACATAACTTAGCAAGGTTTGCTTTTAATTTGCCTTCAGCTACACAAATGTTGTTTTTCTCTGAAAAAAATCATTACAACTAATGCTATGCGTCAGAATGGCGTTATAGCAATGTTTATTTGGAAGCAGTGTCAAAGAGTTCATAGCATTGTAGAAAATGCTGCTCAAAATATTCAAAGAATGTATTCTGGATGTTTGGTGGGAGAGTTGTTTCTGGCTTATTATGGTTATTTTTAAGATACCTTAATCTCTGGCAATGCCCGTAAGGAGGAAAATGCAGGCTTATTGTAACCACATTTATCTCCAGAGGTCACAGAAATCTAAGAATAAGAGAGGTCAGCTTGTTCCCAACATATTTGCCAGAAACAGAAAAACAGATTTTATTTCCAGTTTAAGGGACAGTGTTTGTTGCCTGTCTCTTGGGACACAAGCTAGATACCCCATATTTTATCACAGTGATAGTTCTGTCTAAAGCTGAGATTCTGATAAGATTCAAATGAGAGGGGTGATAATGAGCAACAGTCAACGTGGATGCTGACATCTTTTTCTAATTGTTTCCTGATAATGGAACACAAATGCTTTCATAGTTGTTTCTCATTCAGATGAACACGTGGTCAAATATTTAGTATGTTCTTCTTGTTTGCAATCAATTTTTTTTTTTTTTTTTTTTTCTCAGTGGCATAGACTTGATATTATCAGGCAGGGACAGCTTTTATACCTGGATTATTCCCTTCTCCCTGTATTTTGGGTCTGTTGAATCCGTGCTAATCTGAGGAGTGCATTTCATCACTGTTGTTAATACACACATTTCCAAATACACTGGCAGTCATACACAATAAATAGAGGGCAGAGACTGAGACCAGGTGAATGGCAGCAAAGTGAAAGTAGCAAAGTCACAGTGAAGTAGAGGATCTGTATGGATCAAGATGATTGGTGAAGGAAAATGCAGGCTAATTTGGGAATAAAATTTTAAAAGTGCTAGGAACAGAGCAAAAAAGCATTTCACAGACTTACAAGTCTATCAGAAAGTATGGAGATACTGAATACTCTCACATGTAACATTATACTAAGAAATAATTCCTTGCAACATGCCAACGTGGGTAATAGCAGAGCTCACAGGGCACAATATTTTGAGAAAAGAAAGAGGACAGGCTCCAGGCTTAAGGTGCTTTACCCTGTCTGCCACAAGCTGAGCAGCAGGTAGAGCACAGCATGCAGCTTTAAGCACTGGAGAGCTATTTTTTTCCCTTCTGTCTGCACTCAACTCTTATCTGACCTGCTCCCAAGAGACAGTAGAGATTCCTTTAACAAAGTTCCTGACACCAGGACATGGCTGTGCTGAGTTATACGCTTTCTCTTTACCTTTTTAAAAGTTAGGAATCTTATCTGTGCACTCATCTAGCCTCCGCTGTAGTCAAGGTAAGAAGGTACGTACGTCCCAAAGGCAATCCCAAGAGCAGTGCCTGAGTTAGAGGGCCAGATTTCTCTCTGCATTTACCCTGCTCCCAGCAAAGGAACTGAGATGTGTAATTTTTGTGGGTCATAGCTGGGTGAGATAAACACCCTGCTTAAAATCAGTGCGATCCTAAGTATGATTAAAGTCTGCTTGCACAGGAGCAGGAAGTAAACATGCACAAACTGCATTGAATAATGCCAACTTTAAGACTTCTTTCTTGAAAATGATTACATTACAATATTTAATATATTCTCTAAGATGGGTATTGCCTTGTAGGCCTCACTGAAGAACTTCCATTTACCCCTTCTCAAACTATTTGAGCAAAATGTCTTATTCCCTAATAAAATTAGAATGGAAAAAAAAAAAAAACGATTTCATGGGAGATAGGTATGTAGTCTACGTTTAGAAATGTGCAGTCATTTAGAAGGAAAGGGATGTTTTTGGCTACTTCAGGAACCTAGCTAGAATATGATTCCTTAAATAATCAATGAAAAGAAGTGAACTATTCTGAAAGAACAATTTACAACACCTGTTAGAAGTATAATTACAAAGTTAATTTCTCACTTTGCTTTTAAGTGGCTGCTCGTTTCTACATTAATTTCTTTTTAGAAAGGTAAAATCAGCAAATATTTAAAATTAATTGAATTCTGTGGGCCTTTAAATCAAAATGTTTGATTTACTTGAAATATTTTCTCTCCCCAACATTAACGTGAACACAAAGACAAAAATGTGCATCCTAACTAGCTTTAGTTACAAGCTTTCTGTGTCATGCTGAGAGCTGTTTTTGCAGATTTATAGAGGAGACTAATGGTCATAACTTAATGGTAACCCTATAAAAAATTTCCAGCTGCCTTAGCTATCTCTATCTACTCTGTAAATATAATTTCATAGAATCATAGAATGGTTTGAGTTGGAAGGGACCTTAAAGCTCATCTAGTTCCAACCCCCCTGCCATGGGCAGGGACCTTCCACTAGACCAGGTTGCTCAAAGCCCCGTCCAACCTGGTCTTGAACCCTTCCAGGGAGGGGGCAGCCACAGCTTCTCTGGGCAACCTGTGCCAGTGTCTCACCACACTCACACTGAAGAATTTCTTCCTTACATCTAATCTAAATCTACACTCTTTCAGTTTAAAACCATTACCCCTTGTCCTATTCCTACATGCCTTTGTAAAAAGTTCCTTCTTCTTTAAGAAAATCTTAATGTCAGATATGAAGAAATGTAGGGATCACTTGAGCTAATAATGAAGAAGTCTATCTGCATTTTGAATATAGATTTATCAAGGACCATGAATTCAAGTGAATGGGAGGAAAGAAGAAAGAATTTGAAATCTCTAACCGGAAAACACTACTTGGTATTTACAATATCTGCAATATCAGCAGTATTTTCTGACAGTATCTGAGCATTCAGGAAACAAGTATTGCAAGAAAAGGCCAGTCTGATGCTAGACAGTATGTGAATGTCACCTGTAAGATTTGTCTTGTAATTCTGCTCTTCTTGGTAAATGATTTTGTGCCCTTGCTTTGGCACTGATGCTGAGAGAATACAGTGATAGATTTCAAGAATCCCACCTTTGGCACCTTAGCCAAAATTTGTTCTCAGAGTAAAACCACACAATGAAAACATGAGAGTAAAGACCTGAGTTTGAGAAAGGAGACTAGGAAAGACAGAGGTGAAACTAGTTTTAGAACCAGGACAGGTTCGGATAGCAACTATCAGGAGTACTAGATTCAAACACCTTGCCATACATCAGAGAAAGACAGCGAAGTTATGCAGATTATGCATTAAAAAAAGGGAAGTTAATTAAAGACCTGTGTGTAGTAAAAACCACATAAATGAAAGCTATTCTTCCAAAGAAAATGGACGAGTGAGTTTTGTGATCGTTTCTTGCCATTGCGAGGCTAAGCACAGTGTGATTTCAAGGGAGTCCAAAAGGAAGGTGAGGCAGGCTGTTGAATATAGCACTGACACAGGGAGCTCAGATTTGAAGAGCATTGGGTTTCACTGCCTGAAAACAGCTCTTTGAGTTTCTGCATATATTTATAAAAAGTCAAGGTTACTTTGAGAGCCCTGGAACCATGTTAGCGTTTTCTCATGCAAACTGGAACTACTCCATAGGTATCTGCACTACGGGAGCAGTGTATTAGACATTTTGGACCTTAAAAGAAGTCAAGCCTTGTTTCCCCAGTCTGAAACAGTGAATCTGAAATGTAAACCATGTAGATGGGGAATGGTGCAGGTTTTAAAGATGGGCAGAATATATTGAAAACTCAGATCTCATTAAGTAAACACTGAACTTAATAAAGAAAAAGAAAGCCTGGTTCTAGTTAGTAGGTGTCCATTTTAAAAACTCATTGTTTTTAATGAAAGTTATGTCTTTCAATAAAGAAAGGATTTTTTTATTTGAGTAAGTCTGCGTAAATTGTTTCTTTTACCTTTTAATGTATTGGAAAAAAAACCTTCTAAGAACCTTCTAACATAGTGAGAATATTCTAAAAGCTGTACTATTAAAACTGTCTTTTTAAAGGCACAAATATTATCAGTTCCCACTTGGAAAAATATTGTCTGACAAAAGACCCAAAGAAATTACTTTGACTATGCAAACTGTCATTAAAAGTACTTTACCTGCAGAATAAAACATCATGTGCAAATGGGGAGTTTTCTGGCTGTGTTCCAGCCTTGAGATGACTGACATTGAAGTACGAGAGCGTGTGATTGATGAAGCCATGCATGGTTCCATTTTGACTGTATGCATATTGATACATAAGGCGTGGAATGAAATCAGATGTGACAGCAATTACAAAAGCCTGAGAGGAAAAAAAAACCAACCAAATAACAGTGTTATGAATCTATGTCTAACATGTTTCAGATTAAGTGAATTCAGGTGATAATTTTCATGTTCAAGTAAGTTTAGAGTGGTGATGAAGTGAGAGTTGAATGTCCAGACCTGGTACAGAACATACATAAATGCACAGTGACCTGCTCTGTCTCTCCAGGGCAAGGTTATACTTAGGGAAGTAGAATATTTCTTAGAGCACAGAGTAGCAAAAGCAATTAATGTGCTGTACATTTCTCCAACTCTTTTAATCCCTGGAGCCTTTAGGAGGTCTATCACTAGTTTTCAAAACCTACACGACATAATAGCTAGCTGGTATCATTTGGTGTAGTTACACAGTGTTATCTGAGATAAACAAGTTGACTGTGAGGTAGTCATCCTCCATTTTTCCCTCTGCATCAGGATTAACACATCTGACATCAGTGGATCTCATGCTGGTATAAAACTGGTATATTAGTGAAGTGAGACGCAGAAGTATCTAGATCATATCAATAAGAATTCATTAAATTCATTTAAAACTACATTTTGCTAAATAGTTCTTCCGCATCAATACTATTCAGGTGGAGAAGCAGAACAGGACATTCACTATTTTTTTTTAAATTGAGTATGCACATGTTTACATTTCTGTAAAGAAAAAGTAGTGAACTGATATTTTAATGGAATCCCAAGGAAATAAAAATATCCAGCATTTGTTTGGCACAGAAAATAATCAAGGATCATAAATCTGCAAAGTGTATTCAGATAAAACCAAGAGACTGCAGAGTTTTGCTCATCCAGCACAGATCAGTGCTGGAAACCTGAAATATATGCCTGACAGCAAAATTATGGGTATGTGCAGGGCTGCACAGATTTCCTACCTTAGATCCTGGAAACTGCCTAGCCATAAGTGAACAGTGCTCCACCCATGCTTCTCTGGAGGCATTATAGTCCTCCCAGTTTCAATGATAGCTTGCATACTGCTAGAGTGGTGTTGTGCTAGAAGCTATTGTACTAGATAAGTTGCATAACACCTCTGCACAAGTTTCCCGTTCAGTTGTGATCACCATCTGCCTTTCTAAAGTGCTTTGATGTCTTTGTCTTTGTTATTTTACAGTTAAAGTTCTTTTCCAACCTAAATGATTTTATGATTCTATGATCTGTGGGTCAAAAACCCACCAGATAGTATTATGATTAAACTCCTGGGGCATGAGTCTTTTTTATCTTAAAGCATGTACAGGAAAATTTTACTTAAAGGAATACATGTAGAACAATAAACATAATATATCTGTATATCAGACATGCATTATGTTCTTGTTCTATGAAATACTATGTTTTTCCATTAAGATTTTGTAGCCTGGGGAGTGTGTAACCCAAAACAAACAAACAAAAAAAGCTACTCTTACAGAAATACTTATATGAATTAGTCTTCCTGTGCTACATAACACAAGGATAGAGAGAAGGAGATGAGTGAATGGTCATCTCGTTTGTAATTAATTCATGTTTTACACTTGCACAATAATGAACTGGATAATTTAGATTTTATTGTATTTTATAGCAATTGAGAAAACTAGACTTCACTTTTAAATTCCATTAGAGGGACAATGTAAGCTCCCAAGATCATGGTTAGAAACTGGTGTAACCAAATACTTACATTAATGATAACTGAAAACTTTCCAATACCACTCAAAATGTTATACCAAATTCCTGGAAGTGAAAAACAGAACTTATTAATGGATTTACTATAATTTTTCTTCTTATTGAATTTTTGGTGTTATCTTCACTGTAATGTGTTTGTTTTCATTACTTACCTATATCTTTTGCTCTTACTGTGTCTGGCCTCCTCAGTTCAGTAACAAACTTTTTTGCATCAAGCCGGACTTCGATGATGTTGTTCAGAAAAGCAAAGAGAGGTGCCAGAGGGAAGGAGGCAACAAAAAGTGTGACAAAGCCAAACTGGATAACTGGAAGAGAAATATGAAATGGTTTTTGATCTTCTGAAGGGAGCTGGTAAATGCAGCTGACAGCAAATTGTTGATGAGCTTTGTGGGTTACAAAACCCATAAAACTCCACAATTTGGTCCCAGTAATAAATATCACCAAACAAGTCTATGAAAGGGAGAAACGTTTGCCACTATGCTTTATGAATGCTTCTAATAATGCTCCTAGTCTCTAGCATAGGCACAGCCAAAGTAAATAATAAATTTAATAAAGGACAAAGGGTTCGGCATGTATTCTGCATTTATACATAATTAACTGATTAAGACCGTGATGTTGTTCCCTGTCCTTTTGCCTGTAAGGAAAATGATACACAAGCAAGCAAGAGGAGAAGATCTACAAGGGGTCACTGTTTCTTCTCAGATTCCTATGAAAAATTTGGTGGCAATCTGTCAAGAGCAGGAGCAGAATAAGTATCTTTGTGGATGCATGAGCCTGTGGTGTCATATAGCATTGTCATCCCTCCCCATGTCCCTGATATCCTCCAAAGTTAGAAATCTTCCTCTTTAAGTCCTAGCAAAGGAGAATGCTATTGTCACTGGGTTTTTTTTTCTGGGTTTGTGATTTGGGTAAAGTAGTTTGGGAGAAAGAAAGCACTAGTTCACTGGTCCTAAAGCACAAGTAGTATCGCAGTGAAGCACAGACCTCCTGAGTTCTCCATGAACTAGAATCTAAAACAGATACACAACAAATAAGCCTGGCTTCTTCCACAGGGGAATAAAAAGCTAACCAACCAACCAACCAGAGAAAACCCTCTCACTTTGAAGTGGATGACACATTTTGCATCATCTTGTTCTGGGAACAAGAGTAGCACCACAGAGTTCAGCTCAGCATCCATAGTATAATGATATAAACAAAACCAACACATCGTTTTCCGAGTGAATTATGTCTCTTTTGTAGGGCATAGGATGACCTAGACAAATGCAGATGCAAATAAATTATCTTCTAAGCAGCTAAGGAACTAATGTCACCATGAAAAAGCACAATGCTGACACAACTGTGTTTTTCTGACAAGTCTCAGTGTTCTAGAGATGCTTGGAATGACGTAGTAGAAAAGCTCTAAGCAAGTTTCTTCAGTTTTTGGGTGGGAAGAGTATCCTTAATTTCTCCTTCCTTCAGTGGCACTTCATGATCTACCTCATCTGAGTAAATCTCGTTTGGGTACAATTAACATCTGAAAAGGGTTGACTTTTTTTTTTTTTTTTTTCTTCAAGGTGCTGAGGAATTAACAAATTGCCTAAAAGGCTGTGTCTTCCATGGAAAGAAGGAGGCATCAGTGGTGAATGTTACTCATGAGACTGGATCATTTCCTTGTAAAAATGCTGCATTATTTTAAATTAATACTTCAGGGAAGTGAGAGAGGTTTATTACCAGAGAAAACTAATGAGGAGTAAAAGAAGAGGAGAGACTGAAAAGCATGCTGTCCAAATGCAAAGGCAGTATTCCCAGTAAGATTAAACTAATAAATCTAACTGTGTTTTACACTTCAGAATTAAATAAATAGTAGTATAGAAAAAGGGTTGGCATGTATGAGGCCTGATTTATTGTGGCTTCTTTTTTTTGGTAAATCCCTGTATACATTCTCTTTCTACTATGGGAGGAATTTGTTGCACTTTTTGTGAAAATTGGGGGTTTACACAGTACAACTGTTTACTTTAAAATACTTTCCTTAGGCGCTGTTGTCACAGCCTACAACTAACTGATAAAACAGCTTTCTCCAGGATCTTCTCTTGCATGCATCTCTTTTTGTTTGCAAATTGCAAGTCTTCTGACTGACATTCCTGCATTTCTCTTCTCAGTGACAAAATATTTACACAGTAAAGTATTATCTCTCTCTATTACATATATGTCCTCTTGATTTTCATTCTCATTGTTTTGCTTTGAGATAAAGAGTATATCCTAACATACACTAAGATGGAGCTTTCTCAAAGCATGCAAACATCCTATCCTTGAAATCATACTTTCCTGAATATTTTATGTTCAGAGTCAGGAAAAGGAATTAACAAGGAAATAAAAACAGATGTTAGAGTAATGTCCCAAAAAACTGTGAAGTACTTAGAAAAATACATAGCACCAAAATATCCCTTATTTGGTTTTAAGTGAATTTAGCAGGAATAGAGCTGGGAGGTTTCTGTTAAAAAAAAAAAAAAAAAGAAAAAAAAAAAGAAAAAAAAAAAGAGGAATTTGCAATGCTTTAAGTATAAACCACACACGCATTTGCTTTGATGTTGTTTGCAGCCCCTTTATTCATTGCCTGGGAAAATGCAGTTTAATTTTTTTTCAAGTTCATGAAAGAATGTTCAAGGTATGCAAAGGACTTCTGAACAGTTGTGTAAATATGTCTTCATAGAAAACTCTACACCAGAAATGTTTGTGTGGCCATCTTGAAATCTCTTCAATCTTCTAGCCTCCTTTTTATGAAAGTGTGAGTGATACAAAAAGCAGGCAAAAAAACCCAAAACAAAACAAAACCAAGCACGCCATAATTTAGATGGTCTTGTGTAGTAAACTAGCAAACAATCATTCAAAACAAGCAGTCTGTGAACAGCCTCGGCAATTTAAAGGTACTTGTTTAGTTCGGTCTGTGTTTGTAAAAACAAATATGTTAGCAAAGCTGCATGGATTAAAAAGAGAAGAATCCCTTCTGTACAGTTCAGGTCCCAGAAGCAATCTAGTCACAGCGTTCTGGAGGTCTGTGGATGCCTGTCCAGTCACAGTGGAAACATTTACAATACTTTTAGGGCACTCACAAAGACCGTTCCATCAAGGACAGCTGACACCAAGACATCCTATTTTTGTCTGGAGGACTTGATGGCAACCCTAGAATACTCTTTTTGTGTTCACACTTATGCCACAAGGTCTCCACACAAAGCTCTTTCAACATTCACGTACAACCCTATGACCCCACATAGGAGCCCTACCTGACTTGGGTGATTATTCTCCTGTGCTTTGAGGCAAACGGCTAAAGAGACCTGTGCTAGGAGTTGGACCTCTGGACATACAGCCTCTTTTGTAGCTTTCTTACTTGCCTGTTAGGCCATCCTGGAGACAACAGAGATAAACATCACCCAGCCTCATGGCACAAGCTAGTGAACAAAATGATTGAAGGTTGTATATAAGGGGAGGTCAAGGACATGGGAAATAGCACCTTCTCCTGGGCCATCAAAGCAGGAGACTAGATGTGCTCTCACTGTCACAGACTCTATTTCTGATGAGAGAAAAACCCCAAACCACAGACTATTGGTGCTCAGTACAAGTCATTTTTACTGTCTGACTTAAGCAGGAAAGAGGTAAAGGCCTCAGAGCCAGCCCATGAGGTTCTCAACACCTGATGCCACATCTGCAACATCTCATCCAGGCTTAAGCTGGCTGGGCCCTGAGACAAAAACTATAGAAGACAAACAGCATCAAGAGAAATCTCTCAGCTGACAGCACTTCTCAGAAGTCCACTTTTCACAGAAGCTGTTCCTCTGTGCACAGGGTCTGAACAGGGCCAACCCCAACAAAGACAGCACATGCTGTCCCTCTAACTCTGGTCTTCAAATTATGATTAAGGGCACAGATCAAGGCTTTTAAATTATGGATCTGGAGAGTGCTGGCTAGTGTTCTTGTGTAAGGGATACAGATCAGCCCCTGGCATAAAACCTTACACGGTGAATATCACTCAGGTTCTATCAGATTTACACAGGGAGTAGTGTGTGTAACCCTAGTATCTTTTACACCAAAACTTAACCTAAGATAATTTTTTTTTATGATTCTGTTGCTTTCTTCCTTACTTCTGTAGCAATAATATCTGTCATAGGATCATGTGTGACTGGAAGTAAACAATGGAAGAATCACTCCTGTGCAAAGTGACTTTCCAAGTCCTAAAAAGAACTTTTCAATATACAGCCAAACTTGGCTGAGAAACTAAGGAAAAGGTGTAATTTACTACTCCTTGGTAATAAATGTATGCAACAAGCCTACACACAACAGGCTGAGTTGGTATTTTCAAATCCATCCTCATTATAGAGATTATAGAAAAAAGTAGGTTCCTCTTCAATGATTCCTTTTTTTTTTTTTTTTTTTTCCTTTTGCTGCCTCACACATTGCCTTTTTGATGGCTTTTCCTGCTTTAGGGGAAATTCTTCCAAACCTCTAAAATTAATCCTTATGGTAGTCGGTAGCTACAAACATTGGATCTCATCATTTTCTTCTTAAAATTCAAAAGGAAGTTTTGCCCTTGATTTTTAACAGAAGTTGGATGATGAAACCCTTTATTATTATTTCTCTTTGAGAAAAAATGTTTCCAGTTAATTAGACTCTTGAAGGAGTTAGACTGGAGAAGGGAAGACAGAATGAAATAAGAATCTGAAAGTCATTGCTGATGTCAGTTTCTTCTCAAGAAAACAGTAGTGTTATAAATTTCACACATTCACGTGCATCATTTAGCTGGTTTTGGAGCCAATTTCGTAAGGTCTGTTTCATTAGCAGTATTTCTTGCTACTCTAAACATCAATCGCTTGCCAACTCCTATCACTGCAGGCTAGTTACACATGTTGCAAACTTGCTATCAGCTGGATGAGGAAATTGCTATACATGCTACGTACTTGGGGAATGCATGTGGTCTGGTATATTGGGCTGGGTCAAAAGTCATTAAAGAGTTTTAGAAACAGGATGTACTAATGACAAATTTGACACATGTTAACAGTGACAATTTATGTTTCAGGATTCCTTGAGCAAAATTTTCGGATCACTTAGGAACATTAAGAGTGTCCCTGCTGAAGAGTGACTGCTAAAAAGTACAAATATATATCAGTTAATAATATCAAAACAAACAGTCATCAGAAATTTCACTGGTGCAAATCAAAACTATGTGCAGACATGCTATTGACTGACAAGGCCTGTTCAAGAAAGAAGTTCAACACAGTCTGCTGATGGAAATCAGATTCAGAGTTCAGCTCACTGGAGAAATTACCCACAAAAGCTTCCCCCAAAGGAAAACTTAAGAGTTTATTTGCCATGGTGAAGTGTTCGCCTCTTCTTCCCACACTACTGGCATCTGTAAAATGCCAGTGAGGTCAATGGAAGTCTGCCTGACTTGTAGACTTTGGGGGTTATCTTCTTATATTTTCTCTTTTTTTAGATTTATATATGACTTTTACATTAAAACTAAATCATAGAATTATAGAATAGTTTGGGTTGGAAGCGACCCTTAAAGGTCATCTATTACAATCCCCCTTGCGCTGAGCAGGGACATCTTCAACTAGATCAGGTTGCTCAGAGCCCTGTCCAGCCTGACCTTGAATGTTTACAGGGACGGGGCATCTACCAGCTCTCTGTTTTATCACCCTAATTGTAAAAAATTTCTTCCTTATATCTAATCTGAATCTACCCTCTTTTCATTTAAAGGCATTACCCCTTGTTTGTCCCCATCTTTCTTATAAGCCCTCTTTGAGCATTGAAAGGCTGAGATAAGGTCTCCCTTCTCCAGGCTGAACAACCCCAACTCTCTCAGTCTGTCTTCATAGGAGAGGTGTTCCATCCCTCTGATCATCCTTGTGGCCTCCTCTGGACCCACTCGAGCAGGTTCGTGTCTTTCTTATGTTGGGCGCCCCAGAGCTGGACACAACACTGCAGGGAGGGTCTCACAAGAGAGAATTAGAGGGGGAGAATCCCCTCCCTTGACCTGCTGGCCACACTGCTCTTGATGTAGCCCAGGATATGGTTGCTCTTTTGGGCTGCGAGAGCACATTGCTGGCTCATGTCCATCTTCTAATCACTCAGTACCCTCAATCCTTCTCCACAGGGCTCCACAGCCACCAAGTCGGAGATTGCCTGAGTAAATTAGTGTGAAAATTAAGAGCTAAATTCTGAAAGAGCAACCAGATTTCTCTCTTCTCCTTAATATCATACCTCTTCTTACATCCCAGTCATTCTGCCTCTTTAAGCAATTTAAGGGGAATAAAATCTTCTTCTGCACTTACTGTGTTGTTTCCCTTCCCTCCTCCTCTCAAATCAAATTTAGAAAAACAGGTAAATAAGCTGTGTAACTGCCTCTTGCCTCACCATTTCAGCTCGATGCCCTTCACAACAATCCCAGCTGACAGGTTCAGTGCTGAGCTGTACGAAGTGCTTCCTGTCGGCGTGGGTGGTCTGAGCCACTCCGCAGTGAACCTGACAGCTGAGCGCAGTGCTATGGACCCTCGGCAACCAGCGGGCTGGGGAGGTGCAGCTTGGGTTTCATTTGCTGCACATTTGTCTCGAATCCCACGGGCAGGGCATAGCTCACTGTGGCACACTGCAAGGCTCAGTGAGCTCGTCTCTTCACTTGAGAAGCTAATTCTAGTTGTAAAGAAATGTTTGGGTTAGTAATTCATCCATTCATTTTCAGGGCATCTATGTAGTTATCCCTGAATGACTGCAGGATGAGGCACTCAACATTGTTTATGATCTAGGCACAAGGGACTAATCTAAAATACAGGCTTAGTGTCCAGTGATTTATAACATTAGTAGCTTAGACCGTGCTACTACAAGTTATTCCAACAAGGCAGACCTCTGCATTTCAGTGCTGTCCTTATCAATGAATCAAGGGTGATCTCCTACACAGACATCTCAAATCAGGGTGACAGCATCATCTCAGATGTAATGGGAGTTTGCCACACATAACAGAGAGAGGAAAGACTTTCCTCCCACACCTGGGTGCTTTGCAATAGGTCCAACTACAATTAGGAGAAAGCACCAGTATATAATGCTTGGAAAATGGGATATTCTAGTTCATAACATGCTCAAGGCTCCATCCTGCTTCTGTAACAGTCAGCCACGCTTCTTGGTTATCACAGAGTGTACTCAGCAGTCTCTGGCCCATTATAACTGGGAAGAAGTCTGGCTCCTCCTTACCCTGCCAGTGGCTTTCACTATCATTAGCCATTCATGCTGCAACGAATCGCGTGCTCTAGCTCCCAGAATGATCAAGATCAACTACCACAGATGTGTAAGGACAAGAAATTAAATATTTATAAACAGTTGTATTTATTCAGTTTGTTTATTACCAATAACGAAAGGTCCTTGTCCTTAGAGAGAACTAGCTAAGCAGGAAATTTTGGATGTTAAAGTGTAGACATTTCTGAGTTATGCCTGAGCATAAAAACATATGAAAATGTTTACAAGGGGAAATGTCTATATTTTTCCACCATTGTTTAACTCAAAAAATTACAAAGAAGTTTGCTTAAAGTTTCCAGGAGGAAAAGTCATCTTGGGCTGAAATAATGTGTGGAAAAAATCAGTCCTAAAGGAGAATTTTTCAAAAAAGTATCATCATGTGCAGAAGGGGATAAAGTAGTAGAGGATGCAACACACCAGCAGATACCAAGGTGAGTTGAAATAATTGAGAGGGAGATGATGGCAGGTGCAGGCTTCTTTATGTCAACTTAATGGCACTACAGAAGGTAAGGTTCAGTCCATAAACTTATCCATAAAATAGATCCCCAGAACTGCCTTTATATAAAATACTTCTACACACTTACATATTTATATATCTATATAAATCCATCATAATATAAAATCCCATATATACATTTATGAATACATTATAAATTATATCTATAAATCAAGTTATTTTTATAGAGAGAGAGAGATAAACCATACATGGTGTTCATTTTTTTTTTGTCATAAAATGCATTCTCTTTCAGATGTTTTGAGAACAGTGTCTTGTTAAAACAGAAGTTGTCACATACAATATTTAACAGATGTCTGGTTTTAGATAACATGCCCATTGACAAGCTGTGGTTCTCTCCTGAATGCTTTTATGCCCTAAAGCTTGGGTTTGCCTAGATTATTTCTCTCCCTCCTCCCCCACTCATACCATTTTCCCTTTCTCCTTCCCTGCCTCTCCAGGGTTTACTCATGAGGCAGCTACAGGGCTGAGGGGTACACTGCAATTCTGATTTGCATCTGGTGTGAAGAGCCTGGCCTCTTACTCCCTAGCATCCCTGTGTGCTACTTCCTCTCAGGTTCATTTCCCTGAGGACAGCTGAAGTTGGATGGTGTCCCAGGGCTGCAGGACTGAGTTATTTGGCAATTATTTGCACCTTTGTCCTCCTGGGTTCTGTTGAGTCACAGAGATACTCCTTGGAGTTTATAACAAACACGCTTTAGAATGAGAAGGAAGGCATGTATATATTTCACATTGGAATTCTCTATCAGATGCTTGATACTTGTCCTCAGCTAATTCAACTGTAGTGTACTCCTTTATCCCAGTGTTTGACCTGCTCCTGCTGGAGCAGTGGATGAGTGTAAGTGGATGCATGAAGATAAATGTGATCAAACGATCTCAGTGAAAGCTGAGAGGAATCAACAGAGGACTCCTTACAAAGCAGAATTATACCAAAAATGCCTAGTTGTTGGGTTTGCTCTCTGTGTCTATTTATACTGGACAGATAGTGTAGTCAGAATTTCAAACATCATTTCATAAATATCAGCGCAACTTTGGACAATGGAGTTACATTTTCTCTTGTTCGTCTTGCAATCAAGATGAAAAAGGGACTACTGAGCACAATAGCACAGTGTCAAATGTGTTAAAATGAAAATAAATTATTAATGATGTTTTATTTGAACAAACTCAGTGCTTTAAAGTTTCTTTCTTGAATGCTGCATCTCAAATGACTTACAGTGGCCACACTGACCTCAGATCCTAAATCAGAGAATTTAACGATATGCAAATGATGGATCAAGTGACTAAGATGTCAGCAATCCACACCTGCAGATAGTGCATACAGTTCTTCTCTGACAGACATTGCATCTTTAGAGGGGCGTTTCTGTGAAGCAGGAGATCCAGCTTTTGTAAATCAGAAACTGCTCTCTCCTTGACGTGATGGTGTGATTACCAAATATAGAACTGGTGATATCTTGCCACTACAACAAAGAATTGCTTCCAGTTCTACCTGGGTTTCCACCAACATACTTATCTCCTCTAACGTGGAAAAATAAACTGTGGAGCAACCTTGAAAAACAATTGATCTCTGCCATAGTTTAGCAGCAATATAAGTAATCATGAAAACAGCAAGCACATACGAACATATTGATGACATACACATGGCAGGCACCATCTTTACAAAAGTAGACTACTGACTTTAATAGAGTTGCTTCTACTTTACATGGGCTTGAAAGATGACCAAATGTCTGGCCATGCACACCAGTAGTGATGTCAGTCACTCCAGCAGGGTGATGCATGAAGAGGAAGTACGCACATGCTATTTAAAAAAACTAGAGAATGTGCTGGTTACAGAACTGGTATGAAAGGTGGGAGGCTGAGAAATAATTCCCAAGTGTGCCCTAGATTTCCTTAGAAAGTGTGGCCAACTCAATACCTGCATGCTGCAGATCTCCATGAGTAAAATGGGAATAACAACTCTCCTTTCCACTGTCTCTTTCAGCTGACTGAGAAGCTCCTATAACCTGAAGGTTCTCTCCTGTTGTATATATGTGTGGGTTTTAATTTAAAGCATCACTGGGAATGCTCTGTACGTGATTCAATGTCATATAACTTTCAGTCATGAACTAAGTAATCTAAAAAGATATTCCTACAGTTTTCTGTTGTAAAGGGTAATTTACTTCTATGAGAAAATACACATTTATATTTTGAAATCTACATATTTTTACTACATTTGAAATATTAATGAGTGATTTTAATTTTAGGAGGAGTTATACCAGATAGTTGTGCTGCCTTTGAGAAGGACCTCAAGAGGTTGGAGAAATGGTCCAAGAGGAATCTCACAAAATTCAGCAAAGGAAAACGCAAAGTCTTGCTCCTGGGGAGGAATAATCCCAAGCACCAGTAGACACCAGGAACTAACTAGCTGGGAAGCAACTCTGCAAAAAAGGGCCTGGGTGTCCTTGTGGACACCATGTTGAACATGAATGAGCAATGTACCATAGCTACAAAGAAGGACAATATCCTTCTGGGGTGCATTAGGAAGAGCATTGCCAGCAGGTCAAGAGAGGGGATCCTTCCCCACTACTCAATGCTACTGCGACCATACCTGGAGTGCTCTTTCCAGTTCTGTGTTCCCCAGTAGAAATCAGACATGGACACACTGCAGTGAATCCAGTGAAGAGCCACTAAGATGATTAAGGGATTGGAGGACCTGATGTACAAGGAGAAGCTGAGAGAGCTGGGATTGTTACACCACAAGAAGAGAAGTCTCAGGGGGATCTTACCAATGTGTTCAAACACCTCTTGGATGGATTTAAAAAGACAGAGTTAGACTCCTCTCAAGAGTGCCCAGTGAAAGGATAAGAGGGAATGGGCACAAATTGAAATACAGGAAATGCAATTTAGACATAAGGAAAACCTTTTTTATTCCAAGGGTGATCAAATTCTGGAACAGGTTGCACAGGGATATTGTAGAGTCTTCATCCCTGGAAATATTCAAAACCCAACTGGACATGTGCCTGAGCAACCTCTTCTAGCTGACCCTGCTTTGAGTAGGGGGTTGGACTAGATGATCTCCAGAGGTGCCTTCCAACCTTAGCTATTTTGTGATTCTGTGGCTGAATGGTTTCTATGCACTTTTCTCAGCTGGGAACACTGGACTCTCACAGTTAAGTTTTAACAGACACTAGGACCCATCATTGTTGCTATGCTGGTAATGTGGTCGTCTTATAGCCCTGCTGTCTTGCATGTAATTTCTGCAAACTACAGGTGTTTTGGGTTTTTTCCTCCTTGTAAAAAAATTTCTTCTCCTTTTCCTCCTTTATCACAACAGTTTATGACATATTATATACAGTGATTGGTCCTATGTCAAGCTATGGTTATTGCAGAAAGAGAAAGGGAATTCAGGAAACTTACTCATTTCCATGTATTCTGGAGTCAGCCCAGTGAAAGGTTCCAAGCTGTAATCAAGATCCCATTGCTGAGGGTCCTTTGATTGGTTGGTGTCTGTTTCCTTTGGCTCAGTTCTTTCATCTTTCAGCTTCCTGAAGAGCTTCTTTAGCTTCCTGAGGAACAGAAGTTGAGATTGAACCAAGTCTCTTTTTTTTTTTTTTCCCTTCATGATTTGGCCCAGGTCTTTTCACAGCAACAGAAAATGTATATCATATTACTTTGGTGCCCCATAGGCTTAGTTTACACCATCCTATGATGTTCTGATGCTGCTTATTGCCAGGTAGGTGACCGGCTGCTGGGGGCAGCAGTTTCTGTTTCCCTGTGTCAAGAGGAAAGTTACCACAGCATAACGCTGTTAAAATGGACTCGAACACAGTACTTCTTCATAATTCTTTCTCTCTAGGTGCATGTTGAATGGGCATCTTCACGAAGCTCAAGCACCTTGGACCTAAATAATATTAGTAATAAGTAACACTCTCAAAAACACCACATGGAGCACCTCTCCCTTAAGAAAGAAAGAAAGAAACAAACAAAATACCAGAAGGTAATGTGATACCTTCATACCACATATCTAGCACTGGTGCACTTTTCTCTCACCATTAAACTTGGGAACTTCTAATATAGTACTTTTAAGGTCAAAATGGCCAGACATGTTGCCAAACAAAGAGGGTGAAAGAATGTACTGAATCCTAAACCTGGTGGACATTTTAGCAGAAAAATTGTCTGGTTTTCAAAGCAAAGGAAATGAGCACCTCTGCTAATAAATCTGCAGCATCTAAAAAAGAAGTGTCTCCAAGATACTGATAGGTTCAAAGACATTTAGGACTCTAAAAATGAATATTATTGACTTAAAGCCAGCCCTGTGGCCACCAAAAGACACCTGCAGCTTTTCAGATTCCAGTGCTCCCTTGTCACAAGCACATGTACCTGAGTTCCTCTAAACTGACAAAAAACGATACTGCTTGTGGAACCTGAATGGCGAAGCACTCTTATATTTAACCAAAATGGTGCTACAACTAATAAAAATAATAAAATATGTACCAATGAAATGTTAAGTATAAACAATGTCTTAATTTTACTAATGATCTTTCATCCTGGAGAAATGCAATTCCCTTGCTTCTACCTAACGTGCAAACAGGGTTCAAACTAATACAGAGAATCACATTCATGAGTGAGTTTCAGCAAGGTCAGCAGAATTTGGTCTCAGAGAGGTGTATCATTCCTGTTACACACAAACAGAAATCCTGCCTTAGTCACTTTGGATTCAGTAAGAAATTATTGCTACAAAAGTGTCACTTGGGGTATATGCAGTAACAGCCTATTCAGTACTACACAGTGCAGCCCATTCTGGAACTCACTGGGGAAGAACTGGAACTCACTGAAACTTCGCTGCAACTTTATTCTAAGCCACTGGAAACTACAGAATTCTATGACTACTAACATCAAAATTTAAACATTCCTTGAACGCTTATGGGAAAAATATATATTTTTGAAGTAATTTTTTTTTTCCTGAGAGTTTACTGATCATGTATAAGGCAAAGTATTGCAGATCTATGTCAGCCCTGAAAAACTCACTTCACCAGGAGTTAGCTGCTTTATGTACTTGCACAACCATATAATCTTCCTTCAGAGATTTCTCACAAGAGTTTTAGAGGTTCTGAATTTTCTTTCAGATATGCCACAGTGTGTATAAAGGTGGAACCACTGTGGAAAGGTGGAACCGCTGTTACGGTGAGACTTGGAAATTCTTAATTTCAGTCAGAAAATATTTCTGCTACCTGAAAAATATATGTCTTGCAAGACCAACTATGCTGGTGAGTTTTCACTGCCTCTGAAGCAGAAAAGCAAAACTGTTTTCTACTATTTCTTAAGTAAATATAGACCGGTTGTCTCCCAGCTCCCATAGATCAGAAAAGATTGTATCAGAGGTTCTCATTTTGACCACATTTTACAATAACATCGTCCATTTTGGCCAGACTATAAATTACTCACATGGGTGAGCAATTATTGTTGCAAGTATTTCTTTGGACCTCTGTAGGAATAGTAGTATCAGTCACTGTCCCACTGAGATGGGGATACAAATTTCACGACACTGACAAATATATGAATTTCATAAGTAGTATAGTCCCAGAATAAAATGAATTCATCTGTAAAATAAGAGTAAAGTATTCTCAGTGCCCCCCACAGATGACATTTTAAAAGCATATGCATCAAAAACTTCATGCTATTTTACCCATTGAGAAATTCCTGCGGAAAAATGCAATAGAATGAGATATTTCTTCAAAATCAAGGAAGCGAAATACAGTTGAATTAGCATAAAACATAAAGATTTATACTTATTTTGTGTCTTCATTTTGCAGATGAACTTTGCCTTTCACAAATATGCACAACATTATTTTATAGTTCTTCACATATGTGCCATATGAGTGAAAATCCAGACTAATTCCAGTGATGTTTTGCCAATAGTGTAAGCAGGGCTCTCCCACAAACTTTTCCCCCACAGCTTGCGATAAATCCTTTGAACTAGAGGTGTGTGGCCTAGAGACAGGAGCGTATGGGGAAATGGTAGGGGTTTCATTTGCACCTTTCAGTTAAGTAGAACCACTTTCTCAGACCCTGGCTTAAGTATCAGGGCAAGACTAGCTGGCAGACACACTAAAGGCTTTCCTGGGTAGGTTTATTGCTTTGTTCCTGAATATACACTGAGCCACACAGGAACACCGTGTCACCACAAGGCTCTACAGCAGCCTGAGAATGACCACAGTGACTGAAGAATTTCCACGTTGACCAGTGCTTACAGGACCCGTTCAATTTCATCACCAGTACGGAGGAAATGGGGATTGGCAGGCACTCTTAAAACAGATCTAGATTGCATCAGGGCCTATCAGTCCCACGATCACAAAGCTACAAAATCCAACAGATCAGCTTTTGTTCCAGGTGCAGCTAAGATGTAGCTCATAAGACTGATGGTAACATCCTCAGTACTTTGGCAATACCCAGATATACTGGGGCTAAGAAAATACTTTCAATACCCAGAATATTCAGTTTTAATAAAAGGATGGGCAGATTTAAAATACTTCAAAAAAAAAGGATTAGATGAATCCTGACAAAGACATTTACCTCCTACATCATGCAAACTCAGTCATTTCAAGACACTAAAATTTCCTTTCTCCCCTCCTCTGCTTTTATGGCAATCAAGGGAACTTGTCTGTGACAGAGGTGATATAGTATTTGCAGGGTAGGAGACAGGGGGCAGGATTTAAAACAATCAAAGAATTCCCAGGATGCTCTTCCACCATATCCCAATTAATTTTCTAATGTGAGGGACTCTCAGAGGACAGTGAACAATAAGTTCAAGACGGTGCTGATTTCTGTTCCAATAAAATAATATGAGCTATAAATGTCCCTCACATTTCCATGGGCAGATGAGGTTGAAGAGCATCTTGCTGTCACTGTGCAGCAGCTGAGATAAAATTTGGGTGTGTTGAGATGTGAAGTCTGTACATGTGTGATCTAATCCTCTGGTTATAGCACCACGGAGTCGAGTTATGGAGTTTAATGCATACACATAACTCCCCTGAGAATCCAGTAACTAAAACAATAGTTGTTGTTTTTAATGTTTATTTGAGAATACACTAAATCCAGGGGTCAGTTACTCGGAATAATTTTTAATTTTTCATCTCACTATCTATAAGGCAGGCATGAGGAGTGGCACCTATAACCATTTTGAGTTAAGCTTTGAAGAATGTTCTTATTTTTATTTTTATGTAATTTTTTAAAGGATCAACTAACTGAAAGCAAGCCAAACTAATTCTTCCAAATTTTCCACAAAAAGTGTACCTTTGTGTCATATCCAAGCATGTGAAGTTTGAGACCAAACAGAAATGTGTCAGAAAGTTAAAGGAACAGAGAACAGGGATTTGCACAGTGTTATTCAGCAGTAGGGCAATGAAAATGAGTTTTGCAGAACTCTATAGCTGCACATATGATTGTGGTATTAAAACTGAGTAAGCTTTTTAAATGAACTTGTGTGAAACCTGTCTTTTAATTTCTCAGATCAACATTTTTAAACAAAGTTGACAGACAATGATAATCAAGAGCTATTTTAGCTTCTGATTTCTGCATGCCAGGCAGCCCCACAAGTGAGAAAGAGGTAGTTTTGCCCATTCAGGATGAGCCTCCGAGAAGCTTTGTGCTGAAGAGGCACAGGCAGAAAAGTTTCATGACCCCACTAGAACTTGTACAGAGAAAACTGTAGAACTGTAGAAAAGCCATTATTTATGGTGCTTTTGTCAGTGAATATCAAAAAGCAAGATACATTCTTAAGGCGACTGAATAGCATGAAGGAAGAATGAAGATCAGGGAGAAAGAAAATGAAGAACAGGTTTTTGTCAGAAGGCTATGTCTAGAGCAGTTAAAAATGATGCTGTAGTTTCTCACAAGGTATTGACACCAAACTATTGTGTTACATAAGAGGTGGGAATGTGGTTTAGTTATGCTGCTCTTAATTCCTAATATAACCAATAAGATCACATTATGTAAGATAATCAGCATCTGAGGAGACCATCCAATTACTACAGGAAAATGCTCCACCCCTGAAGAACCCACAAGCTTTTGAGAAAAAAAGTTGAGGAAAAGAAGAGAGAAATCAAAACCAAAGTGATCCTGGCTGGGCTGCAAGCACACGGTGAACTTACATGAAGCCTTCTTTTAAAAAAACAGAGAGATGGCTCAACTGTTGCTCTATACAGTAAAAAGGAGTAGCAGAACTTGGGGGATTTAGGGGAAGACATGATGATGACTTGTGAAAAATAAGAAATTTGTATAGTGAGACAGAGTGGAACATAGAGGCTGGAGAGGTGGGACAGCTGGGGGGCAGGTTGAAATAGGACAGATTCAGAAAAATAATTTTGTTGACGCAAGTCTTTGCGTCTTCGATGGCTGTGTAGTCCTCATGATGCATCTCCACCAGAGCTCACCAGAAGGATTGGAAGTGAGGATCAGTTTACCAATTTCTCAAGACTCTCAGTTAACAAATGCCCTTGAGTTCTGCAAAGGCAGATCCCTTGTGACAGTCACCAAGAACTGGATTTGAAGTACTGCAAGGCAATACTTTTTAGAACAGAGATGCCAAGAGAGACTCTACATGAAAAGACTGAAAACCCCTAGAATCCAGCTGCCATGGATGATTATTTATATTAGGTGGTTTTTAAAGCTATCCTTCCAGTTGATGCTTTCTCCTTTGTAGCATGATAGAAAAGGGTACAGGGAGAAACCTAGGCAGAAAAGACAATTAAGTTGAGTAGCTGGAGTGCTTGTGTCTATTGAAAAGGAAATGCAGTGACCCAGAATCTTGTGTCCTTGCCTGTAATTTTGTTTGCTGCTTTGGGGAAGGAGCACTGAAGATCCAGGCTTTTCTTCAGTCATATTCCTACAGTCTGTTCACATAAGAAAAGATCTTCTCATACTCACAGACAGGGTGTACAAGAAGGAGGCAGGGAGAGAATGAAAGGACTTTAATCTCTCATTCTGTTCCACAAATTTATGGTACAGTCATATTTCCTTGGCATATTCAGACCTTCTGGATTCTACAGGAGTTTCAGTTGTGTTTGGGATTTATTGATTTCTCAAACAGAAGAAAACAACAACCAAGACCAGGAAAAAAAAAAATAAAACAATCCCATTAATTAAGAATAATTTATTAAAAGCGAAAAGCAACATGAAAGGTAATAGCTATGAAAGGGTGTCTTTAAACTGATTCTATTAACTCTTGGTATTCACATCCAGCATATTTAAGTGCATTTTGAAGTGATGGAAACTGATATTGAATTGAAAGGCCAAAATCATGGTCCCACTAAAGTCAGTGGGAGTTTTGCCGTTGACTTCAATAGGGCCAGAATTTCACCCTAAGGGTTTATCACCAAGGTCAAAGACAGAGAGTAATAAAATAACCACACGGATTTTTTTCAATAAGTTCAGAAAAACAGAACTGAAGAAAAGGAGTCTTAAAGGAACTCTAGGTTAAGGCTTTCAAGCCCTGCAGCCTTTTAGGGTCAATTCCTGTGGCAACAGTAAAAGAATTATGGTATGTGACACATCTGAGTGAACTATAGCATATCTACATCTGTTAAACTTGTGAATTCCAGCCCCACAGAACACACATTTCCATTCAAGAAGCCTTAGTTTTCTATAATTCAAATGTTGTTGCACTTACCTAGCTGTTTTGATATTCTTGGGTGTAGAAATTGAAAAAGAAATCACAGAAAGGTTTAGAAGATCAGCAATTCACATCTGTCATAGCTGTGCAGCAGTTTCTCCAGAAATGTTGAAGGAAAAAGCAAGGATGTGTCCCAATCACCACAAACCGTGCAGGGCTGCCATCTGAAGTTTGATTTCATAACTCCTTACACAGCACTGACCGTGGGTAAGCCAGAATGAAGACATTGAATGATGGTTCCCAATTGCAAGAACATTTGGGGAACTGGAGACATAATGGATGTCTGCTGCCTATAAACTCAGTCTACCATCTACTTAGTATTATTTTTGAGGGAAAGAGACAGCGAATGGGAGTAAGGCTTTGTGATATTCTGCAAAACAGTTAAAATGCCTTGGGTTTTGTGGTGAATGAAATCAAAAGGTATTCTGAAAATAATCCTGAAATCCCGAGATTTCAATAAGGAAGAAAACTCTTTTGATCTGGATCATCATATAACTTAGCAGAGAGATACTTCCATGTTACAGACATATAGAGGACAGTTCCAGATTCTGAAGAACAAATCACCATTTATGATAGTCCCTTCTGCCCCTTCATATGGGTAGGGTTGATGGCAGCACTCGTGCTCTGCCCTCAGTGAAAACACAGGGAGCCAGTGGAAGAATCTGTGTTATTCACTCTGACTCTCATCCCCTTCAAAAAGGCACAAGGCAAGGGGAAAAATAAATGCAGCTGCTGAAACTGGAGATAGAAAAGACTGATCTATCTTTCTGCTACAAGAGGACAGTTCATCACACTGTATAGCCTGTGCAAAAGTAGACACAGGAAACTAAAACAAGGGCCCAATGAAGACAGAGATATCCTGGGAAGGAAAATTAAAAACTTATTGGTAGAAAAAGGATGATCAAACAGAGGAGATGAGCTGACTGTAAGAGTTGACCAAGGAAAATAGGTAGCAGAATAGAAAGAATAGCACACAGTAGGAAGCCAGACGAGAAGGCTGGAGGGCAGAGATCGAGGGTATGTTTACCTATACATGTCACATCTCCTAACAACAGCATGTATAGACGCAGTAGATTACATGTGAGACACAGACATGCCAGAACTGCTACTTGTGCAACACATGCATGTTTGGAGTCCCTTTTGGTCTGGGTTTATATGTGTTCAACAGACCTATACACAGCCCTCTGAAAATCTGATTGATTGGTACTCAAAGTGGTCTGTGTTCCTCTGTATGTGGAGCAGATGAAGTAGAATAGAGCACCACTAAGGATCCTAGTCCAAACCAGCAGAGTGGTCCGTGCAGAAATACAAGCCTAATTCTGATTTAATTAAGTGTTCAGTAAAGCACTGTGCTTCTCTTGGTGCAAACAGGTCCGGTGAGAAGGGCCGAGCCCTACAGATACACACGTGATTTTCTTGAGAATGTAGACAAGCAAAGGAAAACCAGGTGTGCTTATTTCAGGATGACAAGATAGCATTGTGACTGAAATGAGGTATTTCTCTGGGAAGGAGAAGACCAAAGTATGTTTTTACGCAGTTATTCAGTTTTTAAAACTGAAGCCGCCATAGGTTGTTGGCAGAACTGTGAGGGAGCAGAAATGAGGGAGAAAAATGGGATGAAATTGTCACATTCTTGCACCAAGAGTTGCAGTGAGGGAACTGAGAAATAATTTGACAGGAATTTTCTGTTTGGACTGGATCGGCCTCTGCCTTCATGAATCAAAAATAATAAATAGAGTATTTCTAACATCATAAAATCCCCATTAAAAAAGTCCAGTAGCAGTAAGTTTTTGAAAGACGGGAAAAAAAATCACACCAGGTTTACACTGAGAAAGCTTTAAGCCTTCAACATGTCAGATATTTTGGGAATGATTTACCACCCTTTTCTCAAAATAAACTGTAAACTCAGTGAAATGTAGACAGAAAACAGGCCTCCCTATTGAACTTTGACACAAGAATAATGAAATATTTGATTTGTTTGGGAATATTTTTTTGCTCCCTATTTAAATCACTTCCAAAAAAAAGTTCTTGCTAGGGAAAGGGAGGAAGGCTCATTTTAAAAACATTTCATAATCTTTCAAGAATCACTCATCTTGGTTTCTAGTTAGCATCTTCAAGGCCTTTCTTATGGATGTGATCCAAAAGCTACTGACACCAGAGGTGAAAGTTTCTGACTAACTTCAGTGGAGTTGAGGCTTGTGTGTAAGCCAGACTCTTCATCTAATACAACATTTCACAGACCACTGCCACCACCAAGGATGTTTCAGTGAAAAGAACCGAGAGCAAACCTCCCAAGAGGCAGGAGCAGGACATCCTCAGCGGATTCTCAGTGTCTGAAGATCCTCTTGGCGCTGGAGACAGACCAAGAAAGATTTCTTGCTGTCTTTGGAGCAGAGGACACTGTGCACTAAGCTTTCTGTGGCAGAGAGTCACTGAGCAGCATGTTAGCATCTCTCCCATACTCTAGCTCCTCCATCATACAGCCACATACTGACATACAGGCACCTTAGAAATGTGTGGATTTCATCTGTAAACCCATAAAACAGTCATAGATCAAGTAATACATTTTAACATCTTTTATGAGCTATTGCTTTTCTCCATGCCATCTCTCCTCCACTTTATACTAATTTGTATTCAATGCTGCAACTCTGAAAGCTTCTCTAAAACTTCCCAAGAGATCTATCATACCTTGCCTGTTTTCCCAGGTTTCTAAAATTAATTTAGATCAATTATTTAATATATTCAATCACTTTCTTTAAGCCATTTACTGCAGATATAGCCAATTATTCAACATAAAATACAGCCAGATCATTTCATCACAACCAAAAACGTGATTTATCATCACATTCAATTAGAACCCACTGAAGTCAGTGGCAGAAGTCCCATTCAGCTGAATAAGGATCAAGGCTTTAATTTACAGTGTCATAGGAATAATGCATGGTAATGGAGAAGGCTGGGATACATACGGGATTCCAATTTCAAACAGGTTGTTTTGAATCAGTTGTTTTCCAAGCATAATGATGCTCAGCTGAATGCAGAGCTCCATCAAACAGCCTCCTGGAGCACACTGTAATTAAACAAAACCGTAGAGTGTGAAGGGAGTAGAAGAATTAATTTAAAAGTACCCACTTGGAAGAGCTATTGATGTCTATATGTGTCTGCCACCCGTGCCACCAATTTGTGCAGGAGCATGGAGCTCATTGATCATTGCAGTTCTACCCTTAACAAGGTATTTCATCTCCACTCATAAAACTGCATTATGGAAAATATGCAGAGCTCTGAAATAACTTAATGTGCCCAGGGGCTACTATATTTCCTTTTAAAATATTTACTATATAATCAATGTAATAAACATAATGCAGTATCACCAGTACTCTTCCAACCTGATGTCTCCCAGGGGGGGAGAAAGTCTTCAATCTTGCAAAGACTTATGTGTAAGCTTTATTGTAAAACCTTGAGCACGTCTATTGATTTTAAAGGGAATACCCACAGCAGTTAAAAGGAATTTTTTAAAAAATAAATGTTTACAGGTTTAGCACAAAATGGCTATAGTTTTTTAGGCTACTAAAATTGCTATGCTTCTAGTGATTTACAGAATGTGAAGCCAGATTCAAATTCTGTCTCTGCCACAGGTCTCCCACTGACCTTGGTCAAATCATTTAATCTGTTCGCACCATAGTGCTCAGTTGTAAAGCATAGAAATGGTGAAGCTTCACCTAAGATAGACTGCAAAGTACTCAGAACTGCAGAAAGAGAGAAGATACAGGTGCCCCAGTGGGAAAATTTGGGGGTTGTCTATTTATGTTGAAGATCTAACATCTTGTTTTAACATGTTTTCTATTTTTACGTTATTGTCTAAATTCCAGTGAATACACTGCATGATATCTCTTTTTGTGAAGGATTTTTTTGTTTGAATTTCAGATGTACTTACCTCTTCCATTCGATAACCATCAAACACATATACATAATGTCCAGGACGGCCAACAAATCTGAAAGCAATAACAATATATGAAATAATATAAAAATAGGAAAAAAGTTAACTTTAACAATGTAACCATTCATTCATATTACCTAAAATATTTCAGAACTAGCTACTTCAACATGAATTTTAAGAGACTCGACTCCTATTCAACTTCGATTATTTAAAATTATTTCAAAGTAGTAGGCCTCTACAAATGCTTTTCTACTACATCTTGATGAAATAATTTTAATAAAATATTTTTCTGTGCTCTAACATAATAATCTCCCTCTCTTGATTAGAGATCACAAAATAAACTGGGAAAACATATCCTAACTCACATTCTCTTGCATCTGAGTAATGCCCTGAATAGAGTTATTTACTCATCTATACACAGTGAAGGGTCTTCTGACTACACAGGGAGAAACAGTGAGATTGATTTTATTATAAACATACAACACAAAAAAAAAATGGTTAAAAATGAAAGAAATTGGTGATATTTTTCATTAATGTCTTACAATATTTAAAACCACTTGTAAAATGTATCATTAATTCTTAAATCAATGATGTTGAATAGGATTACTGAAGAGTATAGATTAGTATACTTTACAGCCCCCAAAAGGAACAGAAAAATGGTCTGAAACAGAATCCAGAAGATGTTTTAAACATTTTTGCCAAAGTTTTAGCAAACAATCATTTTAAGCTTCCCATTTAAAAGCATGTATTATACTGTGGATAACTGAGTCCCAAAGGACAACGATCGTGAACCCATAGGAAGTCACACTTATTTAGCAGGACAGCTGAATTAGCTTTTTGGTCAATCCATTCATTTGCCAAAACATGCAACTTCCAGTTGACTATAACAATTTCTTAATTTAACTTGATATGAGCGAATAGTGCAAAATGTTGAGAAAGTAGTAGAGAAAGTAGTTCCATAATTGTAAATTAAACAGGAAAATCTTTCTTAACTAAGTGATGGTTCAAGAAAAATTTGCTAAAATGTGAAAAGTGAAGACCTGTAAGCAACATTGTTTACTCATAAATGCAACACCCTTTTTAACTAAAAGGAATTATTTTTTGAGGTGTGGATTATTCTTATTTTAGAAAATGAACTAAAATGGTTGCATTTCAGAACAATGCTCTACTTAGAAGAGAGACAAGACAATACTCAACATCATGCCCTGCTATTCAAAAGAAAGCTTTAGACAACCATGTTTATTTTTCATAGCTGGTGAAGGTGGACAGTCCCAGGCTTAGTTATGTAGCCCTTTGTGCCCGTTTTTAAACACAGATCCACTAATATAGACACATATATACGCACATGAATATCTATATACTTAAATATCTATATGTAAAGGACATTTATCCTACCTTCCTTTAAAAAAGGCAACATAAAAAATTGGTGCATAAGAATTCACAAACTTGAGTAAGAACGCCTTCAAAATCAGTCTCTCCTCAAAGGTTTTCTCTGTTTTTGGTACCTCTGGCAGGGGGGGAAAAAGTAAACCAGAGAAATCAATTAGTAAATATGTAAACATCCCTGATATCTGCAAATACAACACTAAACTCCAAACTTTGAGCTCATACTGTTTTTCTCTTTTACTTTTAATTTGTACCAATGCACAATACCTCTGTTACTGACTCCTTATTTCCAGAGAGTCCTTCCAGATTTCCAGATGGAAATTGAAGATTCTTTGATAGAAACATTAATAATGACAACATAATGACCTTGATTCTCTGATAGACCTCTGACAGCTTATCCCAAGTTACTCACGGTTGTCTGTCCAGTACCCTGGTGACAAAAAACCTAACAGATCCTGACGCCTGGTCTGGACCTGACAATACCTCACTTCTTTTCCAGTCTTTTTCAATGCGTTGCTGAGAGACCTGGGCAGACCCTATCACCTTCCCCTGCTTTAGGCCACATCTGTGAAATCTTAGCACAAACCTCCTCTGTCATTTACTGTGACATCTATTATATTATTAACTATATAATATAATTAAATAGATTTTATTAACATAATGTATATATTATTATTAATAATAATAGATAAAAATAATTATTATATATTTACGTGGTTCTACTATCTATCTGGAGTTTGAAGAAAAAAATAATTGGCTCTTGATATTCAATTGCATAAAGCTAAAGCAGTATAAATGGCTTTAATACGTATAAGCATACGCATCTTAACATACATAAGTTTATCAGTTACACAAGTGAAATAACAAAGCATTAATATTCTCAATTTATGAATGATGAAAGCAAAGTACAAAGACTTTCATCCAGAAAAAACACCTTAAAAGCCTTCTTAAATCTGTGTGCACAAGCCTTTTTTCTATGAGATTGCTAATGTGCTTAACGCTAAAACCAAGACTAAGTACCTTTCTGAATAAGGCATTAAGTGAATTGTCAACTGCCATGCAAAATAAATGCACATTTTTACTAATGCTTCTCCATTCACTGTATATATATTCTACTTTTCTAGACTTCTTTAGATAACTTGTAAAAATGTGTTTTAAACATTTTCAGTATTCATTACTCCGTTCCCAGATTTATTTCCAATTTCTATGGAATTTTCTAGAATACATAGGTATGAGACAGAGGCTTTCCCAGTTGACAATAGGATCTTTTTTTAAAGATTCTAAGTGAGTTAAATTCTTGTATTGCCATGCTCATCCTGAGCTGTTAACTAATGTGAGAGCAGGTAATTGTATTGTGGCATATCCTTGACTGCATTTCTGTAGCATAATGGAAGTGTGAAATAGTAAGGTAGATCCAGAGCTCTGCCTTTAAGAACTTCATTAAAAATACTGCTGTACTTGTACAGTTTTGTTTTGGGGCATAATTTGGGTGTTTTGGTTGCTCTGGGATTTGTTCTTAAAAAAGAAGCATGTTGTTTATTTGAGCACTAAAGCAAAGCTCCAATGAGTCCTCACTGCCCAGCTTTATTTGTGATACTTTCAACCAGATTTTCATAAAAGGTCAATACACAATCTGGTGAGCCCTAAGCCATCATTCACCTATACATATAGAAAAGCTTCGTTAAACCTTCAAAGGATTTGAACAATTTGTAGATGACCCCATATGCTGGAGAGATCCTCAGGACAACAGCTCAAAGCAACAGGAATATCAAGTAACAGTGGGGCAGCTTTTAATTTGAAGGAGAAAAATCCTAGCCTTTCCCTTATGGAGAACTCCCACAAAGATGAGCTCAGACCCTGGATGAAAATTTGCACACCGTATATGGTTCCAGAGACTCACCCAGCACTTCACTCCCTCCCCACACTCAGATATACTATACCATACCAATAGAGGCATGCATAGAATTTGTCCTCTAGCTAGAGGAGACTGCTACACAAGAAATGCATCCAGCCAGAATAGATGCATTAGTAAGAGAGAAAACTTGCAAAAAAAAAAAGAAAAAAAGATACACTCATAATGTATGGCTGGTTGTGCAGCATGTTACACCAAAATTGGGCAGCTGAAAGTTTCCAGGTAGAGAATGAGCTGAGATACCTGGGTCACGGGCCTTAGTTCACTGAAGGAATTGCTGCCTTTATAAGACACAAACTCAAATAATTTTGATTTTATACTCATTTGACTGGTTCTGCCTTGACCTAAGTGAAGTTACAAGTGAGCAAATGAGTTGTAAATCAAGTCTGACACCACCTGATTATTGAAGATGACGTAATCAACCTCAGAATACCAGGATATAATCTGCTCTTTTGCTGGTCTGATCTGGGGTAAGGGGGCGTCCGTTCCCTGCTTTGCTGGATCCACACAAGGTGCGTGAGGTCCTAGAGCATCTTCGACAAGCTCTCTGTATTGATTACAACAATACTACTACTTTTTTTCCCCCAAGCACTGACTCAGCAGGTATTGAGGCAGATGCATTACTTTGATCCTATGAAGAATGCAATTGCTATCAGTGGTACTATTCTTGTGTTTACAGATGTACTTAATTTTTCACTTGAGCAAAGATTCAAGTGTGCTTGAGGTTGGAATAAAAACCTATGCTGTCAAGAGCTGCTCCTCCAGCTCAACAAGTGTGTTCCTCAACTTGTTGATTAACTGCCGTGTGAAAAAATAATTGAGTATGTTTTGCTCTGCTCAGCAAAATGAAAGTTCACAAGGTAAGGAGCATTTATCAGGATGAATGAATTGCAATTTTTTTTTAACATTGTGATTACAGTTGGCATCTGAGCCTAGCACTGGAGAAAGCTGCCTGAATGAACTTTCTAACTCATGTAATTTGTGGCACTAGAGATTACTCAGATGGATCCTTCTTAAAGAAAACATCTGATGGCTAATTAGGAATGCTGCCTAAATAAAGATAGCAGGATTAGAATTAAATGCAAAGTGACAAGGGGAGAATAATCACCAAAGAAGAAATTCTTGTTTCTCTCACAATTCAGAGAGGTGCACATTTCAAAGGGAGAGATTTTGCTTCTTTGCTTCCCCAGAGAGGCAATGGCAGTGGCTTGCACTTCCCAACTTTTGCCTAGAAACTGCCAGAGAGAATAAGTCTGGCTTTCATCTCTTCCTACTCTTTTCACACAGCAGTGCCGTGCCTTAACAGTTGTGCACTTTCTTACCTGGGCAGGTGCAGTGGACAGAATTGATCAGATTGCACACAGTCAGCAGCTTGTCAGTTATATGAAAGCTGAAAATCTGGGAACAGTTTTGGCCTGGACAGTAAGCCTGAGCTTCCTTATGCCACTAGAATAGAGTTCATTTGTGTAACCCTGATACATTCTGCCCAAAGCTGGATCGAAACAGAAGCAAACAAATTAACACCATATGGTGGCATTCTGTGAAAATGAATTGCTTTGTCTTAGCTTCTTTCAAATACTTTACAAATTTAATCTAAACTATCAGGCTATTCTTACTGGTAAAACCACAGGACCATATTTCAAAAATTCAGATTTTGACATCTATTATGAAAGCTACAAAACTTTAGTTTATGGTGTTCTTCAGAAAATAAGACTAAAATAGACATTTTCACTTGTGACTTTAAAAGCGTCTTGAGAATGTGAGATAAAAAGCATAAGTCTTAAGACTTCCTAAATTTTTAATCTGAAATCTGCTAGTTCCAGCCAGCTTCACATCACTGTAGGTTTTACAAGAAGGGAATCTGCAATTTTGAATGATTGAGTCAGGCTCCAATTATCAAAAAGTTTCTAATTTGGATGCCTAAGTTTAGACACCCAAAATTGACAGGTAGAGCGTGTACTACAGTTAAAGGCATCTGTGGTTGCTGATTGATTTTCAGTGTTTTGAGTAATTGATTTTACGTTCCTAGGCTTCGAAGCATCTAGAATTAGAAGTGATGTATAAAAATGTGGTAAACAATACTTAATGACAGCAATAAGAATTTCATGTTAGGGCCTTATCAGCTAACACCTTTGGCCTAATTTACATAACAAAACAAAACTCCCACATAAACCCCTATCAGTAAACATCTTTGACCTAATGTATATAACAAAGGAAAACTCTAGACTAAACCCCTATAGTAGTCAAAGGACTGACTTGCCTCTAAAAGATTTAAATACATTGCCAGGTTTGTAATAATACAAAAACATTAAAAAAAAAAATAATTCCGACCCCTAACTGAAATAGCTATTATTATTAAAAAATCCAGCCCAGACATGCCATATAATGGCAATAAAATCCTTTGAGTGGTAAGGACCTGGTAAAAATCACAGCAGCAACATAACATGGTAAACCTTTGCCAGACTAGCTTTGCCAGAGCCAGCAACATCATTGAAACAAACCAATGACTTTCAATAAACCAAGCTCCTAGAGGTAAAGACATATATCAAAATACACACCAGGTCAAAAATTCTCAACCAGCTCTAGATAAGTGGATCTTGGCCCAGAGCCAATGTAATGCAGAAATACCAGCTGAGATCCTGGAAATAGCACAGCTGCGTTAACATGGCATTATGGCCAGGCTAATTAGTCCTATTAGTGGCACATTGCATGTTGCAGCTTAGACCCCTAGTTCAGAGAGGCATGTCTGAGCATCTTACCCCATAGGCCTGAATATTTTCACTGGCACTCTTTAGTGGGAAATATTCCTATTAGAACCTCCTTGCATACTCTCGTGTCAATACATGTAACGTACTAATGAGGAATGTGGTGAGATAGTTTTACCAATTTCTGTCAGCCATTTGGCAACAGCTCCATAAATTTCATCAAGTATAAGTATCACAACGAGGTTAATGATGACAGCAGTTGCGGTCACAGTCACTCGAACATTTGATCTGGTTGTCTCCTTTGTGCTGAAGGACAAAGCCGCTGCTGTTGTGATTCGGTATACAATCACACCAAACACTGCTGAAAACGTCAGCATAATCTGCAAAGAAATGTGCAGATAGATTAGCTCAAGTTTGATACTAGCATTTAAACAGAAACTTTGACTGATATGTTGGGTTTGTTCCATGAATTGGCATTATGTGGTTATTTCTTAGCGCAACAATAATACAGGGATAATCAAATTAAAATGTGAGAATTCAAAACTCCCTAACAGAGACATAAATGAAGAAACTGGATGCAGAACTCTGAACTGCCACAACAATTCTTGAAGATGGGCATGCTCTCCCTGATTAAAGCTCCACACGTTATTCATGCCATACTGGTGGAACGCAGGTAGTTCAGGTCCAAATGCAGGTATTAAGCAAGGTCTTTTATTTGGCAATAGATTCAGATGGCTTGGCCTGAAGGGCCTACTTGTATGTGCAGACAAGTAAATAGGCTTTACTGGCTGAAACAGCTTCAGCTCTGCACAGCAGAAGTGGCACCTTACTCTTCAGTTGTGTTTGCTCAACTCTTGCCAAAAATTAAATTTAAAAAAAAAAAAAAAAAAAAAAGTAAATGTTTACCTTGATATTATTCTTTTAAGACTGACCTAAACAGGGTTACTAGGGCTTCACTTTACATTTCTGTCCCCAAAATCAGTTAGTAGCCCAGTATCCTTCATGAGCTGTCTTTGACCCACGAGATAAAGAAAGTCAGCCCTGCTACTTAAGGTCAATTTCCCACAAGAATAATTTGAATTTCACAGGGTTGTGGTATCCTGGTTTCAAAAATACCCCACCCCACCATGAAAAAAAATCAATAAAATAACAATAAAGTCCAGAAAATTTTCATAGCCTAGGCAGGAAAGGGGGAGAGGGTACATTTTTCTCTTCCATTTTTGCCGTTGGCAAGAATTCTAATATACATTCCTTATTTTAGGTAAAACAACTTGAGATCCTCAGATGAAAGAGACTACCTAAATGTTAAAGATTAGATTATTGCAATTATTTCAATGGGCCTAGGGGCCCAGATTCACAATGCAGGTTTAAGGAAATTTAAGTCATTTTAATGATCCACCAATAATTTGTTGAATTTCTGTATACAGAGGAAGGTTGTCCTATGAAAAATACTGTTGCAAAAGAACTAGAACAAGAATGAGAGCTATACTAAAGGTTGCAGATGAAAACTGGGCACACTTAGTTTTAATGCAGAACTCATAAACTTACTAAAAATAACAATTTGGAGGAACTCCTGGAGATATCAAATGAAATTCACAAAGACATTTAGTGAGAAAATAGTAATAAAATGTTGGATGTAGTAAAATATTTAATTTTGATTGTTTAAAGAAATGTTTCAACTTTAAATGAAATGTAGGTGAATGATGAGTTTTTGCTTCATGCTAATATTTTTAATTCAAATACTGGTTTTAAAGAAAAAAGTCCAAACATAAAACACTTCGAAAATGTTTCAAATGGGGAAAAAATGATTTCCTTTCTTTTTGTAGTTTTCATTGTGTTGGGAAAACAGTTCTAATTTTTCTGCCTATTTTTATCTTTTTTTCACTTACCTACTAAACATACAGAAAAAAAATCTGATTCATGTTGAACTATGTGCTCAACTCTTGCTGTGACAGAAGTGGTGCAGGAACAGATCAGAACTTTTACCTAATTTGCCCATTGCAGAAACTATTACTGGAGTAGAGAGTAATATCCCCAACAAAGAGAGAAAACAAAAAAGCACCACCTGGCAGTAATCTAATTCACCTTCCACCTCTACAGTCACCTTAAGCTTTTTTCTTTTTCTTAGTTTGGGTCACAGATTTCTTCCTCTTTATCACCTTCCAAATACTCTTTTCCTGTTTCTTTCCCATCTGGATTTCTTTGAAAATTTTACTATAATGGTGAACAAGGAAAACCAGCAAAGTAAACTTGTATGTAACTCTCTGGAGATGAAGAGCTCTCTGAGCCTCCACAGACACCTATCTCCATAACAAGCTTCCACTTAGAAATGCTATCTTAACTGTACAGGAAGAAAAGTCATCAAGGACAGCCATCACTAAACAGAGAAAGAGGAAATTTCAGGTCATGGAGGTTGAATAGCATACTCTTAAACCTGAACAAAGGATTCAAGGGAACCATAGCAATGAGGAAGATTATTGGAGGATGAGATACTATCAGAGGCTTGCACTATTGAGGCCTTTTCAATCCATCCAGTGCCATAGCAAAACGTACAAAGTTACCCCAAAAATATGCTCTGTTTGTTTAAAGAACAAAGATATTGGTTTTGCAAAAGCACCAGGGCTTCAGAAAGTACTCGGTTGCCCAGCTGTTTTTAAACATCTGCTTAGACACAGATGGAAAAACACTCCTTTAGGAGTCTTCATTATCTATGCATCCAGCAACAAGAGAAAATTGAGGAGGACTTGTAGGACTGCACAGTAACTGAGAGCATAGTTCTCACTCCCCAGATAGTCACTGGGAGGGAGTGGTTCCTGTATCTTCACAGCGTTTCTCCAGTTCCTTACAATACCTTTTTTGCCCAGATTCCAGATCAGATGGTCGCCTTTCATTCAACTGCTTACTTTGGCTTTTGTTGTCATTGTCAACTTTTCATCTGGGCTGTTCTGTCTCCTACCATGGCAGACAGTTTCTTCACTGAATATCTAAACTAGTCTGTTAAGGACCGAATTGTTTAGAAACAGATGTAAAAATTGGCTGCAGAAAAGGTCACCTACTGAGCCTGGTATGAACGAAGACAAACAGGAAAACATACTAGATCTGAGAAGGAAGCTATAAAACCCCATGGGCTAGACTGATACCTTCATCCAAGTAGGATAACAATTTAATGTCCAAATAGTTCTTTAGCTCCCCAGTGGGGCTATTCTAGAGTCAAGTATTATGCCATGTGAGTAAGAATAGGGCAACAGGGTCCAAAAGAAGGAACAGGCTGAAATCTTGTGCCATGACATTAATTGGTTTTCTTCCTTCCTCTGACTGAGCCACATGCAATGAAGACAAAGAAAGGTTCCAGTGATGGCAATGCTCCATGTCATCCTGCTCTCTTCCAGCAGCTATCAACGTTTTCATCACAAACTCAGAAATCTTCGCCATGACATGTACCTTCTAAATGTGGAGTTTCTAAACTGTGACATATGCTGTTACTAATCACACACACGCCAAACCTGTATATGCCCAGCTGAGTCTAGACCTCCACATACCACTGGTCTTACTGGGCAAAAATAAGACTTGTGGACTTCTGTGCTAAAAGACATTGCTTAAATCGAGGTTGGATCTTCTGCCTCCTCTGCAGCCAAGTGAGGCTTTGTGTACAACAAAATTGCTGTGACCAGATTTTAAAGCATCTAAATGTGTAGAATTATCTGGTGGTGTAAAACACCAAAACTGATTGGGCAAGAGAACCAAATCCAACATTTTTTTCAACCCACACTTTTAAAGAAACCAACAGCATACCTAGCTTAATAAAGACAGAGGAAAAGCCAGAAAGGAAAAAAAAAAAAAAAAAACAAAAACACACCGTTCTTGAAAGAGGATTCACAAAAATGAAGTATACAAAAGAAGTGTGCAAATGAAAAATAAAGAGAAAACGTTTTACAGTAAGAAAACCATTAGCAGGGTCAAGAATCATCAGGGACAGTATGGCATGTAAACTGGGGGACGGAGGGACAGAACACAGCTACATCATTCTATAACAATGTAGACATCTTCATGGAAAATACCTGAGGGTTTGCGCTGCCAGACCCTTTGGGCCTGGAAAAGGTAATATTAAGACTTCAACAATCACTTCTGCAGCACTAGAAATTGCAGCCCGTGTGTGTGTGTATCTGTGTCTGGTTCTTCTATGTCTGTGTGCTGTATATGTGCACATGCACACATAAATTCAAGATTTCATCACCTATTATGTATGTAGTGCTTACAGGTAAAAGAATTAGTCTGTGTGAATAATAATAACGGAGGTAGATGAGACCAATTTAGTCTCCTCAGTGTGATTCTATTGCACAAGCTGACAGCAAACTTTAGTCTGATGTTTCCAATTCCTGTTTAACTAATCTAGCAGGAAAAAAAAAAAGAAACATTACATACAGTAAAGTGTAGATTGTAATCTCCACATGGGAAAGCAGAGCTGGCTCTACCTCATCAAGAGCTGACTTGAATTTCATGCATGGTTTGTAAGTTGTCTCCTGTAGATGCTTACATCTTACTAATGTTCAAAATACCCTAAAAAAATCATTGTGACCACTTCTCCAAATGGTGAAAACCAGCATAGTTCCACTAGAAGTTGAAGAACTGGAGCTCTACGTTTTACCTTTATAAATCTCTCTGAGATGTTACAGTAAGCAGGAAGTGTAATACATAGGCTATGACTCAGGAAAGCACTTTAAGCTCATGCTTAGGGGAGATTTAAACATGTGGTTAAAGTCAAGAGCACATGTAAGCACCTTGTGTGCAAAAGAATGACTTGTAAAAATGAAATCATGGCTATATGCGTAGTCATATTCAGTATACTCTGCTTTAAGCAAAGTCCCAACTGATGCCAGAGGTTCTGTCTAAAAAAAAAATGCTTGATATGGCCTCAGGACAATAAACTCACTTAAAATGTTCTAAGTACATACATATATATGTGAATGACACACCTAATATGTACAGAAAATATACTTAATATACAATATATATATCTTCATAAATATATACACATGTATTTATAAAAATGTAGACATTAATTTGACTTCATTGTAAATATAAAATGGTTTTCATTGTCAGAAATAGAAATTAAATCTTCACAGGACATCTGTTGCAGTATATGCAAATTCCAGTATATTAGAAATGCACTTATGTATTTTAAAATAATTTAGTCCCTAAGTAAGTTTCCCATGCCAGATTCTCCTGTGGTGTAAACCAGCATATTTCATTGCCATTTTATACTGGCTCTAGAAGTGAATACATGCTTTCATTCAGTAATTTCTGTAACCAGAGGGATAATGGGATGCTTAGCAATGTAATTTAAGGTTTATTAGCCAGGCTTTCCTATTGCTATTTACAAAGTCTAGCAGCTTGATGATGTGTTTATGGTCTGTTGGAAATTTCGCTAGGACAGTGGTGTCCACACTTTACAGTTGGCTGACCTGCACACCTTATTCTTGTTCTCAAGTGAGGATTGTATACCGTGGTCTTCCTCGACTACAGTATAGTACATCCCTGAATGTGTGTTGGACACGTACTTCTCAGCAACATTCCACCTGTATGTCACCTATTCAGTAAGCTCACCACTTCTATATGTCATTTGGACAGAGCATAGGCAATACTATACACACAAGCAAGTACACAGTAGGCTTCCCTTTATCACATAATGGAGGATGGAGTAGAAACCAAGTAATGAGCTGCTGTCATTACAGCAAGTCATCTAGCCAACAGCCCTCTCATAAGCAGCCTTTGGAAAGAGACAATAAAGCTGGAGGTAGGCATTGAGCTCTACCAGTCTTCCTAACAGGACACATATTTCTCACAAACTGCAGGTTATAACCCTAGCTTTCCTCAGATTTTTAGCAGCTTTGAGAATACTAATTCATGATTCCACTCAAGATGCTCATTGCAAAGTTTCTCACACCTAATAAATGTGCAGAAATGCAGATTATATTACCATAAATAAAATCAATCCAAAATTTGTTGCATATCCAGGCATACGGTCACTCCATGTCAGCTTCTCTTCATCCTGTGACAAAACACAAAGAAACTAATAGACATTACAGAACTGTACAATAGCAAATACTGGAGTTAGTAAGATCTTTTATTGAAAAATGTTTTCAATTCCCCTACTCCTGTTGTAATTTTGAAGATGATTATAAGATTTAGAACACTGATATTTTAAAGCAGACTTTAATTTGAGAGAAGACAGGGTAAGAGGTTAAATAAGATATATAGAAAATGCCTGCAAAAATCAGAAAGTGTGTGTAACTATGATTTTAATATTTGAAGAAATGTATTCAGCTCTTACTAAATTTCATAATATCAGGAGTAAGCCCTGAGATTCACTATAATTTACATTTAGACAAAGCAAGATTCAGACATTTATTTTCAATTGCTTCTTATAAAACTTCAGAAGAATAGTGCCTGAGACAGAAATCATGAAAAGGACGATTACTACCATTGAACACAGATTTTTTGTCTAATGATTACCTTGGCCAAATGTGGCCCCTAAGATAGTTCTTGCAAAGACACCCTGATCCTTCTCCTGGTACTTGGTCTATAGAAGAGAGAAACTACAAAGGCAAGCCCCCTCTGTGATCTCTGCTGCCAACCCTGTTTTCTTCATGTGCAAACAGCATCTCTCTCTTCATTGCATAATTTAAAGCAACTGTGATCAGTGAAATCTAGTATGCTTTTACTCTCCCCACACAAACCTAACTCCATCTCTAGCAACGTGTACATCTAAAGAAGATATTTGAAAGTAGATTTATATAAGAAATACGATTCCTTTCTCTCAAAATAGGTTTCTTAAAGTAATAATAAGGTCATTACTTTGTTGAAGTTAAACTAAAACTATATAATCGAATTAACTAAGGACACAGAGCCAGCTGCTGTTTGCATTTCTGTGAACCACCGTTGCTATCCCATGGACTAGTACTTCACTTACATTGGAGTTAACCCAGTTATTCTGAATTTAAATGAATTTAAATCAGATTAGAATTAAGGTCAAAGGTTTCAAATAAACCATTTCTAAGGCACAATTGTCCTCAGATAAAAATAAAAATACGGAAGTATTATGCCTTTGTAAAAGGCTTTCCCAAAGAAGCACTAGGAGTACAGTATATACTCCAAGTGCAGAAATGCAGCTGTGAATTTTCTCATGGAGTTTACAGGGATGTGGAATTAGACCAAAGACATGATCCTGTCTACATAACCATTGCCATTGTGGTGGTGCCTCAAACACTGTGGAAAGTAGCATTACTCAGCATCCCCTCTTCTCAGCTCAGCTGTTCAAACAGGCAAGTCAAGCATGTCTCCTGTGGGAGAATGCTGGCAGGACTGGGCCATAGCAAACCCAAGCAGAAGCACAAATAATTTGGCCCAATGTATGCAGTACATAAATACTCCATACAGTACATAAATGGAGTCCATCATTTAGCTGGAAGCTACTTTAAAAAGCATTTCTGTGAAAGCACAGATGCATTTCATTTCATTTTGGCTTTTACCACTCAGCAATTATACAGGACATAAAGAAGGTCTAAGTGAATATACTCCAAGGAGGCCTGAAGGACACCACATCTAACAATTTCACTAGGGGAAAAACACTAAAGAAGTAAAACGGCAGAATGCGTTAATGCTAGCCAAAGCAGTTAAAGAAAAAAAAAAAAATCTTTTATAACCATACTGAAGTGGAAAGAGAAACTTGTGATTTATACAAAAGGGCCAGGAACTGGCAAAAATTACCAAGAAAATTACTTCAAAAATCTCTCTAGCAGTAAGAGTTTTGGAAAATATGAAACCATAATATCAAGATCAAACTTTCACATGTCATGAATCATGCTCGCCAAACCCTGAATTGCAAAGTGACCAAGGTTTTTCATGTTTTGTGGGTTTTTGTTCAATATTTCTGGTGATGTAAGACATTTACTGTATTTTGAAGCATCAGCCAGGATTCTGACATTATCTACTGGCTATCCAAGTCAAGAAGAAAAATCACATGCTGATAATTCCTCAGCAACTTACAAAACTGAGAAATCAGGGAATACATTAAGAAACAGTTGTCCATTATGAAAAATAAATAGCTATTTGTCCTGTTTAGGGGGAGAAGTGTTTGTTTTTTTAGAAAAATAGAACTGGATAGTTACAGGAAAGAAGAAAATGAGGAAAATTGGGCAATGATTGACGTGTACTTTTACAGATGACTATCAGAAGATGTGCCTAAGCCTACATTTCCAGGCATTAAGAGACATTAGGATTAACCCATTTAAGGGTCCCAACTTCAGGAGAGTTTAAGAACTGCAGTTATTAGAGTGTTTGCCCTCTTTAATCTCAGCAGGTGTTTTGAGAATGTAGAGGCATTTAACAACACCAGTCATTTTGGAAGCCCTAGGTTTAACACCTGAATACTTGTTTTACATAAATTATTGCTTTTCAAAAGCACTTTGTGCCTGATGAATTCAATAAAATAAATTCCTGGAATAAAGATTTAGAAGCATAACTGATTCTTAAAATTTAAATTTATTACTGGGAATTACTAATGAATTATGGACTGCCTCCAAAGAAAATACCTTGCTGAAAAGGACAAAAATAGTCCTTTCTCTTGTGGTGGGTTGACCTGGGCTGGCTGCCAGATGCCCACCCAGACACTCTCTCACTATCCCTCCTCCAAAGGATGGGGAGAGAAACTAAGATGAAAAAGCTTGTGAGCTGAGGTAAAGACAGGAAGATAACTTACTAATTGCTATCATGGGCAAACCAGACATGACTTGGGGAAAATTAATTTAATTTATCACTATTGAAAATAGGTTTGGATGGTGAGAAATAAAAGCAAAACTAAAAACTCCTTCCACTTCAACTCTATCCCAACTTCTTGCCAGGGCCGAGTCCAGTCCTTCATTCTGGACTCCTCTATTTCCTTCCCCAAGTGGTGCAGGAGGATGGGGAACGGTGGGTTATGGGGTCAGTCCATAACAGCTCCTCTCTGCCACTCCTTCCTCCCTACACTGTTCCCCTGCTCCAGTGTGGGTCCTTCCATGGGCTGCAGTCCTTCAGCATAAACCTGCTCCAGCGTGGGCTCTCCAGGGGCTGCAGTTTTTCAGGAAATACCCACCCACTCCAGGATGGGGTCCTCTACAGGCTGTAGTGTGGGTATCTGCTCCATGGTTGCCCTCAGGAAATACCTGCCCCACCATGGTCACTCCAGTGGCTGCAGGGGAATCTCTGCTCGGACACCTTGAGCGCCTTCTCCCCTCCTCCCCTTCTCACCTTGGTGCTCTCAGGGCTTTCTCACATTTTTTCCCCCTCTCTCCTCACTGCCAGGCAGCATTTTACCCTTTCTTGCACACGCTTTCCCAGATCTTGCCGAGGTGCTCAGCTGTGCCCTGCGGTGGGTCCACTGGAGCATCCTGGGCCACTTCTTACAGAAGCCACCCCCACAGCCACTGCTGCCAGTGATTGGGCACCAGCACCCGGCACGTCTGTGGTGTTGGTGCAATGGCATAAACAAAATCACGTTTGTTTTTGAACACTGAACAAGGCAGTGCAGATTGAACAGAGCTTGGTGGAGTGATGACACTTTGGCAGTGCTTCCCCAGTCCCTTGCAATGAATGACTCAAAGAGGGAAATTAGGGAGAGGAGGGAGGAGAGGGTGTGCAGAGGAAAAGGCAAGTGGAGAAAGGAAGGAAGAGAAGATCAGCATGCCATCCAGTCAGCTTTCTCTTTCATGCATGTGCCTCCTTTAACTTTAGGTGACTTTGCCATGAGTTTGCCATTTTCTGTAGTGCTTAGCCAAAGGGAGATCTGAACAACATGCCTGAGTTGCTATGCCATTAAGGGGAAGATAAAAAAGCTGGCTGAAAATATTACTGAGTTACTTAGACAACATTCATGGCACAAACCAAATTCTGAAATTTAAATCAATATAGTAGGCAGCTGAAGGCTCCCTTCTGTTACGGCTCTTGCTAAGAAAACCAAATCTGTAAATTCGCTTGGTATTTTCTATCGCACCTGATTCTACTCTCTGGCAATAGTGCCATCTAGCCGCTAAAAGACTGTACTGTGAGGTATCAAGAACACCTTGTCTGTGATCAAAATATTACACTTGCACACTGCAGCAAGTGTGGTTTATCCTAAGTTAGTGGAATTCATTCATAAATTTCTCATAGGATATGACACATGCCCCATTCTAATCAATAACGTGCATTAGAGAACATTGCCTAGATTTTAGACTGGGGTAGGAAAGCTTTCCTGAAGGTTGATGAAAACTCAGCCAAGCAGGCAGGGAATCTATCTGGAGCAGCCCAAGAGGTGTATGCATTTATTGACATAACAATATGAAACAAATCATATGAAGAACAATCTCAGTGACAGATATGTTACACTGTGGAATATTCCCCAGGAGAAACAGTATTGCAGGGAAATATTTATATGCAGACAGAAAACCTCATGACAGAGAATATATTTTTGTGGTGAACAAGTAAACTAAAAGATATCATTTAAAATCTTTCTTTCAGTTTCTTTAAATACAGTGATGTATTTCCAGTTGTATTGGAGGAAAAAATAGTTGTTGTTCTGGGTGTAGTGATGCGTTTCTGTTTCAATATTTAATGTGGTGTGGAATGTGTTCCATACAGGAATATATTTCTTTCCTATTAGAAAATAAAAAATAAAATTAAAAGATCAGAAGAGAAAAAAAAAAATTAAGCACCATCTAGGTTTTGCTGGATGGTTTATTTCCTTATGAGTTACCTAACATGGCAAAGATCCAACATGTGGAGCTCTGCATGCTCAGGTGGGCCTCTGAGCTGTGAAAACCTGGAAATATACTGCACTTGGACAGCACGAAGCGGCTTTGTGAAAACAATTCTATGTTTCTCTGTGAATTAAACCACAGCCAGTTTGCTCAGATCACAAGTATTTCAGTTATTTATTTATATTGTCCCACAAGAGAACACCTCCTCAAAGCAGGTGTTTCTAACAATCAGCCATGCCAGCTCAACCTGCACTTGGGGAGTAAAGCAACATATTTTCTCTCTTCTGCATCCTGCTTTGTAACTCCAGTTCTGAAATTCAGGCTTTTCAGTGCGGTTGCACCTGGGCAACCCCAATGACTTCACTGGACTTGCACAGAGCTGCAATAATTGACTGGAACTTAGTAAAAGATGCTCAGGGAAGAATGGAATCCAGGACCACTCTCTCTTGGCTTCCTAAGGTCTTGCACAGCTAGCAACACTAAAAAGCCACAAAAGTATATTTCCGATGACAAAATCCAGAAATTCATGTCTAAGTACACCCAGGAAGCATCAAACAAATAAATGTAAATTTTATAACTGCACTTTTCTTTGTAGAAACAAAAGCTTTAATTTGTGTAAAAACTGTGCTGTCCAAATGATCATCTAGAAATAAGAATTTTAGTACCAAATACAGCTCTTCTGTATTCGCGTAACACACAAAATATCACATGTGTATAGCAGGCTCAAGACAAGGAATGAAATGAGCTTCTGAATTAAAGGGCTGCTATAATTTTACTTTGTGCATGAAATAAGATAAAGGCAAGGAGAAGAGCGTACTTCAGTGCTATTTGGAGGTTAAAAGAAGTTAAGAGCCAGAATAAGCCTATGACACAGGCAATTTTGGAAGACAATGGATTCCAGGGTGGCAAAACAAAATGAGATGCAGTCAACTCACATCAGCATTTCTGGGATCTTTCAGGGGCCCACAGTGGTAATTACAGCTAAAAAACTCTGGACAAGTTCATGGGACTGTTCCAGCCTGTATTAGGAACCACTAGCCCTCAAACTTCTGAGAGGAAAGACAAAACTGCTGCCACCCTGGGCATCTGCCAATGCCTGTGTCTATCCCAGTCTGAATATGTCGCTAGGAATTCTACCTTCACACTCCCACAGAAGTTGAAACAGCCTTTGGTTTGAGACCCATGAAAAGAGAGAACAACATTTTCTATTCTTCTTAATTAGAAAGCAGTAAGGGCATTTTAACAGTAAAGATGGCTCTGTTTTGTGAGCAGCATTCTGTTTCAGGCTTGCACATGGAAAATGAACTGCCAAGACTCATTTGGAGCCAGCTGAAAGACTGCAAAACCTTTAATTAAAAACTTTTTGCTGTCTTTGAAACATGCAGAATAGTACAGACACCCTGATAGCTTTCAGTGGAACTTAATGGACACACTCTAAATCATTTGTGGAAGAAATGCAGAATAGAGAACTATGAGAAGTGTGTGCAAGGCTCAATACTAGGATCATGGAAATTAACGGAATTTAAGGCTAAGCAATGTTATTGTTAACCAGCCAGTCTTGGTCTCCTTTGCAACTATGGAACTTTCTTGAGATGATTTTAGCTATAAGGATAATAAATGTGTTTTAACTAACATTTTTTAGAGAAACCTCTAATCACAGCTTGAGCATTTCTGTGATGAACAATAAGTCACAAGCCTTATTAGGTCATTCCAACTGCTAATTATCCTAGCTGTTGAAAGTGTATGGCTTATTTCCAAGCTGAATTTGCTTATCTGCATCTTCCAGCCTTGGCATTTAGCTACAACTTTGTCAGTTAAGAGCATCTACTGGCAGATTTTTGGTTTTGGCTGTAGGTTCTTACAAACTGTGATCAGGCAACCTCTTGGCTTTCCTGCTAGCTTAGACCGCTCACTCAGAATGGGAACAATCAGTCAAGCCCACAGCTGTGTTTCTTCCCCTATGATGTGATTGGAAACAAATCTCCCACAGACTATAGCCCTGCCATGGGCCACTCACTTGGCGTTTCACATAAGAAGGCTTATGAAAGCATGTGGGAGTAGCCAAGTCCTTGTGCCTCAAGATACGCACATGCACATCCCTTCCACAGGACCAGACATCTGATGTTACTGTGTTAGGTGAGGGTCATACTTCCAGTCATGGAGAACAAGGAAGCCCGGCAGAAAAGAAGACACACCAGCCTCTTCTCTGTCAACAGAGGCACTGGCAGAATGGAGGAAAGGATCCGCTAATCCAAATATCTTCTAGTCCTTATAGTCTTAACACTATATTTTGAACTTTCTCAAAGTATGTATCTATGTGTGTATATGTATATATATATACACAACTTGACATATACACACACACTTAAATGTGGGCGTGTGTGTACGTGTATCACATGCATACAATGAATACCTTGATAAAAACTAGCTCTGATTATTCAATTAGAACTGAGAGATAGAAGCTACAGTCCATAGATGAAATCTATCATCAAAGTTCTCCAAGGCATGGTGAATGTGCCCATTTGCCCAACCATACTGCTGGAATAAGGGTAAGCCACAACATGCCAGCTAGATTTCTTACTGATTTTCCCTCTGCAGCAACAGCATGTACCCCGACTGTATCAGGAGATAACTATTAGCTGTAGGGTATGTAGACAGGTAGGGTCACAAGGTCTCAAAATCACATACAAATATGACAATGTCACTGAAAATTCTACCTTCATTTCAAAGATAAAAAAATAATGCTCCTTGCAGTAGTTTCAAGGAAGTATTTCAAGCCACTTCATTCACTTAAAGATAATAACAAAAGGCTGGAAGTTTGCTATCACTGTAATTTAAATTTGTAAAGTTAGACTTGTTTAATTTAACACACTGTACTTTATTCAGAAATAAAAATGGTTCCTTTCTCTGCTGTATTTAAAACTTATTTTGCTTTTGATACTCATCTTAATGCGTCTAGTGCATTGTAGCATATTGCGATCGTTATTGTGTAAATGGCATTAAGGTGCTTAGTCTTTATATCACTGTTTAAAATCAACTTCTTGATATTTACATACGGTTCAAGTGAAAACTGGCAGCACTTCTTTTTTTACAATGACAGTTTAACATATGGCTTTACAAGTATGAATTATTTATGTAAACTTGAAGCCATTCAGAACATTACCAGAAAACCACTATAATTTACACAAACAATAGGGTTACATCTGTAGTCATAAATATTCATTGTTTATCAATGCTCTTTGTAGATGATTAATAAATCATAATGAGTCTGATCCCGAGAAGGCAAAGGGACAGATGCACAAATACACTTAGACATCTGGTGGGATTTCCAAAACAACTGACTGACAGTGGTACACAGGTCTGTCGTAGTAGGGAAGGTGGTAGTGGGATGCCACAAATTAAGTTCATGGCATGAAGGGATATCCTGTCACCTGGTCAACTTTTGGATTGTAGTGTAACTCCTGAGATCCTATCCCAAAGAAGGTAATGAAAAGCAACACATGGCTTTAAAATATGCTTACATAAACATAGTCATGCATAAGGAAGACAGACTCTGTGTCAGACATGCTTACTTTAAATTGCACAATTAGATCAACTTACTGCGCTTTGATATTGACTAGACACGGACCTATCAGGCATGCTAAACAAAGGGAGAACAAGGTGGGTTTCAAAAGCGGCTTTAGAAAAAAAATCAGTTATCAGCAGTACTCACTCCCTTACATTGTTCTGGAGTTAACTGGATTTTCAACCACTTTGTACCCTGAAATCCAGAACACCATCACTTTAATAGTCAATCTGGTTTCACACTTTCTCATGTAAACTGTGAGCATCTGATGGAGAAGTAAATGGAATAACAAACATGGCACATTTTAAAACAACTTATCCGGTATAATTTTTCAGAAAAAAAATGACCTTTTACTAGTTCCCATAATTCACTACCATTGATTTTAAAAGTTTCTCTCTGTAAATTATTTTAAGTATAGGACTATCTTCTCTGTGTAAATCCTTTTAAAAGGTGTCGGTTACACAATCAGACAACCAACTACTTGCAGTATCTCTCCCTAGAATATAAAAAGGTCCAAAATTATGTTATCTTTTATGTTATGTTAACTTTAAGTCTATTTGCCTCAGATAGATAACAGTTTACCTGAAATTTATCTGTAAAATCACTCATTCAGTCACCATTATACTTTTTAATATAAGCCACTTGGGCCCAGTGGAACTAAGCCAGTTGGCAATTCTGCAATTTGCAAAGCTCAAATTACAATTCTTTATATGGGAGTCTCTTAGCAACATTTAATAGTCTTGTTACATTTCTAAACTGCATGTATTAGTTCCCTCAATGTGAAGGGAACATAATTAAAAAATTTAACTGAACATATGATTTCAGTTCTGGATGAGATGCATTTAGTGCTAGACTCTGAGGAAAGATGTCCTTTCTATGCTTCCTTGAAGCTTATCTGGCCCAACTCTGGTCCAGTGTCCTAGCTTGAAGAATCTAGGCTGAAATTCTTGCTCCTGTGATATCAATAGCAAAATTCCCTGTGACTCCAATGAAGCAGAATCTCACTCCAAGGCTTTGGCACTGCACACTTAAAACCAGATTCTCCATTGTCTTACACCATGTGAAGTCACTTATCCTCACACAAAGTGGGAGAAAAAGGCACGCAACACAATATGGGTTTCCTTTGGTTGCAATTTCAAATTTAGCTTACACAAACTGTGAATGATCACACCAACAGCAGAGGAGAGTGAAGTGGTGTAAATTTCAGCAACATTTAAAAGTTAGTAATTAAATGTTTGGGAAGCAAGGAAATAATTAAAAGGGGATGTGGCTATGCTAGATTCTTTTCCTGACTCCAGAGCATTTATTGGCAGCTGTAAAATGTTAATTAAGTTTGTACTCTAACATTTAAATATGTTATACTAATTGACACTCATTTGAAGAACACAATATACAAAGGCAAACTTTTGCTAATAATATATAGATGAAGTGCAGAGACAAGTTCTGGGTAAACAGTCAACAAATGGAAGACTGGAAGAATGGGGAGGGGTATAAGAGCAAAGCAGCCTTTAGCCATCTTCATGTCTGCTCCAAAAAAGCCACATTTCAGAGATATATGAGTCCTGCCCATGCACTTTCTCCTGCTGCGCCATTCTACCTGACTGTTTAAAGCCAGACAGTGAAATTTGTTGGTATACCATTTCTGCATTAACTCTTCAACCAGTACTAGATATGCATCACCACGCCATGAGCACAAAAAATGAAAGGACTGGGAGGTGGGAAACAGACACCAGATGCGTTACACAAATGAAGTAGTATGAGGGGAGCAGGTACTCACAAAGCCTTGCTTCATTACAGTGGGACTAATTGTTACCAGCTTCCTCTGCAGTCTGTGCAGAAAGGGGCACTTCCAGAGGGAAGAGTCAGAGAGTCCAACTTGATGCTTGGTCTGACCCCATGTCTAGGAAAAATATTTCTTTTGGCTGACTATGAAGAAAGTCATATTGAGTAGATATCCATAACGAACATCCCCATATCTTCACACTCACACATACACACAGACACACACACCACAGAGCTTCCCCCCAAAATGATACAAGAGTGAAAGAGTATAGGATAGTAAGAAAGATATATCTGTGAAACACTGGAAGGGAAAGACAGAAATTAGAGATTAATAGAGTAATGAAAGACATACATTATGGTACTATTAGCATCATCTTTAGACTTTTGAGAGCTGTGATTTCAGGGAATTACAACCACCAGTGTATATATCAATTTTCATTTTTCCAAAATGTAAGTTCAACGATGAATTTATTTTTGTAAAGTATATATATTTGTGACATTATAAAATTGGCAGTCATTTCTTATGAAGTACAATACTCCTCAGTGCTCCCAAAGCTGGAGTTTCAAATCACCAAATCACAATGCCTGGTCACTTGAATTTTTGGTGGTTTGGTTGCTGGTTTTTTCACAACACAAGGGAGTAGATATATTAGACCAAATCTGACTGACAAGCACAACTTAACTGCTTTCCACTAAGCCAACAACAACTTCATACAAAGTTGTTTAGATCTCCCAGATCTAAATATAAGATGGAGAACAAAAGTTCGTAGCACTCTAATTCCAAATCCTTTCTGATTTCCAAACAGAGAAATAATAACTAACCATACACTAGGCTGAATTAGGTAATATTTATTCAAGTTGTATATATGTGTTAAAACTGTATAGAAAACACACAAAGATTTCCAGGGAGCTCCTTCCCACCAGCATCCCAGATCATTTCCCTTTTTTTTTCCTTCAAGATATAGTTGTGTTGGTAGTTGGCAGTAAAATGTAGATCTATTGAAAGTTGCCTTGAAATGTCCCAGTTGGAATCAACACAAAAAGAGTTGGCAAAATTGGAAACAGTGGGAAACAATATTTCACATTTCATTCTCTTGAAAATGCTTGTCTGATTCTTTCCTATCATTAATAAAAATGGTGTAGGTATATCAACAAAATAAATTTCTATAGTCGCATACCAGAAAAATGTGGAAAGTAGTGGCAATCTATACATGAAACTGTGATGTAGTATCTAGTCAAAGATCGGTATACTGTTTGTCTTATTTTTAAAGTAGCAATAACTCTGAAAGTCATATAAATTGAATTTGCAGATGATAATAAATTAGGAGAAGTTGTGAATAGTAAAGAAGACAGAGACTTAAATACGGAGCTGTTGAGAAGTCAGAAATACAAGCATGAAATAGAACGAGATTCAAGTAGGACAAATTAAGGCTGATACAACTAGGAAAATAATTAGAGACAGCAATAATGCTCAGCAAAGGAAAAAGTGATATTAAATAGGTTCTTGGAGAGCAATGAATTACTGTATGAAGATGAATCTGGAGAGAATAGAAATGGTGGTAATTTATACTTGGGTCATTCTCACTGGTAGTGAAGAGATGAATGTTCTAAAGCATGCACAATCTGCATGGGAGTAAATTCAAGGCACTTGAATTCCACAGAGTGAACTAAGTGAGTGACATGCAGTTAAAAAAACCTCTGGCATTCACATATAGCAAAGGATATGGCTGGGTTTATGGCAGTTGTTTACACATGGGAGAGAGCAAGAATAGTATAGGTACATATATTGGGAGAGCCCAGATGTGAGCTGACCCTACCTGTGTTATTTCTAGAACTAGAGAAAGGATCCCCAAGATGACTGGATATGAGGCCACTGAGAGGACCTCTGGAAAGAGTCACGAGTCAAATAGGGTGATTTGGGATGCTCCATTTCACAGAATCACAGAATCATCCAGGTTGGAAAAGATCTTGAAGCTCCTCCAGTCCAACCATGAACCTCACACTGACCATTCTCAACTCCACTAGATCCCTCAGTGCTGGGTCAACCTGACTCTTCAACCCCTCCAGGGATGGGGACTCCATCCCTGCCCTGGGCAGCCCATTCCAACGCCCAACAACCCCTTCTGCAAAGAAATACTTTCTAAGAGCCAGTCTAAACCTTCCCTGGCGAGACTTGAGGCCATTACCTCTTGTCCTATCACTTGTTACTTCGTTAAAGACACTCATCCCCCCTCTCTGCACCCTCCTTTCAGGTAGTTGTAGAGGGCAATGAGGTCTCCCCTCAGCCTCCTCTCCTCCAGACTAAACCCCCCCAGTTCCCTCAGCCGCTCCCCACCAGACCTGTGCTCCAGACCCTGCACCAGCTCCGTTGCCCTTCTCTGGACATGCTCGAGTCATTCAATGTCCTTTTTGTAGTGAGGGGCCCAAAACTGAACACAGGAATCGAGGTGCAGCCTCACCAGTGCCGAGTCCAGGGGTAAGATCCCTTCCCTGTCCCTGCTGGCCATGCTATTTCTGATAAAAGCCAGGATACCATTGGCCTTCTTGGCCACCTGGGCACACTGCTGGCTCCTGTTCAGCCATTTCCCCTGAGAGACTTGCCCAAAGTCCCCATACCAAGCTGAAGATTTTCTGAACTTCTGCTGTTGTCACAGAAGGTAGACAAGATTCTGTTACTAAGATTATTCATAAACTAGGTCATTTAACCTAGCTGTGGGAACAGGGACAGAAATACTGGGGAGAAATAGACACTTTCCAATCAGAGGCAAAGCTACAAGGGAGGCCTCCTGTGCAGCATTTTATTGCCATGCACCTGTTGTTTTAGACTACTGAAATGTCTTTTGCATCCTGGGGCACCACCACCCACTGCACTAGCCTATGCAGAAGACTCAGAGCTCCTACTGCAGATCACAGAAGGACATAACACTGCCATGTAAACAACACTTATCTACATCTCTTCCTGTTCTGACACTGTCCCGACTACATTCCAAAGACCACAAAGCATTTACAGCGGTATGGAATCTTGCATTTAAATCCTATGTTATAACCAAATTTCAACAAAAGTTAAGAAAAATAGTTTCTTCTGGGAAACAGCTTTCAGTGTGAAGTCATCGATGTAGTATTTCCGCAATGTTCCCAGAAATATGCAGACTGATCCTCTCATTTGCTGCAACTACTTTGCACTGGACTGCTGGAAGACTTTCAAGGTAGACCCTGTCCAAGGGAAAATTACAGGGATTTGTTGGGAATCCTCTGTTGACATAAATCTGATATAAAGGCTTCTATTACACGTCCCACTCCTCTGACTAGCATATGATATGTGGCTGAAATGAAGGTGGCAGATATGACCTAGACCACCTACATAGCTGGTTTGTCTTTGGAGGAAGTTTCAGCTAAGTGGCCTGTGATTTGGGCAACCAGACCTCTGACAGGCATCTGCTGAAATGTTGGAGCTTCATATTATCATTACATACACACACATAAAACAATCATGATCCCCAATGAGACAAAATCCTACCAAAATAAAGTCTCCCCAAATTGTCTCATTGTCTAGTACAGTCAGCCTCTGAACTTCCCATTCAATCATGAGTTAACAGGAGGAAAGGCAGTACAGGGACAGAGAGAACTTGTGTAGAGACCTCACACTTGTGTTTCATTCTACCTGCCTGACCTCTTTCAAAAGGCAAAGGGCATGTTTGTTTTTCACCCTTGATAGAACATGCATTGTTTACTGGTACACCTGCAGAGACAAGAGAAGGAGGAAAAAAGATCTTTGGAATCTAGAAATACTGAAGAATTCTCCATTATTTGTAATTTTGAAATCAAGGCCATATGCTTTTCTATAAATTTTTATTTGTTTTAGTTCGATCAGTTGTTATGGAATTGTTGCAGTATTCATTTAGTGAAATTCTATAACTTGGATAATAGAAGAAATTGGATTATATAAAAATTAAAGCAAAAAAGTATTTTAAAATAAATTTCTGTAAAGGAAGTTGATTAATAGTCTTTATGTCTATTGCTGATACAGGTACAAAGTAAGTAGGGGCTTAAATTACTACCAGGAAGACTTAGATTGGACAGGAAGAAAATCCTTGGAACAGTAAATCCTTCAATCCTTCAAACAGGTGTAGGTAAGAGTTGGGATAAGTTCCCTAAGGAGGCTGTGGTATCTTCATTACTGAAGATTTTTAAGAACAAGTTAAAGAAACTTCTGGAAAACATGGCACTGGGTATAGATGGTCCTGCTTTGGAGCACTGTGAGGGAACTAGATATCTTCATGGGTTCCCTTCCAAGCGTAATTCCTGAATGTTTTTTTTTCTGTGATGCCTATGACCCTTGAGGTCTTAAACTCATTTAAGCTACTGAGAACTTTTTCTATTTCTTTTTCTTGTTCTTCAGAAAAACATCAAATGCTGATAAATGTCATGTATTTTCCTCAAATTACCAGTAAAAGAAATTAAAAACTGAAGCAGTTAACAGCAGTTACTGGTAGGATGTGAGTAGAGGTAGTATCACACATAAATAAGTGGTTCTCTCATCATGTATCCACACACTAACTCATGTGAGCAAATACAACGATCTTAGCACCATTTCAGGGGAAGAGTGGCCACTGAAGACATGCTCCTTATTAAACAAGAGAGAATATTTACTGTATGATGATTACCTCACAGAAATCTATACCTAGAATATAACCAGGAAATTTGGATATACCAGACCAATGCTTTCACCAAGCCAAGGAGCTAGAGAGACAAGCTGAGTCAGCACCTCACAGATAGTTTCGTTTTTCCATAGCAGGGGAACCCAACAGAGCTGCTAACCCACACACTCCCAGTGAAATCTTCTATCTTCACATGACATAAGTATCAAACCACACAGTGGCCTGTCCCTTGACCTCCAACTGAGAAGTGTGACTTCCTGAACCAACAGACATACAACTTGTGTCGTTGACACCAACAGACAAAGCAAGGAGAGCTGACCTGCAGACCTTACAGGCAAGCAAATATGCCTTCCAATAAGCCAAGATTCTGAATCAATGATCTAAGGCATCATGTCACTTGATATCAAGCCACAAACCAGAAGTGCTTAAGTCTACAGAGTCTTGCAACCTAGACACCAGTCTAAGAAAATGATTGCTCAGGGGCCTCACAGCTCCATGTTCTAAACACAACCATGACCACCCAGAGGTTCAGACCTAGTAATATCAGCCCAAGTTACAGTCCATCCAAATCCACAAGCTCAGAACTTTGTTATCTAGCATTGGCTGAGGGAATAAAGGAAATGTCTGATGTCTCAGATATCAGCTCCTGCTTTAGGAGTTACGTTTGCTGAGTAAGCTTCCCCTCCTTCTTCTTCTTCTGAGGGAGCTGAATTGTCCCTTCATCCCATAGTTTTTCACTAGTCCATGACTCCTCAGGAACCACAGGTCAGAGATGCTGAAGGAGATGGTGCTCACCTAGGAGGTTTACGAGCACAGAGCTCATCAAACCCCACAAACTAAATACACACACACATGCAAGTCAGCGAGTTTAATTACTGGGCTATGGTTTCAGGTTGGAAAATCATTCTTTCCAACTTTTGCAGCTTGTTCTCTGGTCCTTTTATACAAGATAATGCAGTATCCTTGCCCCAGGTACATCTGATAACTAAAGCTGAATCTACTACTACAACTAATTCAAGTTCCCTGAAGTCATGTGGAGATACATATTACGTATGCTCTTGCTTTCTTTTTTTGTGAAATTGTGCTACTACAGTTTACACAGTTCACCGGATTGGCACTGTGCAAAATTCACCAACTGCAAATAGATGGAGGTATTATAATTGCATCACCTATTGCTTAAAATGTATCAATGCCATTTTTCTCATGTTTGTAGAAATGCCTAACTGAACCTATAGGATTATAACAGAATTAAGACTATATATTCATGTGAATAATAAAATGGAATCATTCTTTCAGAAATAAAGCAATTTCATTTAAGTTCAAATAAGAATGAACAAATTAGCAACAGATTAAGCATCTGGAACCTTTTAAATAATTTGACTAAATGTGCAGGATTATTAAGAAAAGATGTGTTTTCTTCTGTTGGGATTTATGTCTAATATTTATTTCACCACAGATGAGCTTCATCAGGCAGCAGGAGAAACAGCCAAGAGAAAACAGTTTGCTTGTTTGCTCAATAAATGAACTATTTGTTCTGTATTTTAAAGAAGGTGAAAACTAACACTGTGCTAATGCTGCCAGGCATGGCCTGTGTGTGGTTGGTCAACTGAACCCTGAAATCTGGTTTACAAAGGCCTGGAAGTGATACAACACTGACAGGTTCAAAGGAGACGAGAGAGCTCAGTGACCTCAAACTTTCAAGTCCAAATTTCCAACATCACACTTTGGGGCCTTCAGAGGCCCAACAAGGAATTTCAGCTCCCACTTCCCTACTCCTATCCCAAGACATAGAACCTGGCGTATCTAAGGTATATGCTCTCCAGAGAAATTACCTGAACACCACCCACATCTGCCCCTTTCTATTTTGCTGAATTGTCTATACTATTGTCAGTACCTCCAGGGATGCCAGGTGGCTATTCTTCAGGCAAAACAAGCTATTCAGAGATGATATTCAGTATGGATTGCCAGTCTTTGAAACCAGAATGTCCTCTGGGGATAATGAGTGTGTGGAATGTTTCCCCAGCAATTATAAAAAAAGCTCTGTCATAATTTCTAGCCCTGTGGATTTCTGCTACTCTAGAAATAACCCAGACACCATAAGGCCCCTTTGTCACAGAGCTTCTGGAGTGCACACTTTTCTATTCCTGCCTTATTCTTTAGTAAGACAGATATTTCCTCTGCCCAGTCTCCCACCAGAAGACTTCTCTGGAGTGAAGAGCAGGCATCTACGCAGTGGTGTCTCCCAGAAAACCTACTGATGACTTTGTCTACATCATTCCTTTCTTAGCATTCTTCTGGTCACATTTCTCCATATACACTAGCCTTAAAGAACTTCCAGCACATACCTCACTCTTATCAAATCCTACTTCATTCAGAGACATCAGCTTCTGCCTCTCTTTGCAAAGGTCTCTGTCTTTGCTCCCTCTTTTGCCCAGTCTTCCTACTCTATTCACAGAATCACAGGTTTCACTGGTTTCTCTACAACACACAGGCATTCTACTCCCATTTTTTTCACACTGCTCCTCTTCACAAGTCCATGTTGTTTACCTGCTCTCTTCAAGCATTCGTCTTAGACTGGAAATGCTCATTGATAGGGATGTTTTTCTGGCATAAAGTTCTGTAAAATATTCTGTTTGTTTCCAAAATATCTGTTAACATGAATCTTATTGATGGTAGCAAAACTATTCCTTTTCTTCTCCTGTAACCTGGGTGAGATCACAAGGATAAGAATAATGAGGAAGATAGACCAGAGAGTCACTCTCAATCTAAAAAAGGGGTCAAAAGATCTGTTCTGAACAGGTGGCAATGAAAAGTTAGGTTTCATAGGCACTTACGCAAGCTAAAAAGTGCAATAACTGATTTTTTTTTTTCCTCCAATGAAAGCTTTATAGCATTTCAGGAAAAGAAAAATGAAGGAGGGAATTGTGTCCCAAATTAGGATGAAAAGCTAAAGTGTTTGTTTTCAAAAGTGGTTTTAATTACTGTGAACGAAATGTTTTACGTCAACAACTTAAAATATTTTGTTTTGATTTATTCTATTTTTAAAAACCCTCTAACATAAATTGCATTTGAAAGAAAAAGCAATTTAATAACAGCAGTTGGAAACTCCTCACTCTATAAAAGTTGAACTAAGATATTTCATTAAAATCAAAACATGTTTTAAAAAAAAAACAGCTTCAGTAAACAATATTTTCCAGTTGAGAGGAGTTTCAACTCTACAATTTTTTTAACAGCTCTGCTCTCAAGTTTCTTCCAACACAGTATCAACAGGTGTCTATAGAAGGAAAATGTCACAGGGGAAGTTTTGGAGTTTTGTGCTCTGTGAACACCCTGATGTTAATGCTTATCAAGCATGTTGTGTGTTGTCCTGTCAAATGACTCCTAGTGGTAAAGGTGAGATTCTACATAGTATATTCTTCATGGGATTGAAGACACAAAAAAATACTTCGGCTCACTTGACCCCGCAAAAAAGGCTTGACAGACCTGCAGTCTGTGCTTTCTTGCATGCAGACATACTGCATTCAACATACTCCACCTGCTTCAACAGCTGCTGATGAAATAACCACTTCAAAAAGCCATAGGGAACTGTAGGAACCACTGCATCTGAGGTGGTTCTACCTGAATCCCAGGACAAAACTCACTGGTGCAGCACTATGCCTTTTCACACCTTGTAGCTTTGTGAAAGACTGTCTTGCCCTTGACTAGGTCTCCCAAATAGTATGGCCCTGAACTGTATTAATTTTGAGGTTTATATCTGGATAGAAAATCAATGAGACATTGCGGAATGCTGTCCAGGTGTGTCAATTGTTTCCTGATGCCTGTTGGCCTTGACGAGACTGTTTAGTAAACAGAGAATGGGTAAGAGGTAGAGAAGGAAGACTTGCAAAGACTTTCTCCCAAACCTGTGCATGTACAGTGGCAACATATTGAGGAAAAATTCAACATTTGCAAATAGAAACATATTTTCTCAGAAAATCTTCCTCGATTTTTATTAGAATAGAAAATTAGTCTCTGCACCACCACAATATATCTCCATATTTGTATAGAGAAGCTTGAGAGAAAAACAGCAAAAAGTCTACCTCATGCAATAGTAATGACAGACCAAGTATTATGTTTTTATCATAACTATATTAAAAAGAAACATCTTGCCAAATGCTTGTAATTACAGAGAGACAGAGTTCTGTGGATTCAAAATTCTATGTTGTATTAAAAATGGTACTGCAAAGGCCCCACTATGGCTGAAATTCGTTATTGTGCTCTTAAATAGAGGAGTCCAGTCACTACATTTAAATTCCTAACTGTAACACTGTTTTGAGAGAACTGGAACTTCTGTGTTTAACTTCAGCTGTTTTAAATTGGTAGCTATTTCATAGAACATGCACTATTTAATAATTCAGCACTCTCATTCTGTTAATGCAAGTTCTAATTGAACTCAGAAAGTCCTGACATTCAGTAGCTCACCCAAGATAAAGTTCTGTTCAATGACAATCGCTCATACAACTCAAAAGGAGTACACTGGGACAAATCCTTTACCTGCAGGGACACATCATGCTATTCCATAAGCAAATACGCAGGAAACTCTGTCATGTCACAACCATTATCCTCCCCGTGTGTTACAATCCAGAAAAGCAGAAAGACACAGTAATTCATCTGGCTGGTACTTTCATTCTCTTGCATAAGTAGTACCAGATACTGTTCTGCTACTGTCTGTGGGATTTGGACTTCTATTGGATTCCCCCCATACAGGAGGATCCACGCTTTGCCTAGTGTCTGTTCACCATTTGGCTATTATATAGACAGATAGCCACAGAATAATACTACTCATCTGAAAGCATCTCCTTAATTTTTTTTTATGTTTTCAGAGTTAGCAGAATCTGTAGTCTAAAGTAACAATTAACCCTCTGAAGAACCTCTGCTGCAGATCTCATACACATCACAATAATTGATATATGTCGTAACCTTTTGGAAAGAGCACTGTGAACTATGATACTATACCTCATCTGAAGAAAATCCTTAGTCCATGCTTAATAGTTTGATAACACTTGTATTAATAAAGAAATGTACCCTATGCCTAATGCTTGACAAAGGAAAGGTATAGAGTCAGCAAAATGTTAATTGTAATAAGTCTCTTTTCACAGTATCAGATAGTTGCTCACCAATCTGCCTAATCATTACACTTCTCAATTGTACTAGATTTATTTCTGCTTCTTCCATATAGAAATATGTAAAAGCTGAGCGCTAGGGCACTTGAGCTGTTAGGGCACTGAGAGACTTGAGCTGTTTAACACCTATGCAGAAATATTTGCATTAGGCAAAGAAACACACAGAGTGCTCAAGCACAGGAGCAGCCTCCACAGCAGCATCACATACTGGGGAGGAGGTAAGAAACTGAGAGAGAGGGATAAGAGGTGTGGCCTTATAAAGAAATGACCACGATATATAAACTTAAGTATAATGAAGCAAGTACCAGACAGCCACCTTTGAGATGGTCATTAACAGCTCTTATCAGCTATAGGCAAGTGTTCTCTGAGACAGTTAAACATGGATTTAGAAGAACCTGATATGAGGGCAGCAAGAAAGACCAGCAACTGGTACAGAAATGTAATATTAGAAAATCCAAATTTTCAAAATTTTAAAGTCCATTTTCCTAAACACTAAAAAATGTTGGCTTTAGTACATTTTTGTTTTACTTTCTCTCTGGGTTTTGAGTCTCCACTATTTTTCCCATTTTATTCCTCATCAGGATACCTAAAAGTAACAGTTTAACAAAATAACATGATGCTTCTTAGCTATTCACATGACTTCAGGAAATATAGCTTTTAAAAAGTATTATATGTTCTGAAGAATGTAATAAAACTTCAAGAGTTCATAAACCTGGAAATTCATTGGAGGATTTTGATGATGTTGATTGTTCATGGACAAAAGATCAGAATATGCTTCGAGCCCAGTGTTGCTCCTGACCCAGCAGCTCATTTCACCCTACTGTCTTTAACAGTGTGTAGGTCATATGAATGCTACAGATGACTTAGCGCTGGAATGTCCAACATACTGCTCTCTTCCTTCAAGGTTTGAACCTGGGCTACAACTCTTATAGGTGCTGAAGCCCTGGGAATGGAGTCAGATCACTGGTCCTTCCCAACCCAAACCCTGGAACGGATAAACCTAAATTTCAATTCTTGTGTGTATGTTTCAGGTGATACTATTAAAAGGCTTCTTTACAAATGACTGAGCCAAATCCAGTGAGATGGTCCTCAATGAGATGAACTGCAGGGGAACTGACACGGACGTCCCTTGTGCTTCAGAAAAACAGATGAAGGAATTACAGTTGTCACCTAAAATCAGAGTTGAAGAGCAGGGAAAGTTTCATTCTAGTTTCTTTCTCTCACACACTTGGGCAAAACAGAAACTAGTTCACAGATTGCTGGAACTCTACCTCCTTGGGCTTCCAGTTCAATACTCAGTTTACTACATTCTCCCCTGAGTTATGGACAATGGGGAAAAGCTTCTGACACTTTTCCACATGTGGGCCAAAGTGCAACATCATGCTTCTAAATGCACATCAATTTGTTCTGAATATGCGCACCCTTTCTACTTTAATAAAGGAAAATAGCCCACCAGAAATACAAATTGTTCTTTAACATTCCTTTCCTGATGAAAAAATCTGGGCCATGCGTGCTCTGTTTTCTCTGTCTTTCCTAAATTTTGCCAAAGGCTGCTGTCAAAATCCTTGTTATCTTTGTTACTGCAACAGCCAACTACTCCAAGTACAGCATCTACAATTGGTTTACATTTTCTTTGTGAATATATAACAAAAGAGAATAGAAAATGGCTTTTGGCATTTTGTAAGTAATTTTCATGCCAAAATGTACAATTGAATAATATTCATTTAGTTTTTAAATGCATCAGGGCTTGGGAGGAAATTTGAATTATTCCAATTTATCATAAGCATAAGTTTGGTTTGGCTGAGTGCTGAAACTGGAGCTGAATTCTATTGAATATGGAGTTAAGAGTTGGTCTGTGCTTCTCCTTGAGTATTTGCAAACAGTACTGAAAGTGAAAACATATAATTATAATTAGAATAAAAGATGGTCTTTGTTTTTTTGTTCAAAGCTATTTTATCCTGCTTGGGAAAAAAAAAGAAAAAAAGAAAAAGTCTGTAGAGCACATGTGTTTATATTCTTATGCTGACAGAATGGGCATTTCGCTATATACCTCTAAAGGGAAAACCTGTTTCTGACCCTTGAAATTCCATTCCAATGGTTATAAATTAAGAGAAAGAAATAGTGATTCTCCCCCACTAACAGTGCCATGCGGAAAGAGGCAGGGCAAGACTCTCTGGGGTAACAGGAATGGAACATCAAAATAGCAGTTACCTAAAATAGAAACCTCTCAGTGTAACAGTAACTGCAAAGAATCACAGAAGGAGCTGCTTAATGGTACTAGAAATCTCTCTCAGTTCCACAGGTGTGATACCTGCTATGAAAACTTCTGCAAATATATCATTTTGTATAATACAGAGCAGCCAATGATATTTTTTCTCCCAAATGAGGAGGCACAGCACAGAGAACGATCCTCTTTGCAAGGATCACATCAAAGCATAACTTACTCAGGATGTCCAGGTGCCCTATGGAAATCTAAGTATCTGATCTAATGCTGCAGTTGCATAAAGCCACTAGCAATATAAAGTGATCAGTAATATGAGATATTTTTATATGTATAAGATCATCAGGAATAAAGTTCCACATAAACCAGTGAATTCTCTCTTACAGTGAAGGTCAAGATTTCACGATACATATAGTTACTGTCAGTGAAAATAAAAAACCCCATCACTGTCATCGATTGTATTGTGTGACATTAATTGATTTAGATTGTCTCATTATACTGCAGAAATGTAGACATATGTTAATATCTATCAGAGTATATACATAATTCCTGATTTCCGTTGATGTGACCAAATAAAACAAAAACCACATTAATTTAAAAACAGGTGCTGGTACAAAAAAGACACAAGGGGCTACCACATAGACAGATAGACTGAGGACTGTGGTCTACTAGCTAAGTGTGCTACTTCTGGTACAAGTAACCAAACATATTTACTCCTTTTATGTAAACACCACAAAGCATACCCAACACACAAAAGGAAGCACAGTAGTTAGCTAGAAAAATGCACTAAACTAGTGCAGGTCTCTGAGCTGACCCCTTCTGTCAGAACTGCTCATATAATTCAAAATCAGTGGAATAACCTTGTGTTGGAGAAATCACCTCTGCACAGCAGAGTTATCTCTCTGAGAGAATATGCTGCAGAAAGCTGATTTAGGAAATGCTTAGCAATCTGATATTCCTTTGCCCAAGTAATACAGAAAAGTCTGGTTATAAATGAAATATTTCAAGCTCATACACCTCTCCTTCTACCTTAATTTAATGTATTAAGAAACAATTATTAAAGTGACATAATTTTCTAACTTTCCAGGATTACGTATGAAAATCTTATCCCTGTTTAGGAGAGAATTACTGACATACCTGTATTTGGCAAATGCTTGCTAATTGGACCCAAATATAAAATGTATCATTAAAACACACCATGTGAATCAGGAACATCTTTTGTGGAGCTTTGACTTGGTAACTGCATAACTTGCCACCTTGACTGGATTTTTATCAGTGCTAATTATCAGAGCTAATATGGATAATATCAGTTTAAGAAATATAAAAATATTCAATTCAAGCTATTAGAATATTCTACTACCAAGAGATCTAAATTTAAAGTCTTCTGTCCCTCGTGTATAAATTATTCTGGAAATTCACAATCACGGGGTTTTTTATTTTGTTTTGACTTTTTATGAAGAGAATTCTTTCCTTAGAACATAAAAACTGAAAAATGTAAAGCATAAAGTGTAAAGTTCATATGTGAAAGAAATTTTCATTATTTACTGACAGTTTTGTCTGGTTTGCTTTCTTTTCTTATACAGCAACATACGCAGTGGGTCAGATTTTGATTTCTGTTCCACATATGTAAATTAGAAGGACTTTCAGTTAAGCCTAGTGAATTACTCCAGATTCATACTAGTTTAACAGAGATCAAGGTCTTGTTCAGATATGATTGCTTATAACAGTCAGGAACAGGCTGGGACAATTACAATTAATAGGACAGTTACAGCTTGCATGCACATACGTTATGTATGATGATAGTAACCTGCAATTTCAGGAAAGCCAATATATTCCTCACATAATTCTAACCTGCGTTATTACTGGAGTTTACATTCAGTGGAGAACTCTGTGGTGAAATGACCACGGTTCTGACAAGCAGAGTGAGGCTAATGGCATGCACAAAATGCTTAAGCAGAAACATAAGTATGTGCCTGAATATGTGTAAAATACAAACTCCATTTGCCAGAAACAGGGTTCTGGAGACAACATCTAGATTCAGACCAACACATGTAGGCCTGCTACAACAGCAGGGATGGTCTTAACCTCAAGGAAACAAATGAGTATTTAAAAAAGAGGATCTTCTGCCAACTGTTCTTCTTAGGCAGGAACCATCTTATAAGCACGTATCCTCCTCCTACAAAAACACAACATGCACAAATGTGCTGACACTTAAGCACATATGCACAAGCATATACTTCTAAAAGTATCCCAGTGCTGTTTAGATATGATAGAAAGGCTCTTTTTAAATCAGGTTTTTCATGCAGAGTAAAAGAAAGCTTTTCAACGATAGGGGAATGTTTTTATACCCAATTTCTCTAGTGATGACTTTCATACCATGGCATAGTAAGTGATTTTTCCTGCAACTTCTACTGGTAAAACACAAGGTGTCTAACACTGTATGCAGTCATGATCAGCCAGTTATCTGACACGTATTTCCAACAACAAGAAGAGGTCAAATAGCAGGCCAGCAGCAGGTTTCCAGAACAGTAGTTCTGTTCACGGAATCATCTAGGTTGGAAAAAGACCTTGAAGATCATCTAGTCCAACCAGTTCTTGCTGTTTGCAGAAGGCAATGTGAATAAACACCATTCCCAATCACAAGACAATCAAGGTTGTACAAATAACTGTATCAACATTGTACAAATAACTGTCATTTTTATCTTCCCCTTACCTGTTAATGAAAATACAGCTGTAAGCTCATTAGTAGCCATTTCTATAATAAATTACAGTTTGCATGAAAGAGCTTTGAGGTGTTAAAATTATTTCTATAGTTGCAATTTGAAACTAGATGTTTTGTTATGACTTTCATTGCAATAGACAGATCATATTTTTCCTAGATCTGAGCTCGCTCTCATATTTATATTTCACTCTATATTCCTTCTAAAATAAATAAATTTACTTCAGCTACCAGGTATGGCGTTGCACAAAAAAGTCTTGAATACTTGTCACCTGAGGCTCAGCTCACATTGAAATCATCCATGCACCTTAAGGAGATTAAAAGGAAGTGTTTCCCTCAATATTACATGAAAACTTCCTTCTTACAGAATCTTATAGAAAGTATGGGTGGAATTCCTCCTATTTTCATCTTAACTTCTCTGTTGTTAAATTCACAATAACACAAGTAAATCTGAGCTGTGTGAAAGTACATTGTTGTTTCTGCAAATGACATCTTGAAGTTGCACCTGACTACAAATTAGTCTTTTTTTTTGGCTCATTTATACCTCGTCTTTCAATCTTCCTATCATCACTCCTAGCTACAAGCCAAATTAATCTTGATCTTGCGTCCTCTACAATTATTGCATATATCTCCACTTCTCATTCTAAGTTTTAGGATTCCTATAGCTAGAGCCTCCCCAAGTCTCTATACTTTAAATCACAAAAAAGTTATTTTCAGACATCTCTCCAAACAGGCAGAAACATATTAACAGGTACAGATTTACCAAGCAAGGGTTAAGCGGGTTCCCCTATAATACTGCTCAGTGAAATTCCTGTGTTCACTGCTCATGGAAAACATGGGAACACCTTTGTAGCTCCACATATTCAAACAGCACTGTACTATCTCCTACAGATCACTGTCTTATTGGCAGCATCTTAGCCAGCTGGTCTTCATTTCAGCCTCAACTGCCTCAAATTTTCCACAGGTTTACCCTTCTCTTCCAGCCCACAACACAACAGTCATTCATTAAAATTTAGAAAGGTCTTAACATCTTCCCATAAGCACAGAGTGATCACTTGTCATGTTATACAAGGTTTCCCTACTGTTCCATACAAGAAAAAGGATTTTATTTCTTTTTGCCAGCCAGTACTGGCTGCAGAGAAAGTAATTACCTCTTTCTAAGGAAAATCTGACTAAAGAGAGGTGTGCTAGTCAAACCTCAGCAGAAGAGTCAAGGAGCAACTCCGTAAACCCTATTGCAAATCACCATCAGAGTCCACAAGTTCATGTACAGCTTCAGACTCACCAAGATGAACCAACTTGAGTAGTCCAAAAAATGAAAACAGTCTTTCTTCTCTGCCTTAAATAATAAGGGGGAGAACAACACAGCTTACATCCCCCATATATCCATAGTAGGTAAACTGGAAGCCAGCACAGCGCATGGGAAAAAGGCAGAAACTTCTTTTTAAGAAGACTGGCCCATCTGAGAAGCCTTTTAAGATCCTATCTTCGTATCCTTAGCTTGCAAAAATTAGACATAACGGATAGTGGTAAAAATCAGCTATACTTTTTCGTATTTTTCATGTTGTTAGAAAATGTTAATTTTTAGTTCAACAAAAAATTATTCAATCTTCAAATAGAGGGAGAAATTCACTTCTGTACACAGACTCCTTTGGTATCTCTGTTCATGTCCTCCACAGCAAAACAGCTTTGTCACCTTTATTTTATTTAAATACACGAGAAGAGAAAAAACAACAAATTAGCAGAGTACCTTTTGACTTCAGAGATCATACTGTAGTCAGTGGGAAGCACTATATACTCCCTTTTCAATATGAAGTAATTTCATGTTATAAAATAATTGGGTTGAACGTGAACACTAACATGTTACCCAATTTCTTTCATGGTCTTGGCAGGAATATCTGAAAAAAATCCCTAACTTACATTGACTTAATATTAATATCATGTTAATAAATATCGTAGTTTTTGTTGATAAACTGGTAGCTGTCTTCTCAGCTAACTGTCATATAAGATCTTAGGTAAGAAGCAAGGGCTTTTTTGTGAATTCAGTCATAAAACCCTTTCCTAGTTCAAAACATTTAGTTAGCTTGGGTTGATATGGCAGATAATTTGGAAGCGTCTGGCAAATGTTTACATAAGAAACAAAATCACCTAGCTGTCTTGCAATCTTCTCCATAAATCTGCCTAGAGTGTGAAGTATTTAACCAAAAATATGAAGAAAACATTCCAATTTTAACTTGTAGGGTTATTATGAGACAAAATAAACTTATGCAGCATATAAATATGCAAGCCAGTTTGCTATGAGTCCATAAAGGTATAGCATATATTTTGCATTGAGATACAAAGAAGATGCATTGGGTGTTCCAGAAAAGAGTAAATATACATCAGCAATATTCTTATATTTTGTAAAGCCATATATTCAGCTTTACTGAATTTTAAATATGCATTTAATTATTCAGCCTTAGAATACAGTATAAACCCATATTACTTTAAATTTCTGGGGCTCTGACATAGTTTTTAAGTATGAATTTTGCAGCTATTCAGTGAGAGAATGTCAATGCTACAAACATTATCTTGCATTAAAACTCCCTAACCTTTCCAACAGTAGAATCACGTAAAGGAGATTTCAGTACAGAAATGGAAAACAAGACTTGTTATGACATTAGGCATTACTTGGCTTCTTTTTAGTGTTCACTTGTATAATCTAAATGGAATATGATCCTTACAAAGTTGGTCTTAATGTTCACATAAAGAAAAAGGTAATTATGCACTTTAACTCCAAGATAATTCACTACCAACACATTTTTCACATGAAATCTTTGAATATATAGACATAAAATACGAATAAGAAGAACTATTCCTTCCCTTTTACTTCTGAAAAATTCCACATTCTCAGAAACAGCCCTATAAAGGACAGCCATTGAGTAAAAAGCCTACTTATCTAACCTTTAAGGCAAAATCTGAAATCAATACATTTGAAATCAAATGCATATTGATTTTGTCATTTTCCTCCTCAAAAATAAACTGGCTCAGTAAATTACATGAAGCCCTCAAGTCTTGACACAATCTTTAAGACTCACAGATCTAATTCCTTCTATATTTGTTAATTTTACTGCTGTGACTAGTCCCCAGTTAACAAGATGAGTTCTGGTTGTAAAATCATGCACATGCAAAAGCCTTTGAAAATCTTCAGGTCTTACATTCTTTGTTCATAAGCTATTTTTGATGAAAATCTGTAACAGTTATAGCAGCTATACAGTCATCATCTCTGTCAACCCGTCTCAAAGTCAGGTGAAATGAAAGAATCCTCACTTTGATGGACTTTGGCTACAGAGTAATTCTTATTGAACAATTAAGGTAAAGCCAGTAACTTCTTATCTGGCTAGTGATGGTTTTAATATCCTGAAAACTCTTTATAAATATCTAATTTTAATACTGTGATTAATACAGATGCTATGTGTCTGCTTTCTAGGATAAAGCTTTCCTTATGCTCTCTCATGCTAGGACCTTGTCTGCAAGCTTTCTTTTTGTAGCTCTCCCTTTGACTTCAGTAAGGGGTCTGGAGAAAGGAATAGCATAATCAAGCCCTTAATCAAATTTATTAAAACCCTGGTGATATACAACCCAATTAAGGAGTACCTCCCCATTCCATAAGAGCTTTTTACATTCACTATAAAACATTTTCTTCCTCACCACATAAAACTTACTGTATGCATTGCATCTGTCAGTATGAAGTAGTAGCCTTAGAAATGAAAATGGGGTAATTAAATCTACAGGCTATTGCTGATTTAATAATGAAAAGATAATGCTAATTGGCTGAAGAACTTTCGAGCAACTTTCAATCATGCTATTAGCCACATTGTGAAAACCACAGCAATATTGTGATATGCCAGTTTCTAAAAGTAAGATCTTCCTTATCTCATTTGCTAGTACAGTGCCCAACAGTAAAAATGAACACCATGTTTCCTAACCACCTCACATTCTATATTATTATAGAGACAAATGTCAACATTTATTTTATTTTCTCACTGGTCTGTGTTGCAACTGCTTTATTTCAGATGCACGATCTTTTGATTCTGGCAACCACAGTCCTGGCTCAAAGGGTTAGTATCAGTAGTATAAAGTCCAACTAGCAGCAGTGTTCCCCAAAGGCTGATACTCAAACAAATACAGTTTAATATATTAATTAATAGTCTGGATGTTGGGACTCTTCACAACTTTGAAGATTATAACAAATTGCATAAAGTGATTCACACCCTGAGGAGCAGGGTTGCTCTTCAGGAAAACCTCAGCAGACTGGAGTAATGAATCAATAGAAACTCATTAACTGCTGCAAATGAAAAAGCAAAATCCTGCACTTGGGTGGAATGCAGTGGTACAGCCTGCGAGCCAAGTGGTAGAAGACAGATTTGTCAAAAGGATCTGGTGGTCCTCCTGGACAATGGTTTGAACACAACTCAGCACTGCACCCTTGCTTCAAAGGCCAACCACATAGCGGGATGTATTAGCAAGAGAATAACCAGCAGGACAAGGAAAGTAATTCTCCCACTCTGTTTAGCTCTTTTGAGACTGCATCTAAAGATCTATGTCTAGTTTTGGACTCCTCAGTTCAAGAAACACAGTCATATACTGAGACAAGTTGAGCATAAGCCATCAAGATGTTTATAGGGATATAGCTCTTACATAGTGTGAGAGGCTGAAATATCAAATGATTGTCTCAAAGCTTGTGCGTGTGTGTGCTTTGAGTCACTGGGTGGTGTCAGTAATGCCTCGAACATTCATCAAGGACCAGCTGTGGCCTTTGTAATTAATCTAAGGAATATCACCCGAGGAAGCAGGAGTGTATCGAAGGATGCACCCTCCCACCCCCTTGCAGTTGTATTGACAAACTCCTTAGATAAACCTCAAAGAGGTGGACTGAGTGAAACCAGGTGTTTCTTGTCAAGCACAAGGACCGCTGATCACCGGCCATTGTATAATACTTTGTGGCTCTATTGTGTACGCCAGACACCATGTATGCATTGCTAATGACTTTGCGCCTTTGCCATTGAACTGATAAGAGGTGAGAGTCTCTGCCCCAGAAGCTGGATGATTGCTCAAGAAGCATGAACTCAGCAAAAACCTGTGGGAACAGAGGAAAAACTAAGGGTGGGCAGATATGCTAATGATAAGACGAACTTAAAAGGCAACAGAGAACTTTGCTCTGTGTGCACCCACCATCGAAGAACTGAGGACCAATAGGACATTGCTGGATCCATGGTGGTGACTATTCTTGCAGCTCTATTCTGGATGCTTGCTTGATTTCTGTCTTTTCCTTCCATTCTGTCCTATCGCTAGCATTCTTCACTTTTAATAATAAAAACTGTTTTGGGTGTACAACATTTGACTTCGCTTGTGTCTTAATGTCGCTCTTGGGATCATATTGAAACTTCCTCTGTCATTGGATCGGGACACATAGAAGGAAAGGCTGAAAGAAATGGATTTGTTCAGTCTTAAGAAGCAGAGGTTAATGATGCTATTGCTGTTCACAACGGAGGGTATAGGGAAGACAGAGCCAGAATCTTCTTGGAGGTGCAGAGTGATAAATTGAGAAGTAACAGACACAAGTTACAACAAGGGAAATTCCAATCAGATATCAGAGAAAAGCTCTTCACAATGAGGTCAGTTAAACATTACAGCAGATTCCTCAGAACAGCTGGAAATCTCCATCCTTGGAGACTTTCAAAACTTGACTGAACAAGGCCTTATGCAAACTGTTCTAAAGTTGGCCTTGCTTTGAGCAGGGGAGTGGACTGGAAGATTTCCAGAGATCCTGTCTAACCTATATCATCCTACAACTCTGTGATTAATTTTAATACCATAACTAGATTATCTTTAATACCAGCCCTACTGAACAGTGCCCACATTATTCATTCCTTTTTCTTTTCCATATATGTGCATCTACAATTGCTTTGGGGGTTTTTGGTGTGTTTTTTTTTTTTTTCTCTTTTAAAAAATTTTCCTATGCAAAATTTAGCTCAGGCTGGACTTATGGCAACTCTTGTTTACGCCTGTTCTTTCTGTCTCCCAAAATACAGTTTTCTTTGCTGAACAATCCATTTTCCTCCACTACTTTTTAGTATTCTTATTGCTTTCAAAATTCTCCTTAAAGAAAAACATCCATTAAGTTGCCTCAGTGATCTTATTCATTAAATCATATGGAATCCTTCTATATAAGTGCTTTCTCTATGCTTTTATAAATTTAACTTCAAGAAAACTGAAGCCTTGCCCACATGCCCTGATCGCTTCAGACTAGCTAGTTTTGAAAAGAAGTTTCCTACATTTCTCGGTATTGCTACTAAAATTAAAAACCTCAGCTTTCTACTTTTATTAAAAACCATAGCCTGAGGAAGGTTTAGCCTACTATTTCAATTTAAGCTAAACCAACTCAGAATTATTTGATCCAACTTTATCAACTTCTTGCTTTAAAAGATTTACTGCAACCAACATAACCAGTTATTTTCAGTTGTGGATATGCACTTCAGCATATCAGATTCTTGTTTGCTAGGATAGTGACTTAGAAAAGCAGAGAGACACAAAAGAACCAGGAGTAGGGAAGTGATACCTACCTAGCCAGATAAGGAAAAATTGGCAGTTTTGCCAGGTGAACAACAATAACAACAATCCAATAAGTAAAGGTAAGTTTAAAAAAAAAAAAAAAAAATAAAAAAAAAGACTTCTGTAACTTGAATAATTTTAGATGACAATTAGCGTTACTAGCTACTGGTTTATTACAGACAGTAAGTAGCTGCTACAGTTCTTTTTCTATTTAATCTTTTATTTTCCCAGAATCTGCCTTAGATAATACTGTCATGTTATGACAAAGAAACCATTGTGCAATGGATGCCTAGAATGGCAGTATTCCTTTTTGTCTACATTTAGACAGCATCCTTCCCCTTTTCAAAGCCTCAGACTCTGTGTTTCCTGATTCTGTCTATATTTTTGAAGGCAAACATAACCCTTAGGCTATGAGTCTACCATTTGCAAGTGTGCAACACCTGGCAACAGGCTGTGGGTCATACCAATACTTTCACTGAATTACCACAGTTCCTAGTAGAGAAAATATCTTATTGTACTGTTTTTTCAAAAATTCGAGCTTATGTATTTTCAGGAACAAAAAAGAATCATGAAACTTTCATTAACAAATCTTGCCGAACTAGTATTTGTTCCGTAATACAGTTTTCTACCCCCATCCAGCTAAACAATATTCTAAAGTGCATCATTTATATTTAAAGAAAGCTAAGGAGAAATCTTCAGGCCAGAATTGTCTAACTTTTCTATATGCAAATCACTTCATAATTTAGAACAAAACAGCACTATACCTCCCTTTTTACTGATTTACCCGATAACATTTCTAATGACTATCAGTTGGACTCCATAGAAAAGCTACATGAGTTCAAGCACGCAAAAAAAGAATAGGCTGCTCTGATGTTAGGATCACTGTGCCGTTTTGAACATGCTTACGGAATACCATATTTGTGGAGACTTTCTGTGCAGATGACAGTGCAAGATAAGGCAGCACAGTAAGGAGCTAAATAAAGGTCTTACCAAGCCATTGTGAAGCTGAACAGCCCTGCAGTTACCATTGGGTTTTGCTGTAGTTCTAGTTGGTCTGATTTACCTCTTTGTAAAATGTTCCTTATTCATCCACTAAAAGGCCAAAATCCAAACAGAATTTGTTTAGAAAAATACCAAAAAGTCCCCTTCATCCTAGAAGTGTTAGCTAGCACCTGCTTGGCTTGTTTCTTCTGAAGTTAGAAGTCAGCATATGATAAAATATAATAAACCGAAAGCGAAATCTAGCAACTCATAATCTTAAAAGAAAAAACAAACAAACAAACAAACAAAAAACAACAACCAAGCAGGTTTATGCGATTGTTTTCTTCTGTGAATTATTGCTTGCCAGCTACTGTGGTGGTGCCCTGTTTTGAATGTTCATTACTAGTTCTCCTTCAGAAGGTGTTTCAGCACCAGTCTCCAGGCTCAGACAAAACAGAACAAAAGAGGCAGAGCACAGTAGCTGGGAGGCAGGATGAATATTCCTTACACCATCCAATTAAGAAACAAAAGACAATGTAAATGCTACTCTCAGGAACCATCAAAAAGGCAAACCCACACAGAAAACTGCATTTTAAATGTGAGGTATTCTTGCTGCAAACACACCCAAGACTCAAAAGTTGAGAGCATAACTACTGATGTAATTTTTTTAGTCTGGGTTCTCTTTAGCTGAGTTATCTACTGCAGCAAATTCTCATTAGATCTGAGAGAAGACACATAATCACAGATAGAAGAAAAGCAGGGAGTAAGAAGCTTTATGTCATGTAGACTAGATATTTTGGCACTGCTGTTGTGGTAGATACCACGTGCATCTAGACAGCATGATGTTTTCTGAATCCCTTTACCCATCTGGGACACAACCCCTGGTGCAAGTTTGACAAGACAACAGAACGTATCAAACCTTAGGTGTGCCCCACTAGTACCTTGACATTCCTTCCTATCTGACTCCTGTTTAGTAATCCATTTTACTGTTCTGTCTCACCAGATTGGTGTACATGGGACGTAGCTGGCTTAGTCATAGATGCAGTCTCTCCTTTAACCCTATTTTCAACTGACAACTATACTTATTTTGAAAATGATAGGACATTTACCCTGGGGCAGTATCTATAAAAGCAGTTACTCACTTTGGGCTCTTCCAATTTCTGTCCATCAAACACTCAAAGCAAGAGGTGAAAACAAAACAAAACAAAAATTAGCCTGGCTAGTAATGCTGGGCAGCATCTCACATTAGACCCCATAGACTTCTACAGGCTCAGGTGGAGTGTTAATATTTGCTACTTGCTCCCTGCATTATCTACAGTCAAAGAATAGCTCTTCAGACAGTGCTCCCTATCTTGTAACCCAAAGGAAATAATTTTCTCTTCTTTTTATACAGTACCTAAGGTAGAGAGACAACATAGCCTTTCTCTCTCCTTTTGTTTCAATAGAGAGGAGCATTCAATTCCAGTTTATCCACCCTGTATGGTCTCAGCGGAAATAACAGAACCTTGAAATAGGGCTGGAAGGGATACACTGAGGCTGTCCATGTGAGCTTTGAACATTACACTTACCTATGGGCACAGGAGAGATGACGCTTAATCCCTGGAAATATCCCAGCCACTTCTCCTCAGTGACTCTGGAGTCTGTTAGTGATGCAGGTACATCTTTATCTCATAGGGTCATAATCACTGGCCAGATAAAAGAAAGCCCAAAGTATCGTAAAGATGGTCCTGCTCCAGTTGTAACCTTTCAGGTCCAAATTTTTGAAAAGAGCTTATTCTTTCAGTCCTTGCAAAAGAAAACTTTAGAGATGCTTTTTGAAAAGGCACAGCTGGCCAGATTTTCAAAAGTGCTCAACTCCCAACAGCTTTTACTGTTCTCAGTGGGAGCTATTGGTTGTTAAGCCCTTTTGAAAACATACTCATATATAAAATTAAAACAAATTGAATTCAATTTATCCTCTGGCCTGCACTCCTGACAGCTGTGATTAGAGTGCTATACCTCAAGCTTGTGGATCAATGAGCAGCATCCCTTCCTGAGAAGAGCCCAAATGTAGACCCTCTAAGAGCGTAGGGGGAATGTGCCATTCTCCACAACAGTTCATCTCTTAGCAGCCACCTCTTCTGAATACCTGGGCTTAACCAGCACAGTGCATCTGGTAGTGACTCAAGGTTTCTCTTCCTTATAAAACTGCAGCCAAAACACTTGGCTGGCCTGGCAGTGAAATGCTTTGGCATGCTGTATGGACTCCAATTATTTTTCAGCTGAAATAGAGCATAATCCTTAGTGAGTTTCATTGCATACTGCTAAATTATTGCACTGGGCCACTCCTAAGGGCTGTTTCACATTTAGCTCAAGTGCATTCAGAGCAGCACCACGTCTGTACAAAGCTCCAGGAACAAAATGGGGAACCTGGAGAAACTTGCTTGCTGTAAATTTGGGACTCTCCAGATTTTCAGGGTAGGCTTGCCAGGGTTCATTGTTTAAGTTTCATCTGGCTGCCTGGGTTTTAGTTTGCTTGCCTGAAATTTCTACCTCTTATACTTCCACCAAAAGCCATCCAGGGATTTAAAACATTCTCCTAACCTCAGTATGGTCATTTTCCCTACCAAACACTTGTGAATGCAGCTGGCTGACCCACCTTCCATTCAAAATGATCTCGCCATTAGGTTTCATATGAAAGATAATAGGTCCCCTTGCCAACAGTCAGCAGTTTCTCACAGTCCTGATGGCTCTGTTGAACAGCTAGGAAGCATGAAAGTGAAGAGCTATGCTAATGCCTCGTACTCTTTTGGGCGTACCTTTATGTGAACATCAGGTAGAACAGCTGTGTCCCACTAACAATTTGACCACCTAAGGACTTCCTGCCTTGGATGACTTCTAGGATGTCATAACTACTTCTTCTATAAAATGAAATATTTAGACAAATAGAAGTGACCCATCACATCAGTCCAGTTAACACTGTAGGTAGGCAATGCAGCTGCACACACAGTTGAAATGCATTTAAACACCCCATCCCTTTACCTTTGTTTTCCTGCAATGATTGCCCCAAAACTCAGTCATGACTGACTCAAGAGACAGGCAGCAGGATGTTCAGAATTATTCCAGAGCAAGGGTTTAACTTGCACTTCTCAGTCCATCAGAAAACCTTAAAACACTTCACTAATAATTACACAATCTAGCCCTAAATTAAAGACAGTGGTACACTGAAATTGTAACCTTCTGTGAGACACACATTTTGAAAACAATATTTCAATGAAGTGTTTATTTGGCCACTAGCAAGAAGCAAGAATGTGAATTAGACATTTGTTTAAAACAGTAATAATAAACAGATACAATCGGTGCTAGCAAAATTCACTGAAGAATTAAAAGATCAGCTCTAACAATCCAAGCCTACACAAAGTATAGAAGACTCCTATTTGTACTGACTGGCCACACTAAGATCTAGCAGGGTAGAAGGAACCAAAAAAGTTGTGTTCCACACTGTTAAAAGACACATTGCAAACACAGGCCAGTACCAGCCTACCTTGCAGAAATGGAGATGAAAGAGTGAAGGTGAAATGAATTAGGTAGAAGAAGACTCAGGATATGCATTTTTAAGACAGATGTCATTCCACATAAGCAGATTCTATGCTTTTGTCCAATAGATTACATCAAAAAGTATGTGAAAGTCGAAAATTTGGACATTCAGAGGTTGGGAATTCCAAAATCTATTCAGAAATTCATGACAGAAAATTCTGGCCTGAAGAGTTGCTGTTTTATACAGCTGTAAGCTACTGAAAATCAATGAAACTTTACTAGACCCAACACTAGAAATCCCACCTATAACAAATGGCTAAAATGAAAATTGTGTGACACTACAACGGAAAAAAATGAAATAGCTAGAGGAAATAGATACATTTACTGAGAGCAGGTTGAATATTTTTCTGTTGCTTACTTCTTATATTTGCTTGTTTATCAATGTATAGGTTATGCAATTCCTAGATATAGTTTAGTGCTTTTATTCTGAAGACAGTAAGCGCTACTCTTAGCTTCAGTGGTTAGTTAATTTTGACTCCACACAAAAGCAAAGGAAATGGCAGAAACTGTAAACTTTGCTTAGCCAAACACCAAAATCTATATTTCATATACAGAACCTCTTAGGTCCAGGGGGTGTTTTATCTTTGCAACTAGTGATGTGTATCTTCTCTATCAACCACGCTGCTTCATGTCAGCATATCCCTGCAGCTCAGGTTTTTATTTAATTTGTATTTAGTTCCTACATTTCAATGAGCAGCATGTAAGCAGTCTTCATAACAGTTCTGTGATTATAGTATTTCCACCAGATCCAAGAGAAATTTTAGTAAGTTTTAACAGTCTCTTTCAGCACTTTCTAAACCAAGACCAAGCATCTAAGTCTTTCTAAACCAGGTTCAGTGTTTATGTACATGCATAAGATTTCAGGCATGCATAACTGCTTGTAAAGCAGAGATTTGTGATGTAGAACGGGACGGGATGAAGGAACACATCATGCACTCGCCAGTGGAAAAGTAAATCCAAGATGGAGAGGAAGTATTTATTCCTAGTGACTACATTAAAACCCCATGTTAACAAAAAAAAAAAAATAATAAAAGTGTGGGAAGAGGTGGAGGAGGGGACAGGTGAGGAAAAAATTATAATCATTATAACACTAAAGACACACAACAAATCAGCTCTTAAACAAAGCTTGATTTTGCACTATCAGTCCATGCAAAATATATATATATTGTTCTGCTGCTGTGACAATGCATCATGGCATGGTTACAAAATCAGATAACATGAATTTTTTTGGAGCACAGTCTTCCCCTCTGCCTCACCACCTATGAGGATTTTTCTTTTCTTCCTTACAAAAAACTGGCACAAGGAGATGGGGTGGGAGAATGCTATAGCAAGTTTTATTCACTCTTCACTACTTACACAACTATGGGTTTTGAACAGTTCAGTCTACATTGCTTTTGGCCTTATGTTTCCTAAATGGATAGCAATTAAGCTCTGTAAGTTGTTCATAATTATTCTTTTCTACAAAAGCTTGTGATTATTTTTATTCTTTCATGATATCCTTTTCTGTCCTTAGTTTTTAGTCCTGCTTCTAATCTGCACCTTAATTGCTCAGGCTGGTAATGCTCCAGCTCCCATGCAAACCCATTTAGACCATCTCTTACCATGTAGTACAAAACTAGGAAAATACACTTCTATTTTATAAAAACCCACATGTATTTTTTAAATTATGCTTAAATGTACACTTTATTAGTTATTCAATCTTAGCCATTCTGGAAGTTAGCCAAAATGGCAATTGTCTACTTTCTTCTAAAAAATCTAATCACATTTGTGCTTGATGTCATTTTTCTGATTCAGCTTTTGTCTCTCTGAATCTGCTCTAGATTTTCCATTTTATAAGGAGAAACTAACCAGCAAAAGTAGTCTTAAAAGTCTGTGATATTCCCTGGCTTGGTGCTTAGGTGAAAAGTGTCTTAATTTTCATCAACAGTCATTTTATACTGGAATAAATGAAAGTAAATCAAAGCTTGGCTTTTTAATATGGGAGCCTTCTAAATCCTGAAGAACAGAGTGCCAGAACCTGGCCATGCTGTGCTTGTTTCTGTAACTGAACAAGCCTGAGGTAGGAATAACTAAGGAACAAATATTTTTGTTGTATCATATACATTGGGAAACAAAATCTGTCAAGAAGAGGACTTATCTACATTCTAAAGCTTTAGATCCTCAGACATTTTCAAAGTGATCAGATCACCTGCAAAGTTTCCCACATTCTCTACATTAGCTTTCTTCAAGCAAGCTATTCTCAATTCTGCAGCAATTACAAGTCCCTTTGAAGATACAGATGAGGGGAAATATGTGTTGGAGTTCATAAAGACAAATTCAGCATGACACCTTTTCCACTATATAACCTGATACTTTATTTCATTTCACCTGGATGAATCAAGGCATATACACTTAAACACATGGAAAGATGAAGCACAGAAAGAAAAAGAAGCCATGCCACACACTTTGAAAGACTCAGCTGCAGGTTTGTGTGGAAAAGTAGACTGAGGGGAAAAAAAGAAATATTAGGATCAGAAGGGACAACAACAATAAAGAGGAAAAAGTCCTGTGGTGCACAACCTGAAATGCACACAGTGAAAAAGCAACCAGAGAAATATATTAAAGATGACTAACTGGACATGGCCTGAGTTCTAAGCCCATCTCTTTCACAGGTAGTCCTGTAAACATTTAAAAACAAGGAGATCATCTCCTCTAGCCCTGCAGTGATAACAGTATGCCATTAACCCCTTGCCATTTGCCAGAAATAAGAGTAGGAAAGCATACAGAGAGTGCAGGACTCCCCCTCTTCAGATACCCACAGAGAGATGCTCTTCTCTCTCCTTGGGCTGGGTAAGCATCTGCCCTCCTTACTGGCAGCACACTGTGCTTTATGTTTGGTTCATTAAAAAAAAAAAAAAAAAGGAAAAAAAAGAACGATGGAAAAACATCACATGAAGAACAGCAGAGAAGAATGAGGCATGAAGTACCAAACAGCAGTGGCTGGAAGGCACTGTAGTTGCATTGCCAAATTCACGATTTTAAAATCAGACTTTTTTTTTTTTTTTTTAATGAAAATTCTAATAACCATTCCTCCAGTCAGTTCCAGTGAAATATATTGATTTATAACCTATTAAATATGTGATATTCCCCTTGTGGCACACCCACTATGTGGGTTTACTGAAGTACACTACATTTCCCTTCCTTAGGGAATCAATTATATCATTAAAGAAAGACATCAGTTTAGATGGCATGGTTATTAATCTGCCTTTAGTAAACCCACGTTACATTTTGTCCCATTTCTCAGGTACTTCTAGTAAAGCTCAAATTACATTTTCTTTCAAAATATTCCTGTTGTGGTCAAACCAATTTGTCTTCACTCATTTGGATCGTTTCTTTCCTGCATTTCACAGAATTGCACAACAGCTGGAGTTGGAAGGGACCTCTGGAGATCATCTTAGTCCAATACCCTGCTTAAAGCAGGGTCAGTTAGAGCACGTTTCTGAGGCCTTTGCTGAGTTAGGCTTTCATTATCTCCAGGGATGGAGACTCCACAAACTATCTGGGCACCTTGTTCCAGTGTTTGACCACCCGCAGTAAGAGAGTTTTTATGTTTAAATGGAACTTCCTGTATTTCAGTTGGTGCCCATTACCTCTTGTCCTTCCACTGGACACTGGAGACGAGGCTGGTTCCATCTTCTTTAATCCTTCTCCTTCAGGTATTTGAACATGTTGATGAAACCCCCCTGAGCCTTCTCTTCAATCTCAGCCCTCAGCTTCTCAAAGGCTCATCCAGAGGTGTGCCAGATGCTCCAATATTTTAAACTCTTCACTGGACTCACTCCAGTAAGCCCATGCTTCTCTTGTACGGGGATGTGCAGAAATGGGAACAGCACTCCAGCTGTGGTATCACCAGCACTGAGTAGAGAGGAAGGATGCCACCTCTCAATCTGCAGGCAACACACTTCACAATGCATCCGAGGACACTGTGGGCCTTTGCTGCAAGGGCACGTTGCTGGCTCATGTTCAACTTTTTTGCCAAAGCACCCAAATCCTTTTTTAGCAAATCTGTTTTCCATTCAGTCATCCCCTAGCCTGTGCTGGTACAAATTTAAATACAGATTATACATTCTCCCATTCCCTTTTTTCAACTAGTTTTTCCACCTTTGTCTCTTATGTTAAGATCATCATCATCATACTGGAGAAAAAGTGTTGTCTTTGGAAACTAGAATCTCATTTTTACTACAGAGATGTGTCAGTTATTTTGTGAGGTCTTTTTATCAGTATGTTTAAAGAGCTTTCAATTGTTTTAACTTTCTTTTTAAAAGCCTAATTTTGCATTGCAACATTTATTTCAACTTTACAGCTACTTTCTTAATCATTGTGAACTGTCTTCTAGCATCTGATGACTTTTTTGAAGTGATTAAGCCTAATTATGTCCAGAGCCTTTTCCTATTATTTTTTTTCATGCATGCTTTGGATGCAAACCCACAATAATTTTTAAAACTTTGAAATGTTAAGCCTCTTCCATGTTCAACTCCCAAAGCTCTTCAATCCAGCATACTTCACTAATTGACACCTTTCACTTCTCAAAGATTTCCTTATTGCAGTAAAAAACTATTTACAGAGTACATTTCATTTATTGGATATGACATATTTACTGTTAGTATTTTTTCCAGAATAGCAGACCATTTCAAGAAATACATCTGAAACAGTTTGTTATCTGGAGTTTTGCTGTTTTGCTTCTTAATGCCTGGTGCTGACTCACAAGCTTTTAAGGATACTTCCATAAACATAGTGCACTTTGCTTTGTATGTACCAATTAGTTAACAATGGATCCAGTGAAAAGTAAAATCAATAATACCTTTATGTTCAATATTTATAGAAAGAAGAGTTCTTTGAAACTGTTTTAAGTGCTTCCTTTACCTGCAAATTAATATTCATTACTCATGTCTGGATTTGATAATTTTTCCCCTTTAAATAATGCCTGAGATGATCACATTAATTATAATTTTCTGGTTATTTGGTCTCTTTCCATATAAAGAATGATGGTTTGCGTAGTGTTTGAAAGATATCCATCAGACAAGCATAAGTAAACACAATAAGCTATTTAAAATAATAATTTACAGTAAATAAACCCACAGTCTTTCTGTGTTAGCAATCATGTGGAAGGATTGATGAGGTAGTATACCTTATCATTGTTCTAAATCCACTATTCCAAAAGGCCTGGTAAAATCTCCTTGTTGATCTACCTAGATAGGAGTTGCATACACAAGGACAACAAACAGAATAATAGTAATGATGACTATCTGTAACACAACAAATTCAAGGCTCTTTACCTACACAGTGTGTTTGGAAACATTTTAAACATGAAATTTCAACTGTATACTGCATTATGAATCAGAGAAATGGGATTAAATTTTTCCTTAGTGTTTTGTTAGATCAATGGCCTTGGTAAAGTTATACCTGAAACCAGTAGGAGTCAGTTAACTGAGCCCTTCTAGAGAACTCACAGTTAGGCTGGTTTTCCTTGACAAGAACTTTAGTTTATTATAATTTTACCATTATCACCATGCTCAGCTTTACAGAGGGCAATGGATAAACTAAGGCCCCTCTGTACACAGTCCACAGCTAGTCTTCAGGCTACGGAGGAGTCAAACTAGATCCTATCAGAAATGAAAGCAGTCATAGGACTGACTAACTCCTGCCATCCAAGAGCTTTCATTCCATTCCACTGATTTAAAATTAACAGCACACAGTGAAATTTGACCTCCCCTCTCTTGTGAAGATTCTCTACTTTTGATTTTACATTCAATTACAGAGCTGTCAACTGAGTCTGCATATTTCAAATTTAAAGTGTAAGCTTTCACCAAACTGTCTCTGAACTTAGAACTAATAGTCAGTGATTGCCCCATAAGTAAAGGTGGGATCTCTTCCTCCTTCACCTGCATAGCCACTGTACCTTGTTATAATGTGCCCTTACTAAGAAAAAATAAACAGACAGAATATATAGGTAGTGATGTGAAATTATGAGATGCAAAATGAGGATGGAGAAATAATGAGTATTTTTTGGAGGCTGAATAGAAGAAAATAATCTGGGAAGGAGGAGAATAAGACTAGAAGAGGCTGTGATAGGAGCTGCAGAAAACAGGAAGTGGTATGAAGGAAGTAGGAAGAAAAGGATGAAACAAAGCAGTGAGGGAGTGACAGTAGAGGAGAAAAGAGATGCAAGAAATTAATTCACTGGGTGGACCCAGATCTGGAAAAAAAAAAGAAAAAAGTCACCTGACTAAAGGATGACTTTTGTAACGCATCGACAGGAAGACAGAACTGAAGCTGTATTTTTAATACAGTATTTGTAAAACAAAGCAGTCTGACTGCAATAGTAAATATTTTCAAAGAGTAGGTTAATTTTTCAAGATCTATTTGCAATGTAAAAGACAAGCATCAACCCTGTCAAAATGGTATTTAAGTTGTTTTAAGAAATGAGGTCTGACCTATTTTCCAGGCAATTCATCTCAATAAGAAAATCAAGCACAGAACAGAACAATCAGGTCCAAACGATGCAAAACAGAGTGCAGCACTTGGTCCACTAAGTTGTCTATGCTTTCTCTAAGCCACTGTAATTTGTTACACAAGAAAGGATGGCAACGGGTGTCTATGGGTTAGGGAAGATTCCAGACTGATGTTCAAAGGACCATCCCATTTTAAACCCATCAGGAAGATCTTCATTGTTTTTTGAGAGGGAGAGGGGTTGGAGGGGAAGGGTTTACACAGACTGCCATGCCAGTAAGGTGGCCATTTTAAACGTAAGACCAATTGTAATCATAAGATTTTGGCTAAATTTGGCAATTGGGCCAAAGATAGCAGTAAACCTTAAAACTGTTCTTGCGCTCTGGCATCAGACAGTCCAAAAAGCTCCTTCAATTTTCTGTTTTGATTTCATGGAAATTTAAAACAAAATCATGTAGAGGGTTGAATTTTGAACAGTTATGCTTACCTACAAAGGAATAGCTAAAGGCACATATATACCACTCCATCATCTTTCAGTGGACTCCTTAACAGAAGAGGAGATGCACTAGAGGTTTCTTTTCACTATTTAAAAATGTAATATTCCATCTTTATTTATATCATTAGCTATGCACGAGTCTCTGAGGCTAGAGTTAGAGTATGCATTTGGAAACTGTTAAATTAGTCCATGCATCCAAACAGCTTTACATTTTCACTACATGAACAATAGAGACTGAAAGAAGCAGTGAATCTGGCATTGTGTGTTAATAATTAAATGTCTACTCTCCCTAAATTCAGTTGTACAATGCCCAGATGACATCAATAGGAGAAAAAGTTGACTTGAATTCAGGTTTATCTATTACATGAAATACTATGATGTGAAGGAGCTTCCAAGCACCATGCCATCTTATCCCTAAATTAAGAGAATCATGAAAATGAGCAGATCAGCAGCCAAGTATTTTTCAATTAAGCATGGTAATAGCTGTAGTAGCTGAGCAGTTCAAACTGACTTCTTTAGCTCTTTAATCTTGGAGTATGTGGAATTTTCATCTTCATAGGATGGATGCCCAAAGGAATTTAATGTAAATGCAGTTTATTTCTTAAAAATTGCAGACGGGATTTCAGTATGTATCAAATAAAAAATTCTTGGCAAGTAACTTAACTGACTGTTGTTGCCATAGCCAATTTGTGTAAATTTTGTCTCAAATCTGGGCTTCTGTTTTGACCTTGGAGATTAATAGCATTAAATTTACCCTATAAATATTCTCAACAGAAGGTAAAAAAATATACCCCAAGATATAGGAGTTTGTCACCAGCACACAGGAAAGGGAAATACTCTAGTTTTTCTTAAGTACAAGTATTTGCATTAAATTAAAACCCAGAAGAATTCTGGAGATTTATTTTTCAAACTGAGACTTTGCTGTAACACTCTAACCTGCTATTATAGTCTTTGACTGGGTACAGTGTGATAGTAAGTCATCTGAAGTAACTGCAGACTTAAGGACTAATACTTTATTACTTACTCAGGCAGAACTCCCATTAATTTCAAGTAGTGATGAATACAACCTGTAGGAATGAGTCTTTCTGTTCAGTTTAATAGGAAAGAGACCTGCATCATCTTTAAAGTTGACAATAAGAAGCTTAGGCCTCAATTCAAAAAAGCACTTAATTGTATCTGTATTCGGGATGCTGAGGCATGTGCTTAACTTTAATCATATGCTTAAGACCCAGTGACATGATTAAACAGCACAAGCTATAGTACTGCCCTAGAAAGAATGCTTCCTTGAGCCAAAATCTTAGTAAGTAACACAAATAAGACCAACAAACAGCAGCCCTGCCTTCTCTTGTTTCTAGGTTCAAAGTTCTTCTGAAAAAGACCACTAATTTTTATTTTGGCAGAAAGAGTCTCATAAGAGTAAGATACCTTTTTCTTAAAATCCTGGTTCTGATCTTCACTGTTCAGCCTCCAACAGTTGAATAAAAAAGCATCCAGTATTCCTAGTTAAACACCATTTTGATGTCTAGACAAAACAATGATGATTTATTCCTTTAGATAAAATAAGCAGTGATTTTGTTTACTTGTAACTTTGGAGAAGAGGAATGGAAGCTAGAGGAGCAAGGTTGATCTCTATCATCTCTGGAAGGACACTGAGATCAGGGAATGGCCCTGACAGCTGGAGAAAGAACAAATTTTTATCCATCTTCACAGAAAGGACAAAAGGATAATCAAGGAGTCAGCCTCAATTTGGCCTCTTGGAAAGTGGTTTTGAAACTCATTTCTGAGCTCTTAAAGGAGAAGTAAGTGTTTGCAAATTACTGATTTACCGAAGGTGAATCCTGATGCACCAGCCTGAAAATTACTGGACTTGTGGATGAGAGGAGACTTGCCAATGTCATTTGCCTTGACTTCAGCAAAATACAAGTCCCATGGTCTGGCTCAGAGCGTATTAGCTAATGAGTCATACTCTACATGGAGACCTGTAACAGCTGGAGTACTGCTGGGGTCTATACCAGGACTGCCCTGTTTAACATTTTTAAAGAAGGACCTGGAAGAGGTGATGGAATGCTTGCTCATCAAGTTTCCAAATGACATCAGATTCGGGAGAGATCAAGCAATATGATCAAGTGCATGGCTGCCATCCAGAGGGACCTAGACAGGCTGAAGGAACAGGTCTATACAAACCTCATGAAATTCAACAAGGACAAATGCAAAGACTCGCCTTTGAAATGGAAAACTCCTTGCAATAGTAGACTCTACTGAAAAGGCCCTTTGGTGTCTGTGTAGACAGCAAGCTGAACATGAGGCAGGAATGTGCCCTGGCAGAAAAGGCCAACAGCACCCTGCGCTGTATTAATCAGTGCTTAACCAGAGGATCCAGGGAAGTGATTATTTCCACTTCTCAGCATTCATTAGCCTGCATCTGAAATATTGTGTCCAGTTTCGAGCCCTCCAGTAGAAAAAATAAGTTGCCCAACTTATGTGAGTTTAGCACAGGGCCCTGAAGCACTTGTCCCATGAAGAGAGGCTGAGGAACAAGGCTCGCTTAGCTTGTTTAAGGAGGTCATCAAGAAGAGAGAGACAGGCTCTTCACAGTGGTGCATGCTGGAAGGAGGAGAGGCAATGGGCATAAACTGAAACAAGAGAGGTTCAGGCTGGATATCATGAGAAGCTTTCACAACATGAGGACAGTCAGACAGCGTTCAAAGGTTTTACCATTTCCATCCTTGAAGGTTTTCAAGACCCAACTGGATAATATCCTGAGCAACCTGGTTTGATACCATAGCTGACACTCTTTTGGGCAGGAGTTTGGACTAGATAAAATCCCAAAGGCCTTTCCAACTTTAATTATTCTATGATAGTATATTTTAAAGCATTTTCTTTCTTCATAGCAAGAGTATTGGAAGAGCTCCTTCTGAAGGCTGCATGGAATATAATTCTAAATATTGGAGCACAGAACTGTGCCTATATTTTGGGTTCATTTATTTGATACAAATGAGAAAACACCACCTCAGATTTTCAGATACAGGGAGCAAGTGGGACTTTTTAGCTGCATTTTTTACACTGCTGCGTACAAAAATAACCAAAATCCTAGACCACAATAGGGATTGAATATACATCATATACCTTATAGTCAAAGAACCCACACATCTAAATAAGAACACACTGAAAGACCGTGTCAGCAGTCTTTTGAAGACACAAATTCTGCTTATGAATACTCTGATATAAAACTGGTGTAACTCAGAATTCAAATAAACATTAAAATAACCAGAATTATAACATTTACCCATCAAATGTGACTTGATCCAATTAGTGAGCCAAATATTGGTACAACAGAGAGAGTGAGATCTCTCCCTAAAATTATTGTCATAAGTGTCCTTATTCATCTTCACTCATTCTCCATTTTTTATTTTCAAAAGTTAATGATTCAAGGAATAAGTTGAAAAAAAACCCCAAGAGTAATACATGTTCCTCTTACTATCCCCTATGCTTGGAAAGTGAAGTTATTTGTCAAAATAAAGCAATGAAAGAGTTTGGAAAGACGCTGGCCAATTTAAGAAATACTGGATCAAAATTGGTGGGTTTATAACATTAATAATAAGGTCCAATAAATGCTAAAAAATATTTTATCAATATTCGTGACTAAGGAACTCTGGGTTTATTCACAGTTCTTTTACAGTTCTGATTGTTCAACTTAGTATTTATGATCAATTATCTTGGTTTCTTCTACAGAGTTACGGCTAACATATTCTAAAAAGTATTTTTTTCTTTAATTTTTTTTTTAATTGATAATTCTTATCAAGGACTTAGTTAATAAAGAAGTGGTTCAACACCCGAAGTGTTTCTGAGGCCTTGTGGGAGATTTGCTTATGCAAAACCGGGTAAAGAACCAACTAGTAGCAAGAATTACTATTTCATGTTTTGCAATGCTGAAATTTTAAAAATACCTATATACAGTATTCATCAGCAATATAGAATTCTACTTTATATTTACCTATGTCATCCTTACACTAGAGATCTTCCTCTTCAAACGAGCTTGCTTTAATTCAGTTGTTAACTGAAACAATGGTTCAGAATGAAATATTTCTTTCTTTTGTTTCAATTACCAGCTGAATTAACAATTTAAATAACTTATTCTGCCACTTTCATATTTAAAATTAATTAAAGGCAAGCTAGAATGCCAGATTCTATTATTCCCAAGGTTTGCTCCAAGTAAGGACATGAGCCAAGAGAAATTTTCTATAAAGAAAATTTTCCTTGAGAAATATGTAGAATAAGTTACTCAGTTTCCTGCCAAATATGAAAGATAAGAATATATATGATGCTGCGTCATGTTTGCCAGATCAGCTGGACATTTAATGAAAAGGAGTCAGGGCCGGATCCATCTCTCCCAGAAATGACTGGAAGGCTTTCTTTCCATCAGCCCCAGCGAGAGTTGGATCTAGCCTCATCTGCATGTTTTCAGGCACAAGACCAATCTTCATTTCCTGACCTGCATGTATTTCCGTTGACAACATTATTATTGCACAGAGAGAGGAACAACCTGTCAGAAGATTACAACTATTAAACACCTTTTATAGTTAACATTCTGCAGATACAGTAGCTTTACCCAATTCGTTAAATATTTCTATCCACATCTTCCATGTTACAGTGCATTAAACAAGAACAAAAATAATATGAATGGCTCTGTTACAAAAGTTGCATCTGCCGTATTTGCATGAATGTTTTATCAGACACATGCATTCATACATGCACACATAAGCCTCCATCTCTGTTGCAAGGATAAAGAAGCCTTTTAATGTACATGAATCAAGAAGTTCTATGTTGCAAGCCTTTATTTATGTGACCACAAAGAATCAAATAGTGCTACTGATTATAAACCACATCATTGCAGGTTTCCAGAATCAGTCCCTTAAAACTCACCATTTTTCTAAACTAATGTCATAAATTATAAGGACTATCTGTTTATGCATTTGTCACCTAACCTGAGGCATTTCATGTACATTTTTTGACTCCTTTAGCTTTAAATGAATTTGCTACTGAAATAGTAGAACCTAGGTGTGTTAATGCAAGAGTAACTTCACACCAATCTTTTGTGAAGTGCTCTGAGCCCTCACAGTTTCTTTCCCACTCTCAAAATAACCAATAAAATATTTTTTAAAACAGCCTGAACCACACAGGGTGGTGTAGGCTAAAATTTTGTTCTTTGTTCATTACGGTAGCCTAAATACCCTAAGTAATATTTGTATGAAAGCCGTATCCTATAACACAAACCCCACTGGGCAAGTAATACATTAGATCTGTAATACTTTCTACTGCCAGTCTCATCAAGGTGATTTGGAATTTGTTGCCTGAGTAGAGTGACTCATATGTTTACTGGCCCTGACAGGTGCTGGGCATCTTCCACACTCATTAAAGTTAATGACTTCAACAGCGGACAAGGAAACCTGTATGTTGAAGCAGGTTTCCTCTTAACAAGTATTCTCAAGCTATCATTTAAGACAGTAAGTGGTGTCAATTATCTTCTGCAATCACAAAACCAGCCCATAACCAAACCCCTATCCTTTCATTGCAAAAATAATCCAATTAGCTTCACAAGGACTCCTGGTTGGAATAAGGCAAGAAAAAAAAAAAAATGCATCGTACACAGAGATTTCCACATAAAAGCTCAGTTTCTTGCCATAAAACTAGTCACATCCTCACCGGAACAGAGGAATTAACATACTGGAAACAAGCCAATTTTATAGAAATATATGCCTTCCAATAAGCTCTAAATCAGTATTCTCACAATAGCTGCAGCTTTGGCATCATTTCTATCCCAACAAGTCACAGCTGCTGAACTGGAGACTTCTGACTTCATATTAGATAAGTAATGAGAAGTTTTAGGCAGTGATGCCAGAGCCTGTCCTTTGATATCAACACACCACACTACAGTTGTTGACCAGCTACACCCAAAAGATATGCTAGATTAGACTAGTTAGCTAAAAATACTCAGGCAAGAACTTCACAGAAACTTATGCCATGACAGACTGTCAACCAAGATATGATGAGACTGAGACCTCACAGGCATCTGCTTATTCATACAAAACCAAGAAATTAGGAGGGCCGAATCTTTAACTACAGAGAGACCTCTGCTTTGATGCCTGTCCAAACACTAGATCTGCACTATTAATATGACGAAGTCCTGTACCCTGGCTTTGACCCAACAAGACAGAAGTACTGAGCCAGAGACCTCACAGAAACCTGTTCCTTAATATTAACCTGCCATGCAAAAGGTCCTGAGCTAGTGGTCTTGCAATGAGCATAACATACAGCTGTCTGAAGGAGGAAAAAGAAAAGATTAAAACCTCTAAAAATTAGGCAGAAGAACTATTGCAGTCTTAAATACTCATCAATTTTAATGTCTAACTTTTCAGGAACTTCCAAAGCAAAATGTAGTGGTACATTTCCACAGTTATATTAAACACAACAGTTAATTAACGAACTGATCTTTTTCCTCTTCAGCAGGTCTCACACAAACATGTCATGCCCTTATAATTTCATAAGACATCAAGGTACAAACCACTGAGCAACACATCTTCCAAACCCAGACTAATGTTCTGCTTGCTGGAAAGAATTTGAGGGAAATCAAAAAAGTGATTGTGACAGAATTAAGTAAGCAAAATGTTGACTGATGGAAAACCGCTCAGAGGTTTGAAATATATCTCAGTAATTTGGGGAGACATAGTAGTCCGTATGTTGCAGGATGAGTGCATTTATTAGAAATTTATCTTAATCAACCCAAATGAAATGTTCTGCCATATAAAAAACTGTTTGCTCCCTATGAGTAACTGTTTGATGGCAAATGTCGAAGTACTTTAAATTTTAATGAAGTTTAAAAAAGAGATTGAGATGACTATGGGAAAAATTTCCAGAAAATACTCAAATGACTTAATGCACTAATTTTTTTTTTTTTTCAAAATTACTTCAGAATTAGATATCACCAAAAATCAGGAGTTTTGCAGTTCAAAATGCCTACATCAATTTCCAAAATAGGATTTTGTTTCCTATGAGGACATAGGAGAAAGTCTGCATACAGATACCCCAAAAACTTGAAACAAGTATTTTCTTTCTGAGTGCTATTTTTCCATCTACATTGGCACAAAAAGTAATTGGAGAAAAAATATTCTATGAAAGCCTTTCCCTTGATGTCTGAAAGGAGTTCTTCCAATTTTGATAGTGCTGGACCTTTATGTTGTTCCTCATTTTCTACCTACGCTCTTAGCATTTTTCATTGCTTTCTTTTACCTTAAATTAATGTCTAATTTATAATGCTGTGATTTCTGTGTCTTATTTAAGCAAGATAATTATCTAACACTGCCTCATGACTACAGAAGTCTAATATTCTACAGCATCAATCACTGACTTGTTTTCAGATTTCACTTATTTTAAGTCAGAAAAAGCTGAACAGCAGCAGCTGCTTTATCTGTCTTCTGCAGTCTTTGATCCCTCACTTGGAAGGCCCAAAGAACTGTTTAATGTGTAAGGGAACACCTCCCCATACTGCCATGTGAGAGTCCCTGCTCGTATTGGGCAAGTCTTCTGTGGAGTTTGGTTGGACCCAGCAGGTGAAAGGCAGTCTCACTGAGATCAAAGATTCACTGCAAACACTTCACAATCTCGACAGTGATCAGGAGAAGAAAGGGATAATTAAGTTCTTTCGATAAGCTTCAAGGCTAAATTTTTGGACCCAGATGAAAACTGGAGTATTCTCCACTTCAGATACTGGTTCTCAATGTTTAAACAAATTAAGCTGTTTCCTTCTACCTGGAAACTGGACATAGTTTTGGAATGCTTTAGCTTTGCTGGCACATGTGGCATGCATGTAATAAGCAATGGTTAACCAAGCCTAACTGACAAAGTCACAGAATCACAGAATCATCTAGGTTGGAAAGGACCTTGAAGATCATCTAGTCCAGCCGTTAACCTAGCACTGACAGTTCCCAACTACACCATGTCCCTCAGCGCTATATCAACCCGCCTCTTGAACACCTCCAGGGATGGGGACTCCACCACCTCCCTGGGCAGCCCATTCCAACACCTAACAACCCATTCTGTAAATAAATACTTCCTAATATCCAGTCTAAACCTTCCCTGGCACAATTTGAGGCCATTCCTTCTTCTCCTATCACTTATTACTTGGTTAAAGAGACTCATCCCCAGCTCTCTGCAACCTCCTTTCAGGGAATTGTAGAGGGTGATGAGGTCTACTTATGACTTATGAGTGCTTAGGAAATAGGCCTCAACCAGCATTTTACAAGAGGAGAGTGGGGAAAAAAAGTGCTTGTTCTTAGGTTTGAAATAGCCATAGAAAGCTTAAACACACTTCAATCTGAAAATGATATACCAATTATTTTTCATTTATACTGGAAATGTTACCAAAACTGCACAACTGTGTAACTGCAACATGACTAAAGATGCCAATGTTACCTATGCAAATGAAATCACTGTAATAAAAGCTGTTTTCTCTACTGTCCACAAAGTACTGAAATTCTAGGTCATTGCTATAACAATTCTTGCGGTGATTATCTTACTAATCATTCATCACTCTACAGATTAGATGCTGAACCACCTGTCAGCTATATTCCTATACAAATTGCTTTACTTGGCAGAGCTAGTAAAGTGATGACCTCAAAGCCTTTCAATGGCACTGCAGGGCTGCATAACACCAGACCCCTAGCAAGCAGCTTACAAGGCTGATTGAGAGCACCAAACGTGCCTTTTGCAAACTATCCATCAGAGACAGAAAAAAAAAAAAAAAGATAATCCCAATGTAACAAAACACAAATCCAATATAAGTGAAAAGAGTAAGTTGCATCTTACTTCATTTGAATTTTCCGCTGTGATGTTTTTATGTTTCAGCTTTTTCTGCAGCAGTTTGATTTCATACTCTGGTCTGGGATGCTCCTGAAAAAGGAAAAAAGCAACCAAATGTGTGATTATGATTAAGAGAAAAGAAAAAAAAAAGAAAAGTTCTGGTCACTTATCCACAATCCAAGCCATCAAGATGATTCAACATCACAGCAGCTTTTGGACTAGGGGGATCACTGCCTAGAGGTATGGGATACATTATGGGATGCAGGGGAAGAGTGTTTAAGGATTGTACAGGACTTATTGTGGGATGCTTAGGGGAGAAACCAAAGTTGGGGAAAGCAGAGATCTAGGTCACTTGGGGAGGAACAACTGTGAAAAAATAGAGGGATGAGGGGATGAAAAAGGCTGGTCACATGTAAATAGTTTGCTGGTCTGTCTGGGGTTCTGACCACCAACAACTGGAGCAAGTGCAGGTGTGAAACTGGGTACGTAAGTGCTAGTGGAGATCAAGCTGAAGTAGGTGAAGTGCCTGGGAGCCAGGGAGGTGTGAGTCACTAAGGATGAGACCACAGTGGAGTTGGCTATCAGGACAACCAGGGGAGTCCCAGCCAACTGTCAGAGAGACCACAGGGTCTGGGGTGTCTGGGAGTGCAATCAGCTGGACCCACACTCACACTGAAGTGTGTCTGTGTGTTTGTGTGTCCTCAAGATCAAGACCAGTGTGGGTTGGCAGCTGAGGGACCAGACAAGTCCCAGCCAGCTCTTGGGGAGCAAGATATATCTGTAAGTGAGCAACTGGAGAGAGGCTGTAGTGTTGCAGGCTTGTACCTCTGGGTGCCAGCAACTGGGGGGACTGGGGCCCAGGGGCAGCTACTGGGCAGACTGATTGAGCCCAGCTGCTGGGGGGATCCACATTGTACATATATGCATAAATATATTCTCACTAGCAGACCTCCATCCTGCTCAGCCTGGGAGAGGAGCAGGATGAGGCCGTTGTGCTGTCTGTGGTTTTGTGCCTGCTGTGTGTTTCTGTCTGTGTAATCTGTGTGGCTAGCCATGTATATATGCATATATATGGTGTATATGTGTGCTCTGTGTACGTATGTCTATTGGGAATACATGCTTCACCTCACTACAGGTTGGACCCGGGGCATGGAGCTGTGGCTGCCTCACCTCTCTTAGGCTGTTGCATCTGGTCCAGTTTCCCCTATCAATAACCTTTCAAGGTTTGCTTGCAAATTATATTTTTCTTTTCCTAATTAGAGCATAAATTAAGCATGGTAGCACAAACTTACAACAATTTTAAAGAGAGCAGCTCATAAAAAAGACAAATGCCATGTATGTCCTCATTCCTGCCAAGTTCTGAGTTCATTCAGAGCCTGGAATTTGGATTTGATGCCTCCCACAAAAAGGCTATTCCTATGGCATTGCTCTTACCATCTATCCTTACTATAATTAGAATATATGCTTATTAGCCCAGTCACCAAATCGACTTACTAACACTTTTTGATGAATCTGATAGCCATGAAGAGAATAAAAAACATTTTAAAAAAATTAATTGATCCTCATGGACAATAGAAGGGGGGTTGCATGGAACTTCAGCAGTCTTCCTTGGGGGATACATGTGCTGTCTCTTTTCTGTTATTTGTAATATTCTCACTACATCAAGACACCATCTTGAGCATTCTCTGTTGCACACCACTATATAGACACAGTGAGACTTCCAATGTATTTTTTTTATCCTGATGATGAGATTTTCCTGGCATATTGAACAGAAACGTGAGCACACTACCATTTAAATAACTGCCTTAAATTAATATTTCCATATCTTTTTGAACTCTATGAACAAGTCATATGTATGTCTGCCCTAAAGGCAGTCCCACAAATGGTACGTGCGTTCTACTGCTCCCAGGGAGTCTGGTACTAACCTGGGAGACTTGAAGGAACTTTTTTTCTCTAAAGCTCAAGTACCGCTATGCCCCTGAGACTCTAGCACTATGATTCCATACCAAACAAATATAATGAAACTGCTAGCATGACAGATTGTTTTATACTTGTAATTTTATGTACTATTCAAATTAATAAAACATGTTCTACGGGTGCAAGTGCGACACTTTGCATCACAGACTTCTTTCACGTTACTTATGCCTCACATAAAAATCAATACCACAATGAATGAAGTTCAGGAATCACTATAGCACTTCTTGTCACAAGGGTTACTGTTGTTATTCCTTAAAAAGTGCTCTATGTGGAACTCCAAGAAAGCATGAGGCATGGGTAATCTTTGACATTACTAAAGCTGATTAGCACCAGAAAGGGTGGTGAGCGGGATGGGGAAAGGAAAAACAAAGATACAACAAAAAATGTTTAAAGATGTGGTCAATGCACATATCTTCATGTTTTGTAAGTTTTCACTAGCTTGTTGATTTGCATTAATTTGTATCACGCTTCCTTTGATAAGGTTCAGAGGTCAGATGGAAGAAACATCTTTAGACTTAAATGAAGGAAGGATGAAGGCATCAGGCATGGATGGCTACATGAGAGGAGACAGCTTGATGAAAGTAGGGAAATGAGATAAATGAAGCTGTAAGAAACAGATCTAATCACATTATGAGAGCACCTGCAGAACTGAATTGGCTTTCTTCCTTTTTTATTTTCTGCTAAGCAAAGCATTCTGGGACACCAGGGGCAGCTGCCAGAGTTCAGAACAACTTTTCAAAATTGGCTTGAAAGGAAACAGGGTGAGAAAATAAAATGCCAAGCAAAACATTGTACTGTAACTTACTTTTTTGATATTGGCAGTTTTGCTTTGAGTACATATTCTGTTCAAATTTGGTCAAGTTATGTTTAGTTTTCCTCGTAAGACAATTCAATGTCCTTTTAACTGCATTTCATACACCTACATCTGGATTGGAAAATTAGTTGATCTGTCTTCACTGAATCTGCCAAGTCATCTTACCCTTGACTGAACAGACCACAACACTTCACGGAATGCATGTATCTGTATATTCTTTTTAGGAGTATATTGCATGAAACATTTCTTTACAGTACAGATTTAGAGATATTTGATCCTGATCATATATAGATGGATGTGAAGGAACAATTCCACTCCGATGTAAAAAGAATGTGATTCAGAATCAATTATTTGTCTGAAAATGAGAAGAGTTCTTCACTTAGGACAATAAGCTAGAAATAGTTGTGATGACTTGAAGAAGGCCAAATGTCCATGTAGGGATAAATATGAATCCCACAATACTGGAAGTTTGCCAGTACAGCTGCCAGACACTTATTGAAAACCATGTGAGCCAAGGTACTTTGAGGCCAAATGAGTGCTCAGAGTAGAAAACGATAATTCCCATCCTGAAAACAAAGAGCCAAATCATGAAATTTTTACTCAGACAAAACTCATATTGACGTCAGTGAGAATTTTCCCTGAGAACACTCTCCAGGATTTGCCTCAAACATGCAACATGTGTATCCACTATACATTACAAATTAAGGCTGTGTAGGTAATGATCCAGTTTGATAAGAATATATGTGAACCAATCTCTCTTTGATTCTCCTTGATTTAGGAAGAAAGTGATAATGGAATTTTACAAAGCATGCATGACAAACACATCTGGATTGCTAAAATAAAATAGAACCTTAGAAACTATTCCAGATTAACAGACCAAAAGAGTTACCGGCAAAAAAATAAGACAAGCTACTGCTTCATTTTTACATTTTAAGAAAAGTCAAAGAAACATGGCGAATTCATTGAACATATTAGGATAAGCTAATATGCCGAACATAAGTAGAGCAGCAAAGCAGTGCACACTGGTGGGAAGGAAGGTTTCTACAAATGAAAACTGGAATGATCCAGCTGCTGCCCCAAATCAAGATGGAAACTTGGAATGAACAGAACAGAGAGCCCAGCTGTTCTCTGCTGCAAGAGGGTTAATTATTACAAATCAAGGACTAAAACCCTCTTTCTCTTATGATGATGACACAGTGGGTGGCAGGGGGAGAAGTCTAAGGAACAGACTGTCATTCACACTAATGATCTGTTTAGAACGTCCTAATAATGGGATGCTCATCCAAGGAAAAGTACTTTTACATCTCAGTACATATGAAGGGATCACTGGTAGATGTTCACAATCTTTTCAGTCTAGATCCCTTGCACAATAAACTTCATTTATGTAAAATTAAAACAAAAGCTTGGATAAGTCATCTAACATTATTACAAGTTTAGGGATGTTAAAAGACAAAAGCCACTGAACAAGTACATAGGAACTCAACTATCAAAGGTTTCTAAAGCAACATAAAACTGAAGTGGTTAAAACACAAGAACCCATAAGGCATATTATGGAAATATATTTGCCAGATAGATAGATTGTCTTTGTTTGCTCCCATTGAGCAAGAACAGTAGTAGCGCTTTGGAGGATTACCTGCAAAATTAAATTTTGAAATATGGCCTCAGATTTTTAAGTGCCCTTAAGCTAGGACCAAACAACAAATGCTGACATTGCAATGTCAAGATATCACATTTTGTGGGTAACTATAGCAGAATTTAGCATCATTATTTTTGTTCATTATTCAATTAAAATCCAACCCATTGAAATACTTCTACATCAAGAAGTGGAATTGTGCGAAACCAGATGTCCCTTGAACTATGGCATTGAAAATTTTGCTTAAAATTACTTATTCTACTACATGGTAAGCCATTGCTGAAACAAATGATCTGACAAACATAAAGAAACCCAGCTGGAAAGTTGGATGCTAGCCCATTAAGATGGGGCATCACCCCATTGCCAGTGGAACAACTTCCAGCTTATCTTATTGCTCTTAGATAAAATGTTACCTGGACTCTAGAAAATTTAAAATGTCTGTTTTATTATTATTTATGTCTATTGTTTTAGTTGTCCTATGGTAGTATCAAGTAGTCATGGGCTGGGACCCTCACTGCCACTATAGAAGCATAGAACATCTTCTCCAAAAAAATATTCTTAAAGAAGGGATTTTTTTCCCCCTTGAGCACTGTTTTCTTGTTTTGTCTGATAATGTGTAACAGTGGGAAGACTTGGCTGCGGAGGCACTCTTTAGGGGAGCATGTTTATGGAAATTTTTTTCTGTCAATATTTAAGACTGAGTGTACTTTGGATGTATTTCAGATTTGTAGCTCTCACAAAAAGAAATACAATAAACAGTGCAAAATCCTTTAAATCTGATCTAAAATAGCTGTTTCACAAATGATAACATTATGGTCTCAAGATACATTATCCTACAAATTAACAAGGTCAGAAATCAACAGTTTCCTCGAACTAAGATAAGGTATTTTAATTCTAAGCAAACTGAAAATCATGAGACACTGGACCTTGAACTTGTCATACACACTATGCACCACAGTGATCCTAAGAAACTTAGAGAGAGGTTTAAAAGAGAAGATCACTGATGCACAAAAGAGACAAACATTTTGTAGATTCATCCTATTACAGCTGGTCAGAGGTCACGGATTTTAGATCTATGATTGAGTGGGAAGTAGCTGTCAAAGTTGAATTCTAGATCAAGCTTACAACATAGTACTTGTATCAATCCCATAGATAGAACTATCTGATAGAATGCAAATATCATTAATTTCCCTGTCTTTCACTTACTAGAAAGGTAAGTGAATATAAGGGAAGAAAGTTTCTAGCATGCCAGATCTCAAAGTCTCTATCAGTCTCTCCCATTTTAATAAAGATGTCTCATAAATAGCCCAGTCTTCCAGGTAATATCAGATCAGATTTTTGTTTATGAAATAGTATTTTCCCAGCACTGGCTATTTATCATATTTTCTGGAATTTTCATTTCCCTGGAGTTCTCTTCCTTACAGCCTCTGTGCACCTGGAACCCGTGGCTTACAAGCAACCTGGCTTACTAGGTAAAACAATGGGACTCTATATAGCATTCTAAAGTACACTTCCTAAAACATCTTAAAGCACATATATCAGAGTCAAGATAACAAACACTTTATAATATCCAGAATTATCTGGTTCCAGAAGGTGTATATTCTGACCAACTACTGTCTTTCCAAACCTTTGTGAACTTTTCAAATTGAAACATGATCCAGATTAGAGGATTGGCTCCTCTCACATGTGGAGAAAGACACACTTTAGCTAATCTGAACTAAAAATCTCTTTGACCATAAATATTTGATCAGTCTTTATTAATTTGTTTCAGCCGTACCAGTGCCTGTTTTAATTGTTTTCCATAAATATCCCAATGACTGTATTTACAGCCAGCAATGTTCATGAATACAACCTATTTGAAGGAAACGTGAACATTGAATTTGTAGTCAAAAGCTTTTATATTTCAGGCTTGAGTTTAATGGCTTGATTTTCTCAGCAGCATAAGCCAAACTAAGGCTGGGCTCCCATGCTCTCGATTTCACCTTGCACTAACCACACATTTCCATTTCTGTCCTTACACTGACATCAGGGCATATGCAGCTGCATGGTATGAGCAGGATAAAAACTCCTACCTCTCATGCCTCCAGCAACCCTTCAGCTGTATCAGCTGTCTGAACTGTTCACAACTCAGTTGTATATCTGCCAGCATGCATGTGAGAGGAAGAACAAGATTGCATGGCTGGGATAGTAGCACCACGGTAGTGTGGAGTTAGATTGGCTTAAGCTGCTATGCAGTTGCAATCTATAAATGAGGTTGCATGCTACAGAGGAGCTGATTTAATGGCTCACTATAGCTAGAAGGGTCTTCCTAACCCACGTGCTTCTTTTCCCCTGCCCAATACCCTGATTATACTATGTGAAAACATATCTAATTAATTGGTCCCCTCCACCACAAACACTGTCCACTTTATTTTTGGAATTACTTCTCCACAGGTTTAAACAGTGGGTTCAGGTGGTGGAGGAGACACTAGAATTAGCAGTATGAAAGTAAGGAGGGGATCTCTACCTAGTGGTATCAGTGAACTACTAAGGCATTTTATGCAACTTCAACCTGTGAGTCTAGATCTTTCAAAGACTTCAGAGAATAACATGGCCAATACATTAAAACAAAACAAAAACCCTACTAACCTCTTAATTTTATAAACTGAGGTGAATAAATCCATAGATAATCACCTAATCAAAAACATGATTTTTAGAAAAGAGAGAATCACATTAAAGAGAAAGGAAGTGTTTTGATTTTCGTCTAGAAACTGTGCCACATAGTTCAGGTGCCTGAATTTACATTTTGGATGCATTTGTTCTGTTAGGTCTAAGGAGGCTGGTCACCCACCTTCTGTGGAAGAGCAAATGGAATCTGGATGTTTAACTTTCAGAGTCCTTTGAAAATCTCAGCTTAAGATGTCTACCTTAATACACTCATATTTGAAAATGCTGGGATAGGCATACATTCAGAAATACTGAGAATTTCATTATTGTATAATGAACTATTAACAGACAAGCTACAGATCAGAAGCTTTTCACACAGACCTACACATAAAAATGGCAAAAACTTTCTACACTGCCTAGAAGAAATTTAATTTTGCAGTAGAAGTAGCAGAGTAAGACGGAAGCAGGAAGATGATATCTGAAAAGAGTCAGTGGAGTTATACTGATCTGAAGTCAAGATTCAGAATTTTAAAAAGTGTTTATGTTTTCCAAGGGTTAGAACTACTTCTATAGCTCAGACCCAGAGAGGTGTGGTTGAATCTAGAAAAAAACCACACAGTTATGTGCTCTTGGAAAGTAATCAATAAAGCAAGACCATTCGAAACTTGTATCAATAAAACATTGTCTCACACCACATAATCAGATATTTGATATAGGTGTAACGTGGGAAAGTTTTCATCAGCATGCATCTGCAACAGCTTTGCACTACTCATAAGCATCCATATGCATGTGAAAATGAAGGAAATTAAACAAAATAAAAAAGCTTAAAGCAAAACTAAAGAATAGGAACCAATTCTGCTGAAATATGATGAGTTCTGAAACTCTGCATTAATTTTAAACAATTGGCAATTTTGGCTGTCATTAAACAATATCATGAAGTATTGTTCTTAAATTTTAAAAGCTTTTCCCAAGTTCAAAAGTACTTTTAGAAATAAATTCCACTGGGTTTAGTACACTGTGCAGATTGATAGTAGAGTTACTTCTCCTTTCATCTTATTTTAGTCTTGATTAATCTTTCTGTGTCAATGACACTGCTTGGGAAAAAATCACAGAATAAATATCAATGACCTATCAATAAAAGACTTTAGAGAAGAATAAATGACATTTAGGCCTCTTTATTCTAGTTCATTGAGTAAGTTTCTTAACTCATTTCCACATTATTTAGATATGCAGCTGGCATTAAAACAATGGCAGCCTCCATTCATACACACGAGTATGTAAATGCATTTTAAATTTAAAATAAAAAACCTCACTTTCTTAAAGAGAAAGTTCTTTTTTCACACAAGAGAATACATAATGATGTGGTGCTGAGGTTCCTGGAGCAACCACATGAACTAGGACCAGATTCTGATCTCCTTGTTAACACCAATAGCAGGTTAATCTTGGAAGCTGTCAGCATGTCTAATTTACCTAATACTGAATCAGCCCAAGACACCTTCAACGCACAGGAAAACTGATTTTGTTAGGTGCAGCAGAGGAGGACAGAGGGGAGGGAAAAAGGGGCTGGGAAAAAACAATGGCGCCTAAGAGACCTTTGTATGAGAGAGCTAGGAAAGGGGGTACTGTGACTTTGGGGGACCTGAAAAATGCAGACAGGGTTTGTGAGACTCTGGGAGAGGAGAAGGTCTCTTTCCACTTCATACCTGTCTCCCTCAGAAAAAATGCTCCCTTGTAGTACAGATATGTTACCCTCACTCCATATCTTGCCTGTTCTGCAAGAAGCACATCGCTGGCAAACCTGCTTACCTACCTGGATCTCCTGGGTCACTGGGGAGGAGGAGAGGAAGAAGGAAAGGCCTAGAGATTATTCCTGTTCCTAGAGGGGCAGTGCTGGATAAAGACATGGGATGCAGTGAGTCAAGGCAGAGAACTATTAGAAAACAGGAATTTCCTCCCTGTTGTTCCTTTCTTCTACTAATAGCTCCTGTTTTCCATCATCCATGTCATGACCATGCTCTGGGCAACAACAACCACAGCAGAGAGATGTGCTGCACAGGCTGAAAGAGCTCATTCCAGCTCCTCCTCCATAGCTTCACACTCCAAGCAACTGCCCAACTCTGCGCCTACACCAGAGAACGTGAAGACGTGAGTCTCCTCTCTGAACTCAGGAGTCTACAGGACGAGAGAACTCATGTCACCCCAGGGTGACCCAGCCTTTGAGTGGCCCATCACAACACCCTGAGGAATCAAAGCTACCTATAAGGAATCAAACAGCTTTGAGGTTTGTAGACAATTCAGTTCTGGAAAGGGCACAGGAGGTCATTATCATGAAAAAGGAATAAAAGAAAAGAAATGAAAACATGTTGATATGTTTGGTAGAAGAGAAATAAAAGGAAAATTAACTAGAACATAGCATGTTGTAGCACATCTCTAGATCAACAGTCTTGGACTGAAAAGAATGTGATCATATATCTTTACCAACTCCTTGGCGAGCAAAGAAACTATCCCCTGCTTTGGTTCTTATAGTTTAAAAACTAAAACATGTTTAAAGTGTAATTCTTTAATGGAGCAACAGCTGGCACTAAATAGTTTCCTCTAAGGCATGAGGAATAACATCCATTTTTCAACCTTCCTTCCCCAACTATCCTAATAAAACTCTCATCCTCCTAAACATAGCACTTAGATCTAATGTTGAAAGGACTTGTTCAGAAGATCCAGGCTATCCTAGGATCATTAAATAATTAGTGCTAACAGTAATTTAATGAAGGTGACAGAAGATTCACTAGGAGTGACAAAACCCAAGAAAAGTTAGTAAAAAACCAAAGAGATCAAAAATATTTGGAAACATGGACCCAACAGGAAAATCAGAATAGGCATGGGGAAAATGTGAGATAACGCATCTGGGGAAAATAACCCAAACCAAAGATGTCATTGGCACAAGAAACCTGAGGATGCAGTGAGGGTGAAAGGAGAGATCTGAGACAACACAAAGTTTTGTAGTTACACATACCCCTTCTAACATTACTGACCACCTTTTCCCCAAGATGACTAAGCTGTGAATACAGTTATTTTATTAGTCTGCTTTTCACTCCTCCACTTTTCATGCAAACACAAATGTCTTATACTGATTGTTTTAGTAGACACTATTAGAACTCCAGAAAAGGAGTCTGCTCCTATAAATTGCAAGGTGGAGAACAAGGTGAAACATCAAATTAATCAGATCACAACAAATTTGAAAATGTAGTAAAGAAGATCAAGTTAAACCATGATCGAGTTAGGAGAGAATGGGATGTATCTGTAAACATATTTAATGTCATCAAGTCCACTTGCTATTTAATTCTCTTTTACCCAATCTACCTTCCTTATTACTTTATCTTAACTCAGCAATAATCCACAGGGTATCTTATAGTCTTCCCTTTGGCATTCAATAAATATTTTTTTTAAAGTCATCAAATGGCAAAAGGTGGAATGAGACTTTGGGAATCAGAGTTTGCAAACATTTTACAGAGCACAGGATTTTCACTTAAAATTGTAACTCACTAAACATGTTTCTAATGAAGACAGACACCTAAGTTCCTCTCTGTTGTACTGAAACAGTGTAACAGCATAACTATTTGAACAATAACAAGACCTCCACTCGTTGGCATTTCAGTTAGTGTGGACTTTCTCTTCATTTATTCTTCCAAGTTCTGATCCAGATTCTAAGATTTCATCTTTTATAATTGCATTTCTATTTCAGTTTACACAGGTTTGTTGGCAAAACGAAGTAGAATCTCCTCCACCCAAAAAACCTAAAGCAGGAACAGCCTGGGTCCTAGAAATACAATTTCTGAAGATTCTTGGGAGGCCAATAGTTTCTACTACCCACATCATCACTTTGAGTCCTTTAGTATTTCTTCACCAGCTCCTTCACAAGTAGAAAAGGGTATGGATTGTCTCACCTCTACCCCTGCTTTATTGAAGGCTATATCCCTTATTATTACACAGCCTGAAAAACAACCAAGTGTACAACCTGTTTGATTGGGTTACACAAACACAGTCTGTGGTATGACACTTGAGTGTTTATTCATGGTATCTCCAAGGTTTTGTCTGTTTTCATGGTTCTGGTGTGGGTTTGTTGCTTTTCTTTCCCTCTCCCATATAGTTATCAGTTGCTCAACTGCTATTCAACACAATTATCTATTTTACAGTCTAATACCCAATGCTACCTAATATTTTTGCAGATTTCAGATGTACAAACGCAAATCCTCTAAGTCTGTACAGCTGCCAGCTGCAAATATGCAAGCAAGCCTTAGGGAGTCTGCTTTCTCAGACTGCTGTTGCCAAGATATTTACAAATAAATGGACTAAATTAATCTCTCGTGTGACTCTTTTGAAGCAAAAGATTTGGCCCAGTGTGTTTAAAGAAAGTAATTTTACTGAAAATTTTATAGTCAAGAGTCCACAAAGATTACACTGAAGGCATTTATTTCAATATAATTCTCACAATGTACTTCTCAGCTCTTCAAATTTTATGGTTGTTTTCCTCCCTGTTTTGGTTCCGTAACTTCTCTTTCTAAAGAAATTGATAGTAATAAATAACTTAACCCTATCTATTCTTAAAACTGTTAAACCTTCCAAAATATTTCCTTGTCCCTTTCCTTCTTGCTCTGTTAAGTGATCCTGTGCATTCCAATTCTAGTTCCTTCTAGCCTAACCTGATCAGACACAATTTTCCAACATAATATTCAACACTTGTAAAGACTTCATCACCACCGAAACACGATGCCAGTATCTGTCTTACAAATTTATCCTCATCTTTATGAATCTAATGGATAAAATGTGAACAAAACCTGATCTAACCTGCATTTTTGCTGAAGTACCAAGAGCTGACAGAAGATGATACAGTGCATGGTTTTTTGCTTAAGATGTCAGGACAAGAGACACCTCCATTTTGAGCATTATTCTTCAAGAAAGAGCTGGATCAACTAGAAAATGTCCAGAGTGGAACAAGAATAAACAGACATCTAGAAAATTATTTAAGGACAAAGACTGAAAAAGCAGAGGCTAGTTCATTTTTTAAAAAGGGTGGCAGAGAAATATGGTATTATGTTGAATTTTGCTGAAAAGAGGACAGGGGTAATCTCTTTATCGCTGAAAGAAAGAACAACAAAAAAAAAATAAACCTTTAGCAAGGAGATTTAAGTTAGACACTGGGAAAAACTTATTAGCAGTACGGATAGATAAGTATTAGAATAGATTGCCTAGGGAGGAAGTGAAATCTCCACTGCTGGATTTATTTAAGAGCAAATTAGACAAACATCTCTCAATAATGATTTAAGTAGAGTTGATCCTACCGTGCACAAGGGATGGCCCCTCAAGATCCATTCCAGCCTTATTTTTCTGTTTCTACGTTCCTAGTTCCTCAACTTGTGCTGATATGTATCTGGCACTCCTTCACTTGTCATAAACAAAGGATTCTTGCTGATCCCAGAGTTCCTGTCCACAAACTTCTACCACTTCAGAGCTCTTCAACACAGGACCTCACAAATCTATAGATTCTTTCACAGCATTTTGCAAATATTGAGCTAAACCTTAGGATTTTGTGCTGCAAGTGATGAACTTGAAATTCAGTAAAATCTGGTGGATTCATCAAGAATGCTTCAGAGCCAAGAGTTTCCTATCCAGCTTCTCAGTTTGTACTGTAATTAGTACAAAATTGTTGTTTTCCCAGGGAGCACTATGACATTCCACATAGGACAAGCAATAATTTCTGATGCGCTGATGCGCTTGGTTTGCATCACAACTTACAAACTGTGAGTGCTGGGTTATACTGTGAGCATCACCCACATCATAACTGGCTAGCGAGTAGTGAAAAAGCTGAGAAACCAGAGGCAAAATAGGGGAGGTTGTAGTCAAGTCATCAGTGAAGGAATGCTTGTGAGGTCTCCCTTACACTAAAGGCATTGCTAAAGGCTGCATTTTGGAATAGTGATGGAATAAGTGAATACTGGAGTCTGCTGTCTGTTCTCAGGGTTATTTTTTCATTTTATCCAATGATTTTTATCTGAGGAATAGACAAAAGCAGAATAACATTATCACCATGCTACATCATGAAGATCATGATTCAGCTTACTTCTAGGATATTTGCACTCTACATCCTGTTTGAGCTGAACTCAAGTAGCAGGGCTGGAGGCTTGTATGTGGTCTTGATGTTTAAGGAACTGTGCTGCAACATGAAGAAATGGATTTGAATCCTCCCATCAAACCAAGGCAGGCCTACAACTCACCTTCCAGGAACCTGAACACATTTTATTTAAGTCAATGAAGAGAGCAAGACACACTGAATTTTTTCATACAGGTACTTGGCTCATTATTAACAGTAAAAGAGAATCTAATTGCTGCAATTCTGAATTACTGAATATGACCCTGTTTTAGAGATACATTGACATCTATTGTTAGGGGATGTGTACCAAATTCTACCTGTTCTTAGTATGATATTTACAGCTACTAACCGTACTCTCTTTAGTCAGAGTTAGAAATTAGTCTCTGGCAAGAGTCGGTAATTTAAACAGATCATAGGCCATGACATTTGAAACAATGCCTAAGAACAGAACTAAAATCAAATTTAGGGATTTTGTAAATACTAATAAGAAAGTATGTCTCACTTTTCAGTCAGTTCAGGTACAGTTATAAGCCCCATGGGCTCATTGCAAAGCACTGAAAAATTGTTCTCAGGAAACCAACCCCATTTGTTGTTTGCAACAGCCCTGTGGGTGGGTACGCAGAGCTCAGGATGTGTACTTAAGACATCATAGATGCAGCACAGACCTGCATGCAGATATTATTTATGTTACCCTGACATGTTACAAACATCATCACAGAGAATTTTTGTTATATATAACAAAGTATTTATTCTGTAACATTCTGTTCCTGCACTCTGTACAATGGTATATGGGTATTCTCAGCAAAGAATGATCAGCTGTTATCTTATAATCCTTTTCAACATTAATTATTAAAATTAGAGTGCTGACTAGTAAGATATAGGTGATGATTAATGACACATTGGAACTCAAAACTCTATCAGTTATAGTCATTGAGAAAAACATAGCTATGAGCTGCATTGGGCTGGAGAATGCTCATGAAAACTCTAAATATCAATGCATATCTTCAGATATAGAATAATTTATACAGTAAATTAACACAGGGAGAGGAAAACTTACTTCTTCTTCTTCCAGTCCAGTTAGATCCCAGGAGTAATTCAATCTCATCTGCAAACGTTTCCATTGTTCAAGGAACATAGTAGCTTTAAAAAAAAAAAAAAAAAAAAATTTACATTTATAAATCCAATGCACTATGGGGAATATTTGTGTTACTTATAAGCCCCAACTGATATTTGAATCCCGTTATGCTAGGTCTTTTACAAGTAAGCACTAACAGCCCCAGGCCCAATTTTAATGAAAGAACACAAGCAAAGCATAAAAACAATAATTACTGCGTCTTTACAAATAAAATACAGAAAGATACAACATGGATTGCCCAAAGGCACCAGTAAATTCTTGTCAGAGATTGGAACTGAACCCATACCAGCTGATACTCACCCCAAGAACATTATCTCTCTTAATTTACTATGCGTTATTCTATAAATCATGAGTACAAAGCATATAATGAAACAAAATCTATGTCTAAATATTAATCTGTAACACTGCAACTGACCAAACAGATTTTGCTGTTTCAGTGTTTCTAATCAGTTGGAAACACGTGGAGAAGGTAGGTGTAGCCTGCTACTGAAATAAATCATCGATGCCTATATGTAAACTAAGACCATCAGTAATAAGTAGAATATAATGTTCTTTTGAAATATATTATAGTGGTACAGTTGAACATTTTTGTCCTGCATAGACACAGTGATTTTGTTCTAAAGGACTGGCCAGTAGTTCAGCCTCCTGCTTTTCCTTTTTAATTAATATGAAGAAACACATGTTGTATTGTTGTCTCTTATTTAAGTCTCCTGTCCTTCCTCTCATAATTGCTGTTTCCTCTAAATAACCCTTTGCCTAGCTGCTCATGATTTATGGACTTACGAATTTATTAGAAATAGCACTTCTTACACTTGATTGTGGACACCTATTTTCAGATGACTATATCAATACTAAACCAGTATATACCAACTAAAACCACACACTATACTAGTAAAAGCTATACCTATAAACAACTGTGAGCACTGTTTTCCATTTTCTTATGCTTCACTTCACCTTTTCAGTTGGTGAAAAGGGGGTTGTAAAAACACTGTTAGATCACAGCAGTATTTACATCACTTTGAACATCTTGTAGATAGCTCCACAAGACACACAACAGTGGAGAATTAGATCCAGCATCCTTTGACTGTATCTGCACTTGGTGTAAGCTGTAAGATAACACTGGGAAAAGTTAGACTACTATTAAAATTAACTCTTACAAGACAGAATCTATTCCAACAGTTAGCTGCAAATATTTTCTGCACAGGTATCCTCCCATAATGCAAGAAATAAATATCAATCAAACACAGGACTGGCTTTACACTGAAAGTAAATCCAGACACTAAGCAATTAATTTGCTATCTCTGGTCCTTCCTTACAGAGGAGAGGACATATAAAAGCTATATTTAACATGTTTTGAAAACTCAAGGGTTTTCAGATATCCTAAATGCAAAAACATTTGGTTATTTTATAGGGTGCTAGTACTCATTCCATTTTTTCCTGCTATTCAAATAGTCAGTTCCACATTTAGCTCTGTAAGAATTTATTTGGCTAGACACAGTAGCTGTTCTGAAATCAGCAATTTTGCACCGACTTACACTAGCAGAAGAACAGTCCCACTGTATTCAACTGCCCTTCTAATAAACACATCTGACAGCTGAAATTCAGTATCCCAGAACACCAGTGACATTAAGCACAATTAGCCAGGCATTACTCCGTATGTTATGAGTATGGTCATTTGCAAACAGCATTGCTGGAAACACAAAGATATTTTATGAGACATCAAGATCATCTAGGAAAATAATGATTCCTTTCAAGATATTAACCTTAGTAAGTCATCTGCCCTTTACAGAATGGGAGAAGGCAAGCAGGATGAAAACTTCTTGTGCCCAACACCATCATGAAATGAAGCCAGCTCAAATTACCATACTTAGCTCCTTTAAGTATACAATTGTAAGTCATAAGACATGCCAGTTTCCACATGACTATACCATATCCTACGAAAAAGCATTCAGGCAACATTTACTCAAGATACTGTGAGGCAAGCTGATTAGGTGTGTGAATGAGATCTGTCATTCAGCAGAATGAGCTCTAGATATAACCAGTTCAGTCTCCTAGTAGTAAGGCAGCAAAATTTGGTGTAATCTAATACTTAATAGGCAAGCTGGTCAGAGTTAGTAAAGGATACTTTATTTCACTTTGCTGTTCTTTGTATATGACGGCTGTATTTTCTTGTACTGACAAGCTCAGTTATCATGGTCCCAAGAACAGACTTTTCCAATCTGTGAGAAAAATTTTTTGGAGGGGGGCTACAGCTCAGAAAGAATTTTGTTATTCTTACATGCCTTTTTTTAAAAGCAATGCATATGGAACTTTTTGTTCCTTTCTGTTCCTTTACAGATTCTACTAATTTATCTTAGTGCAAGGATATATCAACTTTTTGCTTTGCACGTTGCATTGCTGATACTAAAATAGAATTGTTTTGAATGAGGCTGCATGGAAAAGATCATTTGCATGGACACAAGTACACAACACAGATTCTCTGTCAGGAAAATACTATTTACCTCTGAAAGGGTAAATGAATTGTCATTCATACACATGCTGTCCAAACAGCTACGCTGAAACTTGGACAAGACACTGCACTGCACACTTCATGGCAGCAGGTAAACTGTGACACCTTATCTGCCAGCCTACTCTGTAATTGGCAGCAATCTGAAGTAGGAAAGTAAGTCATTGTGAGAGTCTACAAATTCATCACCTTTTGTCATTTCTCTCAGTCATGGTGCTTACATATTCTCTAACTTCTGCTGAAGGGTTTCCAGGAACTGATAAACAAAAACTTCTTACTTCCTTGACCTGTTCTGTCTGCAAGTTCCTTAAAAACCCTATGCTATCCATATCCAACACCAAGCTACTAATCAGTCATTTCTAAAACAAGCTGTAAAATTTTAATAGGGTTGCAAAGTATAACACACTGATTGCTGAGGGATGGTTATAATGCAATAATATATTTGCTCAATTTCATATTAAGATGAAAATTTCATTGTGTGAACAATGAATAGGGAAATAAAAAATCATTTTACAGTAGCAATAACACCTTAAACTTTCACAATAGGCAAGATCTAGAGTGAATGAGGGCATAATGCCAGCAAGCACAGTACACACACTTTTCAGGGCAGAGGTGAGGCCAGAAACAATAACACTACAATGCATTCATTAAGTGTTTATGACATGTTATGATATCCTCAGTGAGACGGGGCATATTTGCCGTTAAAGAAAACCAAGATTGTTTAAATAGAATACTTTAGAACATATTACAATTAAAACAATAATAGTCTCATTGTTCTTGGAATCCCATAAAGTTTTGATAAAACTATGCTACAAAGTTGTCCCACATAGAAGTGCATTCTGTGCTTAAATTAAACTCTTTCAGGTGCCTACACCATACCAATCCCCAAATACATTCTGGCCCCAAATGCAGAAGGTGTTAAAGGGACTTGCTATGTTGATAGAAAATGAAGAAAAATGAAGAAAAACATGGCAAAGATTGGAAGTGCCATTAAACAAGGCAGTAGAGGGAGAAAAGACACATTTTTCTTCCTTGATCAACCCAACTCCTCTCCATTTATTCCAAAGCTTGCTGTTGACAGCGGAAAGCCTTGTAATACTGCTTTCTCCAGTCTCAGCACAAACAGCTCCTCACTGGCCTTCTGAGCTGGCCTTGCCAGGTTCTTAAAGACACAGATATCACATTCAGTCTAATAGCACTTTATTATATGTAAGGCTACTCCATGTTCTAATACTGTGCATCGCAGCTTTCACTTCTGTCAGGGGTCCAAAGATCAAGCGACACTGTTAACATGCAAAGCAATACTCACCCCAAACAGCCATAAAGATGGAGAAAAAGACTGTGCCAGGGTTGTCAAATAAGTGGCTAGCTCGAGCGGTAGCACAAGCAGAACTGAGGTTCCAGTAATCACAGAACTTGTCACACAGGGGGCACATGGTGAAGGCATTGCGTTGGTCGCACATTTCTTTACTGTGGATGACAAGTGCACAAATTCTTAGATATGTGGCTTGCACTTGCAGAAAACAGAAGCTGTGTGTTCCTTCAAGGCACATTGCCATGGGCTGGAATATTAAAATACTTATAGGCACCTTACCAACAGCAAAACCCAACAACCAATCTAATCACTACACTATATTAGTGAATTAGTGAAGACTGCATCACTGAAGGCTGAGGTTAAAAGAAAATAAAACATAGTCAAAGTGAAATTTGTCATCTCTACAGTCAGTTATATGATTTGATACATATCAGATTTAAATTCATGAAAAAGAATTCTGAAGTGGCCATAAAGGAAATTCTGTGCCCTTGACAAAACACACATTTTTAACACGGTGGCACAAAAATTCATGCCAAATGCCATGCTGCTTTGTGTATCAGGGCTGGCCATGTAAGTCTGCATAAAAGCTAGACCCAGCACCCAGGCACGTTGGCTGGTCTGTGTCACAGACAGAATAACTCTGCAACACCATTTGCAAGATATATTAAGTTTTGGTACAAACTGACATACGTGTACTGAATTTAAAAGACTTACACCAGCCAAGAGTCTCATTCTTAGCAAGGTTGTTATATTTCACAACATTTTCTTTGAGATTCACCTCTACCCTGCATTTTATGTGTGAGGTATTTATAAAAGCAATGGTTGTTTTCCCAGCCTAGGGCTTTAACACCAATTTTCATCTGGACCACCACCTGCTATAAGGTTTTGGCTAAGTTCTTCAAGTGTGAGCAGTTATTTTAGGCACCCGTTCTAGTATGTTGTAAGGGTGTTCAGATATTGTGTGCACAGTGGTTTCAGGAAACCAGATACCGTTACATTTCAGGGTTCTCAAGTTTTCATGCTGAATATGGATGTGGTATTCTTGGTCTCCATAGCTCCTTGTTTTTCTAGTACAGAGTGCTAATTTAATTTTCAAAAATTAAAAAAAAAAAAAAAAAAAAGGAGGAAAAAAGCCCCCTTCCCCCAGCAGTAAATCTTATAAAAACTAGAAAGCTTCCACTTCTGTCTCATATATTCAGATGTTAAGTTGTATTTCCTTTTCCTCAGTTTACTGCATTTGTTCTGCTGTCCTCTGGAAAATGTGAGGTAAGAGACTTTCTTACAGATTTTAAAATCTTTACTTTAAAATTGGTATTTTCATTCTTAGTCTCATTTGCTATGTATTTACTCAGTTTCTAAAAATCTTTAAAAAATCATTATCACTATCTCTTCAACAAGCCTAACCCTACTTGACACTGCTGAGTATGCTTTCAGGTTTTTTTTCATAATGTTTGTATGTGAAAGACCTTCCTACCTGCACAGTCTTACTCAGAAGAACTGAGTAGTGCAAAGCTCAACTGTTCTGTCCGGGATTGTGAGCTAAGGAAAGACTTACAACATTGCTTCATAGATAGCTGGCATATTGTGATTATGATTGTTCCTGTACTGACCATCATTAAATAGCATTTTTTCTATGACTTCAAATGAAAACAGAACTATTCAAACTGTAGTATCAATATGTTTAATATTACATAATTTGAAAAGCATACAGCTGTTTCCAGCTATCATATCATTATAGTAATGCTCTCTTCTATTTCAAAAGGCAGTAGAGGGTGCTGCAGATACATCTTAGTCATAAATCTCACCTAAGTTTAAATGTTAGCACAGGCTTTCCTACAGACAAGCACAGCCCATCAAGATTCATTCAGATCAAGCTGAGAAAACAAACCCTGACTCAAACCTGTTGTTATTCATCATTTACCTATCAGTAATAATGTCCTACTGCAGTGATCCACTTGAAAAGTTGCCAATTCATTTGAGAGAATGCAGAAACTGCCATGAGTGTGACCAGCAGTACTAGTAATCCAGTGTCCTCTCTCCACCAGAAGTCAGACACAGACAACACAGAGGAAATGTCCTTTATTTTTAATGAGAAGCAGACATTAACATCACTGTGTCAATTTGGCAGTTTTTGTTTAGTATAACACCCTCAGGACACACAGTACAAAAGTCAAAATTTTTTTGTAACTGTCAAGAAGGAGAATACTGTGGATACCAAATATGCTAAATCTGCTAACTATGTTCATTTTACTTGTGCAAATAGCCTGATTTTATTAAGAAGAACAAAGTAATCCAAGAGTAATGAACAGTGTATTTGCCTTAATATCAGTGAGTTCTGCACAATGTCTTTCTGGGTGAGTGTGAAGATGTGTGCATTCATAAAAAACAAATGGATGCCATAAAAAAGAATTTACAGTAATGCAGTAGACTCACTGAACATTTCTGTTTCAGGAGCTGCAATACTGAACAGTCAAATAAATGTGTGTCATTCAAATGCCTTATCTACTCAATGCATGTGCATTTCTAATGCTCACAGAGTTGTTAATGATACAACATTGCTCTTCAGATATGTTAAAAAGCAATTATTCTCACTAAGGATTACAAACAAAAATCACAGTCTTATAATTTTCAAGTAACAAATTATTGATCGCAGAGAAACTTACCTAGGAATGTCACTCTCAATGGTTATGCATCCATAAAGAAATACAATAATCCCAACTACTGAAGAAGGAATGAGGAATTCTGTGTATAAACCCAGCCATGCAAAATAAAGTCCTATCTTTTCTCCAAAATACTTTCTGAAAAAGACGGGAGGGAAAAAAAAACCATGATGTGTCAAGGTTATAACTTTCAAATGTGTTTTACAGCTTCTTAACAGTTGCTAGAAGTTAAAATAGTTATTGACAAAGACATGCATGAAAACCCGGAGTATCTTGAAGTCAGCATCACCAAATGAAGGGGGTGATTGGGGCAGTTTGGTGTTCTCCATTCTGAGAAGTTAAAGACAGACCTGTATCATTATAATACATAATATCTACTCAGGGAAGACTGCAACTTTTGCATCGCTTAAATGAAGTCAGTGAAGTATCCCCCACTTCCACCAAGAGTAGCAGAATTTCAACCAAATGTTTACCAGAAAACACTGGAAAGAATTCGGCTTCTCAGACTAGTCCTCCGGGATTCAGTTGGTCAGCGCCATGGAAATGACATCTATGGGAACATACTGACAACATCCTCTGATATCTTAAGACTAGTAACCTTGAATTGCTGTTAAAGAACAAGGTTTGCTTGCACCCTGTAGCACTGGCTTTTCGGAAAGAATAAATATTTTTGACAAATTAGCAGTCTCTGAACAGCTGGTTTGAAAAAACATTTTCTGCTCCGAGGAACAGTTCACTGTAGATGTTGATGAATATGTGCTAGTACTCAACCCAACATCTTCATGAATCACACTGCAAGTAGTAAACTAAACACAGATGAAACTCACTGATCAGTCCAAAGTACTGTTAGGAGTGATTACAAATATTGCAAAACACCAAGAGCCTCAGAGAGCTCAAGAACTAATCATCACTAAAATGAGACTAAATTTAGATAAGAAACAACAGAGCTCAAAACATTTCACAAGCCAGAGAATAAGATGGGGGAATGCTGGACAGAAAGCCATTATACAGAGAGCACTCAGGGCATGACATTGCATTGGAATCAGTGAGACATACATTCACACTGTGGTGGCAGAAAGAACAAAAATAATTTCAAGATAACATGTCTAATAAAAGAAAGACAAGACTTACTCCTCATAAAGGCTGAGCATAATCCCACTTTGAGATTGATTCTGAATTTACTCACACTAGGAGAGTTCTATCCAAATTAACACCCCAGATTTAAACAATTCTTAATGAAAATGGTTAAATGAGATGTTTGGAGGCCCAGGATTTCCTTTAACAGATATAAGTTCTGACAGAACTTAATGACAAACCTCCATGTCTGTAGAGTAGAGCTCAAGTCCTTTCAGCAGCATAAGCAAAACTGAAATTTTCTACTCCAGGATGTGCGTCTCAGGGCCAGGCTGCTCCTGCCACAGAAGAGACAGGGGCAGGAGTGCAACCAAGGCAGAGAGCCATGGGACAATGTGACAAGCCTCCACAGTCGTTTCCAGCTCAGATGAAAGGAGTAAGGGTAGAAGCAGTGTTGGGTTTTTTGTTGGTTTTTTTTTTTTTTTTTATTACTACAGTTCCTGCTGCTCTTACACCATCACAGCTGCAACTAACTTCACATTCCTTGGCGCTCTCACAGGAAAGTGGGCAGTGTGGTCATGCCTATTTCAGTCTTGCCTTACACGAGTGCCTATATTTGTTTGTGTCTATCCAACCTTGCTTATCCTTTAGGAAGGGTATGTGCAATCATAAAAGGCAAAACAGAAGTACTTTAAGGGGCTACACAGACAACATTATCTTCAGTATAAAGGGATGTCATAACTTGGAGAACCAGCACAAAAGTGAGAGAAATTTCAGGAATCATCTAGGAAAAAAGTCCGACCCCTACACCTGACATTAGCAAGGCTGTCCTAAGCAACAGACCGTGTGAAGTATCAAACAACACAAGTGGAATCACAACAGACTGACTCGAATGGCAATAACTTAATTAGCTGAGTAATTCTCTTTTGTTTCAGAAAGACAACTTGTGCAAGTCAGAATGGGAATACAGATTATCACATTTGCACAGAATATAAGAAAATATGATATTATATGATATAGTAGAGTTTATGAAAATATAAACATAATTATTCACATTCCAAATACAATCCAAATACTGTGGGACTACCCTGTAACCTGGCACATGCCAGGTAATTTTGGAGGTAATTTTTAAGAGGTAGTTTATCTTCACAATTTTTTTCTTTTTTTTTTTTTAAATATGAAGTGAGGCAGGAAATACTTGATTAAAATACAGAAATAATCAGATGGCCTATAGCTTTTCTTCAAGCCTCCTGTGTGAGTCAACATGCAGCAGCAATGGTCTTGGAGCAGCCCAGGACAGAGGGAGACTCAATTTGTTCTCAAGTTTCCTCCTGATTGGGAAGTGACACACCCTGCATTTGACAGTAAGGCAAATGTCATTGAACACATCCTAGCAACATGCAATGAGAAGGAGAGGGGGATTATTCTGGTTATCTCTCTTCTTACTTCTTCCTTATTTGTAGAGTTGGGCAACATGCATATCTAGTGCAGTGCTCCAAATAGGTCAAAGCAGACATGAAAAAGAGTCCATAATCTGAGCTGTTCTAAACTGTCTATTGTTTTGACAAAGGGCTACAAATTAGCACAGAAAGTGTTCAAATCCCAGAAGCATTAGAGCAAAGAACAGCTGACCAGGGTCAATGAAGTTGAAGTTTATGGTTCATGAGGCTTCCTCTGGAAATTTGAAGCCTTCCAGTGATAAATGTGATCTGTAACCTATAAAGCAAAGGGTTGCTATGTGCATCCATGCCAAGAGAAAGTGAGAAGAGCTCAACAATGTCCTGGCAGTACAGAAAAAAGCAGTTGCCAAGAAGAAAACTGCACAATGTTCTGTGGCTTAACTGTTTTGAAAAAGAAAAATAATTAAGATTTCTGTGCCCAAGCTCAGTCCACCAATGTGCCAGAAAGTGAAATAACCTAAGGAAAAGCAATGACAGTGCTTGGAAGCATGATGACAAATTTAAATCTGAGTTTATCAAGCTAGAAAAACACAGGACGTGGACACGGTCCTTCCTTTTTTGACATGTCCCAAGAACTGTTCTCCCACGGCTCTAAATAGGAGCCACGCCTCTGCAAATACCTGTGGCCCCCTGTGACAACATCTACTGCAGCCACAGCTGGATTCAGTGATTTTTGGTTCAGACCTGAAGAATACCATGATGTGGGTATCTTTCTAGCACCCCTCTAAATATATCTTAAGAAAGACACACCAGCATAGCTTTACAAGGTTTGAAAGCATTCCACCCCTACTCAAGTCAATAGTTTCATGCTAGCAAATTACAATGTTATTTCACTTTGAAAGCAGGATGATAAATTTTCTCAAATGCGGATATACTAGCCCCTCTATATTTTCACACTAAAAGGAACAAAATTAGAATGATTGTAGAAAATAAAGAGAAAAATATGTGTTCTTCAAGGGTAGAGTAAGATGTACATCAAGAAAATGGATTTCTGCAAGTTTTTGTATATTTACACCAAGAACTTGGCATCTTCTCACATTTACATTGCATTAAAAACCAGTCTTACTTTATTATACTCAAGGAATTACTCATGATTTATGCTGGCATGGAAAAAGAGGAGACTTGAGAGGAGAGTTTTGCCCTACTTTAGTAGCTAACTGACATCCAGTTCACATATATCCAGACAAAGCTAAGGACTTATCCTTTCTGAAGTATGCTCATGGATAGCCTACTGCGGTACGCCACAAAAAAGAGGGTGCCCTCTACATTACATGAGCTTTATTTCCATATTAACTGCATTCTAATGTAGAGAAATGTCCCTTCATATACACATATGCAATGAGAACAGCAGTTCGCATCCAAAGCAAGGGGCTTTGATAATGAATGTGTAGTGCTCCTACCAGAAGTAGCAGTCAAGCTTTTTGTTCTGGGCGTTGTTACAGTATAAGACAAAATCTTGTGCCTTTCACTTTGGCAGATTTTTTGAATGCTGGTAAAATGGCCACCTACCAAGCACTAAGTTCTCTTGAGTAAGAATCATGTCTTTAAGGGAAGATTTGGCCAAATCTTCCATAACTCCTTCAAACAGCAAAAGTTGTACTTCAAGCAAATGATCACAAACAACATTAAAAAAACAACAGCAACCACCACCTGTAGAAAGTGTACTCCCTCTCATGGCAGAATTATTGAGAAGGATGCAGTGAAAATGTTTACTCAGTTCCTTCTGCTTCACCCATGTAACACTTGAACCAGACATCTGCAATACACTTCTGTCTGTCTGGTTGCCAAACCAACATCAAAAAGAATAACTGATAATTAAACTCTATGCTTGCACATTGGTCACAGTGCTTCCATGCCAAGTTGCGCAATTTATAAATAAACTAAGATTTGGGGAAGGAGGGGAGAAAGAGAGAAGGAAAAAACCCCTTAGTTTTTGACTCTGAAAACAAGTGTGTGATACCTGGAATGCCAATAAAGCATGCGGTACATGACACATGCTGGAAAGAACTCTGGAGTCATTCAGGAACAAAGTTTAAAAAGCAAGGAAAAGATGTTGTAGACAGTGAGTCACCTAACTGGGAAATCTGTTCAAAACTCTTCAGTTTTTTTAATTTCCATTCCCCATTCTAGGCCAGCTGTTATTTCATGTTTGCCACAATTCATTCCACCACCCCCATGGTGGTGGAATAGTTTCAATGCAATATTTTCTATGCAAAACTAAACTGATTTACAGCTATTTATTGAGTAGGCTTTCCCCTGTGCAAATGGTCAAACAAGTCACATGCCTTACTTTGCTTACATTAGTTTATGTCTTCAAAATAGACCTATTCACACAGATTGTGGACAAAATTCTGGTGTTTCTACTGTTGGGAGAAAAGACAAGCCATTCTCTCAAAGAATAGTTTCATGTCAGAACACCTCTGCTACCAGAGCCAGTTTAAAAACTTTCTTTCTCACACCAGCTTCCAGCCCAGGTGTGCATTTCCTTCCTGACCCACAAGAAGCCAGTTCATAGCACAGGCCTATGAACAGCTGTGACAAACCAGTGGAGAGAACGGCAACCTGTTGCAGAGGTTCAGAAAGACAATTAATTCCTTCAGGAGGCTTTGTCACCAGAAGAAAATCTACCATTAAACCAAAGGTAGAACAATGACTACCCTTACAAATATAGAACTAATTTCTAGCACACATTAAGTTCAGAACAAAGGAGATCCTTCCTTGTTTCTGAGAGAATAGTTCTCAGCAAATTTAAGTTGCCATCTCAAAACTGTAGGCTTATTTCAGAAAGACTGCTGAAATATAAAGAAAACCCCAGTCACTATAATAGAATCAGGAACAGGACATAACATCTCCGTATACCCCACCATTTCACTCCAAGTAGAGTTGCCTATGCCCAAACTTTTCTGGATTTGTCATTTTTTCTCCATTTGAAAATTTTCTCAGGGCAGGATTCAAGCATTTATTACAACCATCTGGGACACCTGGGTGGAATTACCACTCAGCAGCAGCACTGAGGCTGCTGTGCATCCAGAGATCCTAGAGATTTCTACCATGTTTGTGCCTGACAGCATATATGCACATATTCTGTCCAGACAGTCCCAAGAAGAAACATATCAGTGCTAAATCCAGAAATACAGAGAATGCACCAAATGGAGCATTATGGAAGCCAAGAAATGCTCCTGGCAGAAGACAACCCCCCTTGGAACAATTTGCCAAGAGACTGAAAAGCTTTTTTTATTAAAATTTTAAGAGGAGAAAAAAACCACAACTACAGAACCTCAGTTAAATTACAATGCAGCTGAGTCTGAGGCAGGAAAGAAAAAGTCCATTAGAAAGGCCAACTGGTTCTGTGTGCAGAAAACAAGGAAAGGAGCTCTGTCCAAGGTAAGAGCACAAGACTTTCCCTAAACTGGAGATAAAGATCAAGACTGTCCACTAGAGAGTGACTATAAATGTCTTTGTGAAAATAGTTGATAAGCCTGTGCAAGAACCCTAAATCAAACCCTAAATGCTGAAAGCTAGCTCTAACGTTCATGTTTGTGTCCACATATGCAAATGTCCCTCATTCACTTTGGAACACTTAGTACCAGATCAGTAAGACATGGAAACAAGTTCAGAGCCACAGCCTGGCTTTTGATTTCTATAAAAGACTTCATACCCTGTGTATTTTCTCTAGCAAGTCATCTGCAGTGCTTCTGACTAGGAGCATTCACCAAAGACCAACAGAGAAACTATGAGTCTGACCCTTTTGCCTGGAAGTAGAATGAAGCAAGATGCCACAAGAGCCATTTAATCAAGCCCTTTTAGTTAAAGTTCTTGTTTGAATACATTAGTTAACAAAAATTTGCTGTGTTCTCCAATAGTACCTGAAGTCTGGAGGCAAACCTGCCTAAATTACAGACTATACCAGCCACAGATATATTTTCTTCCAAGTCACCGTGAAATATTACTTATGGGACAATATTAACATTATGGGACAAAAAAACACTGCCAAAATATTGCAACTCCTTAGAGAACAGAAATTTTGAAATTCACTTAGATGTAGAACTATGTTTTCCCCTAGTCTCTTGTCTCTTAAGAAATAAGTACTATTCAACAGAGTAACAGGGTACTGTTTAGGGAGAAGGTGATGTGTGTGGAGGAAGGGAGTATTTAAGTTCTCAAATTCTAATGTATTCAAAAACCTGGGAAAAATATCTAGAATAAAAGTCACAGAATTTGAGTATTAACTGCAGTTTAAAATAGCTAAAGATCAGACCTTACCCTGTAAAGAAATAAAACCAGGACAAGCCATTCACTGAGCTTCATAGATTCACAAACTTTATTGCTTCCATTCCAAGAAATATTCAGAATACAACTGAAAGAGCATAGTTTGTGGTGATGGAGTATAAACTGAAAAAAGCCTTTGTTTACTGACTCTAACACAAAGAACAATAGAAGCATAATAATTAAGCATGTAATGTGACTGAGACAGAAATTAAGGCTGACTACCTACCAATTGTATAAGCAAGCAACATGATGCTGGTTAGTCAGAAGCACTGTAACTGCATTCTCCCCTCTGTTATGGGAGAATTCAAATCTTCAGTGCTTTTACAGAGCATTTTTTGATTTGTGCATTGTGTCCAGATCCCCATGGTTAAAGAGACCTTTTAATGGAGGGCTAGACACAGAGGATGTGATTTGCAGGAACACAAAAATAATAATGTACTCATACATAGCATTTTAGGTGCAGTAATAGCAGTCCTTAACCTTATGAAATGTTTGAAAGTATTAAGTGCCTGATTACATTATTCTGTTGATGTGTGGATTTGCCTGTCATGTTCTTTGCCTGCAAAAGTTCTACGTGTCTGAGACTGCAGTAGCCACAGCACACCTTACTAAAGGGAGACACTTTCAGCAGGAGTAGTAATGTAGTGCTTGTCCCATCACTTCTAAGAACTCATGCATAAGACAACCTACATACACTCAGTGTCTCTCTTTAGCTTTCCTTACTTTATTCTCTAGCATATTTAACATTCAAAACTGTCAGTAAACCTCCATACCTGGAAAATTAAAAATCCACAGCAGGTAGCCTGGCTACCTGAGGCTGAGTCAACAGTGATGTAAGTCAATAGAGGTTACCTATGAGGAAGGGAGTACAGTTTCACTTCATAAACACCTCAGCACACCAAGTGACACTCTAAGAAACAAATAATTAATTCAGTTATACATACAACATTTTCTCTCATAACAAACTGTGCAAGCTCCTACAAATAAGGAGTAACCTATTTAATATGATACAGGGAATCAGCCTGTCTTTTAGACTGGCAGTCTTTTTCTTCCTATTTTTTTAACACCTATTATGAGTTGCTTTTCTAGCTTTTCTTTACTTGCAAATGAGATGTTTGCCCAAGTTTTTACCTTGAACAAGTGTGAGGTCACTGATATTTTATCACTTACCTAATTTTCAGTTTTCACAAGATAATTTGCATGATTTTCATCTAAGTTAACAGAGTTTGAAGCTCAAATACTGACTTCTTTTCATAAATATCTTTGATTTATAATAACTAATATTTCATGAAGACTTCCTTGCTTTTCAAATTAATACAGCTAGGTCTCACTACAGAGTCTGAATTAATCTCATGTATTTGATTTAGTAAGTACTTGTAAGTACTTGCACTGTAGGTATTACTACTGTCAGATACACACCATCTAGCGGCTAATAAACATGTATAATTTCCAGTAAAAGACAATAAATTCTTCTTTTAGTCACAATATTCCTGTACACCTTGAGATAGCAAGGCTTGCCTTTTGTCATTTTGAGACAATAAGAGAATTACAGAACTCTCTTATTTAACTAAAATTTAAACTGCTAGTCCTCAAGTCTTTGGAGACTGTGACAAATGAAAAGGCAAAACACATTCAAATGCATCCTTCAAGTTAAATGCATGCAAGAGTTTCTGGTTCATTATCTTTCAGGAATCCAAGGTCCCAGAGACCAGGGGGAAAGGTTGGAGCAAGGAAGATGTGGCCTTGGTGGAAGAGAATCAGGTCAGGGAATACTTAAGCAAGCTGGACATGCATGTATCTATGGGCCCTGATGGGATGGACCCACAAGTGCTGAGGGAACTGGCTGATGCCATTACAAGGCTACTCTCAATAATCTTTGAATGATGGTAACTGGGAGAAGTGCCCAAAGACTGGAGGAAAACAAATGTCACCCCCATTTCCATGAAGGGCAAGAAGAAGGATTTAGGGAACTACAGGCCGATCTGCCTCACCTCAATCCCAGGGGAGGTGATGAAGCAGATAATCCTGGAAACCACTTCCAGGCACATTAAAGATGAAAGAATCAGCAGGAGTTGTCATCACAGCTTCACCAAAGGCAAGTTATGCTTGACCAGCTTGATAAACTTCTATGATGAAGTGACTGGCCTGGTAGATGAGGGGATAGCAATGGATATTGTCTATCTGGACTTCAGTAAGGCTTTTGACACTGTATCCCATAAGATCCTCACAGAGGTTGATGTAGGGGCTGGATGAGCAGACAGTGAGGTGCATTGAAAACTGGCTGAATGGCCAGGCCCAGAGGATGGTGATCGGCGGCACAAAGCCTAGTTGGAGCCCAGTGACTAGCAGTGTACCCTAAGGGTCAATACTGGGTCCAGTCCTGTTTAACATCTTTGTTAATGATCTGGATGATGGGGCAGAGTGTACTCCTCAGCAAGTTTGCAGATGACACAAAACTGGGAGGAGTGCCTGATATAGCAGGGGATTGTGCTGCCATCCAGAGGGATCTCAGCAGGCTGGAGAAAGGAGCTGACAGGAACATCGTGCAGTTCAACAAGAACTGTAAAGTCCTGCACCTGGGGAAGAACAACCCCATGCACCTGTCTTTGCTGGGCACCACCCAGTTAGAAAGCAGCTTGGCAAAAAAGAACCTAGGGGCCCTGCTACACACCAGGTTGAACATGAGCCAGCAACATGTCCTTGCTGCAAAGAAGGTGAATGCTATCCTCGGCCACTTTACACAAAGTATTGCCAGCAGGTCAAGGGGGCTGATCCTTCCCCTCTGCTCAGCACTGCTGAGGCCACAGTGCAAGTACTATGTCCAGTGCTGGGCTCCTCAGTACAAGAGAGACGTGGACATACTGGAGAGAGTCCAGTGAAGGGCCACAAGGATGATTAAGGGACAGGAGCACCTCACATATGAGGAAAAGCTGAGAGAGCTGAGACTGTTTTGGCTGGAGAAGAGAAGGCTCAAGAGGAACATTATTAAAGTATGTAAATACCTGAAGGGAGGATGCAAAGAGGACTGAGTCAGGCTCTTTTCAGTTGTGCCCAGTGACAGGACAAGATGCAATGGACACAAACTGAAACACAAGAGGTTCCCCCTGAAAATCAGGAAATATTTTTTTACTGTGAGGGTGACTGAGCACTGGAATAGGTTGCCCAGGGAGGTTGTGGAGTCTCCTTCCTTAGAAATATTCAAAAAATATCTACTCACAGTCCTGGGAAACTGGCTCCATGTGGACCTGTTTGAGCAGGGGTTTGGACCAGATGATCTCCAGAGGTCCCTGCCAACCTCAACCATCCTGCGATTCTGTAATCTCTGAGAACTTCAATTGCAGCTATTCCACCAAGATAGTAATACACAACAGCAATAATCACCTGCTCAATATTGCATTAAAATGTTAATTTTTATGCTCTCTGTGCTGACTGTGGAAGTTCAGAGATTTCCCATGCTGGAAGCCTTCTTTATGGGGGTGTTTTGGGGGGATAATTGTTACATGGTTCCCAGTTTTTAATCTCTTCCCTTGTTACCTTGGTTTTGCCCACTGACAGAGACAGGTTACTGGCTCAGACAAAGCTATGGTCTATCCTCATGTAACTTATGTACAGAGAGAGATAGGATCTTCATACAAAGCCTCTTAATATTGGGGTACACCTTTAAACCAGATGAAAAGGGTTGGTCTTAATCCCTGTTCAGCACTCAAGGAGTCAGAATAGGTCCTCCTCTCACCCTAGCATGCTATAGCCAGAACTTTCTACAGAGATTAAAATGTCAAGAGCAGTTTTACAAGAAAGATAAGGCAGAACCATGACCACCCAAAAGAGGCAACTGTTTTCTACTCCCTGCAGTTCCCAGCCATACACACCTCTAGGTGCCTACAGATATTTGCATGCACGTATATAAAAATGTTCAGGACTTTCTCTTTTGTTTCCAAATGTGGCCTCTGGCTTTTGTTTCTCCAGTTTAAAAGAAAAAACCTCATTTTCTACCAAAATACACTGATATCATCTCCAAAGATACCTGTTGGATTGGGACCTGTCACTCAAGTCCATTAAGAAATAAAAGTTTCTGGCTATGAAGTTTTGGCATCATATATGCACTACATAACTTAGCCTGAGACAGTTCTGACAACAGATAAAACTGAACTCTAGCTGCCTAGAAAACTACACAATCCAAGGAGGAGACACCAGGAAGCTCCACAGAAACAACTTCAAGTCTTCAGAGCCTTGGCTTTGCATTAAGTCTTGACGTAGATGTGCACATGTGTTGCTGGATCTAGCTTTTGAAAATCCCACCAAAGGAGTGAGGAATCTGGATGGTAAGGAGGACCTCAGTGCTCAGACAGTGACCCCGAAGCCTGGGAATTATGTTTATCAGAAAGCAGGGGTCTGGCTTTCCTCACTACTTCAATACAAGCCTACTGGTTTAAAATTTCATCTCTCATACAAGCACCAATAAATAAGATCAAGCTCTTGCCAAAACAGACAGAGAACCACTTCCTACAGGACTGGCAAAGTCTATGAAATCCAGAGCTGTAAGTAAATCATCTCACTCCAGTCACAGGCCTGCATCCAGCAGAATAATTCAACACAAATTCTACAGTGATTTATGCACCATGAGCAACCCCCCTTTGCTTTGCAATAAACACAGCCTGGGGCACTTATGTAAGGCCTGTGATGAGAAGTTCCAGGGGTGGAGGAGAAACTCCCTAAAATGCAGATGAAAAGTTCTGTCCTAGCATCAAGCATCTAATATGCAGTCCATTTAAAAGATGTATGACATGATACAAAAGCCCTTTGACAAATAAACTGGGATCACGAGGGGTAATGAAATCGGAGAGACACGGGGAAGGGGAAAGAATTATAATGATGGAGAAAGCGTTCCTTTCTCAACAGCTAGGACTCTGCTCCAGGGTCCCACCTGCTTCTGGCTCCCTCCAGGAAGCTCTTATCTGTAAAATCTGGCACAAAGGACAACATGAAGGCTGAGTGGATGCTGGCATAGCACTTCCCACTGTACCTAGTACTTTAATGATGATGAACTGTAAGTTGAACGTACCCAATGTTGGGAATGAACTTCTGTTGTAGAGTTCGTTGGAACTATAAAAAGATGTTGGACTCAAAGTGCAAAAGGGTTATAGCAAGAAGATATGCTCAGATTATTGCCTCAGGCACGTTCTCAGCAGAGGTTTGGAAAGGAGCTAGATGGACTACTGCCAAAGTTACTGGTAGAGCTCATGGGCATTTTTCTACTTAATGCTATGTTTGTTCGATTACTGCATTTTCCCAGGCTTAAAGCCATTTTCTCTTTTCCCTAATAAAGAATTCCTTGCATATAGCCTCAGCATCTTTGTGAATGTTGAAGATACGACAGTCATGGAAGAATTGCATAGTGTTCCCATATTTCTTTATGGGAACTGAGTCACTTAGTTACTTACCAAGAAGAACTGTTTTTTACTGTCATTGCCCACCTGGCATAAGGGGACCTTCTCCAGGATCCTATGAATCAGTGTCGTCTCAAAAGAATGCTACAGTAATTCACCAGGCTAAGAGGGAAAACGCAACACTCTGAACACACTGATTGCTAATATCCAAAAGAAATCAAGCTCCCTCTTCCCTCAAAGGGAAAGGGAACCCTGAAAAATGGGGAGCACCCCACTGGCATACAGTGAAGAAAAGGGGCTATAAAAGAATCAGTGGGTAAGCCTGAAATATACTCAGTTTCCACTCAAAAGGCATTTCTGTTAAATAAGGAATCAAACTGTCAGGTAGATAAAAGCTCCTCACTGTAATAGTGTACAGACCCCACACTGCAAGTGATGTCTTACTCAGGAGGTAGTAAACAACCACCTGACCTAGCAGGGTCAGTTGTTTCAGCAGGGAGAAAAGTTTGTAACGTAACTATTCACCAAGCATTAGGAAGGGGGTGTTACCCCGTACATCTACCATGGTGGAGTTTTCTTTTCACTCTGCACCCTTATGGAAGCTGGTGATAATCATGTGAGCTTTGCAGAGGCGGGGTGTGAAGGGAGCTCACTGCTCTCTGTCTGCTGGCTGTGCGTGGGAGGCAGGCCTGGTGGTTCCCTGCTTTCAAACTTGCCTTTCAGAAAAGATACAGGTATTTGTTGCAAATCTGGGAAGTGTAAGACTGACCTGCTGGTCAGCTAGCCCACCGTGGAATGGGGCTGTTTTGGGAATTTCTCTCCCAAAATATTAGTCTGGACTGATTAGGCTTAGCTCCGACGCAAGGATTGGAGAAGGTTATTCAATCCCTGTGAGATAATCACATATTACAAGGTTGTCTTCTGCTAAAGTGGTTACATTGCATAAAAAAATAAAGGTCAGACATTTGGTTAGATTAATTCACAATAACAACAGAAGAGTGACAGCAAAGCAGAGGAATTAATACATACAGGAGAATCTGCACTTTGAGGATCCATAACCCCGAAGTTAGCATAAACAATGATTGAACAACATTTGAGTGTACCTCCTGGATTAGGGAGGGCACCACAGACCTTTATTTTCAAGTTCTTAACGTTCTAGACAGTATGTGAAGACAAATGTTCTCTCTCAAGAGATGAAGATGTGGCTCAAAGCACAGCGGTGAAAGAAGCAGTGATTTGCCAATGTATTAAGCAGGATAGATGGTCACAGTTAGGGGAATGTTGTACCAGAAATTGATCTTAACCACACTTTTGCCAGGGAAGAAATGCTTATCTCTAAAGACAATAAAAACACCATTGCAGCAGAAGTACCCTTTTCTTATTTTATTGCTCCTTTAAAATTCCCCTGTCCTAAGTAGTGTAAGCAGATATAGCCGGTTTTGGTTTTTGTGGTGAAAATTAGTGAAATAAGAAAAAAGAGGAAAAAAAGGCAAGCTAGTAATAACACTTTTGGGGACTGATTTCTTACATTGAACACTTCATTACAACAGGCCCCAAGACACTGAAAGTGAAGGCAACAGTACCCAGAGCCAAGACAACCAAACTTCAGAACATCATAGGTCTGTCATTGCTTTAAAAACTGCCAGGAAGAGAAAGGTACAGGCTGCTGTGCTTTGGGAAGGCAGCAATGCAGGAACAGGGGGGGAACTGGTGGCTGTTCAGTCAAGAGCAGGTTCAACACAGGCACACTGCAACGAAGGGCCAGAATTCATTACACACAAAGTTGAAACAATTTTCCATACCAAAGAAAAACATAGTTAGAAATAGGAAGGAGGAAATATATTAGGCAGTTTGAACAACAGAAACTCCCAAGTGTGGATTTACATGCTATAAATAATATTTTGGTTAACACTTTTCCACCTACTCTTGCAAAATGAGTTATTGTATACATAGTCTTAACCTTTACCATGGCCATGTGTCCCCAGTTTTAGGCTTTACAGCAGGATAAGCATATGGAGTCCCTTGGAGCTTTGAAAGTAATCATGCTATAGATAATGTAGACTGTTAGTTACTAAGAAGCTAGGTGAAGTCCTAGCAATAGGAAATAGAAATGAAAACATGAAAAATGAGACAGATTAGAAGGAGCTGATGAGCTGTGTCCTTTTAGAAGTACTAATATTAAAATAAGCTCCACAACAATTAAAAATAAACTAGCTCTGCTTGACTTCCCTAGGGTGAGGTAATCTTATATTAATAACAAGATGCTGGTCCCCCATCCAGAATTTCAGTTCATACATGGGTTCTCATCTGCAGATGCTTCAAGATGTCCTCTAAGAAGATAACTCCTGGAAAACTGGGAAGATAAGTAAGCTTTTGTCTGAGAAGGATAACCATCTCTTTATGATACCAGCAACCTTAGCATCCTCACTTCACCTGTCATTTAGAGCTCCTGAGTGGTAAAGCTTGCACTCAACGAGAAATACAATTTATTATAAATCCTATTGTACTTCTTATACTCGCTGTATAATTTCTTAACTTGCTATAACTCATTAGAGGTGCACTGCTAAAAGACAAGAGACAGTGACTGCAAGTGGTACCAAGGAAAATTTGGTCTGGACAGAAGGAAAAATTTCTTCCCCCCCGAGAGTGGTAGAGTACTGGAAAGGGTGCCCAGAGATGCTGTGTGATCTCCATCCTTAGAGATTTCAAAACTCATGAGCAATTTGATTTGGCTTTTAAGCCAGCCCTGCTTTGAGCAAAGGGTAGGTCTAAGGACAACCTATTAATTCTAGAATCCCTTTGTTAAAATTTTGATTACCATACTATAACATTTATTAAAAAATCACAAAACCTGTTTTCTTTACGCAGGTTCATAGAACTCCTAGGGAGTGTCCTTCTTGTCTCTGGATCAACAGTAGTATTACCCCTTAGGAAACTAACAAATTCATTAACTGCAAAAATTGCTAAAAACTGGGTTTGAACTCATCTTCATTCGAGAAAAAACATTATCAAAATAGAAAAGAAATCACTGAACCACAGATTTTTTTATACCACCTTCTATATTATGTTACAAGGATTGAGAGGAACTACTGTTGATAAGTGCAAGAAAGCTACACTAGAGAAACTCCTCTCCAGTAACATCAATACTTACATTAGGATGAGAAAAAAAGTGTATTATAACAGACAAACGTCTAGAGCCCTGCACATCCTAGAACTGCAACTTTCATTCTCTACTTGTCAATATACCACTCATGCCTTCCAAGTCTAAGGGTGACTGAAAGAGGAGGTCAACCATTTTCAGTACTTCTAGCCTAAGATATCTGTCAGCAAATAATTTGTAATTTCCTGCTAGAAAAATGTTTAGCATCCTCTTCATCTGAGTTGAAAATTGATATATATGAAAAGCAAAAATGGAATTCGTATGGCTATATTTAGACATTCACATGCTTTTGAAAATAAAACAATGCATTAGCCAGGCTTTGTTTTAAGCAATGTTATTTAATATCTGGATGTGCACTGAGAGACATGATGGCATAAACGTTTTACAAATCAGCCCTCAATTCACACTGTACTATCTGCATGATCTGCACTATATAATCCCTTGAAGTTTTTAACTGAAATTGTTTTATTGTAGAACAAAAATATGTGACACCCACCGTGTTCTCATTTGGTGAAACCCTCCTCATTCACAACTGCATTTCGTAATTTATAAAAAAATTATCTTTTCACTGTAACCCAAAGAGGTACGTAAAGCCAGAGCAGAATACTTTTACAGGTTAAGACACAGGCATGAACGAAACTGTCAGCGAATATCGTAATGGTCCTGTATTTGGTTTTATGTTATTGAGAACTTGAAAATATTCTAAGACTGACTATGCAGTTAGCATTCCCTCAGGACGTCAGACATTAGAAGAGACCTCAGAGAATTCCCAGTCTGTGCCAGGAGTGAGCATAACAAATATGTGGTTCCTAGCTTTGGTGTGCAGTCACTTGGAAACTGGCAACAACTGTATGGCCAGAAGCAAGGTACTGAGGCTCCAGGAATTATTTATAATAATTCTACGGTGCCATATTTAGTCTTCCAGCATAGGCACTTCAGTTAAAGAATGACTTTCAATTTGCATTCTTACTGAATAAAGGTAAAACAGTAATAGTTAAAACGATTTACACTGTTACAAGTTGTATTAAAAATTAGACTAAAAAGTCTAATTCATTGGGGATGTGAATGTTATTTAAGCAACAAACTTCAACAGAGTTAATGTATTTGAAAACATCAGTCAGAACAGTCTTTGAGTATAAGGCAAAATAAATGCTGCTGCTTCTGTCCATCAAAGCCTGAGTATAAACTTGGTAAATGACACAGTGCTCCCATAACCAGAAAAAAGTTGAGTATAATCTAATAAATCTAAGAAAGAAGGATCCCAGTAAATTATCAAAATCCACAAAGTGTGGCTGGTGTTTGCCAAGGGAATAAGCATCCACATTGAGACTGACCTCAAATCCCCCCCACAGTAGAGAAGCACAAAAAGCCTGTTTCAGTTGCAGGAAAAAAAGGGTGGTAATTCTTCAGGTATATATACTCTAAAGCTCTAACATTACCCAGAAAATAAAAACCACATTTATTTTAGTGGTAACAGTCAAACTTGCAGTCAAGCAAAATATGGAAGATAAAAGCAAGAAAAATCATCTCTGAGAACAAAGAATCAATTGCACATGTCTGATCCTTTTTTTTTTATTTCTTTCTTTCTTTCTCACAGAAGTTTAAACCACAGAATCTCTATGAAATCATATCAAGATAGTGAAATATTGTAATGGAGACAGCAAAATACAAATGAAGATGGAGTGTAAGCAGATGTACCTCTATTTGTAATTCAGCTGAGCTGTCAGGTCTGGTAAAACTTGAGAATTCCTCTAGCCAGTCATAGTTTAACGTAACATTTGTAATATTTACTAACAACATACTAGGTGTTGTAATCTTGGTCTGAGTTTACCTATTTCATACAGTAGCCTGGCCTGGAATAACTGGTAATCAAAAAGGACATAAATCCTGCACAAAAACATTAAGGCAAAAAAGAGGAAAATTCAAAGCCTTGCAGAACCCCAGTAAGATTTGATGGTCTCACTACCATTTGCCGATTTGAAACATCTTGTTCCCAGTAGAGAACAATTCTGCTCACATTACAAGTTAGTGCTTAAGTCTTTGAAAAACTATATGCAGTATTCCAACTTTAACTCAAAATACAATAATATTTTACAAAATTATTGATTATCCAGCTTTTGCAGGTAATCATGTTGGGGCAGATCATATAACAAAACCTAGTTGGAGTTTGATTATTTAAAAGATCAACACTAATGAATATCATTGTTTTTATGTAGACAAATTATCCAGAAACAGATTTTTCTTACTTTTTTCCATTATTTGTTTGTTAATATCACAGTTCATTTATTCCTAGACAGATATCTTATGTAAGAATATTTGAAGTCAGCAGTTTTCACAAACATTTCCTTTTCTTTACTCCATATTTATAGTATACAACAAAAATTGTTTCGTTTTGTTCTGGCTTTCTTGTAGAGATATTGTGGAAATTCCTTAAAAAGCATGGTTGTTTTGTCTTATTTTAAGCCCAATTTCTTATATGTTTGTAACATCAAAATTCAAAATATATAAAAAACCACTGGGAACACATATGGATGTGTTCAGATGAATAAAACTTGTAAAACCAGGAGTAAAAAATCAAATCCATTTCAAAACTGTCAAATACTTTTACACTGATTCATGATGTGAACACCAGTTTCTGATTATTCACCAGATTTTGTAACCATACTTTCCAATAAAAATTCATCATTATAAATGGAAATTCTTTTTTTCTGAAAGAATTAATATTTTTTTAAAAAAAAATCTGAAGTATGATATTCTTCCAGGAATAGTCACTATACAGAAACAAAGGTATATTATTGTTAGTGTATTTTTGTTACAGTAAACTATCATCAGAGCTACAGAAAAGCAATGAGAGCATTATTTTTAATGCCCTGATCAATCCAAGATTTCATTTGCTGAAGTATCTGGAAGGAATTTAATTCATTTACATCAGCTAAGAACCAGATCCCTTAGTGTTTTATACAGGTCCATATTACCTTATGAGGTCAATAGGCTGAAACTTGTAAAATACTCCATATCTTGCCCATTCTTGATACAGCAACTAAATAAATAAATAAAAAAAACACACAGAAAATTAACTTGAAACAAGTGCTCCCATCTGTTTTTACAAACATCTTCTAAGAGTTAAAAATATATGTACCAAAAAAAGCAGTTTCCCACAGTTCAATACAAACTTCTAAGTACATTTTTCAGACGGTTATGGAAGACTCCAACCAAGCCAGCAATGAGAAGGTGGTGTACACACATCTTTCTCCAGGTACCTACCTCCTCCCCACCAGATTTATTAGATAGTGATGTTAAATAGAAAGGCTCAAAAGGAAAAATAAAAGATGTTGTAGTCTTGTGGAAATCTTTGGAAAGATGCCAGAAATTATCCTACTTATAGAGTGAAATTCTTCTATGATGTAATTTATTTAATGTCTGGAATCACACCATAAATAACTACTGACCAGTGTTTCCAAGATGAAGTGAACTGAGGTGAGAGTTCAAAACTGGTATGTAAAATCATACCAAGAGGTAATAAATGTGTCAAAACCAGTCTGCTTTCCTACTCAGCTCCTGAAGCTACTATACCCAGTAGAGCCCATATAAAAGCTCCTTCTTGCCCCATATTGCACATGGACACACAGGTTCACATGTTTCCTGTTGGAAATGCAAATTCACCCACAGCTTACAGGCAGCTCAAAGCTAGGCACAGATCCTACAGAAACTTCTTACAATGAGAGGAATCCAGTAGGAAGAGTCAGGGATAAAAGGAAATATTTCAAGACCTGCGCTATATTAACCACAATACACTCAACTGCAATAAGCAAGGGACTTGGGATAGTCTTCCTCATTCCCCCTTTCGTTGCTGTGATCTATGGGACACAACTTTGTTGAACTTTCAAGGAGAAAAAATAAACCTGTGACACTCTTTTACAAGAGGCTCTAGAGGAAACTGGTAATTATGGTGTGAAAGACATCATACTGTTCTGAAACAAAAGCCAGCTGCTAGATAGAAATTACCATGCAATTAACAATTTGGTAAATGAGTTAATTTGATAACATTACATTTTATAACCGTGTATACATTTATCAATAATCCAGAAAGGACATTAAAAAATGAAGAGTTCCAGAATTACGTGAGGACCAGAGAAAGCCCAAGGGAAACATCAGTGTGATCTTTTTTTAGATGACTGTTCACTGCATTTTATCTTCAGAGAAAAAGAAAAATCAGGGCAGTCCCATGCAAAAGAGTAAGATTTTCTGTGGAACCACCTGAGTTGTTCATACTCCATTCACAGTTTTAGGCTATGAAAGTCTAAGACAGCATGCTCATTGAAAACTCTTTCTTGAAGTACAGAATGCATAAAAAAAAAACAAAACAAACAAATAACTGGAATATGATGATAAATGAAACTAAAGTAACCACATCACTTTATTTTTATAAATAAATTATAGATTATTTTATAAACAATTTATAGATTATAAATCTTTATCATCCAAGAAGACAGGTGTCAAGCCTTTTGTCCCTCTTTTCAAAAAAGAAGTTGAGGGCATCCAGCAATAGAGTAGCATATGAGAGGTGATGTCAGCTCCTTTAAAATGAGCTATTCCATTGCATACTCATTAAAGATAGAGCATAAAGTATTTTCTATTCATAGAAAAGGGAATAAACCCTACACTGCTGAAGCAATTGGGAATTCAGCAATGAGATTCAAGGAGTGTGGAGTCTTGGCTTTTAGAATATAGCTCTTACAGAGCAGAGTCTTGCAAAATGCTTTGCGCTTGTGGAAAGAAACGTTGAGACTAGGTTTGATTTTCTTTGGCTTCAACAGGAGTTGGAGACGATTGCCCTGCCTGCCATATTGATATTTTCATATCAATACTTGTGGTTACCTGTTCAAAATCACCCTTTGTCATTACCCCACAGCATTACCTACAATTTTATTTATTTCCATAAATAATCATATTAATAAATGCATTCACTGTAATATACAAAACAATTTGTTAAAGCTATTAAATTGTTAAAACTACTTAAAAGCTGTTTTGAACATAGCTACAGAATGGAATTTGAAGACCAAGAAGAAAGGTCTTTCTAAAATTGCATTGGTTCAGGAACAGGTTGCTATGGCATTATGTCAGACTACAGAGTCACACTGGTTATTTTTGATTCCAAAAGCCGTAGCACTGAAGGTGAGTTTATGGCATGAATATTTTCCATTCACGTGTGTTGCCCACACTAAACCTCAGTCTCAACACTGCCATTTTCCAAGATTAAGCTTAATCTGGAACCTGGAATGTGCTTCCTTTCATGATACTTATTAAGTTCAGAGGAATTCTAGGAAAAGCTTTTGTATTTTTGTATTGTATTTTATCACCTTCATTTAAAAGCAATACTTTCTCTAAGCTTATAATAACACTTTCCAATCTTCTTCTAATATTCTAGGGATATTGTTGCAGTATATGACAACAGTGTATTTCCCAGATAGGTAACAAAGCCTTAGTGTATTTCATTATGTCAAACATATTGGTAGCAATGAAGGGTTACAAGTTGCTAGTGGGCTTGAAGCTTAAAGAAGACCAAGTCAGTGTTTATACTCATGTTGAGTTATTACCATGCTGCTGTGCGATAGCTTTCTTAAAAAGATTTTTTCAAGAGCAGAAATCACACTAAAACAGGGAAATTCCTTTACTCCAATCAACAGCCTTAGCAAAAGAGTGGGTTTCATTGACTGCAGATTTCTAATTCCCATAGGATGTGACAAAAGTATTGTTCACTGTTCATTTTCTCCAAGAAAATCCCAAAGAGGGTTAATAAGGATTAACCTTTTATATTATGAACTGGTACATAAACCTTAATTACTTTTGCTGCCTTATTGACATAAGTACCCCAGATGGGCTCAGTTCATCATTTTGTTGGGCTTATGCAACAGACAATTGAAATGGAAGATACAGATAAGTTAAAATGGACAAAATTAAAGGGGCGGAGGAAAAAAAAAAAAAAAAAAAAAAAGCTCAAAAATGCCCCCCTTTCCTTTAAACCTGATCAGGGCTTTTCAGGAAATTAAACACTGAGACTATTAGATTCAGATAGAAAACAGATGATGTTATGCATAGAAATACTACAGCAGATTCAATGGCTAGGCAGCAGAGACATATGTGAATAATCAATGAAGTATTTCTGGAAAGAAGCTTTTATGTTTTTAATACTTAACACTTCATAACTGAGCCTAATAGGCAGAATAAAAAGAAGGCAACACAAAATACAACTAGTAGGGTGAATATTTTTCCAGACACTAGTCCTTTTAGGCCCTCTTCCCCCCTGTTCCATAGTACCCAATCTTCCTCCATTGACTAATGTTCTTTTACCTTTCTTCTCTAAAAATTTTGCTAACCTTATAAGTCAGTAAACTACGTAGCTGACTCTCAGAGTCCATTACTATATCACTAGTAAATTAGAGAAAATTCTGCAAGTACAGGGTAGACAATTTCTTCATGAACAAAAAGTTCAAAATAACAGACATAAATACACAATCTTCTTTATAGATTCTTTTCCAACTTTGTCTCTTTTGCTTACAAAGTTTCATATACTAAATTAATTGTATATGGCACATGAAGACATCTAGTGGCTGAACATTAACACTATTTACCAAAAACTACAAAGATTGTGTTTACAAATTTTTACTAACCCAGCATTGGAGAAATCAAATTTATTTGTATGAACTATGAACTCAGCCTTCATTTCAAATGCTCAAATAATCATCATTTGTGGCAATTACACTCTTGAGAACTACACTGTTTTTTGCCAAATAAATGGCATTTTCTTAGCTCTCCTTCAAGCAACAGATGGCACATACCAACATATAATACCACAGAGTTAAAAACATTTATGAAATAATATACAAGTCACCAAGAATATATGTAATTTAATTTCTAATATAGTAAATATTTTAGGCATCCAAACATTCTTTTTCTTCCTTCTTCCCTCCCCCGCCTTTCTCTCCTCACAATTTTCCCTCTTCGTTTCCTATCTTATTGTTTGTATATCAAGGAAAAAGAAAATGAGCAAACATTAGAGAACAATATGGAATGGACCTTAATGGAGTACAGTAATTAAATGGCATTGCTCATTTCTAATAGTAAGCATATGTATTAAAAACAGTCTGAATTCACATAGTCTTTGATTATGCATCCATTTCTCTTGTGCAAAGAGTTGGTGGGTGATATATTTTCAGAAGTCTTTTGATAGCTAGAAACTTTTTATTTTCAAAATAATTGGAAACAGATTTTTAGAAATGACATGTAATTTAGTTGAATGCACAATTAAATGAAAAATACAACTATGTTTTATTCTAGCAAACATTGTTCGATTGTACCATCCAGTTACAGAAAGAAAATTATCATATAAGTTATTTAACAACTTTTGCTTCTTGACAGGCTGAAAACTTTTGTCTATGCATGCAGAGGGAAACTTGAAACATTTCAAGATGTAAATATCAAATTAAATTCACTGAAATACTTCATAAGAAGACTTTATAAAAAGTCTTGTGAAAATTTTTTATATGCAGAAATATAGGAAAATTAGTAATGCAAATCACTTGAATGTTGGCTAACGCTTTGCAATAGCATTTAGGAAATTAAATCATATTTATCACATTAAATCTAATATGAAATGAATTTTTCAGTGTATTTTACCTTTCTGTCATTCATGTCATCATTTTGGCCTTCATATTCACCCTAGAGAAAGAAAATAATTTAGTAACTGGTGTAAACACAGATAAAATTCAGTAAAAGATTGCTCAGCTGTTCTTACAGTGTTGATTTTACTTTTAGGCCACAACTTGAAATGTATTTATGTAAGAGTTTTCATATTAGACTCACAAACAGAATATACTTTCACTGTCACAGGCAATAAACATTAATGTCTATGCACTACTGAGGGAATACCCTCAGGGAACTAGATTTTTAATAGTATATACATACATCATGGAGTGGGTATGCTGCATCATAAACATTGTTTGCTATTAATGTGCCAATACCTAAAAAAAAAAAAAAAAATAATATGGTCAACAGCTAGGCACAGTTAAACAGAAAACGTTATTACAGATTTCGTTTCATGATGTTACAAAGAGGACTGAGCTGTATTACTTAAGATATTCAAAAATCAGGTCAAGATGAGTATATACCAACCTAGAAGTACCTGGCTATGGAAAACATGTTTTCACAGAAAGACTCATTTCCTTACAGTCTTTTTTCTTGAGTGAACTGGTATGGTACAAAGACTGTTTTGACCACTTTCTCATCCTGATAGCAAAGAGGAGTGTGAATGAGGAGGAAAGCACCTGGGAAGTCCTTCTTGAAGTTTGACAATGATCAGAACCATGAATCCCCACTGACACACCCAAACAATAAAAAAAAAACCACCAAAACCAAACACTTTCACAAAAGTTTGTGATTGAAGAAACCCTTACTCTCTGTTGATTAATATTGTATCAGGTCTTGTTTTCACTGAATCAAGTGCTGTGTTTTCTACCCTTGCCCATATCAATACTTTAGGTCATCCTTCTAAGGTTGAAACAATGCTTCTTTGTTTGCAAGAGTTAAATAAGTTTGTGCTCACCAAATCATGGTTATGCTGGAAAGCTGGATGCACTGGGACAAAAACTGCTGAGTCCTAAAGATTGCAAACAGGAAGTCTGGTGAAAGGTACAGGAAGATATAGGGACATAGCGCTATCGCAGTGACCACGCACTCCAAGGGCTTTAGCAACTCAATCCCCAGCTAATGACTACAGCACCTACAGACGTACACAAGGCCACTGCTGCCCCTCAAGACCTATGACTCGTAGCTATTCTGTCTTCAGTCTCTGCAGGTGAAAACAATTGTTCCATAAAATGACAATTAAAGCTAAGATTAGCAGTTTATTCCAGACCTTTTTGCTTTCAATGCCCAGTAAAAAGTAACCAGCTAGTTACAACTAGAAAAAAAATCCACAGTCAAAATACACAACTATCATTCAGAAATGTTTGGGAAAATATCCCAAACATTTGGGTCAGAGATGGGTTTTGGGTTTTTCTCAAACAGTTGGGTCAGAGATGCTAGTTAGGCATTACCAATAAATTTCTTCCTTGGTACAAAGACAAATACCTTTACCACTACATGCATTAATAGAATCAGGAAATCTTCATGTTTGGATAATGTCAAGTCTTCTTCTGAAAACATGCCATGTTTGGAAAGTTTACAGTGATTCAGAGTTATGCTAGAAGAAAATATACCTTCCTTGTATAATGTCATAGAAGTGAAATCAGATTCAGCCTTATGCAGGTGTAAAAATCAATAAGCAAACATTTGAAGTGTTATTTTCCTCCTATTATGAACGTATGTTTATGAAAACCAAAGACTGCTATAAGTACTTCCAACATCGCTGTCCTACCTCTTGTGCAAAATAGGCAATGGAATGTTAAAAAAACAGGGTAAAACAAGGATATTTTAAAAAATCCTTTAAATCAGTCATGATAAATGGTTTTAAGTCTTAAGATCAGTGAGATGGGAAAACCTTAGTGACATATGAAGCATAGGACTTTTGGGGAAGGATCTCGGAAGACCAAAACAATTAGTGAATTTAGGTCAAACGTGATGCATAATTATGTTTTGTCTATGGGCCAGAAAGATGGAAAGGACAGGATGGTTAAAATATCTGCTTCATGTCAAATGGGATCTTGAGCTGACCTGAGCTTGAGTGGATCAGCCTGTATTTTCACCTTTTGTGAAAAAAAGCCTGAAAAATCAATCACTACTAGTGCTTTGATCTCTAATGATGGCTTTTATTACACTATAAACCAGAACAAGCTATTAAAATAGAGAAAACATTAAGAGACAAAAAAACCTCATTGGTGAAGTGCTCTTTCCCTTCCTACTGTGTCCTTGTAGGACAGAACGCTTCTTTCATGCTTTCTCTCAGCTCAGCAACTTACAAAGTCTTAACAGTTTCAACAGGTTCTACTCAATCTTTCCGGATCCCTTGGGAAAGTGTCAGCTCTGGGAGCCGGATTTTACATCAACAGGCTTAATGTCCCTGCTGCACTTCAGGCTTCTTGTTTTATATACCCTACACTGCCTTGTCTCTAAAATCCTGCACTCTGGAGACATCTACTTGCACAGGCTCCACAGCTCCCAGGGAAAGCATGGTCTCCCCAGTTACCAGGATGGTTCCCGGGATGCCAGCTGGAGCAATCCAGCAAAATAAGGTAGCATTTCTCTCTATTGCCCCACCAGAGCCTCTGAGCAGATCACAACATAGAACAACACAAAGCAAACAGTGAGCAAAACAGACTCCAGCTGAATAATGTTTTAGAAGTGAAGAACGTCTGACATTTTCTCAACCATCTTTTCATTTTTTTAAAGGAAACAGTGTAATAATCATAAATTTAAATGTTCGTACTGGGCATATAATTAAAAAAAAAAAAAAAAAAAAGGTATATCTATTTCACGGAAACCTAAATTAATCTATTTTCCACTCCAGCTGTTGCACCAAAGAAATCTGTTACTGCAGCTTCACTGCACAAAGTTACAACAAAACTGTGCAGGAATCGGTTCCTACAGTACACTTGTTCTTTACAAGTACATTACCCTAGGACATTGTGATCTGCACATAAGTGGTCAAGCTTACAGAAGGACTTCCAGAAAATATCTCAGACAAGAAGCACTATCACTTCTTTGCCACCGGGGAGATATGTGTCATGATATCACAATGGATGAGAGAAAAGAGTAAAGAGAATAAGTACACATGTATATGTTCTGAACCTCAAGAAAACAAAAGCTCCAAGTATTTCAGGATTACCCCAAAAGTATCACACAATATCTTCAAAACAGTCGTATTTCACTATATGCAGTTCATGGACATAATTTTTAAAGCTGCAGTGATACAAATAACCTGGAAAGATGTATTATTTTATTGAAATGGCAAGAAAAATCTGCTCCCGGAAGAAATAATACAACATATTGTAGCTGACATCTGAATTTTCAAAAGCAGATCACATAATAATCAAATCCAATTTTATAACAACTCATGAGATGCAAGTTATGTGCCAGATCCTGCACCTGTAGAAATGAAAAGCAAGCCCCCATTATCGTGTCCTATCCAAACCATAGACCAGAAAGTCTGATTTTATTCCTCAGAAAAATCGTTTCAATCTCTATTTTTTCTGAAAATGTGCCAGCATATTTTTGTGTTTTGCTAGAAATATAAATATGCTGTGAGATACCTAAACAATTCCTTTCAAAACAACCTATATAATTATCTTCCCTCCTTCTTACCCATGCTGTTTCTGGCCTTTGTAGAGGTGCGCTTCAAAATTTCACGTACCTGTGGAAAAGAACAGTGATATAACACCAAAATTGTCTTTTAGCATTACTTTCATCACGAAGCTAGCAATAAAATAAAACTTTAAAATAAGACTCTTCTGTAGAGTTCGTTTGCACATACATTTAAATCATATGTTTCACTCATATATAAATGCATGATTTTAGGCCACTAGTTAAAATTTAACAACGCTATGGCAAGTCTTACTAATGGCTTATCTGCCCTAACATTTGTAGGCTAGATTCTGCTGTGTCACATCCTTATAAAACTATATGAAATATAAGGACTTCGTGTGAATGAGAATTTTGCACTATCACCACAAAATCTGACTTTGTGAAAAAACATTTAGCTTTCACATTTGGAAGTATAACATCAAATGCACATAAAGTGATCAGTAAGTATGCTATATCTGTGAAACCCGAGTGTCTATGGACGAGCATAGCACATTAGGGAGGAGTTGGAATTGTGTATGTAAAAAGAAATCTTAAATCTTGCCTTACCAACCTGCTGGAGACCTAGCAGTATCTCAGGAACATGGTACAAGGTTTCCCACCATAGACTGCTGGAGCTAGGAAGTTACTATAGGATTGTAGAGGAGATCCTTTTCATGAAATAAAATCTAGTTAAAGATTAGGAAGTAGGGCTTAATAACAACTTTGAACAATGAAGAGGAGTCAGTAGCAGTGTTTCCCTACATAGCATCTCCTACCCCTGGACCACTGGGCAGCTCCAGAAGGATATTTCTTAGATATTTATCACTGCTTAGTGTTTTGCAGGAACAGAGAAATGCATAAACTGATGGAATTAGCAAAGTAGTCACCAACACTCACTATTAAAGCAAATCCTATTCAGCACAAGAAGTCAGTGATAAGTTACTTTTGTTTACTTACTATTCGGCTGCGGGTAGCATTGTCAAAAAAGGTGTCTTTGTCTTTAATGTTATACCTAAAACATTGAGAGAAAAAAAAATCAGTTATGTTTTCAGATGTGGTAGCAATAAGTAAGATAACATATAAGATTCTGATTTAGAATTCATTTAGAAACCACAGCAAGTAAAAAAAAAAAAAAAAAGAGAGAGGTTTAAAGGTAATCTAGATTAAATAGTACAGCATTATAGCTTGTGCTATATGTGTGTCTTAGACCTGGTCATGCAGAGTTCTACCTGGATTACAATGATGATGGGTAAAAATATTGACTAATGTAAAATGCCTTTCAGCTAAGGAGAGCTTATCTATTGTTTACACAAGAAGACCTTTTAATCTTTCCCTTACTACATACCCTCAACACTTTAACATTCTGAGGTTACATTATCAGGTTTCAACTAGCCTAATGCAGATGTTCATTACTCTTTCCCAGGCAACTATCTAGTCAACATTTCACTTGCTTTCAAATAATTATTCCACTGGAATTGTGCATTCCCTTAAACCTTAAAATCATCATATGTGAAATTAGCTTCCTAGTTTATTCTCCTCAATCAATTTGACTTGTATTCAGCATAAATTAAATTTGTCAGAGAGGACAATAAATGATATGGTGGTTCATTATATTTATTACTGAATTTTCTTTATCAGACATAAATACAAGGAGACACCCATGAGGATAAAAATGAGTGTTTAATGTCAAACTGGGCCCAGAAATATTATTCTGAGTGAAAGGGCATGTGTCAAGAATTTCTTATCTGCATATTATTAGCCAATTTTTAATTACTATAATAAATCTATCAAGAGGAAAAATATTATGGGAGTTCTACTAGCTCTTTCGTTTTTCAAAGCAGACAGTAATATCCTTAACCAAATAATCAGGAATTTGGTGGTAGGATTTTTACAGTTCAAGCTAAAAACATAGATATTTTATTTGTTGCACTGCTTCCAGTGCCTTATCCAGCAGACGGAAGTAGAGCACTGGCAGAAAGTCTCTACATCTTAGATTTCTGTTAACCACTGAAATTGAACTCAGTGTCAATGCATGTTCATTTACTTTAGAACTAATAGCCTTCAATAAATTTAGTTTTATGAAGACATATGCTTTTATCACTTGGAAATATTATCCAGGAATAATCTGACAACTTGGATGTTCCCTCAGGATTTCCAGAAATGTTCAGTGAATTTCTGAATTTTGATTGAAGTACTGGTAGAAAAAATGACAACACTAAACTAGTAAGTTATAAGTTTCTTCATTGCTCATCACAATTTAAAGTACTCACAAGTATATTTTCTCTCTGGAGAATGGATAAGACAGGCTTTTCATGTTTGTATTTTCTTGTTGTGGCACCTGGGGTTGCAGAGGTCCAGTCAATTTGCACCATATTTCATTTAACTTTTTGAGTATTCCCCCTTCTTCTGTGATTTCATACACCTGAGTAAATAAAATACTGTACATTACCATGTCAATTCCAAAAATCCACTGAAATTTAAAAAAAAAAAAGAATTTGCTATACACATATGTTTAAATCTGTAATTAAAATAAACACCTTCTCTGAAGATATATTCCCATAAAACAGCAAGAACCTGAATTCATAAGGGTTTCAGTTCCCAAAAGTTCTTGTTGTTCACAAGCTACTTCCAGAAGAAAACTCAGTGCAGAACTGTTAATATGAGAAACACCCTTACTAACTGAACTAGGAGCTGCAGGGAGATGGTGGAAAGGTAGAGTAATTATTTTGACTTTGTAACTGGGAATAGAGGGAGCAGACAAAGCAGGAAGGACCTTTACCTGCTGCCAATTATACTACCCTGGCAGAATAAATTATTCCTGGGTGATAATTGCTAGTATGGTCTGACAGCACATGAACACATGCCATTAGAAGTGAGGATGCCAGGCTCATGGCTCTGTGGCAGTTTTAAGTGCAAGGACCTAGCTTTTGCTGATTCAGATTGATGTAAAGTACTAGGGAGCTTCTCAGAGACATAAAGTATTGTTTCCTGAAACACAGACAACCTTACCAAACATGACTTTACATCCTCCTCACAGGACATTCTTTTCAGCCCTTCCACCACCTTTGTTGCCCTCCTGTGGACACATTCAAGGACCTTCAGATCCTTCTGAAAGTGTGGGGCCCAGAACTGCACCCAGCACTCAAGGGGAGGCCGCACCAACGCTGAGCACAGCGGGGTGATCACCTCTCCTGACCGGCTGGCCATGCTGTGTTGGATGCACCCCAGGATGCAGTTGCCCTCTTGGCTGCCAGGGCACACTGCTGGCTCCTGGTGACCCTGCTGTCAGTCAGCACTCCCAGGTCCCTCTCTGCAGGGCTGCTCTCCAGCCACTTCTCTCCCAGTTTATACTTGTGCCCAGCGTTACTCCATCCCAGGTGCAGAATCTGGCATTTTGACTTGTTAAATTTCATCCTATTAATGCTACAATCTATCCAGATTCCTCTGCAAGGCATCTTGTCCCTCAAGAGTCAACAGCACCTCCCAGTTTGGTATCATCAGCAAACCTGCTAATGGTGAATTCAACTCCTGAATCCAAATCATTGACAAATATATTGAACAGAACTGGCCCTAGAATTGAGCCCTGAGGAAGAACACTGGTGACTGGTCACCAGACAAACGCAGCCCCATTCACTACAACCCTTTGAGCCCTAACGTTGAAACAGTTCTTCACCCAGTGCACCACTCATCTCACAGCTGGACAACTTGTCCAGAAGGATGCTGTGAGGGACACTATCAAAAGCTTTACTAAAATCCAGAAAAATTTACATCTAATGCCTTCCCATCATCCACTGGGCAAGAACCCATACCGCAGAAGGATATAAAATTAGTTAGAAGGGACTTTCCCTTCATGAAACCATATTGACTGTGCCTGATGATTGCACTGTCCTTTAAATGCCTTTCAATAACATCCAGTATGATCTTCTCCATAATTATTCCAGGTACTAAGGTTAAACTAACAGGTCTGTAGTTTCCTGGGTCTTCCCTCTCACCCTTGTAAATTCTAATAATGTGGCTGGCTTCCACTCAGCGGGGACCTCTCCAGACTCCCAAGACCTTTGGTAGATGATCGAAAGGGGTCTTGTAACATTTGCTGACTCCTTCAGTGCTCTGGGATGAATCCCATCAGTCCCCGTAGACTTATGAACATTCAGCTGATACAGATAGTCCCTTACAAATTCAGTGTCCACAAATGGAAAGCCACTGTTCCCCTAGTTGTGGTCCTCCTACTCAGAGAACCAGTGTCCTGGTTTCAGCTGGGATAGGGTTAATTTTCTTCCTGGTAGCTGATACAGTGCCGTGTTTTGGATTCACCGTGAGAATAATGTTGATAACACACTGATGTTTTAGCTGTTGCTAAGTAGTGCTTATCTTAAGTTAAGGACTTTTCAGTTTCCCATGCTCTGCCAGCAAGCAGGAGTACAGGAAGCTGGGATGGAGCATGGCCAGGACAGCTGACCCAAACTAGCCAAAGGGATATTCCATACCATAGAATGTCATGCTCAGTACATAAACTGGGGGAGTTGACTGGGGGACAGATCACTGCTTGGGCATTGGTTAGCAGGTGGTGAGCAATTACATTATGCATCATCTGTCTTTTCTTGGGTTTTATTTCTCTCACTTTTTGTTATATTCCTTTACATTACAATTAAAATTATTATTATTAGTTATTATTGTTGTTGTTATCATTTATTATATTTTAGTTATTAAACTGTTCTTATCTCAACCCATGAGTTTTACTTTTTTTCCCCTGATTCTCCTCCCCATCCCACTGGGAGTGGGGAGCAGTGAGTGAGTGGCTGCATGGTGTTGAATTGCTGTCTGGGATTAAATCACAGTAACCAGGCAGCCCAAGGTCTATCATTAATATTTAAGAGTGAGGCAAAAAAAGCATTGAAGGCCTCCACTTTTTCTTCATCCCTATTTGTCAGGTGAACAAGTATCAGTCCAATATTTTCCTTAGACCTCTTCTTGCTATTAACTTATTTTAAAAAACCTTTTTGCTATCTGACAAAACACTGGCCAGTTTCAACTCTAGCTGAGCTTTAGTCTGTCATGTTTTCTCCCTGAATATGTGAACCACAGCTCTGTAATCTTCCTGCAAAGCCTGGCTTTTCTTCCAGAGATCGTAGAATTTCTTTTTCTTCTTGAGCTTCATGAGGAGTTCCCTGCTCAACCAAGCTGGTCTTCTTCCCTGCTTGCTTGACTTATGATGCACTGAAATTGCCTGCTCCCATGCTTTTAAAAGATGGTTGTTAAGAACTGACTAGCACTCATGGACTCCTAAGCCCTCAAAAGCAGATTCCCAGGGGACACTGCTAACTAGCTCCCTGAGTACCTTAAAGTTTGCTCTCTTGAAATCTAGAGTAACAACTCTGCTGACCTTTTCTCTCATTACACTGAAAATTTTAAGCTCAACCATTCTGTGACCACTGTGGCCAAGACAGCCACTTACCATCACATCTCCCACAAGTCATTCTCTATTCACAAATAGCAAGTCTAGGAAGGCACCTTTCCTAGCTGGCTCACTGAATACTTGTGACAAGATATTATCTTCAAGACACTTCAGGAATATCTCAGATGTACTTGTCACAGCAGCATGGTATTCCCAGTTAATGTCTGCAAAGTTAAAATCTCCCATAAGGACAAGGGCTATCAATCCAGAAATTTCTCCTAACTGCCTATAATTCATCAGTGCTATCATCCTGGCTAGGCAATCAGTGGGAGACACCCTCAATGACATCTGCTTTGTTTTCCATCCCCCTAATCTATTTAATTTCCCCCCCTATCTATTTAATTCCTCCCCACCCACCCAGAGGCTCTCAACCATATCATCCCTAACTGCAAGGGCTGTACAGTCAAACTTCTCCCTTACATACAGTACAACTCCTCCAGCTCTCCTGCCCTGCCTGTCCACCCTGAACAGCCTATAGCCCTCCATCCCAGCATTCCAGTTGTAGGACTCATTCCATCAAGTCTCACTAACACCAGACACTTCATTGCCCTGGGAATGGACCAAAGCTTCCAGTTGGTCCTGTTTATTTCTCATACTGTTCGTTTCTCATACTCACGTTTGAGTGTGGCCCATTCTCACTCATCAAAAACAACTATTGTTGTATCCAGAAGTATACATATAATTAAAATTGTTCAAAAAGGATCTTTTCCCAGCATGTCATTTGTCCTAAAAGATGATTTAAAACTGAACATTTTAAAAAAAATTTTGCAAACAATTCATCATGTTTAGAGGTGGATAAATGCCTTGTTTATGGTTTCATTGGATTTTTAAATAAATAAAAATAGCATCACAGAAAATATCTAATGTGCCTTGAAAACAACCTTTTGTCTCTCTGAACAAGATAGAATTTTCTTTTTAGTGGTTACTGGCCTAATTTTTCAGTTTGTTTTGCCAAATCCCCAAAATACGAAATTTCAGTTTTTCAAAGTGGATTTTTGTTTTCTTCACAGGAAATTCCTCTTCCAACTGTCTTTAATTGCAAAAAACAAAAAGACATTACACAGTTTTCCTGTCGTACTTGCTTTCTGATAGTGCACTGGTAGTGCTTCATTTGTGCAGTTGAGGTAATGGAAAAATAATGTAGTCAACAAGAGTTGTCAGCAATCTTCTCCTTCAAAATGTCACATTACTTTTAAGTTATACAAAACAACTTATTACCCTAGGGTGAATTTTCAGGAGAATTGACATCTGTTTTCCTTGTTTGTAGACATATGTAGGCATATTTCATTTAGTCTTCTTCTACAGACCAACATAAATTACAAGTACAAACCTGAATGCTGTTTTCATAACTGCCTAATCAATGACTGCATGTTCATTTACTCTTTGAATATTTATCATAATATTCAATAAAAGTCAGTTATATGGCAATCTCGTTCAACATGTGTGCACAGACCTGATTTGTTCATTGAAATCTGTTGCTTTAAAGGAAAGGATGCTATAAATAATGTATAATATGTAGTGGTTAAATGAAGTAATTGGTCAATATTTTTAGATATCTTTACGCCAGATGATTCTGTGTCTTTCAAGTCTTATGACATACTGTGCATTTTTTCTCACATTCAGAGGAGAGAAGGGGATGTGAAAGTGTTTGTGAATGACTAGAGTGGTCATTGGAGACTATCAGCTCCAGGACAGACCTTAGCTCAGAACAATATGATGGCAATATTCATCAACTGAAATAGTGTAAGATTTGCTTCAGCGTACCTGCAAAAAGCTAAGAGGGGGAAATTCCCATGCAGGAAGAAGGAGGGAGACATGAGCAGGCACTAGAAATGCACAAAAGGAACAAAGCTGGAAAGGGATCAAAGAGAGGAGCTGAATATTTAAGTCCATTTCTAGAAAGGGCCTACACATCATCAATATGCCAGAAAGGACAGAGGTACTGTAGCTGTCCAAAATCTACTCATTTTTGAAGACTGATTAAAAGTAACCAGATTTATATTTTTTTCCTGGGATGCAAACACAATACAGTAAGAGTATGCAAAATTGTCTTGGCCAAGCTTCTGACAGTGACAGATTGTAACACCATGAGATGTGAACAAAACTGAAGCTTTTACTGGGTGAAAACAATCAATATGGGGAAAAAAAACCCCACCCAAATGAAAAACAAACAACTCTATGGAAGAAAACAAAATTGGTTTCTCCCTGAATTCTACTGACAATGCAATGAAGTAAGTGTTCAGTAGTGTAACTGATGAGATTCACTAACTGAAAGCACAAGGTAGTTCCACTGACTTCAGCGGAGTTGTCAGCCAACACACTAAATCATTGCAGGACCTCAAGGTTTGGGATCTGCTACTCAGAATTTACAATGTTTGCCAGCAACTCTGCTAAAAGCAGACTGTAAAGACTGTAAAGAAGATAGTGAGTCAAAGTTTTAATGGCAGTAGACAAGTCTGAATTCACTAAGTCATTGACACCACCAAAACAGACTCTCTCAGCATCCCCAGGCTTTAGAGAAATCTTAAGGCACTGACTAGCTATCATACTATCTCCCATACTGCACCTCACCTTGGAGGAAATTTCCTTGACAAAAATCCAGATAGCTACTGCCTTCTCAGCTTTCAAAGCCCTCCTTAAAACTCACCTCTGTCATCACTCTTCTGAATGCAGACTGTGAGCCTGTCGCCTCTGCAGCCTTTGAAAATCCCTTTGCAAATCCCATCTTAAATATGACTGTGAATACTAAATCATCTCAAAATAATTAGTAATGTGAAAGAATAATCCTGACAGTTCATTTGCTCTGATTTTGAAATAAAGTAACTCCATGGGCTTCTATATATTTAATTGTCATTCTGATCTACACACACCCCCTCCTCCTTCAGTCATACAACTAGTTGATAGAAGATGGGAGATACTTACCTTTTTAGTGGGCATTTTTATCTTAAGGATTTCCGCTTCTCGACTAAGTACTTGCCAAGGTGCATGTATCCGGACAAAACTCAATCCTTGGCTCTTATTCTGAAACATAAAATAGTGAAAACAATGTATTTCACTATTACTGAACAGAACACAGTTATAAGGTTTCAAGATGTCAACTCCAACTAAATTGTGCAACAGTAGGCAATCACAGTGAATAACTAACATGTTACAACTGGGTTTAAAAGTGACGTTTCCTTTAAAAGCTAAATCTCCTAATGCTCTAAAATTCATTAATCTACTGCTTAGAGTGTAGTTGTGTGTGCACCATGAAGACAGAAGGCAACAGGTCCAGATTTTGGAATCATGTGAACTGGAAACCCCCAAGCTACAGATTCTGCACTCATATTTTTTAAGTCATATGACTTATTAGTGGGCTTTTGTGCCCATCTGAATCGACAAAGAAAAGACATTTCTGCTCTGGGTGGGCTTTCCTTTGGGTTCCCATTTTTTAGTTTTGCCCAACTATTTCCTAGACACTTCATCAGAGTAGTAGTTCTTTACAGGGGATCAGGCCCAACATTTACTGCCTTAAATATCTGTAGATGGAGTAGCCACCCTAAACAAAATATTCAAATTTAACTTCTGAGAAGTGACGTGAGCCTAATGTTTATGTAAATAACTGGCTATGCTGTGCAGAGGCAGAAGACTACACAAGAGGGCTTCTGCACAGTTTGCTGCGATCTGGGCTATTGAGAGGGTACTGTCCTGGTAGCACATCTAAGCTACACAGTGGCAGTCTAAGATCAGAAATCAGCACCCCTGGCAAAAACATGAAAATTAAATGTAGGCATATTGATACAGAATTTTCCACAATGCACGTGATTATGTCAGTAAATTATACAGATGGATGTTTACTGTGGAAATGAAGGGAATAAAAGTTGGGAGGGAGATTAGAAAGAGGATATGAGGACATATTTGGGAAGGTCATGGAAGTGGCCAGGTGGAGACTTTAAAGGCTTGATTAACGTTAAGGTTAATGCTCTTTGTGTAGCTGTGTGCCTGCTGGAGCTTTGCTGCTAGGGCATACTGTCACTTTGCATTATCTCACCCATACACGTTTAAGGATCAGAAGAGTCCCCTCCAGGGGAGCATGAACTTATATTTGCAGTCACTCATATATCCTGAAATTTAGAACCGAGTCAAGAAAACTGAAGCAGGGTGTCCAACCTGGTGAGAAATATAGCTGGGTTACATGTTGGGCTTAAATGCAAAACTTGGATGCCCCGTCTGTGAGTAGGTGCCTATTATATGTACAAACAGTTACTTAAATCTAGAGAAAGAATGCTAATGGACATAGCTTAGTGTCACTATAATCAAGAAGAAGCATAACTCTACAAATCTGGGAACACAGGCCATATCCATGGAAACTTAGCATCTTCTGTTGGAAATTGACTCCAAGAAAATTCTCATTCTCAAAAGCTTTGAGTTACGAAAAGTTTTAGACAGACATATGAATCACAGTCTAAACGTATGTCTAAATCAAAGAAAGTTGTAGCACATTTACCTCAGAAAAATCTCCCCCTCGGTGATTTTTTTTTTCATTTTGCATACAATTTATAGAAATTTCCGAATAAATCTGGATCATATCACATTGGCATCAGCATTTTAGAACAGTATTTAATCTTTTCAAAGTGTATAAATGCTTACAACTTCATGTAAACACCAAACATGCATTTGCTGAATGTTTCATAATGCTTCCTGATTTAAAAAAAAAAAAAAAAAGGGGTCTAAATGAAAATCCTACTATGCTTTTTGTAATCATTTTGCTCTTATTTCCCTTATAGCTGCAACATGAACTACAAAGATCACTACATCACTTTCAGCCAACATATCTTCAGTGGACCGATGTTATTTTAAAGAGCAGAATGAGCTACAGAATGTCTCTTTCATCAGTCCACTGGGGAAGTCAGCTTTAAGAGAAGGAAGTAAAAATTTACTGGGCATGAGCAGATGTTCTGGTAATCATTTGCTGAAAATAGATTAATAACAGATGAGAGTTTAAATTTCAGCGAGTGAAGATCAGGAGGCTGCTTCTCAGCTTTTGGCTAAAATCAAGCGTGTGTCCTCTGTCTGGGGGACTATATTCCACATTGGCAAGAGGAGGGACAATCTGATCTAATTGGTTGTTTCCAGCTCAGGCTCAAATGACTACACAGATTGCAAATAAAATCAGTCAGATAATTTCAGAGAAAAGACCAGATGAAGAATATGACTTTTGTACATTTGAACAAAAATATGTTGGAAAGTTGTGCTGTTCATGAAGTGATATCAGATGCTGAGGAATCAGAGCCTTAAAAATCTTTAAAAGCCTTAAAAATCACCCCATGATAGGAAATTGAGATCATTTTAATAAAGACTAATGCAAAGTAAATAAACTAAGGAAAACAGGACCAGGTGATTCTTGTTGCATGGTAAACAAAAACAATAGATGAGTATTTATCTTGGGATTACTAGAACCATGTTTCCCACATCTTCTTATATTTTCCTAACATTAAAATTAATCAAAGAAATTTTAAATAAATTCTAAATCATCAATCTCATATCGTATCTCAAGGGATAAACCATCTACCTAATTTTCTACTGAGCCAGCAAAATAAAAACCTATACAACTACTCCTCTGGTAAGGGTCCTTTCCCCACTTTTCAAGCCTTCACCCGCAGTAGTTCCTGTTGTCTGTTTGCATGTCCTTTTTGTCATTATCGTTATGATGACTGGCAAAGATCTGTTCAACTAGCTTATTCCCAGAGTGCTTATTGTATTGCGAACATTAGCAAAAGTTAGAACTTGTTTTTCTCATTGCCAGAGTGGATTTATAACTGTCTACTGGAGACACCCACTAAATGGTGTCATTCGGCTAATCACCTGAAACGATCAAAGTACATGTGTTCATGAATATAATTGAATGTTTGCTTTAATGAAATGCTGTCAGTCTTCTATTTTGAATACTCACAATCACCATTGCTTATTCATTGTGCTCTAGATGTATCACTAAAGCTAACACGTTGTGCTGGCTAACGTTATTTTTGTCTGACCATTCACTTGTTATTTAATACAGCCATCCCTAATCAAGTCCTTTTTCACTTACAGCTGATGTCCCACAGGACTTCATTCTTGGCCCTGCGATGTTCTATGTCTATATCATTGCATTCCCTGATTATATTACTCAAATGACTAAGTGTTGCTATGCAGATGACAAACAGATTCGTTGCTCTCATGACCCTTTTTTCATCAAATCTATATTCCATATTACAGAGTTCTTCCAATAAGTTTCAAGAGTGGAAGTTTTTCAATAGGTTGGTTCTGAATTATTCAAGAAATATTTGTATCTTGCCTTCTTTTCTATTTTATAAAGTTGAATTGGGTCTTCCCATTTCAATAAGAAAAGTCAGCATTAAAGTAAAATGGAAGAAAATCTGGAAGGTCTGTTTTGCTTTTCAATCAACACATGAAGAAAAATATATCAGATATTTCTTTCAGTCTATCATGTATTCCTAGTAGTTTAAAGCAGGACTTTAACAGCAGTCTATATTGCATTTTTTTCTGTATTATAGTGGAAATATATAGGCTGAATAAAATTTATATTTCTCCAAGGAGACTTTTTCTATCTTTCATGCCTTAACAGTAAAATACGTTAGCACCTGCATCAACTGCAAGTCTAAGATTTATTGCAAACTTATCATCATCAAGGCCATAGCAGAAAAACAAAAAAGTATAACTATGAAAGCTCTCATATAGATGTATATAAAGAATGTACTCCTATTGATTGTAATTTGACTAGTAAAAACTCAAAAAGTGATGATTCTTTTTAACTAAAACCTGAATGTTCTGAAACATGGCTGGACAAGCATGATAGCTAGAGTAAGTAGAAAATCTCTCTCTGCCCAAAAATTTAGATTTGTCATTGAACTTAGGTTTCTACAAAAGTCAGATATCAAATGATAATTTTGTCATTCTAAAGTTAGTGACAGATCCATGTTTCTCACACACTTTGACAGTACAGTTTTCCAGCTGTAACATGGAATGGTTTTGAGTCACTATAACACAATTATGATGCTTTTATTAATCTCTTCCAGTTCACAGTTTCTCAATTCCAGCCCTTGCAGGGACAGATCACAGATTGAGGAGATGCACCATAAAGCATTCTCAATTGCAGCAGGAGTTTGTGGAGAAGTCCTGTTGCTCCATGAGGTGAAATACTGTGTGTCCAGCTCAAAGATTTCTCATAGTGACATTATTTTGTCAGGCCAATTTGACTCCCACCTTACCTCATTCAGACAACCCATTTGTCAGGTGTCAGACATGTCACCCCAAGATGAAGTGTTCTCAACAGTTTATTTAGACACCTCTAATATGAGCTAAAGCATATGGTGCTGAAGGCATCATATTTGTCAGTCACAGTCAAGAAAACAAAAAGGGAAAACCCAATAATTATACTTTGGGAGAACCTCAGACTTTTTTTGTGGTTAACATATTGCTCCTAGCAGCTCTGCAAATACAAAATTCATTGCTGAATGCAACATTTTAGTAAGTCTTTCCCATTATTTCCTCATTGTGAAATCACTTATCATTCATCCTATATTAAAGGAATATAGTTATATATAACATGTATATTAAAGGAAATAAGATATTTTAAAGCACTTGTCCAAATAAATAGATTTCTGCTATGTATCTTAATAGAAAGAAAAGAGAAACATTGAGGGGCAGAAAGAAGCTGAACAGAAGTGATTAACTACTGCCTAAGGGAATCCAAGGCAACTGCTAATCTTTCTTCTGATTAAAAAAAATATACATAGGAAATGGAAAGGCATAAATTATAAAACCTGAAGCATGTAAACTTCCTTCTTCAAAAGACAAACTATGTGGGCCTTAAACATTTTATCCTTTTGTGATTATTAAATAGACAGAAAAATACCAGACACATACAGACAGCAAGTTTCTAATGGCTTCAATTAATATAATCAGACATCTTTTGCTGACATGGGTTATACCAGCCACACTAGGAAAGGAAAAATGAGAGAGTTTGTAGAGCGGGAAAAAAAAAGACAGGTCCTAGTATCTCAGTAAAAGTAATCATCTTCCCATTTATTCCATCACCAAATGGATCAGTCACGTCTGCAAATGCAATTGTTCAAAATTAATGTCTACTCTCCTGATACCAGCCCTGGAAATTGAGGAAAAAACCAATGTGATGTGATAGCGCAAATAAAATGCAATTTCTTGTTACTATCACAGAACTCCAGCTACATACATTTTACAAAAACTGAGCCAAATACTGAGCTGCTTTGGCCCCCTGCACGGGTAGCATGTGACGGAATGACATGTCATTGCCAGAATCAGACAGCGACTGTGAAAGCGTCTATGTTTTGCGCCAAGTGTGTTGAATCTCTGTCTGTACAAGGATTGGCATTTTGCTGATCTTAATGTTTGGTGTCCAAGATACAAAATCAGTTTATTGCAAAGCATATCAAAGTGTATGTCAGTTGCATCACGAAAAGGAAGGGCAGTGCACTAGTCCAGGTGAGACGTCAAGACCCAGAATGTCTTGACAAAGAGATGTCAGTCCAGAGCAATTTCCTACTCATGTTATCTACATAATTGTAGGCAGGTAATTTAGCTCTTTCTGTCACTGATTAAATTAAGATAATGGAACTTCCCACTATCAAAAGATGTTTGTGAAGATAAAGAAGTTACAGATTAAGAGGTGTTCAAATAATACAGTAAACAAGAGTGTATGACTACTGCCTACACATTTTATAATTTTCACATTTTCCTTCAAAACCTGTAATCCTTTTACCTTTTGCCAAACTTCCCCTTTCCTATTATCATTATTTCTCTGGGGTACAGATTTATCTTACTCTATGGCTGTATAGTGCCTAGCATGAGGTCCTCATTAATGACTGCAGATTCTCTTGCAACAGTATTAGAAAAAATTAGCAGCCATCCCCGACAGCTCCAAGAACTTGTTCCACTCCTGACAGACAACCAGTCACGCATAGCACAAGCGTAAAGATGCAAAGCACAGGCTTGTTCACTGACAGCAAAGGTAAGCTCCATCTAGTTCACAGTTAGGTTTATTTTTAGCTGCTCAACAATATACAAAGCAGACATGCTCAAGTCCAAATTTTAGACCTTAAGCAAAGCTGCAATAATTTACACATTTTGACAGTTTGCCTTTCCCTTTCTTCATTTCCACCGACAGTGACAGTGTTAATGTCCTGTTTATTTTACTCTCTTACTCCCACCTCTGAACATAAACAGTTAAAGAATATACTAGTGTGTATAAGCAAAGAACAGAACACCTTGGAATGAAAGATCTGGCCAAAACACTTTAAAAGAAACTATATAACCTTAATTCCTTAGATAAAGCACTGTGGAATGAAACAGTTGACTTCGCACATCCTTTGCAATGTTTCTTCACGGCACGGCTACCTTTCCAACAAAGATCTTCCCACTCATCTATAGACAGAAAGTATCTCTGAATGGAAGATGATACAGGAAGCCTAAAAACACAGGCGTGCTTCCCCTGAAGAAGATGGAAATATTTAATGGCACACAACAGAATGAAAATGAGCTGTTAGAAATTCAAGCACAAATGTAGAATAGATTGTTAAGTCTGCCAAATACAAAAAAGGCACAGACCTCTGCATTACTGCAGTACTCAATGCAGAACTTATATGGACGTGAGTAACAAATACGTCAGGTTTGTCATTCATCTTTAATTCTTTCTGAATGCACATTTTGGATTTAAAAATCAGTGCATTTTCCTGGTTAATTTCCAGATATTTACCTATGGCCACTAGTTACTACAGCATAAGTGTGACTTTCAAATCTTCCCTATTTGTTTAGAATAACTTTATCATCAAATTTCTCCTATGTCAGCGACACAAATTTCTTGCTACAAAAACATATCACAATTTCAGTACATCTTCTGAGACTGAAGAATACCAGAAATAATAATAAAATGCAAAACTGAAAAAAAAAAAAAAATCAGACTTCCTCAAAGAGGAAGAGAGGAGTGTGTCTACTCTACCACCTCCTGTATTTTGGCAGTGTCAATGGAAAAACACGTAATCAGCTGGCCTGGCTACATTCAGTGCCAAATTAGCTAGCAAATAAGCCAATATTCTGTGAAATACATCATATCAAACTTGATTATCAATAATAAAATCAACAAACTTCTTGAGGCCAAAGAGTTAACATTAAAAAGGGCAAAATGTAATTCCTCTTGAGGGAATGAGACACAATAATCTGCACAGAGATTTATACCCTAAACAATATTCCAGATGAAGCAGCAAGATCATGGAAGTCAATCTTTAGACCAGATAACAGGCATGTTACCAGTAGGGGGATTAATGAAATAGAGACTGAACCCCTACTCTTGCAGACTCAATCTCAAGAAAAAAAATTTGGAGGGAGAAAAAAAAAAAAAGAGTGGTTAGGATACCAAACTGAAAACCAGAGCAATGACACCTTAAAATATTGCTTCATCAGTCAGTACTTGATCTGGGATATTAACAAACAATCATACAGAGGGATGATTCAATTTTGTGTTGAAAGATTTTAAATTTCAATTCATTCTTAGGAAAAATATTTTGGAGAGTTTACTTTTCTTTAATTTAAAAGTGTTAACAGATGGTACAAATGTATTTCATTTACTATGTTCTCCTAATCATATGCTACAAGCCTTTCCAGGATGGTGTCTCACTTTGAGGGCTCTCACCAAACATCGGTAGCAGTACAAGGAAGGTTGGCTGTATTTGCAGAGGCTTGATTGGGAGTGGATTAAGATAAAGACAATCAGAGTGTTCTGGCTGGCTTGTTTGCTGGTGGGGAATTCAAAACCTCCCTGGACAGTTACACCCTCAGTGTAAACTGGAAGAGAAGGGGAAGAAGCACTGGCAGTTGTAGGCTGTCGCAGTAACATCATGTAACACATTTTGGATAAAGCAACAGGTCCTGGGGTGGATATATAATTTTTTAAACAACAGGAAACTGGGTAGGAGGAGATCCTGCACTGCTGAAAAAAAAAAAAAAAAAAAAAGTCAATGAAGGGGTTTTGGAGAATTAGCGCTGTACAGCATCATCATAAGTGGCCTGGAAAAAGAGATAAGCAATGAGAAGACAAACTGTGCTGATGAAGTTTTTCAGGGTAGCAAGGATAAGGGCAGACTGTGGAAAATTGTAGAAAAGAGTAAAAGCCTGAACAATGACAAATGGCTTTCAATGTAGATAAATATAAAGCAACATCTGTGCGTTAAAACCAGTTTCATATATAACATGCTGAGCTTTGAATTGACCTACACCAGTCAGTAATGACATCTTAGGGTTGCAACAGAAAGTTCCTTGAAAATATCAGCTCAGTATTTTGTAAGAGTCGAGAAGTAAAGAAAACATTATGTTCCATTAAGAAAGGAATAAAGACTAAGAAAAAAATACTATTTAAACATAGCAATCCATGCTGTATCCATATCTCAAGCTGAATGTGCAGTCCCTGTCTCCTCACCTCCAAAGAGATAAAACAAGTGAGTTCAGAGGAGGGCAACAGCAACCATAAAAGCCTTGCTATGACAGACCCTTCATTCTGGGAAAGAGCAATCTCAAGGAAGACATTGTAGAAGTCTATAAAATCATGTGTGAGGAGAGGGCTGTGGATGGACTGCCTACTGCCTCTTTCAGAGCAAGAACTGAAGGGTGTCAGTCAAAGCCAGACTAAGATATTGGGAGCCAGACTCAAAATAAACAAGAGGACACAGAGTACCTCTGTCTTGCCAAAAGACTGTGGGTACAAAAAATTGTATGATGTTTCAAGAAGAAACTATACCAGACTTTGGAAGACAGATCCATAGAAGGTTTCTAGATAGACAAACTGCATCAAGTGGGGGGGAAATCACCTGAACTGAAAGTAGCTGTCATCAGGAGAACATCAGAGTAAAAGTGTCATAAAAGTTTGTACCATTCCTTTTTTTTCCTAAATATTTTACCATTGCAACTGTTAGGTACATTGTACTGCATTGATGGACTGTCCCAAATGATAGGATCATTATATGGTATTTATGCCAAATCTAATAGGAGAGAATTTAGGCCTTTCTTTTTCCCCAGTATCTGACCTCCTACTTCCTACTATCACCTCTTCTTCATATAACTGTGTAGCCAAAAAATACAGAGTAAGCAAGCAGACTGCCTCACCCTTGGACAGATTATGGGCTGCTATGACACTATTGTCACGGGGATCAGCTCCATACCATTTTGAAAAGGGGCTGGTTAACAGCGCTCTGTTTGGTGGTGGAGCAGACCAAAGGTGTCTCGGCAGGTGCTCACACCATGCCTGCGTTCCCTACCATATCACACTTCACAGTGCCTCAAGTCTGGAAAGTAATGGGAACTCAAGAGCTGTTACTAGTTCATAATCTCAGCACTAAGCAGTCCTCTATCTTCAGGTTATACTACAATCTAGTGATTAGTTTATAATAAATAATACAGATTATGATACAATCACTTTCCTTCTGATGTTTTAATGAGATTATCAGGCTAGGCTGTCAGATGATGTAATTTGGTGCAGCTACACGAAGTTAACAGAGATATTTGGATGGGCATTGTTAAAGGTTATGACCTGAAAATTGAACATACCTGAGGCTGGACCAGGTTTATCAGCAAGGGGAAAAGATCAAAGTTAATTTGGAATCTGCATGCACTGACTGAAGGAAGAACAAATACAGACAGAATTTAACACAAGGAAAATAATTTAAATTTATTTTATTGTTGAGATTTAAGGGCCATCTTCAGCAATCAACCAAAGGAAAGCTAACGATGCTGGTTTGTTATGTGTCCCAATACTCTGGTTACTTGAGAAAAAAACACTTCTCTTCTTGCATAGTACAAGGTAAATGGTTCTGTTCTTGGTAGCTGCCAACAGGAATAAGCAGGAACAAGATTGAAGTACAGCATACTCCATGCATGCTTCGGAAAGTCATTCCTCTTTTGAACCAGAAGATCTCAGACTGGGTGAGTCAAGATACATCAATGCTCAAAAGCTGATGTGAGGGCCACAAAGACTAGTGGGTTATTGTCTATTAGGGGGGATTAGAAAACACGGGATTTAACTTTGGATGGGGAAAGTGGGTACTGGAAATGGTCACTATCAGTATATCTCCTACATTTTGGCACTAAAAAAAATCACAACACTCAGTATAAAAATTAACCTTTCCTACATTGACAATGTTACAAGTTAAACTTCTTCAAAGCATGTGTTCTTTAAGGGAGTTTATCACATCTCCAGAGTACTTGACTGCAGTTAGTTGCAACAGTGATACATTTTTGATTATTATTAGGTTGTATTTACAGTCCTGGTGCTATTCATTTTAGGTTGTACAGCCAGGTGTGGGGAAGAGCAAAGACAGATTGCAAAAGAGTACAATGGTATTTCTCGCACTTCTTCAGCGAACAAGACAACTAAATTCAGGTAGGAACATCTCTTTTTCTTCTACTTAACCCATAATGCAAGGAAACAGACTGCATTTCCAATTGCCCAGCATCAGCAGGGATATAAAACAGCCACAGTGACTCTGGGACTAGTTCCTTGTGTCCAAGGGCTTCCTAGAGAAGCAGTTCCCAGCCAGTGAGGCACAAGCACACTTCAGATGAAGTGTGGTGGAGGCCATGCTGATAAGCTCTACTGGATGCTTGCAGGCTCTGAAGATGATTAGAAGGCAGCAACAGCAGCAGCAGCCCTGCAATCTGAGCAAATCATCAAGCAAAGAAAAATAATTGCTTGAAACATTGCAGCTGAACCTAACATGAGACGCTTGGCAAACAGGCTGGGAATCAGTGTCCAAGAAATACCTCGTTCATAGATGGAAAGTGCAGTATTATACTATTTCTGGAACTCTAAGAGACCCAGCTCTCTCAGCTAATGTGGTACCTAGGCTGGAAATAATATCTTCCCACAGGGGCATGATGATCACTACTAAAATCAGCCAGTAAATGGACAATAGTAGATTTTCAGAAATGTTAATTAGCCAGCACTTTCTAGTGATCTCCGTAGAACATGCTGAACTATCAAGTTTTGAAAATCAGCCCTCAATACACCCTATCACCACATCAGATATCTTCCCATCTATACTGCTAGTCTCAGCTCCCCAGAAATTACGGTCCAAAGGACAGTCATTCAGTAGATATCAGCAGAAAACCTATTACAACACCTACTGCATTCATCCATCCTAGCCGTACTCCTTCATACATGCCATAACGTATGTTGGCCAGATTATCTCTCATCTCTATCAACATATATTTGGAGTCACTTTGCAAAAAAAAAAAAAAAAAAAAAAACCAACAACAAAAAAAAACAACAAAAAAACAAACAAACAAACAAACAAACAAAAAAAAAAAAACCCAGAAAAAAGCAGCCAGTCAGGATTTACAAATGCCAATTTGCAACTTTGTAAGAAAAAATTAAAGATGGATTAGCCATCAACTGTATTGCTTATTTGACCAGCCATCTGTCAGGTAAAAATAAAAATTTTTAAAAAAATCAGTTGCCAAATGATTGTAACTGAAATGTGATTTTCAATTTCTATTACAATTCTAAGAATAAACTATCAGCAAATGTTGTTACTGTAACAATGACTGGTAAAACTCGACACATTATAAAGTTGTAGGTTCTCCAATATATTTCACAGCAGCATTCAACAAAAGCATATTTTAGTAAGGTTTTATGTTTGGGTTTACACTGAAATATGAAGATTTATGTAGAAAGCTGAACAAATCACTTCTTGAGATGTAAGGGTCAGGTGGGCCATTAACTTAAAACTATGAAAAAGATACTTAGCAGATAGAATGTAGAATATGAATATTGACCTGATATAATGCCAAAGGTTTTTGTGCCTTGAGGGAAACAAATTAACAAAGAAAAACTGTAAGAATTGTTATTCCAAACCTGGTGGTATCACACAAATTGAAATTTACAGGAAATCACTACCAGATTTTGGTAATAAATATGGTGCTATACACTGATAGCAATAAGTACCTTCATCCACATCTTAAAATCCATTTTATGCCTCATTAGAAGTACTCTGCATTTTGCCTTTTGCATAAATCTTTTTGCTTGTTTTACATCAGCACTCAAAGAAGATCACATAGTGCCTCTGTCTATCCAGCCTTTTTTTTAAAAAAAAATTATATATTGCATCACATTGAACATTTTTGTGCCTTTGTTTCAACATGCTTCTGCCACATTTTTCCTGGACTTCTGCCATATTGAATAGTATTAGCAAGTAGTATTATTTTCTGATAAACGTTAAAAATTCAGAAAAGGGGGGCTAAGTAACAAAGCCGCACACAGGCTATGCTAGGCTGTGACTTAGTAATATGTTCAGCAACAGAATACTCAAATTTTTCATAACAAAAGCCAGCTACTCTCCAGAGTTCTGCAAGGTCTGCATGTTGCTCAGAGGCTCAGGATGCTCAAGTGAAATCTTTCCTGTTGGTTAGGCACTGCAATCCTTAGACACATCCTGTAATGCATTTACTCTCCAATGTATTTCCTTCTGTGATGATGAAAGCTACACATGAGCGCTAAGTCAAAGCCTTCTGAAATCAGTGGGGGGAAAAAAAACCTCTTTATACTAGTGTTATTAAGGCCTGCAGAATCTAGCCATCAGTTTTAAAGCCCCGATAGAGTCACACACTTAAGCTTGCATCTTAAGTGGGTACTTTAAGAGCATTCACAAAATGAACAAACAGGAATTAATTCCTGTAGCAAAAACTCATATTATGCTAAGTTTTGAGTGCCTCAGTAGGGCGTGCTCCTACGGGAACTGGGGGGGTTTAGTCTGGAGAAGAGGAGGCTGAGGGGAGACCTCATCGCCCTCTACAACTACCTGAAAGGAGGGTGCAGAGAGCTGGGGATGAGTCTCTTTAACCAAGTAATGAGCGATAAGACAAGAGGTAATGGCCTCAAGTTGCACCAGGGAAGGTTCAGACTGGATATTAGGAAGTATTTCTTTCCAGAATGGGTTGTTGGGCATTGGAATGGGCTGCCCAGGGAGGTGGTGGAGTCCCCATACCTGGAGGGGTTGAAGAGTCGGGTCGACATAGCGCTGAGGGATATGGTGGAGTTGGAAACTGTCAGTGCTAGGTTAACGGTTGGATTAAATGATCTTCAAGGTCCTTTCCAACCTAGATGATTCTGTGATTCTGTGACTGCTTGCTGGAGAAAGAACCTCTGGGCATGATCTCATAACAGAAACTGCTATGGCATTCACTGTCTTCACCTGTCTGGCATCGCTGGACAAGTGTTAACATACTAAAAGGTGATCTTTAAGGTCCCTTCCAACCCAAACCATTCTATGATTCTACGTATGAACAGTTCAGAGGTGTTCACACATCAGGTGCTATCATTAAGTTTATCAGAAAGGATATATCAGGATTGAGATCAAAAGAAAAAAGTGGGGGCTTTTTTGTTTTGCCTTTTTTAAAAAAAAAACTTGTTTTGGCAGTCTTTGGTACACATAGCTGCCTCAAGCAAAACTCTGGACCATTTCAGGGGGAGTCACCAAATCAATCTGTTTAATACTGATCACAAAATGCTTTCTGTTCTTGGCATGCAGTAGGGGAGTATTATGAGATAAGAGACTCGAGTTATTCTGCAAAACTGGGAGCAAGAGAACAAACAAGAAAAAAAATAGCAGATTTAAGCAGTAATTGGCAAACAATAAGAAATGAGCAGACTAAGACATGGCAATAAATTAACTGCATATTTTGGCTTACTAAAGAAACAATACAGAAAATTGTGTCTTTGCCTACATATGTATTACTACATATCCTTATTGGCATTTATATTACACAAATATCACATTTGTGGTCAAGGATAATTTAAATGCTTTGTAATATCTTTAACCATTAAGCTCTTTGGTCAGATCGAGAGCTCATTTACACAAGTTTGAGAGGATAGCACATGTTACTGATTCCTTCTGCTCCCACTGCAATTTATCTTGGCTACTTTGTTCTATTTCCTTACACATAAATGATAATCTTGCTAATACAGGATCCATCTTCTTCTTTTGTGTTTATTCAGAACACACTGGATTCTCATCTGTCGTACGCCCCAACAGTAGTATAAATAGCAGTAACCACATAGATCCAGATCTGGCTATATAACTTTTGCACATGATGTTAAAACATTGAAAATATAACTTTATCATTCACTATTAAAAATACTGAGTGGGGCTTTTGCCAAAATATTCACACATCAATCACAGATAACTGAACAGATGTTTTGGCTGAAACAGGCTTCAACTGGAACATTCACACATACACAAAATGACCTCTTAATACTGGTAGGATATTATGATTTTAGAGCTTTCTTAAATTTCGTTTCAACAAAGACCGTTAACTAAATATTTGCAACATGTGTTAGCTCTTTTCAAATATTTATAGAAATGGTTCACAAAAAAAAAAAAAAATACAACTAATTGCAATGTTTCCTTCTGACTAAAAGCATACACATACACAAGTTTATATAACTCTGAAAGTCTAAAAAGTGCCTTAATTCCCCTTATGTTCCACACATTAGTATAGAGCAATATATATACACACATGCACAGTATACATACACCCAGTTTTATACATATACCCAAATTAGAAACCCCTGCTTGAACTCTGACCCTCCAGGGAGACTGCCTTGGCATTCAAACCTTCTTCCCCTGCCCTGACCAAAGAAAAAGCAGCATTTGGCCTTCCCACTGAGCAGGATGAGAATACAGAAAGTAGTACTTAGAGCGAGTCCTGAGCAGGAGCATCATGCTTTGTTATTCTCCAAGGCAGTCTCTACTGGTCCCCTCTCTGTGATCCATCTGAGCACCTCATCTAGCAGGCTCACAACTCACACAGGCAGCTGGGAGTTTGCCATTTCACATTAATTCGGGCTGGTGTCAGTTACAGAGGTTGTGGTCCCAAATTCCTCCCTGGGTCTCGCCATACACACCCACCCCTCCACCCCCTTGAGCCAGAAGTCACATTTATATAACTGCATAGTGAGTTTCTTTATAGCCAGATCAGTACCCTGAAAACCAAATCCTAGTTTTAAAGAGCAATTAATTTTCAACTGGATTCACACTTCGAGTGATCAACTCCTGGCAACACTGCAAGACAGAGGAATGTGCAAGACACATTGCTTAGGGTAGGAAAGAAGAGGACAGATTCACACAATCCCTAACTCAGATCAGCCTGCCCTGTGCCTTCAGAACATTTGCAAAAATGAAAACAACAGCAAAAAGAAAAGTTTTCCTTGACTTAAATTTAATGGTCAATTTTAAATTTTTTTTTGCTTTTGTTTTCTAATTTTTTAAATATCTGCTTTTGAGTAACATTTAGGCAAATCTCCTCTTGAAACAGCAAATCCAAACAGACCAGAAATGCAGTCTATAAAAAAAGAATAAAGCAAACAGTGTGTTTTTCCAAAACTTTGGGTTTTTCTCCCTCCAATTAATCATTGAATTGGTATGAATCCCCAAATACTTTTGATCAATCATAAAAATATTTTCCATTAAAATCTCACTCCAGTGCACTTTGCCTGACTGTAGTTAACAGGCATACATCAATATCTAATCATGATATATTTGCCAAACCCAGCTTTTCAGAGAAAAATAATATTAAATTTACTGAAGTAGGGCACCATTTGCCATCAGCTGGACAAAACAAATTGGTAAGCAACATTTGATAACTCTGAAATTGTAAATAATTTGATTTGTATTTTATTATTAATAACTGAAGTTTTATAATTTATAAAAAACAGTCTATAATAAATACAGCTGTCACTGTATGGGCAAGTGGCAGAATAAAGACAAAATTTGCTGAAAGAAAAGCTGAAGAACTACAGAGGGCATGTGTAAGTAAAAATAATCATGTTAAGAACAGAAGCCAAGGGAAGCACAATTTCAGTTGTAAGAATTAGCTGTAAAGATTAATACAGACATGCTGCCAAGAGACATCTTCCCATTTTTCATTCTTGTTCCCCTTCACATAAGTGCTTCCATACATTTGAAAGCCTGTTTGCCAGTGAAAAGAGTTAACATTCACCTAATTCTCACCTCCACTTCGATGTTGTTTCTGTTCAGCAATAGAGGGCGTGAAAACTGGAAACCAGAACTATAAGGACCTCAGGCAGGGAACACAGGGACAGGATGTCCTGTCCCCACCACCACCTTCAGACCCATGATAGCTTTTGGCTAGTTATGTTTTATTCCTGTCTCTATCCTCATGTATTTAATGACATGGGAGTAGTATTTACTTTAAGTTCTACTCCTTCTAAAAGCCTGATATTTCACAGCGGTTTTGGCATTGACACGGAGAAAGACACAGGTAAGAATCTTGCCAGATTTTCAGCCTAGCAATCAGTCTTCACAAGACAAGTGCTACTCCTTTAGGGAACCAAAAGGAGGGAAGCTGCAGGAGCAGTTCACATGCAGCAGGTAATAACAACTCCTCAAGCTACTGCCATTGCTCTGAACAAGGTGATGGGGCTGGACAGGCAGCTGGGAGCCAGGATGAACTTTGTTCTTCAAAGGTGCCTGCCCCTTTATACTGATTATATGAGCATGTATCAGAATACAGGCACTCTCCTTAGAAATGGAGAGTATTAGTCAATATGAATTTACCCTGTCCTTTTTCTACTTGAAAGAGCACTTAGGTTTGTACTAAGGAAACAGCCTTCTTGCTTTTGCATTTCTTCCGCCTTCCCATTTGTTTTCAAGGGTCCAGGTAGCAGGAAGGTGCCCACTGCCTCATTTCCTGGACTTGGCTTACAGCTTTTGATGTATAGTTCCTTGGCTACACTTATTATTGTGATTTTAATTACACTGGAGTGCTCCATAATTATGCACCTATTATTTTCATTGATAATTACCACTGACACATACAAGTGAAGGAATACATTTTAGAGCTACCTATTAGTCTTTTGTGGTACTTAAAATTCTACAACATTAACAAAATTGGTTTTACATTATAATTACATTTACATCTTTTATGAAATAATGGAAATGGAGAATTAATTACAAGGAGCACAGTACCTTACTACAGAATAGCTATACTGATATCAGGAGGGTTAGCAATCACTATATTATAAACTACACCTACTTTTTAATACTAAAATGAGCTGTCTTTAACAACATAATCCAGCAGGTCTCCCGTTATGTGGGTTTTGTCCTGCCAGGGAGCAAGCCTGATAATGCTAATAGAGCATATGAAGATCTGGAAATTAACAACAATTTACGACTGGATCTTGGAGCATTTAAAAGCATTCTTTGTGCTGACTTTTCTGTGAAAAGATTTGCCAGTTGGTGGCCACATGTGACACAATGCCCCTAAACCAACAAATACTTTCCAGGAGAGTCACTTGTGAACCATGACTCACAGGTGAAAAACAAACTGGGATCCCTTGAGGTGCAAACTGTGACTTATGTCGTTACCATGGTGCTCTCAAATGCCTCCTGCAACAGATCAGTTGAAAAGTAAAGCACATCCTCTAATGAGCAAACTTTGGTGCCTAACTGAAGTCAAGCTTTGCCAGCTTTGGGTGAGCAGTTTCTTAAACACAGCGTTACTTTAAAACAGGAGAGAATAAGGGAGAAACAAAACTTTGCACAGAAGTTTTTGAGAGATAAGCAGTTGTGAAGTATGAAGTCCTCATGTATGTAGCAGTCCCCAGATTTTCACAGAGGAGCAGATGTCTTGGACATTATGACTTCATGTAGGCCCATGACTGACTGTAACTGATGGACAGCAGGGAAGGGTGAAGGACTGGTCAGACAGTGGAATAGGCTGCCCAGGGAGGTGGTGGAGTCACCATCCCTGGATGTGTTTAAGGGTCGTTTAGTTGAGATGTTGGGAGATATGGTGCAGGGGAGAACTTTGTAGAGTAGGGCTGATGGCTGGACTCAATGATCCCAAGGGTCTTTTCCAACCTGAATGATTCTGTGATTCTGTGACTGATTTCACATAGACCAAAGAAAGATACCCAGTTGTACTGAGAAGTGGCAGGATTATTACAGGTATAGCATATGAAGATGAAAGAGCATTGTGGACAGAAACAGAGAATCCTGGAAAGGGCAGTGGTCTGTGATGGATAGGCGAGCAGTCCTGCAGAAGACTGCTGTGAAGGTACTGCCATGAATACACAGAGGCCAGAGATAGGTGACCAGGTCAAGCACTGGTGAGGTGAAGCAGTTACCATGCATTGACCTGTGAAAGCTGAGCGGTGCCACTGGAGGTAGAGAGTAAACATTATCCAGTGAACTCACAGAGACCTGTGACAAGCAAGTAGGCTTGCCAGAGGTACAGGGCACCACAGTGTATTGGCCTGTCCTGCGAAAGTCTGAATGTACACCTACATAACAAGGAATATCATATGAAATTTCCTAGGTCCCACTATCCAGAGTGCGGGCAATGAAAGGATGCAGTAGCCTTCCAATGACCTTCCATAGGTACATGATCTTTAGGACGCTACTGTGTCTTGATTGCCTAACAGGGTTCTATGGCAGTTAAACATGTGTAAATGGTTAGAGGCAAGCAAAGAATGATTATTCAAATCCTGTAAAATGTGGTATGGAACATGAGAGTTGAAAAAAGAGCAGGAACACCAGATGTTTTCAAGACATGCATCAGGGGTTTACAACTTACAAATGAGTGAAGATGATGGAAGATGAGTAAGGCAAGAAAGAGGTAGAAACAATTACACATCAATCCAGAAAAACTAAACACGACCCACAGAACCTGTGCTGGAGTTGAAACTTTGTTTCAAAGCATTCTGAAAGACAAATAATCCTTCACATCCTGTGGCCAGTTTTAATGGGAGCAGAGTTAGGACTCTGAGTGATTTGGAGAAAACTCCTAAGCATAGAATGGGCAGGGATATCCTTCCCCATTTTGAAGGGGTTAAGGAAAAATAACAGAACTTTAAACTAGCACTTTGGAGGTGCCAGCTTGGAGTTCTGCTTAAGTATTTGCAAGATCTTCACTATATTCTTTCTGAGATGTTAAATTTTCTTTGTATTACTAAATTGCTCCAGATAAACCATGACTGAGTTTGGTGAACATGCAGACAAAGCCTGCAGACAAATACTCCATCTCCTAGCTGGTAAAGTGATGCCATAACTAAGGGAAGTGCACTGTGCTCCTCTGGAAGAGAAAGATGTTGCTATTCTTCCAGTGTACTCAATATTGGCACTAATCTACAGAAAGTAATGTCCACCTCACATTTTCAGGACAATGCTTCTAAGTGGTGTCTTTGTGTTCCCCCTAGAAAGGTTGCTGTTTCCAAAGAAGGAATATCAGTCTACATAGCTTCATTTTTCCCCCTAACTACCAGTAGCTCATTCTCTCTCAAATGCATTTTGTTCATTAGCTTTACCACTAGATGTCATCTACCTAACTCCACCAGAAGAATTTCCTTACAAGTATAGTATGTAGGTCTCAAACTTTTTAGTGAATGCAATGATGATCTAAAATGATTACAGAGATCAAGGAATTCAAGGGAGAAGCCAGCAGTGAACTGGTAAATTAAATCCTAGATGATAGAGTGATAGAGCTGGAGTATGGAGCTAAAGCAAACATATCCACCATCTCCATAAACAAACAAACAAACAAAAAGACCCACAAAAATAACAAATAAAATTCCATACTGCTGTTCAAAATAAATAATTTTGTCAAACTGTTTTGTTTCAGGTGATGAAATTATTCTTACATTAATGCTAACCTGGAATAACTGTAAAGAAATCAATATCTAGCTCTTACATGATTTTTATCTTTGACCTGTCACCATGAACACCTGTACACATAAGGAAGACTTACTAGCATGCACACAGTTATCAGCCCTGTGTATCAAGAAGAGAATTCACCTTGAAAGGTAAATTTTCCATGCTGTGTTAGCCACCTAACTCCCATTGATGTTAATGGGAATTGTGCAGCCTGATGCCACTCTAATGAATTTTTTTCTCTCTTTGTTCTATTCAGGCCAAAGTAACTGCTGATCTGAAACAAGAGAAACAAATATGTGATACAGTTTTGAATTATTTGCCTTGTCCTATGATTTAAAAGACCTTACAGTGACTGGCAAAAATACTTCTAGCTGAAAATAACCTTCTATAAGGTTTATGCATCACAGGTTTTTGGGTTGGTTTTTTTTTTTTTTTTTTTCCAGGATGTAGGCATTACAAGAACCATGGTTTGTACACAGAACCAATCTCAGTTTGTCTAAGATGTAGCTGAAGGTCTTTCCTCCACCAGAAGTCCCAGCCTGTGGTATGTTAAATGCTTATCAAGCCCAGTCCCTTTGAAGGATGGTCTGCTACAGTACATAGCCCAGACCACACTGAAGACAGGGAAGTGACCTTGGTTCCTGCATAACCACAAGAGCCTTGCTTTCATCTGCATAAACCTGCCAGGCCATTGGGGAAGGGAGAGAGGAACTTCTGTGAGCAGTTACCTGCACACATTGCAACACTGTAAAAATGCAGATGCCATCATGGTGGCTATGAGTTATGTCATATATTGAAGTTGTTCTATTTGTTCTTAAAAATGGAAAGCATAAATACAACTCTTACCAGACTGAAAAGGCACCTTCTTGAAACTATTTTTAGAGACGTGAAGTGCTGCCCTGTTCCCAAGTACTATACATCCAACAAGTCCCACTGCTAAGAGCAACGAGATGCTTAACATTTTTGAAATTAGAAACAATATTCAGAAGCTGCCATTCAGGTACCATCAAACATATCCACTCTTACACTGAACTAAAATATATCAAGCCTTCAAAAACCTTGTGTGGTTTCAGATTTCTCCTGTTTTCCCTTGAATGATGCTGTCACTCTGCAAATACATTCATTAAAATTGGATCATGTAGACCAACCCTAACTAAAAAAGTTAAGAAGTGAGATAGTATTTCATTCCATACTGCTACCTCTGGTGATACAAATAGGTGGAGTTATCAGGTAGCATGGCTTTTGCACAGTAACTTTGTGCCATACTTGAAATGGACAGGAAAACTGGAGAAGAGTTTGACTGGAGAAGAGTTGTATTTCTGCAGTTTCCAGTGGCCAACACAGATCCTTGGACAGCTGGAAAATAACAGACCATCCCTGAGCTACAGAAGCTATAGATGACCCCAGCTGCCGTTAGCACAGTCCAAATGTAAACAAAAACTGGACTCCTTGTCAACACCCATACAGACCCAGCATGGAGAGCAGTGAACCATGCTCTTCACTTCTCCCTCCATTTATATATATATATTTTTTTTAGATTCTTCTCAACTTGCAGTAAAAGTGGGACAGTTAACTAATCTTTCCCTCGGTGACAGCTTCCCCCCACTAAATCTGTACGCATCCACACAGACTACTACTGAGTTGTTGGAGCTCAGCCCCTACCTAGAACTTAGGTCTACAAAGGATTTAAGAAACAGTTTGTGTTGAAGAGGATGTTCTGATTTCTAAAGGAGAATTACTTTTCTTTCTTTCTTTCTTTCTTTAAAAGACCCTTCCATTATCCATGCTTACCAGCTTGAATAGGAATCCCATTTTCATTCCAAAATACCTCCCTCTCATATACAATATAACATTTTAAAATGTACACACCATAAAATGCCTAGTTGTGCATCTGGCAGGGAATAATTCCTTTCCTATAGTGGCTCTCTTCCTGGGGAAATATCCTTGCCTGTCTAGTCATGATGTCACAAGCAACAGACATTTTAATACCTTAAATTTGGGCACAAAGACACACACAGCCATTAGAGTCATCAGTAAAGCAAGAAGACCTTCAAAGTGTCAAAAAACATGAAAATAATCCCGCAAGCCTGAGTCATTATTTACATTACCTTTCCCTGGATATGCTAAAGGATAGCAAATTCCAACCCCTCACTCCGCACATACATGAACAGTTGGGATTTTTCCCATAAGACAGTCCTATCTTTCAAAGACCAGTTTCCATAGTCAGACACTCCCCAACATTTTCTCTGCTGGAATCCATTCCCGAATCTGAGATGGCAGAAGCTGGTGATTGCCACTTTATGGCATTCCCCTGGCACAAGCATCGCTGTACCACTGGTTGGTCAGTTGAGAGGATTTTCCTTTCCTTTTCATGTTCTTGCAGAGGTCTTTTTTTCCTTTTTCTTCTTCTTCTCTCTCTGTCTCTGACATTCTAGTTTTGGTTTCTAACTCCTTCTCTATTCTCACCTCCAGTTAAGCTATTCAAGAGTATTCCTTGTGACTTCCACAAAAATGGACTGAATTTTGCTCTGATTTGTGAGCTGAGAAAAAAATAACTCTGGACTGATGCTTGTTATGACAATCCAGAAGCTCTGGACAGTGAAGGCTTTTCCACAGCTGGTTCATCAGAGGCCAAAACAGAACTAGCAGAGGTGGAAGATCCCTTTCTAAGAAACCATTCACTGCTTCACTTGAAACTGTTGTTCTGTTGTTTTGTCCTGCTTTGAGAAGGCATGGCACCTCTGGTTTGCTCTCCCTGGCTCTGGAAGAGAACACTGATCAATGAAAGATGTGCACCACTCTCATCTTCCACAGAGAAAGAAGTCACTCGAGAACAAATTCTATTCCCTACTTTTTCCATCAAAATAAGCAAAATCAATTTGTCTGTCATTGTTGTCTGTGTTTCTCATTTTTGTCTCTGAGACACAGAGTTTTCAGACAAAGAATGCCTTTTAATCTGCTCTCATACAAACCAAAAAGCATGAGGGAAGAACAGAGAGACACCATCTTAGCTCAGATCCTTTATAACAACATAAAACAGTACATAAATGAACATATATGTGTACAAGCAATGTATTAAAATCAGGGAGCACTTATCTACAGTCCATTCCCAGATAGAGGCGGACCTCCCTGCTTTCCTTTCCATGAGGTGTGAAATAATGACTAAGAAGCAACGCCTCCACAAAGTAATAAAAGCATACAGCAACTATTCAATCAGCAAAAATGCAGAAGCAATCACTCCTTTGGTATCAGAGGAGCAGCATCATATATGCTGCTATAAGCAAAGTAGGCAGTTGCCTGGGGACAGCAATGCAAAGAAAGTCCCATTTCCCCCACAAAAGAATTTCCCAAATATGGGATTTCTTCTTCTGCCAAAGAATAGGCTGACATGCATCCAGCAGCAGGTACTGCTGCTGGGCAATCCTTATCCAGCACATGTAGGAGCTGATTCCTCACCTCAGTCAACAGCAGCACGATTTCTATACTTAAAAAGGTCAGAAAAGCAACAAACCCAGGACCAAAATCCCCAAACTATCTCATATTTTATGACTATTTTCATGAAACTACTATTCAAGCTGCACTGGCCTAAACAGCTTACAGAAATTATCACTACTTCAGCATCCGAGTCTCCTCTGCAGGCACTCTAGCTACTGTAGCGTCATTAGAGCAGTGTGGCATCCCTCAGGGCTCCCTCTATTGCTCTTCCAATTGTCTCCATGGATTTAATTTGCAGATTAAAATTTCTGCTGCAAACAAGACCACTGATAATTAAAAATGTTTTCATGGATTCATCTGTGAACAAGCCAAGCAGCTGATTTCGTTACTTTTCATCCTCTAACCTACAAGCGTCCTGTTCTCTCCGTACTACGCCCTAGCAGAGATGTATAAGCCATTTCTGTGGGCTTCTCACCTCTCTAGCAGTTTGGAATTAGCTCCTCCAGCAGGTGACAGAACTCAGCACAGGACACAGTGAAAAGAAGACACAAATTCGGAAGGCTATTTGCTATTCCTACCAGACAAGTCTGACAGAAACGGCATTATGTAAAAATATATGTACGAATGGGATACTTCTTGCCCAGCTCCCATCGTAACATCACCAGAATGCACACCCCAAATCTACCACCATCTGAAATTCAAGAAATTGATACCTGCATTTCCCAGCCTGCAGATAATTGATGAGATTTTTCACTGCTGGCCCAAGAGCTCTATAAATGTTATTGATAACATAGCAGGCCCATTTTTGCACATCTCTTCAATTTTCTCTAAGTCCCTTGGAAGCCATTTTGACTGAGGTACCTAATGGCTAAGCATTAAGTGTCTGGATGTTAATTAAAATACACAAAGTGTGCCTGTCTGCCCATTCATCTATTCAAGTCACAACATAGTCATTAAAAACCAGGATTCATAGTATGGACTTTTCAGCTTTGAATTCACAGCCATTCTACCTAGACACCTGTTATCATGGATCATTATTTTAATACTGATTGAGCCACACCTAACTCCCACGGGGCTACTCCAAAATCCTCTCTAAAATAGAGACATAATTTCCTCTTAAATAGTTAATCAACTTGTCAATATTTTCATCACATCCACTTGACTATCACTGAAAACCTTGCCTTGCCTGTTCAACTTTAATTTTATAAGAGCTGTGTATTACATTTCAGCCCCATATAAGTAACATACAGGAGCAGAACATGTTTTAGCTAATTAATGCTTCTGTAACTAGAGTCGTTAAAAAATAACCATCAAATATTTATATAATTGTTACGCTAAGAGGCCCCCAAAGAAGTATTGCTGAGTGCTGTACTAAGAGAGAGTGAAATACAAAGTCCAAAGTCCTAGAGCACAAAAGACCCCAGTCTGCTTCCAATACTACATTACTCTGTATGCATTCTCATTGGCTTCGGGAGGTGTTCATTAACATGGATAAAGGTCTCAGACTCATATTAAATTTCCCTATCCTTTTAAAATTAATGTTAGCTACTATTAAGGTTTCCTTTGCACTTTAGATGAATGAACATTTTGAGACAACTATAAAATTCGCACTGAGTACCTGCAAGTTGTCTCTCATGTACTAAGAGCATGAGATGTTTTTCTTGGAATTTTCCACAAATCACATTGATAGATTTTGGAAAAAGACATCATTTTTTCAGGCTCTTAATTACTACTAAATTAAGCAATATACATAATCTTTTAACTAAAATTTGAAATATTTTAATGCCAAAAAAAATGTTTTGTCAAGGAAAAAAAAAGGTCTTTCCAAATAAATTAAACTCTTAGCCATTGGAATTCCACTTTTTCACAATGAAAAGCATTAACATTAAAATAAACTATATATGACATAAATGTGATATTAGGGCAGACTCAAAAAAACAACTAATTTAGCAAGAACATTGATGGCACTTCTTGTGGAGCAGTTTGCTAACAACTGGCTACGTGAGAAAGGGCACAGCACCGAGGAACTGCTGACAACGGCGACGTGATGGGAGAATACCGAAAAGTATCAAAGAAGAACAAAGAACAGAAGCAGGACTATGTAGAAGGCCTTGTAGAAATCATAAGGGGCGAGATTGGTATTTAACCTTAGCAACCAATGTATCTAACCTTAGCAACCTATAAGGAGCTTGCTTTTTGCAATATGTATGAACTAATTATTGTGGATATAAAAGAAGTGTGAGTACTAATAAAGTTGAGCCTTTGTGCATTAAATGATGGCTGGGCTCCCTCTGCGTTCTTTCAACAAATGGTGACCCCGACGTGATACGTGCCAAAGGACGTATAAGGCACCACGAAGGATAAAGACCAGAGAAGGTTGTTCAGGTCCTTAAGCAGCGAGGACGGCGAAAGGCGACTAAAAAGGCCCGCGCCCAGGGTGTCACAAGAGGTGAGCTCTGCTGATACGTGCTGCCGAGACCTGGAAAGGCTGCAACGGAAAAAATTAAGGTATGGACAGGCAAGCAGCATATGATTTATTTGCATCCTGGCTGGCACAACGCCGGGTTGAGGGAATAGATGTAAAAAAGGATCTTCAGGGGCTTTTAGCTTATGGGGTAGAGCAAGGTTGTTTTATTAATCCACATACAGTTCATGAGTTATCGGAATGGCGAAAATTTGGAGATAAATTATGGGAATTAACATTGAATGATGATAAGACAGCAAAAAAGTTGGGAAAGTTATGGAGGGTGGTTCATAATGAATTGCTCAGGTATCAGGCTGAAAAAAGAGCTGCACAGGGCGCAATTGCGGCAAAAGAGAAAAACACCAGATATGGGGAGGAGGAAACTAAGTGGCCATTACCGCCTACGTTTCGTGAGCTTGTTTTACCACCTTTACGTTCCGAAGAGACGGGACAGGAAAGCTCAGAACGAGTTCTCCCTACCGCTCCCCTCGCTTCTGCCCTGAGTAGCCCTGACGCGTCCAGCCACACTGTGACGCCGGAAAGCGAGAATTCTACTCCTGGCTCAGAAGATGGGCTGGGGATAGAGATCGCTAAAGAAAGGTGTCGGGCTTGGAATGCATTGGCGCGAGAGGGGCTAGAAAAAGGGGATGAGGAGATGACTCAGATGGCGACAGCAATGGCTTTTCCAGTTCAGTTTCAGCCGAACCCAGCTGGTGGACTAAATGCTACTGTTACGGCATTAGATTGGAAGCTTTTATCACAATTGCGCTCTACAGTGAGTTCTTATGGTGTTACTGGTGAACCGACTCGTCAAATGTTAGATTATCTCTGGAGCACTCAACTTCTTTTGCCTGCAGATTGTCGGGGTATAGCAAAGTTAATTTTCTCTCCTAGTCAGTGGTTGTTGTTTAATGCGCATTGGCAAGCGAAAGTGTTAGAATCGATAGCGGTACAGCGGCAAGCAGGAGATCCATTACAAGGGGTTACAATGGATGAATTAATGGGGTTAGGACCTTATGCTAGAGTAGAAGCTCAAGCATTGCTCGGTCCGGATAAAGTGAGAGAGGCAATGAGGTTAGTGAGAGAAGCTATAGAGCAAGTGAAAGAGCCAGGCGGAGTTCCAATGTATATGGGAATTAAGCAAGGGAGAGAAGAGACTTTGGGCAGTTTTGTAGATAAGTTGGTAAATGCAATTGAAAGAGCAAGAGTACCTCTCTACATGCAGGGTGCTCTCTTAAAACAATGTATTTCACAAAATGGCAATCCTGCTACAAAGAGTTTATTGAATACATTAAGGGCACATTGGACTGTAGAGGAGGCACTTGAAAAAGCGTCCTCGATACCCACTGGACCTCAGGCTTTTCTTGTAGAGGCAATAAAGAAATTAGGGGAAGGAATGAAAGAACAGGCTCAGGCTACTCAAAGTCAGGTTATGGCAGCCCTTGCGCCTCTCCAGACTTCAGCAGCAACAGCAGTTAAAGTGCAAACACCTAAAAAGGGGCAGCTGCGGTGTTACCGATGTGGAGCTCCAGGGCATGTACGAAAGAGTTGTACAGCCAGAAATGTATGGTGTCAAACTTGCCGATCCAACTCCCATAATGAGGTGGCTTGCCACAGACGGTCGGGAAACTCCACACGGAGCGCGTTCGCCGGCCGCCGCGCAACGACCAAAATTGCAGCCGCAGCGCAGTCCTTCAACCCGCCACCCGGGGAAGTCTCGGGTTGGACCTGGCAGCAGCAGTAGATGTTATTCTGTTAACAAATAATCCTCAAACAATATCTACGAATGTACGAGGACCTATCATCATTAATGGGAGAGCCATGGGAGCTTTATTATTAGGAAGATCATCGGCATCACAATGTGGACTATTTGTTTTACCGGGAGTTATTGATGCAGATTATGAAGGTGAAATCTATATTATGGCATATACACTGAATCCACCAGTAAAGATTGCACAGGGACAACGGATTGCACAGCTGGTGCCTCTGCCACAAGTGACTCAAACAATACGACCAATAACTGAGGAGAGTCGCGGAAATAAAGGCTTCGGATCCACAGGAAGCCTGACCCTGCTAACACTGGATCTGAGTACGAGACCCAGAAAGACTGTTCACCTGTCATTTCAAGGTAACGCAATAACTGTGGAAGGGTTGTTAGACACAGGCGCAGATTCCAGCATACTGTCACCTTCTTCTTGGCCACAAGGCTGGCCGTTACAAGAGCATACCACTACCATCACTGGCGTGGGTGGTTTAACTTTAGCTAATCGAACGCCGCCCCTACAATTGACAATTGAAGGACAAACAGTCACAGCGGTGCTTGCTGTAGTGCAATTACCTCCAGGGGTAAATTGCTTAATTGGAAGAGATGTGTTAGCACAAATGGGAATAGTTTTGACAAATGATCACCATTTATTCTAATGGCCATTGCTTGGACTTTCCCGATCCCTATAACTTGGACATCTGACAATCCAATATGGGTAAAGCAGTGGCCACTAAAAAGGGAAAGTCTTGAGCAAGCACACTTGCTAGTACAAGAACAATATCAGCAAGGACATTTAAGATTATCTACTAGTCCTTGGAATACTCCGATATTTGTCATAAAAAAGAAATCAGGCAAATATCGACTTTTGCATGACCTTAGGGAAGTAAACAAACAAATGGAACCAATGGGGGCTTTACAACCAGGTATGCCGAATCCAGCTATGTTACCTTATGAATGGCCTATATTGATTGTGGACTTAAAAGATTGTTTCTTTACGATTCCGCTTCATGAAAAGGACATGCGCCGATTTGCTTTCACTTTACCGGCAATAAATAGAGAAGGGCCAGATCAACGGTTTGAATGGACAGTTTTACCGCAAGGAATGAGAAATAGTCCAACTTTATGTCAGATTTTTGTAGATGCAGCCTTACAGCCATTACGTCAAAAATGGACTGATGTTATAATTTATCACTATATGGATGATATATTATTTGCACAAAAAGAACCATTTACAGAAGCACAGATAAAAGAAATTGTAAACACCCTTGCAAAGCAAAGATTGGTAATTGCACCAGAAAAGATACAAAAAACAGCTCCATGGAAATATTTAGGATTGTCTTTGACGAAACAAATAGTGACACCACAAAAATTGACAATTAATCCTGAAATTTCAACACTGCATGATGCTCAAAAGCTATTAGGAGATTTACAATGGCTAAAACCTATAGTGGGCATCCCAAACGAGCTTTTACAACAATTAAGACCACTGTTAAAAGGAAATGATCCTGCGCAGGTGGTGTCTTTATCAGCAGACCAGAAGCGAGTGCTACAACAGATTATGGACCGTATTACTTCTGGACAAGTGCGTCGGAGAGACGCTGAGCTCCCCCTGGACATACTTGTGTGGATGGGTTCACAGCATTTGCTCGGAGCTATTATACAGTCTAAAAAGAAAACGGGGGAGACATGGGTGCTAGAATGGATCACGCCAGCATTACAACAATCAAAATCTCTACTTCAAAAAATTGAGGCACTAGCAAATTTAGTAAAGAAAGGTCGTGTGCGAGTTATTCAAATAAGTGGAAGAGAACCTCAATTCATATACTGTCCAATGCAGAAGGAAACCATGCAGTGGTACCTGGCAAATAGCACAGCATTGCAGGAAGCCATGTTAAATGGGCCAATGATGTTGTCAACTGATCAATTATCTATGGAACCTTTGAGATGGTTAGGACAATTACATTGGATTGAACAGCCAAAAAGACAACAGGCGCCGATCCCGAATGCCATCACAGTTTATACAGATGCAGGAAAGAAATCTCAGACAGCAGCTATAACGTGGCAGGAAGATAATACATGGAAACACGAGATATTAAAAGCCACAGCACAAGACACACTACAAACTTTGGAACTGTTGGCAGTAGTTTGGGCGATGGTTAAGTTTAATGAACCATTGAATATTGTAACTGATTCTATGTATGTAGCGGGAATAGTAGCAAGGATAGAAGATGCAGAAGTCAGGGAAGTACAAAATAAGCGTCTCTATGAGTTGTTCTTACAATTACAGAGGGCCATAAAAATAAGGGAACAACCGTATGCTGTAATTCATGTTAGGAGTCATAAATGGGATATAGGACTTGGGGAAGGTAATGCTCGAGCGGACAAATTGGTATCCACTGTTATACATGTTCCCATGCCGAAAGACAAATTGGCAAAAGAAGCACATGACATATTCCACCAGAATGCAAAAGGGCTAAAAACACAGTTTGGCATCACAATGGCGGAAGCAACGGCCATAGTAAAAACATGCCCTGTTTGTAGTTTTCACAATAGAGGGGTTGGTATTGGAATAGGAGTCAATCCTAGAGGGACGAAATCTAATGAAGTATGGCAAATGGATGTGACTCACATACAAAGTTTTGGTAGACTTAAATATGTACATGTTACTATAGATACTTATAGCAAATATATATGGGCCTCTGCGCAGAGTGGAGAAAAAGCCACACAGGTAATCAGACACTTAACATGTTGTTTTGCAATAATGGGAGTCCCGAATACTATAAAGACAGACAATGGACCAGCATATGTCGGAAGTCGAATGCAAAGATTTTTAAGCAAGTGGGGAGTGAAGCATGTAACAGGGATACCGCATTCTCCCACAGGACAGGCCATAGTTGAGAGAGCAAATGGTACCTTGAAACGTTATGTAGCAAAATATCAGGAAATACAGGATGTACAGGAAAGATTAGCAAAAACATTATTTGTAATGAATCACTTGTGTATATTTGGAGACGCAGAACAACCACCAGCTATGTTACATTATGAGAAGGCAAAAGTAAGTGAGGGAAGGAAAGAGATATGGGTAAATTATAAGGATCCAAAAGATGGATTGTGGAAAGGACCAGCTAAAGTAGTAATATGGGGAAGGGGATATCTTTGTGTTTCTACACCAACAGGCACCGTATGGGTTCCAGCGAGATGGGCAAAACCTGCCGCACCTCCCAATGACACCAGAGGAGAGACAAGCTCATCGACAGCGGCTGAAGATCCAGCCTGTTTTGACCCAACTTGAGGGTCTACTCGGACATTCACTTTACTGGGCAACATTGTCAGATGTATGGAGAATTATTGAGTGGTTAAATGGGAATGTAATAAGAAGTGGGCAAAATTGTTTAAACTGCAACAATCCAGATCATCAAGCGTGGGTAAAGGTGTTTTGTGGAGGATGTGAAAAAAGATATTGGATACACCAATCACAGCTATATTTTGGGTTAAGATGTATTAACTGTCGTAACACATGGATTAATGACAACCCACAGAGGGCATTAGCAAGGTTTGCAGGACAGCCAATTCAAGAATGTTTCGGTTTGTGGGAAAATCGAGAGTCGTTATCCCTGGCAGCGGCTGTTTGGTGGCTGCAGCATCATAAGCAATGGTTAGAACAGGAATCAAAATCTGCATGTTTACAGACTGAGTGTTTCATACATAGTGCTATTCCTACGTGGATACAGATTGCTCCCCGTAGGTGGGGACAGATGAAAAGGCGTTATGTAGCAATAAAAGATAGAAGTACAAAGAACAATTGATTAATCAGGATTAGGAATTTATTTGTGTCTCCACAGATGGCAACCTTCATTAAGATCCTATCCAGCGTGATTGGCCTGTTTTGGACAATATATCAAGCTGAAGGCTGGATGGTTTCACAACCTAAACAGAATGTCTGGGTAACTTTGGCAAACATGACACATCAAGAAACCTTGTGCCTTTCTACTACGAATCCGGAAAATCCATTCTCCACCTGTTTGGTGGGAGTGCCAGTAGACACATGGCCAATCCCACAAACCCTTCAGATTTTCTCTCTTTGCAACTCTCCAAAAAATTGTACAGATAATTGGGATGGTGTATACAGTCACCTTCCACAGGTTACGCAAGAACCTCAAGAGCTAGAGTTGCTAGGCTCTGTTATAATGGATGCTTGTGTGTTTTTTAATTACTCCTATAACACCACACGGAGAGGGCAAAATGTGAATGCAACTAATACTGCTTATCATAATTCAACTGCTTGGTGCAATTATACTTCGACTAACATCTCACGATCTTTTGCTGTTCCTCTTGCATTACCTCCTGGTGTGTTTCTAATCTGTGGAGATCGTGCCTGGGGAGGCGTCCCATCTAAACTGAATGGAGGCCCGTGTAGCCTCGGACGTCTCACGTTATTAACACCAAATGTGTCAATGATTCTGAATATGACTCGAAAACATAAGCGAGTCCCAAGGACCGTTCATCGGTTTGAAAGTTCTTGTCGAGATAACATTGAATTCTGGAATCCAGGCCAAATCATAACAGCCTCCATATTGGCACCAGGAGTTGGTGTTGCAAATGCCTTAACTACTTTGAATAAGTTGGGATGTTGGCTTAGCAAACAGACTAATGCTACTTCTTTAGCTTTAAGTGGTCTTTTAACTGATGTTGATAGTGTTAGACATGCTACTTTACAGAACAGAGCAGCTATTGATTTTTTGCTCTTAGCGCAAGGACATGGATGTGAAGATTTTGAAGGAATGTGTTGCATGAATTTGTCTGACCACTCAGAATCTATTTTCAAAAGCATACAGCAGCTAAAGGATGGTGTCAAACATTTAACAGAAGATGATGGATTAGATTGGTTAACAAGGATGTTTAAAGGATGGGGACTTTCAGGATGGTTAATATCTCTGATCAAGTCTGTGGGGGTCATGATCTTGGTAATTGTGGTTGTGCTTTTGATGTTGCCATGTATTGTCAGTCTTCTGCAAAGGGCCCTGCAGAAGACTGCCTCTGCAATATTTTTAGCACAAGTGCAAAAAGAAAACGGGGGAGATGTGGAGCAGTTTGCTAACAACTGGCTACGTGAGAAAGGGCACAGCACCGAGGAACTGCTGACAACGGCGACGTGATGGGAGAATACCGAAAAGTATCAAAGAAGAACAAAGAACAGAAGCAGGACTATGTAGAAGGCCTTGTAGAAATCATAAGGGGCGAGATTGGTATTTAACCTTAGCAACCAATGTATCTAACCTTAGCAACCTATAAGGAGCTTGCTTTTTGCAATATGTATGAACTAATTATTGTGGATATAAAAGAAGTGTGAGTACTAATAAAGTTGAGCCTTTGTGCATTAAATGATGGCTGGGCTCCCTCTGCGTTCTTTCAACAACTTCTCAACAGAAATTTCCTCGGAGGTGGGGATAGGAGGACACAGAGAAAGAAAAAGCCCTTCTGCATTGAATAATTTACTACAATATAACTTTGGCTACTCTTGTCCTTTACCACTGAAGGAAGATAAAAGATAAAGCCTTCTTCCACTGGAAAATAGGGAGCACCTTAGTGTGACAAAGCAGTGCAATTTAATCCCATAGATAAAAATCTAGCTGCAGCACTTCAAGGTTTTCTTTGGTTCAGGCTGGGGGGCGGGCTAGGTTGGTTGGTTTGGGTGTGGAGGCTTGTTTGAGTTCAGGGTGTATTCGGGGAGGTTTGTTTGGCTTTGGTTTTAGGTTTGTTTTGTTGGGTTGTTTGGGGTTTTTTTTTTTTCATAAAAATTCAAAACCATGCCTTGGAATATCAAGAAGAAAAAGCCAGTCACAACCACCAACATCAGTAGTTTTACTATCAACAGTACTGCATAAGCTGATACATGGAGGACCCCAAGGACTTCCTTGTCTCAAAGTATAATGTAGCCAACAGAGTTTAATGAGACATCCTTAAAAGTATGCTAGCTCTAAAATTCAAGTTAGATGAGCTTCTTGGAGGGTAATTTACACTTGGTTTTAAAATCGTCATAATCTTCCTCTTAAAAGATATTTTCATCTCCTAAATGCTATTTAGCAAAGTACATTTCGTTTCCAATGTGCTGGAAAATGATCCTGCTTTGTCAGAATGCCAAGGTGCATCTCCAGTGTCTTCTTATTCTATTCCTATTATGCTTTGCCATACATAATACTAATTGAATACAGTACATGTTGCATTTGCAGTCATTAAAGCAGCAATACACTCAAATTTAACTGAACTACTGGTGCTCCACATTAGGTGAAACACAACGATCAGTTTCCCCAGGAACAAAAAGAAAAACAAAAGGTTTCAACCCCAAGAACTGTCTGCAATGTCAGTAGTATTTATGGCCTTTCCTGGGAATTGAGGTGGAATATTTGAGGGTACTCTTAAGGTGACCCCATCTCAGGCAATTCTTTGTGTATCCAATGCAAAATTTGACTTGTGCCACTAGTGTTAAATAGGGTTTATCTGGAGATGACTGTCGTGGCTTTGGCGGCTAGCTCACAAGGGTAAATGCGTCCTGCTGGCATTCCTTCCAAGTTTACAAAGACGTGCCAAAGAATCTGGGTTCTGGCGTGGACATCTTGTGAAAAGAGTTTTACTGTACTTTTAACTGTGTTGCTTTGAAGCAGAGGAAGCAAATCATGCAAATGCTTAACACGATGCAGATTAGCATAAGTGTTTACAGGATCTGTATTAGTGGGGTCTGTATTAGTCACAATGTAATATTGTAAAATACAAGGTAGTTATTTCTACATACACATGCAAGAGTCAACACCAGGTTTCTTTTATCTAACTTTGTAGACTGGTCAAACAGGCCAGTTACAGATGCAAACATTATTTTTACTCACAGCAAACTATGTAAAACAGTAGTTCTGTGTTGCTATACTGCTGTCATCAGATATGAATAGGGAGTTTTCTCTTCTATCCTAATCTTTCCGCCAAATATCACTTCCACATAACCCTAAATTTTGCTTATTCAGCTGTTTTCATGGGCACAGACTACACTGGACCACCCAAATGTTTTGATTTGAAGAGAAGATAACCATCCAAAGAGCTTCTTAAACTTGATGTGCCATGGTCTCTGACACACAGAACATGAAGGCAGTACTTGTTATAACACATGAATACGTGGTATGGATCAGCTATGACTTTACCAGAGAGTATGGTAAAGTAATAGAGCATGGTAATAGTATAGACTTTTTTCCTTAACAAAGGAAAAATGCATTTCTATTTTGTTTCTACAATGCTTTTTATATTATAGAACGATGATGTCAACTCTTGTTTTACCACTCTTGCAAAGAAATTCTCAGATGACTTGAGAACAATCTGCACTAGTTGTCAAAACTCATGACCACCCATCATTATGGCTATTCATGTCAGATTAGGGGGGAAAAATTTGTAACATTCAGCTTCATGCCCATTGCCTTCATTGTGCATTTTGTCTTGGACATGCAAAATAATATCTCCATTTAAAGACAGCAGAACAAAAAAACCCAAGAAGTTTATATTAAGCGAGAACAAAGTTTCTCTGGAGGACAACAATAACAAATGATAAAAAGTTATAAGGAAGTTGAAAACTAGTAAAAAATTCCTTAATTCACAATTAATAACTGGGTAAGTATGGAGATGGTCCATAGTCTTGCCTATATTCCACATATTCAAAAAAGAGTAATACCCCCCTCTCCACACACAAATTATGTATCTTCGTTTTTTTGTCTCTATTCTTTTACACAATGAATTGACAATACAAATGAGAAAGCTGTTTGTCCCTAGTTATTCAGCATATAACAACCATATTAACATCATATGTTAACATGGAAATTCCCACTTTTTCAAAAGATAGTTGTAGAAATAAAGATTTTTTAATTGCCATAATGCTATCCTGTGTTCTTAGAGATGAACTTCCTGGTGTCTAAACAGTTCTAGCCTACAAAAGCAGCTTCTAGAGGAACTCCAATATCCTGTGAGGTTAGTAGACTGAGCACCGGGATGCAAAAGATTCTGTGTTTAGTTCATTTAGGTTAATCAAGCTTACAAAGTAGGGTTAACCTAGATCATAGATTAAGCAACTTTCCAGCCACAAGACAGATGCCCTTAGAAATCATTAAATGCTGAATCAGCTGTATTACACAGTGAATATATCTTTCAAGAATCCCACAACATCAGCAAAAAGGGGACAATGGCTTGATCCCATTTTTGGTTTTGTTTGGGGTTTTTTTTTGTCCAAGGAATGAGGTTAACAAGGGCCAGAACTACATAGGCCCTATCAAAGATTTTTTTTTTTTTTTAGCTATATAGCTACTATTGGCCACCTAGAAAGTGCAGAAATGTTTATTGAAGACCACAGACATAGCAGATATCCTTTTGCCCTCTTTCTTTCTATTGCTGCTACTTCAAGTAAAAACTGATGCTGTTTCAGGAAAGAGATTGTGTTCAGGATATCCTGTTGTTCTTAAATTAATATTTTTCTTAGCAAGACTGTATGCAGGTGATATAAGGTAGAGGAAAGCAAGGCCTGCTCTAACCGAAGGGTCCAAAAGTGGAATCCCTTGTACAGAAGCTGAAGCACAGAGGACTGGTTTGAGTTACCTTTGTAGCCAGCCCTCTGATCAGGAGATCAGACTCATCTTAGGACCTGGTCCAGAACATATGGCAAGAAGTGAGATATGTATTAGAGAATATGTCTCAAATTCCAATAATACTATATGAAAAAGATCCACTTGTTATACTAGCACTGAAATAAAACACCCAAACATGCATGTTCAGCATAAACCACTAGAAATATAGTAGTTGAAAGTCCGCTGTGTTATACACCAAAAATACAACATACTGTGTTTAAGACTGTTCCGAGTTTAATGAACCTACAGAGACATATTTTTCCCAGGGCTAAAATCAGAAGTTGTTCTCATATCAGTTCAACATACAATTATAATCAACATATAAGGCCAGCTGTACCCTTCACATGTGCCTGGTCAGCATGTTCTATGAAAATCACAGCAAGATAACAGACAGCAGCTTCAGCGTGATTGAACAGGAGTTAACAGGAGAAAAAAAAAAAAAACAGTGAGGTGAGAAACAGAAAAGGAAGTAAAAGCCACATGTCTTGGGCAGGGAAGAAAAAGGATAATGCATAGTTCCTTCCAGTTTCTCAGGAGATTCTGGAGGGAAAAACACTTTTTCTTTTTGATAAGGCAACTTGTGTGTTGGGGGTGGGCAGGAATGACTATGTACACACACATATACAGCTAGAGAAGTGATGGGATTGCATTTTTTGCAATTTTCAAAATTAATTTTTCCCATAAAAGAACTGGTCACCAAATAATTTCCTCAGAACTTTCCAGTTCATTTACAAAAAGCCTTTTCCTCTTCAGAAGGAAAACCATGACAAAAAGGTTTTTCTTTATCAGCTCTCTGTGACATCATTTATTACTTTGTATATTATTTAAGAGTGCACTTCATCACCTGGAAGGGGTCCGAACCAGAATTTGTAGCCAGCTGGACTTTGGATAAGTAATGAGTCGAATAATCAAAACCAAATCTCCTGCTAGACTTATCAGGTTCTGATGAAATTCTGAACTGAAAAAAGCCTCCAAAACCAGCTGTTCTCATGGGTTTTATGCAATTTGGTTATAAAAATCATAGCACTAAGATAGTCATGTGTTAGCATTATTGAACCTTAACCCCAACGCTTAGCATAAAAGAATCAGGATCTGAGATCACTTTTTTCTGTTCAGTGCAAGGATGGCTCAGCCAGGCTGTGCAATGAAATACAACTCATAGCCACCTGCAACTCAGCAAACTGAGCAAGGAAAATGTTAAGAGTCAAAGACCTTTCTATGTCTTTCTATTCCTGCCAGTGATTTAACATATGTATGCTATGCCAAGTCAGCTAGACTCAAATTTTCAGATGCAATCTGAGATTTGGTCCATGTTTTGGAAGTGTTGACTGGTTGCACTGAAAGCAATATGAGCTGTAAGTTCTCAGCACCTCTGAAAAGAAGCCCTAAGTTTCTTAAATTTGGTGTCAAAAACAATAGAGCACCTAAAACTAGAACCCAGCGGGGACTTCCCTTCAATGGATATAAATATCTGTGGTTTTCAAAGAGGTCCAGAGGGATAGCACAGGGCTCAGTGCATCAACATGGGATTTGGAAGACCCGTGTTCAATTGACCAACTGGCTGCAATCAAGTAACCTAACCACAACTCCCAGCTGATACGACCATAGTGCTATCCAACAGCGTGCACATGTGGTGAGAATAAATACATTGAAGGCTGGGAGGTTCTACTGTTGCAGCGTAGGAGCTGTTCATTTTATGGGTGGAATGAAGAAATGACACAAAACTTACGTATGGCTGGGAAGAAAGCTAAAAGTCACACTGAAAATCACTGAGTTAGTCTGAGGAAATATGAAATGTCTTAACAGCACTTTGTATTCCAGCAAATTACTTAAGAGAGTCTTTCTTCATTTTAAAAATATTAAAAAGTAAAGACTTTTTTCTTTTAAGAAAAGTGTGTTCACTGCACACCATAAGAACATTTAGATAAAGAAATATGTTTTCTACTGAAGATTGAAATGGCTACTCAATAGTGCATTCAACAACCAGAACAACCACGTATTTACTAAGCAGTAAGAACCAAGCAACCAAGAAACACCCCCACCACCTTCTTGCCTTCACACTATGTATTAGGCATGTATAAAGTAGCTTGTACAACATATTTCTGCAGATCCCTAATTAGAGGCTCCTGTGGCAGCAGCATTTGACCCAGGGATGTTCAGTATTGAACTACAGTTACAAGCTGTCTTCAGGATTAGGTCCTCAGCCTGGCCACGAGACATACCTCCAGAACATCCTACACTTGCTGCAGCTGCAGAAGGACGGTGGGGGAGTCAGCGAGGCTGTGTTAGAAGGAAAAATATTCTCATTTTTAAGAGGCGGCACAGGTGTGATTTGCCTCTCAGTTAACATTAAAGTAGGGCAGGAATGAAGGCAGGCCAGGCTGGTCGCTAACGCCTGGCCAGAGCCGGGCTTGCGGCCTCCCCACGGGCAGGGAGAGCGGGCAGCCATGCTCTGTGCTCCCAGTCACCGCCGGGCTGCCCCACCATCATGGCCCAGCCACGGTTATGTCCTGCACACAGGCACCTCCAGCACTGAAGTATCCGCTACCCAGTGCTGCGCATGAGGAGCGCCTCTCCCCCTCTTACCTCAGGATCTTTCTCTATCTCCAGCCCTGCTTCCACCAGGTTGTGTTCGTACTCCTCCCGCTGCAGCCGCTTCTCCTCCTCCAGGGCGTCCAGCGGGCCGAGCTCGATCACCTCTGGCCCCGGAGACCCCGGCCGCTCCTGTGGGGCACGCTGGCCACCCTCCTGCTGCCGCGGCTCAGCGTGGCCCTTCTCAGCCCCTCCATTTGAAACCAGGGCCAAGGAGGCAGATCCGCGTGTCGGCTTCGGTGAGCCCGCACCGGGCTGGTGCCGAGCAAGGCGATTTCGGTAGTGGTAGGCTAACACATAGTCGACCTTTCTCTTGCTGTCCCTGAAACACATGCCGCTCGAGGATGCCTTGTCCACGGCCTCTCCTTGTGTCCTTTCCAGGTAATTGTTTATAATCTGGGAGAGAAACACACAACTGTCACAGACAAGAAAGCCAAAAAGCCCAAGGCGGCGGCAGGCCCAGGGTCTATCTCAACACAAGCACGTAAAGCTGCGCAGAGTCAAAATTGGAGGTCAGGCAGGGGTAGGTATGACCTACAAACATGCACTCTGCAGACCAGATTAAGTCACGCTGACATCCTCTAACCATAAAAAATGAGAGTGGGTAATGATAGCAGCCTCATCCCAATGCATGGGATACCTACCTGACAGACAGGTACAGAGGCACATACCATACCAACGCTGTCTCTCTGTTCTGCATGTACACAGACCACCCAGCAGAAGACACCCACATTTTGAAATGGGGTGGAGAAGTGAGAATAAGGATCACATTACAGACAAAGGATGTGCTGTGGAGCAAAGGTAGGCAGGGGAAGGAAGAGAAAACTGTGCGGAAAGAAAGGGAAGAAACTGAGCTAGAACAGAAGAAATATCCTCAATGTAGTACAAGGGCAAGAAGGGTAGGGCTAGACAGAAACACTCTGGAAAATACCAGGGATTAGAGAGGATATGCCCCATGGATGGCTAACAATGCTAGCTGACCTGTATTTTAATGTATCATGAAAATACTATGTGACTGACCAGTAACACTGCAAAAGGAGATCAATGACTAAAATCATTCAAATCACCCATGTTGCTCCAGTTGCCCCGTTGCACCATCCCTGCCTTCTCGTCTCCACCCCCTGAACCCCTCTGGGGTGAAGCTGCTCCAGTACTAACCCCGCCATCACACCCCAGCCTGGACGTCAATTCTGCAGCATCTGTGTTGAACTCTTGATACTGATTGTAAGGCATTCACATCCAATTCTCGTTCAGTAAAATAGCCCATATGTTTTCCAAAACTGTTACCAGCCACCATTTCCAGCTCAATGCTGTATCTTAAATCCCTTCGCAGAGCTCTCTACAGTGTCATTCATTAGTGACACCAGCCCTCCAGTGACTGGGGAACAAGATACATGCAAACAAACAGGGTCAACTTGATCCAAAGAGATAAGCCCATAACATAATTCCAGACATTTATGGTTCCCATAGGTGGCTATACAAGCAAAATCTTGACAGGTACCAGCCACAGATTTCATTCTCTCTCTAGGTCCCCTTCCATTACACGCACTGGTAGCCCTGAATGCAAAGTTAACCAAGCATGCTGTATGGCAATTTTCTCATTTGTTAACACAACACGGATTTCTGAAGGTGTTATATAAATGTGCATATTATTATATACCCCAACATCTCCCAGATTCTTGTTTTTCATTGCTCTGCTTCACTTACTTTCCCACAAAGTAGCTTTCAGTCACCATATCACTAAATAAATCTTGGTTTTATATGCATACTACATCATTCAGTCTTTCACGAAATTATCACCAAATAATCTGTTCTGCACATTACACTTATCACATACTTTATGTGTAAAATGTATATATAGTCCCTTTAGGCATATCTAAACTAACACTCAGCACTGCATTCTGGCAGAATATAAAACTGCTTGGGACACTGCATTTTATTGCAATTCCCCATTTCCTAGTTAGATACGTTTTCATGTAATACTCACAGGCAGTCCATGCAAACCTCCTGGATCCATCTCTGCCCCAGTGAAGAAAAACCCGTTGCAGGTTTCTAGTCTCCCTTCCAGAGAGTTTCACACTATACAGCCCAGAAGTAATGATGTCACCACCACCAAGTCACTGGCACAATGCAATACATTAGCTGGCTCTAGAGAAGATGAGCTCTAAGCATCCTCTCCTCCCTTACTGGCGAGCGTGGGCAGAAATTAGAAGCACAAACAAGATGCAGGAAGGGTACAAGGAGGTTGGAGAACATGAAATGTCACTGGGAGGTTTTCCTGTTTATTGCTCTTTGTAGCCAGCTGCCACATCCCAGCCACCTGAGAGAGCACCATAGCAACATTTGATGTTATGTAGTTACACAGAATAATAGGATGAGGAGGTACGACAATGCCTTTCCCTCCCTCTCTGTTGACTCCTTTCCTCGCTCTTGGCAGCAAAGTGCCATCCCCATTATTATGGGTGTCTATTGCACAGAAAGCAAATCAAAATTCCCACAGATTTCAGTAAGGATGTTTTCTGGCCCTAAATTTGCACTGCTTTCCTCGCCATGTGACATTCTGCCACAAGAAGACCTTGTTAGGGAGGAACACAAATAAATCGCAATTTCCAAAATGTCACTGAAGGAACTATCAAGATCTTTCTCTCCTCCCCTCTCACAGCCATTATAAAAGTCAGAATCAGTGATTTCAATTACCATCTTTAGTTGCACATTTGTTGTTTCTTGACATTTTCAAGACAAGTAGACAGCAGACCAAGAAATAAGAAGATGGGAAGGTAAGTTCAGCATTTCATGACAATTTTATTCTAGTCCTCTAATATCCAATATATCACTACAAACACATCCTAAGAGGTCTCTAACAACAGCTCTGCCCTAAAGACTGCAGCCACGCTACACTCCCACCTTCTAATCCAGCCACATTAACACCTGGGCACGTGCTAGCCCAGGGTTTGCACAGGGTTAGCCAATTTAGTCATCAGCCTGCAGATCTTTTCCTATACTGGGGGTAATAACAATGCCCCTATTCCTGCTCTGTAAGGTTTTGGCTAAAGTAAATAATTAAGAACATCTTGGTGGGACTACTACAGTAGCAATTAGTTCTTGCTGTATGCTGAGACCCTACGGAACTACTTAAAGCTGTAGTATCAGCATAGTCACTTTTCCCAGTACAGTGTGTATTTGCTAACACACAGGAAGAATACCATGCTCTGCTCACCCTGCTTCAAGGCTTTTCCTCATCTCAAAGGCATTAGATGTAGGTTAATGAACATAAAATCCTACTTACAGAACTGCTGAAGGACTCCGTACAGCTTGGTGCTTCAAAAGCTCCATTGACCCTGCTGTTGTGCAAGCAAGTCCGGTTTTGAGGAACTGTGAGATATTTATTGTTGTATGCTGAAAAAGAGTCCCTTGCTGATTTTGCTGTCTTCTGTCCATTCAGAGTTGGGCGTGAGGAGGCTAGAGGAACGTCTGAGAATAAGAGATAAGTATTGGTATATAAAGCAGGTTTTGTGCAGGCAGTTTCCTAAAGGAATGGGAAATGCTGCAGTTAATAGATGCTATTCAACCTCAGATGCTGCACTTCAGTAAATGGAGAGGGATCTATACAGCTGCAGAGGAACAACAGGTACGACACTGCACTTAGCTGAGCACTACCCTGGTTCATCAACAGCATTTGTACTCCTGCACTCAGTTGTAAGGTTAGGAGTTGGAAAGTCTGTTCTCTGCAGCTAGCTAAGCACTCCCCAGGACATGAGCAAGCTGTGTATCTTCAGTGCCTGCACCCTGATTCTCTGGGTGCAGCATTTTTATGCCAAATGGAACCCAAATTGCTGCAAATGAACTGAATCACGTTTGACTATGGCTTACAGCTAGGCCTGAAATGGGCTGTGTTTCAATTCTAGTCTGATATGAACAAATCTAGTGGCATCAGGTACAAACTTCTGGCTAAGGGTCATTCTCCACCAAGAACTCATAACTTTTAGACATGTAATGGTGTGAAATTCTCATAAAGTACATCTAAGTTTATACCTACATGTTCTGGCTTGAGGGACTAATGTCTTGAACCCTTTAGTCTTAGGTGTGTTCCCCATCTCTTGTATTGACAAGTTACGTGGTCACAATGTAGCATAATGGAGGGTCTGGAGGGGGTGAGGAGTTAGATGTTGCTCCCTGTTCACCACCACTGGTAAGCTCTATCTCTGCCATAGAGCAGGGTACAGCAACAACAGAATGTGAGAAGAATGCTTGGTCATGGGTTGGAAATGCAAAGTCAATCTCAGACAGGCAGTAGCACGGTAAAAAAATGATGATAAAATGTAATAGGTACAGAAACTGTTTTGACATGCAAATGGTTCATACTCTTTCCCCCTCTAGTGGTGCCGTAACTGAAATGGGATTGATTGATCTTTACTCATAGTTTCTTTGAGAAGCTTATTGGGGTGAAAAACTATGGCTTGGTCCCTCAAGCATTAGTGTTTTCTACCAGAGAGAAGACATAGGTGTAGCAGACCCATCTGCCCACATAATTAGCCCTACTACCACTAAAGAGACAAAACACTATGCCTCTCCAGTCAGGACTTTTGTCTTCTCCAGCAACAAGAAATAACTGGAACATTCATCAGCCGCTGCATATCCAGAGACGCTACATCCGTAGTATCTCTTCTTGCCTTCCTACTAGGCAATCCTGATAGAGCTGCAGTTCTCTTCCCCCACTTTCACCTTCTGTCTAAGGAAATAAGAAGCTTTAACAGCACAGTATAATTACTTTCCAGTCCGGGAGGAACTGCCCTATGAGATCTGCTGCACTGTGTTATGAGAAAGTGATTTCACCTTTCTCTGACACAAGAAAGCACTGGGAGAGTTTGAGGAGTTTCCTCCACAGCTTCCTTATGGTGATGGAGGCAGGGAAAGAGGGAAGGCAGGAACAGTGTCTCTTACTCAGTGTTCATGTGACTGAAGAGTGTTTCTCCTGCATTGCTGAAACAGCCAACCAGTGGCAGAAATACCTTGCATGGCATCTCCAAAGGCAGAGCATTGAAGGAGATGGCTGCATGCAGGAAACCTATAGAACTGTGCAGTGATCATCATCTTCAAATAATTCAAGGGAAATCTAAAAGGATCCATTCTTACATATGGTGATAACAAAATTTTGTCTCTCCCTTTTTTCTTCTTTTTTTTTTTTTTTTTTTTTTTTTCAGAGGGGTGGGGAGCATGTATTGCTAAAATCTGGAAGTCATATTTCCCCTTATTCAGTTGAATCCCTTCTTTTGTTTTCAGGAGTCTAAGGCAGACATTGTGTCCTACTAATTAGTGTACTAATCTTCTATGCCCTCTACACAGGCTGAATCTACTTACACACAATTATGTGCTAACAGAGCAAGTAAATTGTTAAAGAAGGGAATGCACAGACCTTACCCCTAAATGTTATGATTATTCTTATGTTTCCTAGCAATAATGGATTAGGGTCCTGCAGCACTTCAACAGTACAGTAGATTGACTCACCAGTCTTCTGATCTTTCAAGGAAACTCACACTTGTTTTACTTTAATGAAGCACATAATGATGCCACAAGGGAAACTCCAAGGAAACTAATTAATAAGTGAAGGTTCAATTCCCAAAGGCTACACACAGTGTTTTTCCAGTATTTTCAGACTAAGCCTGGAATATCTCACAAGACCTTTGGACAGTCAATTAAGACCCTTTTTTTCTTCCCTGTCTTTCTAATTGAGCCTAGGAAAAAGATCTGCAGTTCATTTAGAATAAAATGATTTCATTTCCATTATGCTTCCCAACCTTCAGAAACTGTGTCACGAACCTGAGGTTAACACTGGTAAGCAGGTGAGGCAGTCAGGGACTTCCAGTCAGAGTAAGTTTTTTGATGGAAATGCAATTTCCATGTCTGAATTTGGAAGACTTCTGTTCTCCCAAAAGATTTACATCTTCCCAAATCAAACCAACTGAACCAAAGCGTTTTGTTCTGAATGAGTTCCACATTTGATAGTGTTTGCCTGTGGTACTTGCAGCGCCTCAGGGGCTTCTGCTTCAGATGCTGCCTGACCTCATTCTACCCTGTAAGCCTTTATGACATCTGGCCTTACATGTTCTCATTCTGTTAATATTCTAGAGGAATTAGTATCAATGGAAACAAGCTGTGTGTGTATGTATGTGCATATATATATAATTTTTTATACATGCACACATGCATAGCCTTGGTACACACACACACACACATATATATACACACCTCCCCAGAGAACAGTAATAAAGTGAATCTTGAATTCAACCTGGAAAGCAAGTGCTCAAGAACTACACTCATTCTAGAAAAATAGCCTGGGAGCCATCCTCCAGTCAAACTTCTTTAAGTCGTAAATGGCTTCCAAGGACAAGCTACCTCCAGCACAGAGATCAGTGACCAGCTCTAGTTCCAGCACCAGTTCACAGCCAGTAACCATCTACTTGCTTGCTCAGTCTCTGCATTCCTTTGCTTCACCTTTTTGTAAACTCAAGGGTTGGCCGCGTGTGCAACAATTGACCTCACTATTTGAGTTTCCAATTCCTTGTCTGAAGTGCAATGATGAAGAAGCTGCACGTACTGCCAAAAGTGGAAGGACTGAGAGGGTGTATTAAAGGACCATCCTGCTTGTGAAATATGCATTAAAGGAGTCTACCTAATTAGGAGCTCTGTATTAAATCCTGAGCAGCAGCCAATTATCTGATCTGAGTGGTCCAGATGGTCAGATTATCATAGACACAACTACTTGCAGAATACATTATAAATGGTTTGGCCACCCTGGGCACAGACACTGGCCTGCTTGCATTTATCTTCCTCTCTTTCTAGTTAAGTATCAGAAATGGGCTGCATTTCTGACAGACACCACAGCCAGAAGTATACCTGTACTCGCACAGACTCCTCTGTAAGGTTGTTCAAAACATCTGCAATTTAGGAGCGTTGTTTGGCAAACTTTTTATTCCTTCCACCCCCCTGAGTAGGTATGAGAAAGAACTACTTTCTATGTAGCTTGATTATACATAACTTCTTCAAAGGAGTTATATATATAAATAAAAAGATGTACCATGGTTATACATATGTTCTTTAGGTCCCCACTAAGCTAATGACTTCTCAGTTCCGAACGTGCACATCTAGAGTGGCTGATTTCAATACAGTCAGGTATGTCTGTATAAGTATGCAAGTATTTTCATTCTAATGCAGTGTTCTTTCTTAAGCTTCCACCTCTTGTCTCTTCAAAATACTGCTTATTATTTAATATTTCAATTAAAGAGTTTCATCACAAGGGAATCCATGTTAATTAAATAAGCCTTGGTCAAGCTTAAAGGAAACAGGCCACCAGAGGAAATGTCTAGGAATAAATTTTTACTAGGAAATCCATTCTTTATTCAATATTACTTGAAGGAAAAGGTCCAGTAGGTTTCATCAAAGATAATTTAGATTAGTGAAGTGTTCTCAAACTCCTTATTTGAATAAAAGAAGGATAGAGTTTGACCATTAAATTTCAGATATCTGATATTTCTTTCTTCAGGATGGCTTAAGAATCATTTAGATGTTTAGTCCCCTACTACTTAAATGCTTCAACTAAAATCAGTCTCATAACTAAATTCAGCATTAGACAGTTCTCTCTATAAAGAGTACGTCTTCTCTGATCATATTTGGGAGGCTGGGAAGGAAAGGGAAACAGTGTTATGTACAGCCAAATGTAAAGGGACACAAGTGAGATCCTGATTCCTACCCAAGAGATTATCTTTGCTGAGTGTCCTGGAGGCTCAGGATTCAAACTGAATGTTGGAATGAGGTCCAGACAGGCAGATGCACCCAGACTGTCAAAGGCATTAAGCCAGGACTTCTCATAGGTGGTTTTGCCCTTCCCATCTGCAGTTTGAGAGATACTGTATGAGCACTCCAACTGCAGGCTGCAAATCTGGGTCTCTCGTCTCTTGGTGGAAACTCAGCTGTGGGGGAACAGGTAGGAAGTGGCAAACCTGAAAAATTATGTTTTCTGCTTCTAGCTCCGCTTCTTCCTCCCTTTGGTTGCACCCCCAATTTCATTCTCCAGGAGATCTGCTAGCCCAGGGCATATGACTGGGACAATGTGATGAAGATGGAAAGTAGACAGGGAATTGTGTGGGGCTGTGCTGCCTAACTCAAACCTTAGCATGACTGTTCCATCTCTGATCGTGTCTTAACCCTTATTACTTCCTCCAAGTCACACTTACACTTCCATTTCCCAGAAGCTTCCTCTAAGTTCCTCCTCTCCATGGTAGGCTTCATACCCTCTAAGCTGAAATTTGCTTTAATTTGTACCATGTTGCATTAGAGAGCATTAGAGACAATCCAGAAAGTCTTGTCTGTCTTTAATTCCTATGATTCTTAAAAGGCATTAATGGTAGTCTTGAAGACACAGTGGAGGAAATCACACCCTGCTGTAGCTGTGAGCTTGGTGGAGCTGTGCACAAGAAGTAATTCTGGCACAGGGTGAGCTTCTTCCCATATCAGCATGCACTTTGAGACTATAATGAGTCAGGAATCTGCTAATATGCGGTAAACAGAGTGACTTGTCCATAACCCTCTGGCCCTTTGTGTGAGTGCATAGTCACTGATTGTTGAAAGTAAGAGTTACTGACACAAAGGATAATAACAATCCTCTTACAATCATTTTAGGGAAAAGGAGGCCTATGGCTGTCTCTCCACAGGGGAAGATGAGCCTAGAGCAGAGCACGATAGGGCAGAGCAGTGAGTGACCCTGCTGACAGGGTGCCCAGACGGAGAACAAGTCGGCATTAGGGTCAGGGCTGGAGACAGTGATCAGAGTTGGACACAGCTCAGTGATTCCCCAGCAAGGTAGCAGTGACGAGGCAGGTCCGGGGTCAAGCCGGGGAGCAGAGCCGCCGGGTCGGGGCAGGGCCAGACCAGTGAAGATCCAAGACTGGGTGCAGGTGTAGCTGCTGCTCAGCTGTGATGTAGTGCAGGCAGGGAGCGAGCGGTAGAGCCCCAGCTGCAAGGGAAAGGAGGGCAGGACTTCACTTCCAGCTTTCTTCATAACAGCTCTGGCTGGTGAAGGAGCTGGCCTTGGATGCAGCCAGCTAAACTCTTTAACATGACCAATGCCTAGAAGGGGAATGCACTCTAGGCCCTGACAGTCTGTCCCTGAACTGCTGCCAGAAACAGCATTGCAGCACCTCAAACAGACAGGGGCAGCCAAGGGAAAGCACAGATCCTTGTTGGCTTTGACTGGCCTGAATAGCTATGGTCACAGACACAAACGTAAAAACCTGTGGTTGTGCTCCTTTGGTAGCCCCCTGTACACAGGAGCCCTCACCTCTGGCATTAGGATCAGTAAGGATGTACCTGAGTTAACAGAGGTGCTCACTCACCTCTGGCACACGCCATGAGCCAGAGAGTCTCTTAAATGGTGAAAGACTATGAACCTGAATCGTCAAGAATGAAGGAAACAGAGTAGAGCTGTGGAGATAGATGTGTCAACCACACAGTATAAAACAAAAACCTGAGCCACCTTATGAATGTTTGCATTACCCGAAGACTTAATGGAGCTATATCTACATAATACAATGGTGTGTATAACTTTACAGACTCCCCTCCTGTTGTTTTTTTAAATTTTACTCTACATGTAAAGATTACAGAAAGTACCTGATTTTTCTGACATAAAGTATATATCAGGACTAACTCCAACAGTAAAGGACCGGAGATAGAAAAAGGACACTGGAATAACTCAACAAAGATCAGTGGTAGGCATTAAATCTAATGGCTTTTTGCACACTGTGGTCTGCTACACAAATAATTTTAGGAAGGGGACTGGATGGGAGAGCACAGAAATAGCAGGATTCAGTGAGATGCCTGATAGTTCAGAGTTCACAGCAGAGCTATGGCCCCAGAAACAATGAGATAATGTGGAAACAACCACAGAGCTTTTGACTGTAACAGTAAAGTAATAGTGACACAATATCAGCACTGAATGTTATTCTAAAATTGTACACTGGGAACTCAAACACAAACGTTTTATGCACTGAGCAGATTTGTTCCTTGTGTGTGGGAATTGAAAGCTCACTGCTGCACATTGCCTTCTGAAAAAGGATGTTGCTCGCTCCCCCCAGTTGCACTGCAATAAGGCAAATGCAGATGGAAACAGTAGAAGTCCAGCAGAAGGCATTTGCCTAGTGATTGTCTTTTCCACATGGATCACAACACTGACCCACAGACGCACTCCCAAGGCTTCAGAAGAAATGAATTCTGCATGTTTTATCTCTGAACTGTCTGTATGTAACCTGGGCCACAGATTTTTCTTTTTTTAATTTGTTATTTTGAAAATGTCCTGAAAGAAGACACAGAAGTCCTTTCAAAGTATTCCTTTCTCTGTTCCCCACCCCCTTTCCATCTATTCAACTTCATAGGCAGCAATTAACAATGAAGCAGAGAATAAACTTACCTGGTGTGTGTGTTTCCATGTTGCCTGGAGGTTTGGCTGGATGTTGCATCAGTGCTAATAGGATGTGGCTATGCTGATCGTGAGCACAATCCGCCTCTGCACTGGCTTAAGTAGTGAACAGCCCTAGCAGCTATTTCCATCCTGGCTTGATCCTGCTTTAAGCAAACCACAGACTGAAGCTAATTAGCAAGACCTTTTGTTTTGGTGATTACCATCACGGAGGAAAGAGAAGGAAAAAGGCAAAACTCCCATGACCTGAGATGCCATGGCAATTCTCTGCTGGAATTTTAGCATCTTGTCTTCATGCTTCATAATGCCTCAACAAGCAACATATCAACAGGCATATTTTGTCCTAACTTCCCAGAAGGCAGTGGAGAGGGAGTGGAAGAAAGGAAGAAAAAAAGCTAATGCAAAACCAGGGCTCTACAACAGAGCCAGCTCTGTCCAAAAAAACATTATTCAAGGATTAGACTGTCTTGGAGGTGGTTTCTGTGGGGAAGAGTGTCTATATCTGCAAAGCTTTACAGTGTTTCCAGGTAGGTAAGTACAGAAACCTTTTTATAAGGCTCTATCTCAACTACTCAAGTTACCTTACTGCCTGGATACAGCACTGTCATTCCTGCATGAAATATTCAGGGGATTATCTTGTAATCAACTGTCTAATCAGAACAGGTGATGGATCCTGCTTAGCCTTCAACCTTACAATCTAAGCAATGTATTGGGAAGAAAAGTTGTTGACTAATACCATCTGAGAAAGGACTTTTATTTGTTAATGATAACTGGACAGAGGTATAATTATTTGGAATTCAAATCTTTTTCTCCTTTTAGCCTGTTTATGACACTACGACAGATTCTCTAGTGTGAGAGAGGTAAATGGATTTATTCAATGACTGAATAAAGTACAGTGTTTCTGCAAGCTTGTGAAGTAGGATCGTGCACTGTGTCATGACTAGCAAGAATTCCAGCTGTCTATATCACAGACAAAAGTACCAATGCACTATGGCTAAGCTGTCAAAGATACTGAGTTTATACAGGGAGCAGTGTGACCATTGTGTCCCAAAACTTGGGCTGGGTGCTGTGAAAGATTTCCAGCAAGACGAAGAAATACACATGCTGCTTTAATCTCTGGACAAATTGTCACTAGGCAGTTGCCCTTTTAATGAAATAGCTATAGGCAGACCAAAGAGAATTAGATTAAATTAGATAACTCTGTTCATCTGTTTACTTCAGCTCAACTGAAGTGCCACAGGAGGAATTTTATGTATAACCTACACTAATGTTATATGCCTGATTTTACTTAAAAGGAAGAGGAGTCAGGACTCCTGACTCCACCTTGAACAGCTTTATACATGTCAGCCAAACTTTTCTGCACTACAACTTACCCCTGAAAAGAGGGGAAAAGTATTGATTACTCTTTCTTTGTGCATACAGACAAGATGAGTACGTTAAACGTTACAGAATACTTTTTTAACGCTTGCTTTAGTATTCACATAGAATAATGTCTTCAAATAGGAAAAGTTAAATCACTCCACTCTCCTTAGTCACTCCTTTGAAATGGCATTTCCTAATTTCTAAGTGATGTAACAACAGGTATCAAATACTTCTTACTCTAGCAGTATCTTATGTTAATCTCAGAACTGCAGTTAGAAACCGCCTTCAGGCAGGGAAGAACCCAGATGCCTTAGCTTCTGGACTGATTAATCTAAAAACTAATAGATAACAGAAATTTTAAAAAGTAAAAGGTGTTCTCAGTTGCTGTGTGTAAGTTCTCTAGCTTACAGCCTTTTGCTTGCACAATAGCTCATGTATAGGAGTTTTGAGGTAATATACCTGTAATTTTTTTTGATTGTGTAATGACCCCATCCATTTCAACAAATGAATTGCACTTTGCTTGATCACTCTGCACAGATATCCACAGTTGCACAGATCTCAATGTTGTTCATACTTGCTTGGTACAGGGCAATAGTGCAATCACATAGAGCTCCTGGTAGCTTTTTCCTAACAAAGTAGCATCAGAGAATACTCCAAAGGAAGCAACCATTGAACTGGGTTTTGCCTTGATGTTTTATAACCAATTAATCTGTTCCCTGGGTAGTGAGCAAACCTACTGCTTTTTATACACTTATCTCTGGGAGAGGGGGAATGGAAACTTGCTGAAAATTATGTTATTTTATATCCACATTATATGCTGCACCAACTAAATGCTAAAACAGAAAGGCATACCCGCTAATTTTGGAATAGTATAGGAATGTAGAGCCAGGTCCTGCTGCGATCCCTGTGGACACAAACCTCTGCCTGCATGGGTTCAAATTACTAGCTCCTATAAGCCATAAGGATGGGTCTATTACAGGTAATACAGTTAGCTCAGGTAATAAATAATATACACAGGAGGCAATATGATAGGAAGCAATATCCAGCTGGTTAAAATGGAACTGGGTCTGTAGTTTACTTTTAAGGACACTTTCCAGTGGAGAAAATCATATCTTGGCATCACTATGTTTCTTGAGGTTCCTGGGTATGATGTTAGTTGATAATGCAGAGCTGCAACAAATAATACCAGATTGTGTTTCACCTGCTGTAGAGGAGTGGTACTTGCAAGTCTGTAAAAGTTAGCAGAGAGATTAGATGCTTTTAATAATTAAGAAGTTATATAAGACTCCTCCCCAAATCCATTTAACATTCCTGTAAATCTATCCTGTAGCATGCTCAACAATCCAGCCAGTCTTCTGAAGCGGTGGGACATGTTCCGAATCATTGGTAGAAAGGCAACAGCTAAGACAGCTCAAAACCATCAAGACTCACAAGCAGTATATACAAGTTGAAAAACAATGTTCTTCAAAGCCTGGATTCTGCTGGTTAATGTCAATGGAGCAGTCTGACGTACAGTGTTGTCTGATGTGCTGGCACAATACTACTCTTAGAGTACACTGCTCTCTGCTAAGGCCCTCTCTACTAATCTCTACTTATAGGCTTGATTATGTTCTTCACTTCTGCTAGGAAAGAATGCTTCTGAAAATATCAGAGTTGCACTACATGAAACTGGGCTGTGTGAAAGGCAGTCGAGCCCTGCATGGAGGAAGTTCAAGCCCATTGCCTTACTGGCACCGATAGAGCCTTAGACAAAAGACAGCTCTTCTGGGGCAGGCTGCCTGAAAAAGTTTGAGTCTCATGCCAGCAGGTCAAGGCCAAAAATTTAGGTACCTTCTCAGTCTGTTAAGGGAGACATTGTAATATTCCCTTCCTCTTGCTCTTTCCCACTTGTCTGTTTCTATGACAGGGTTTTCAAGGAAGAAGGTCCTTTTGGCCTTGAGCACAACAGGTCCTTGTCTTTTCTTGGAATATATAGGTACTAGTCAGGCCTGAATAATTACATATAGACCATACAGAAATCCACAGCACTCTATTCAGTAAGAAAAACCAGCAAGTTCTCATCAGATGTATTGCTCACCCACTTCAGTCCATATACTGTCATGGATGCCTGAAAGCAAAATTGCAACCAAGAAAGTTGAAGGAAAGCCACATAGTTTGGATATATTCCTGAACTGGTGTAAAGTCTTAATGCAGTTTTGTTTATCCAATTACAGCAAGCTAACTCTGCTTGAGTTTGATCCTATAACCAAGCAGTTTTCCAATAAATAATCTGGACCTCCTTAGGAAAAAATACTAATTGCTCTAGTCTGAAAACCAATATCTTTATTTTAATCCATTTCTCTCTAGAGATACTTAGATCCACAAGATTTTTTTTCTTGTTAATTAAGGTAGAAGTGATGAAAGCAGGAATGCTTGCCTTTTTGTTGGACAGATCTGTCTATCCACTTTGTTGCTGGTGGAAAATACTTGCGGTGTGTGTCTGCTTTTCAGAAGTTCCAGAAAACTGTGGCTCCGTCTCTGCCCCTGTGGTTGCCCCTGTGTGTCCTACCCATGCCGATAAGCTGGTGCCTGACTCATACACTTATCTGATTAGAAGACCTGTCTGCAGCCGTGAAGCCTTAGGCTGCAATCCTGTCAGCTTTCATGAGCTAAGAAAGGTCAGTCTGGATAAGGTCAACAATGGAAACAAAGGGGCAGTCCAGCAATGGTAAGAAGGAAAACATTGCCTTTTACCCCTTATCCACTCCTTTTCTCTCATCCTCTCTGATGTTGCAGGCTGCTGTTCCAGGAGTTGCTTATTTGCAGCTTCAGATGAGCTGCTGTGCAGATGATTAACTGAGTGACCCAAATCCAACTGTCAGGGAGCTCAATAGCCGGAGCCAGCTACAACAAGGAACTAGTGCAACGATGGACAAAAACTGGTGACAGAGATTTACTGCAGTAAGTGGAGCTGGTGCCAACTAAAACTTGGTTTCTCTCCCTGGGGTTATTGTGGTCTAATAGCAGAAGAAACAGAGATGCATAGAAGGCCTGCATTTCTCCTAGCACTGTCCAGCAACAGAGGATGTCCTGCATGAATAATAAGGGAAAAAAGGGCCTACAATTCAATATGTGTTGAATTCATGGCTAAATGGCAAAAGAGAAGAAGCAGGAATCTACCTGGTTCTTCTCAAAAAGGAATGCAACTTGCCTTTTTAGTTGAAAGCACAGAGGGAGTTTTTGTTTGCTCCTAAAGAGAGCCATTCATGAAGATGGGGAAGTGTTTTGACCCATTTAATCATGTGACATTGGCATTCATGTGAGGAGCAATTGCTCTTCATCTCAAAAATTTCCTCCCCAGGGGACCATGACCCAGGAAGGAAATGTCCTCTGAAATGCCTTCCATTTCCACAGATGCCAACCTAAAAACTGCGCAAGGATTACCTGATTTCCTGATCTTTTCTGTTAGGCTTCTCAGGAGCACCCTTCCCCTTCAGAACTTTTATATATGCTTTTCACTATTTCAAGAACACTTCTGCTAGAGCTGGATTTTTTTTCACCCATAACCTATTGCTAAGCCTTAGTGATTCCATAACAAACATATGGAAGGTCTGGGGTTGCCTTTTCCCCCCCCCCAATATATCTCCTATATCTCATTAATATATTTTATTTTAAAAGAAAAAGTTAATTCACTGAGATCTTTAAATATTTTTTGTCTTTCAAAAATGCAAATGGATGAACAGTTTTCCCTCTTCCATATTTTTGAGAAATTAGTACTTCCCAGTGAACTGTTTGACTGGCACTAGATTCTACCAGAATCAACAACCCTCTAGAAGATCTTTGGTCTTTCACGGCCTGATCAGACCAAGTGGAATTTAAATCCTGCTAAATTTACCCCTGGTAACAGTAACCAAATTAAACCTGCCACTGACAGTTCTGCATTTGAATAGCTTTTGTAGCTAATGCAACAGATGAAGTTTGGTATCTGGAAAGAAGGGAGATCACTGAGGACCTTTCTCTTCAAGTTGGTCTGTGCAAGTGCTGAAGTAAATAAGTAAGAGCTGTCCCTCAGCCCCGTTCACAGGTACTGAGGACTTGCAGAAGTTACAGAGCCTGTCCCCAGCATGCAATTTCTTTGCATTCAGCTTCAGGACGAACATGTATATGCATTACAGAAAGATATTTGGTTGCCTGAGCCGTAACCAGTACTGCTTGTGTACTAAGAACATCACCCTACTATGAAGTCTTATGCCATAATTACTGTCCCCCTGACTGGGGAAAAAAAAGACCCAAAACCTAAAAGTCCACAGTGTGTCACTAAGGTCTGAAGTAAGGAATGCAAGTGTAATATCTCTGAAGACAATGCTAAGTGCTTTGTGATATGTTCTTTAAGTAGAAGCAACTGTCTCCGTTACTGTGTTGTGGGTTTGCTTTTTTTTGTTGGGGTTTTTTTTTTCAATAATGTGGATTACTTTCCATGGTGAAGATGAAGGGGAACAATACAAGCTGCAATATCTCTTCTATAAACCACCCCAAGAACAATCAGAAAATGCTCTGTTGTGCTAGTAAGTTTTATTGTTTGCTGTGTTGATACAATTAGTTAGTCAGGATTCTACTGGATAAAATGGTCTACAGAGAGAAAATGAGGCTTTCAATGTAAAGTTCCTTCATCATAACACTTAAGATTAAACAACTGGGCTTCTTGGAAATATTCACTCTGTACACTTCCGAGAATAGCATTCACACTGAGAGGCAGAAGGGATGTAATACTGCACCACCGTCCCATTGGCACACTGGAGGGGCATCGTGACCATGGTTGTTTGAGTGGCTCTACAGCAGCTGCACAGGTCTTCCCATTTCCCTGTCTGAACAGAGTATCTGGTATTGCTTCTGCACTTGCCCTAAATGGAAAAAAGAGATACCAAGTTTGAACAGTGCCAGGACTCAGTGCAATCAGAAACCAAGTTCTTCCCTTCAAAACATCCATGGATGACTGTGTGCCTGGAGTTCAGTGCTCTGCTGTAAACCATGAACTCAGAAACAGGTATCTGATTCCAGAGTGTGGGGTGCTGGTCTCATCAGCATAAGCATAGCAAAGGAGAGGTAAAGGAACTGGTCACACACAAAAAGCCTATAATTTAAAATATCATAAGTAATGTCCAGGGTTGTTGTGTTGGCTTCTAAGCACATATGGTTATCGTCTCAGCCATATGAGATCATGCATTCAGAAAGTGCTTTAACCCAAATGTTGCAAGCCACACATCCGTTGTTGTCCTGCTGGTTGCTATTTTTCCTTGTTCTACTTGTCTGTCCGCTTTATTAATTTAGACCGAGCTGTCAATGCCTGTAGCTATATGCTTTCATGATGTAAAAACAAATGGGCCCACATGAAACTGTCAGAGTCCATTTCTTTTTGTGGCTCTGAGCTCTTATTTCTGAGATTAATACAAAAAAAATTCATAACATTATCAGGGAGGACTTTGGAAAAACTGTACTCAATACCAGTCATAGCAGAAGTATTTAGTTTACTCAATATACGGCCAGTTTCACAAAGTAAAATCTGTACTTTTGCAGAGGAAACTTCAGTACATATGACTTTATGGCTAAAGAAATGATTATGACTTTGTGGACAGGACAAGAGGTCAATAATTATTCTTTTTAATGAAAGGTAGGTAGTTGTGTTGTTGTTCTTAAAGCTTCCACTCTTATTAAGACTTCTGCAGCTAATGAAGGGCCTTCACCAAGTAGCTATCTGAAAAGTCTGGGCATGTATGCTCTTAATACTTCTTCCTGTTCTGATTCTTTTCTCAGTAGCCATGGTAAAGAAAAACTCATTTTGCCTACTGCCTTAACTAAAGGGAATAGTCAAGGGGCTCGGTACAAGCCATCTTCTTGACTGCCATCCTTGTATGCCATAGTTTGGATTGCGTACAAGGGTTGTATGCAATCCTTGCATGAAACATGGTTGTCTCAGATTGAGCAGTTGTCCTGCCACAACCTAGTCTGGGAATAGAATGTCATCTTTGGTTCCCAATCTCAGAGAGATGGGAACATCCAGAAGGGAAGCCATGCTCCTCTTCCAAATGGAAGTTGCTCTATAAGGTGTAAGCAGTGAAGTGCAGGAAATTAAATTTTTAATCTGATTACGGAAGAAATGCACAAGACATGCAGAACACAACAGCTTAGTATGCAGACTGACAGAGGAGTCACATCATAGTGCTCAAGTTTAAAAGTCTGTTTAAGTATCATGCATCTAAATAACTATTTACACTTTCATAAATCAACTTTGGAGCCTGAAGACAGATATGTGCGCTTAACTGTAGACTCAGATCTGAAAATCAGCTTCACTAATACTAAGGACAGGTCTTGGCAGGGGGGTGGGGGGGGTGGGGGATAGTTGCTTTTGTTATTTACCTCACAATGAGAAATAGGCACCTCCTTTTCAGCAACACATCCGTTGATATTTTTATACTGCAGTCTGGTACTTACTGGTCGGCATTCCACTTCCACACCTACCAAGTTAAATAAAAAAAAAAATGTGTTTGACAGTGCTGACAATTGCTTTTTTTAACTGCCCCTTATTATTGGAATTGCTGTTAGTGAGATGTCATTACTGGTAAGATCCCTAGCAAGAGAATTAGGTGTGTCTCCTTAGAGTAATTAACGTAGAGCTGTGTGCCTATATCACACTGCAGCCCTAAAATTCCACTGAAGAGCAGTTTCCCTCATGTTTCTTTTCAAGTAACTGCTTTGGTTTAAAGCCATCTTGCCACCTAACATGTGCCTTCTGGGTTAGATAACTCTCCTTTTAAAGATAGTTCAATGGTACACTGGGCAAGCAGGCTCACAGGAAAAAAGATGACACACATGGGAACCCCAATAACCTAACTGGAGAAACAGAGCACCCTGACCTGGCTGTTCCCGGGGCTGTCACAGGAGAGAGATCCCATTGTCTTGGGATGATGCCCTTCAAGATGAGTCAGTGGGAACAGCTTTCCAGATCACCTTACAGACTGAGGTGGGTCACTGCCTTCAGGACTATGTGGGACTCCTTTTGCAATGCTAGGGAAGAACATTTTGGGATTCTACAAGACCTACTTTTCATGGGATTTTTAGGAGAGGGACCAAAAGTGGGGGAAGAGACAGATTAAAGTAGCTTTGAGGAATAAGCATGGAAAAATGGATGGATAGAGGCATAAAGGGGGCTAGTTTCATGTTAAACAGCTGCTGGTCCATACTTTTGTCTCACCTTGACCTATGTTTGATCACTGCAGTCTGTCCTGTCTTCTCATTAAACTCTTTTTCTAACTACTTATGCTGGATGATGGACTTTGTTCTGTGTGGATGTGTGTGCATGAAGGCATAAGTGGAATTGGACCACAGGTCATAGGGCCCATGAGTCTAAGTTAGCAGGGATGCAAGACCAGTTCCTGGACAGACCGAGTGCCTAAGACCACTAAGGACCTTCATCCTGATCAGCCAGAGAGGAGATCTGGAGGAGAATGTGGATGCTTTTTGTATTTGCCAGGTACTGTGTTCCTCTGTGTGTATGTAAAGAATGAGCGTGTGTGCGTGTTGTATACATGTGTCTGTGTGTGTGCCTACTGGGATACATGCTCAGCCTCACTGTTGCCTGGACCTGGGGCCATGGAGTTGTGGCAACCTTGCCTCTATCAAGCTCCTAGATTTGACAATTCCTAACAGTCCTTGCACATGTGGTGCATTTTGCAGAAAACTACCATGGCAAAAAGAAAAACTAGGAAAAAAAAAAAAAAAAAATTAAAAAATTAATTCTGCAAAAATCTAACTTTGGGTCAATGAGAACTTTTCCACTGTCTTCAGTAAGTCATGAAAAACTCTGATACTTGTTTCCCAACACTTTTTGCTCTAAGTGTTAGGTAATTTCTCCCTGCTTTTTTCCATCTAAGGAGAAATCCACACAAGAGCCGGTAGATCTGGATTTGTTATGTGTGGAGGGTGCAAGCTCAGGAAATGTGCTGATCCCTCTTTGTGAAGTGAGGTTGGTTTGCTATGAACTGTTAACTGCAGTAGTCGACAGGGACTCTGCTCCTCCACTTTGGAAGGGAACCTCGCCATTGACATGCTCAAATACAGACTAATCCAGAATATTTTGTTCTGAATGCTCTTGTTTGTTTTGGTCCCTGTCTAAAGACTTGTGAAGGAGCTAATTCTTTTTTAAGTGGATATTTTATGCACTGCAAACAGCAGTTCTTTGTACCATTAATATAGTGCTATGCCTCTGTGTAAAGATAGGCTCCTACTTTTACTCATTTCTAGGTAACCAATGGAATTTCTGTCAGAATACTGGACTATGTTTTACATACTACACAACAGCATTTCAGAGAGCAAAAGGAATTCAGCTGGCCAACTGCACAACTAAGTAAATACATAAATTGAAGAGATATGTATCCATCTTCCTAGCAGCAAACAGCTTTCAATACCTTTTGCATGGGAACATTAGTACCAAATTGGCTCTGTGCCTTGCTAAGGCTTTACATTTCATTAAAAAAAAAAAAAAGCTTGAAGAGTGTTTCTGGCTCCAGGGCTGGAGCTGCCAGTTCTCTTTCAATTATTTCATCACTTCATTTGATAAAACTTGTCCACCTGGAATGAATACACAATTGTGTCCGCACAACTGAGAAGACCAAACAAAATAATTGTCATCAGACTCAACACAGCTTCATCACCTTTTTGATCCTGACTTATCGCCTTGTTCTTGAGTTATTTTAATACTCTCATTTACTTTTTGTAAACTGTGCCTCCTTTGCAAAGGCAAGTGCTTGTAACTTAACAAAACATATGCAATTGAGATCAACAAGGAAAAGAGGTAAGAAGTTCTTTGTTAAGTGGGAAAATAAGGAATATCCTTTGCAAATAATGAAGTCCTTTGTTAGTACCACAAAAATCTAATGAGAAGATGAACCTGTTCACTTATGTGCTCCTACATACTTAAAACTTGGAACAATGCCCTCAGACATACTAATGAACTCCAATTGCCAAGGCATAACATAGAAAGGGAAACTGGCTTCTTAAACAACCTTTGCTCAAAGCCACACAGGACTCTTCTGAACTAAAGGCATCATCCTGAACTGTGCTTTGAACTTGAGAGAACAAGTTCTTTGTGGTACTGAGGTGTCTGAAAGACAAACTCTCTCAAGACCTGGGAAGGCAGTGTAACCTATATCTAAGTCTCTGCGTCCATGAGAAACTGATTATTCTCTTATCTGACTTTTAAGAATATTTAAATTACTCTGGTTTTACAGTAGCTTTGCCAAGCCTTGGCGTTCCCTGTAGAGTATGTTAACAGACTGCATGTTGCTACTGAGTGCCCTGGTGGAAAGATATAAATACAGAGGAGAGAGAAAGAGAGTTTGGTATCTAGAAGTATCTGTTTGATTCAAAGGTATGTGTTAATCACCATCCTTTAACTGATAACCCATGCTTAGTTGGCTGGATGCAGTATGTTGGCTTTTTTCTTCTGAAGGGCCCCGAATAGAGAAGTGACCAGGAATAGGCCTGCCCTGTAATACAGGACTTTTCAGTTTTGATCTATATCCATGCAAACATCAATGGGAAAATAAGTATTTGAAGGCTCATACAATACGGGTGGTTTTAGGCATGTGATATTTCCCTTAGATCTGTTTGTTGCTGCAAGACTATCACTTTTAAATGACGATAACTATTAAATAAATATATGTTTTGACCCATTTGGAACTGGGTTTCTCCTCTCCTCAGTTACAGCGGTAGGCATTCTCAATTAGCAGAGCCTGCCCGCCACCCTGTCTTTTGAATCTTAAAATCTGGTTTTGTTAATAAATAATTTTCAGTATTCTTTACTTGAAGCCTGGTAGATTAATGCTCTCTAAACTAAATTGCCTGTTTGAGCCATTTGATGACAGTCGATCTCAATAGCTTTCTGACTTCTATTTCTCAAGCCGGAACTCAGTGATTATACAGACAGGCAATGGCTGCAAACCCTCACGGAGTTAACGTCCTTCATCAGGGGTATTATTACAGCAGTCACTGTACCAGTGTGGTGATGGGCTGCTGTGCTGGCCATCTTTTATTTATTGGCACATGCATAGAGAAAAAAAACCTAAACATATAATGGAACACAGGCAAGATGTTGATAGTCTGACCCTAAATGAGAATATCAATCTTTTGTTACTTTTTTTAAAAAAAAAATGAGCCACAGTATTATTAATTTTTTACTTACAAAGGAGAAAACTGAGAGGTTGTCTGTTCACAAAAGCATCAGAGATTCATTTTAGAAATGAGAACCCAATCCTGCAATCTTTCCTCATGTAAACAAACCCCTGCTACGCTCACAGCCTGACTGACATTTGGTTTATCTACACAATGATGCATGAAATTAAGAGTTGCAGGACTGACTCCTAAACTGATGAATTTAAGATGCAGGCAGGGAATGCACCATTGACAAACATTTTCCCTACCATTTTTTGGTTATTACATTATCAAAAACCAATCAAAATTACATTACTGCCACCAGGGTATTTTGGCAAACTCATTTTAGGTTGATTGATTATTCATGAAGTGGTTGCCTCACATATTCAGTATCAGGTTATGTGACTTGTCAACCTGTGTCTGCAATACTGTTCCTGTTATCTTTAGATGAACAATAAAATAAAACATTCATAATTAACATCTGCATAAAATGTGGAGAGTATCTATTTCTTTCTAAGCACTTGTGAATACTGTCAAAACACATGTTCTCTTGGACAAACAAAACATGACAGCAGTATCCCAATTAGAGGGTAGACTTGTTCGATGGTTTATTTTAACCACATTGCTTAGCTCTGTTTCATTAAACTGCATCTTACACAAAATGTACCTCCTTACCCAGTAGCTTACACTCTCTGCAATTTCCATGCAAGATTTTTGGCTTATTTACTTACATGTGTCACAGCAGGTATTGCCAATTTTTGCAATTCTGCCCTAAAACGATCAAAAAAGAAAAATTTTATTTTGGCACAAGTAATATATATTTGTTCTGCTGGAAGAGTACAATGGGATGTTTAAAACAGGGTATTAGACAACAAAAATGGTATTTCTATATTCTACAAAAATATAAATCTACATTAGTAATCACCTCTTTATCCCTTTTAAGGTTTTTAACTTGTGATTTTATCTGTTGACAGCTGACTTGAAATAATCGATTATATCGGCAAGTTCAACACCTGAAAATACTGCTTTCACTTTATATTAGGAGCTTTCTAAAGTAAAGACATTGAATACAAATAAATTTCTGGGAACCAGAGTGATAAAACCACTAGCGTTCTAGTCTTATGTCTGTTTAAGAAAGGAAGTTAAATAGTCCCTCATGATTTTTTTAGCAATATAGATGAAAGCATGCCTATTCCACAACAGCTGAAAATGTATAAGCAAATCATCGTAAAATATCACATCTGCTAAATAAGTTTTAACAGACAAAAAATTTAATTTTTCTTGTTTCGTTACTACCACGTAGAAAATAATTCTCAGAAATATATGTACAGTGGAAAATTACTGACAACCCATAGTGAAAGGCAAAATGGAGAAATATTTATACTGCAGGGTGATGCCATCATTGCACCAAACACCTGAACTTACATGCAAAATTTTGGAGGCTTTTTTAATTAAAAAAACCTAAACTTTCCATCTGTAACTAGATGAAAACCACTAATTTTATACCTGAAATAGTTCATATTTTTTGGATGGCAGGAAAATAAATGCAGTTTGGGAAGTTCTGGTTGAAAAATAAACTATTCTTCATTGATTTTCAAAGAAGACCTTTAGAATAGGATAACAACCCCAAGCCTGTAACATAATCCAGCATTTTTCTGATTCTTTGTTTGTATAGCAAAACTGTGTGTGCTATAGTGATTTCACAAAGTGAGAAATGCACCGTAGAAGCTTTCTTCTTCCTGCATCATACATCTCAAATCCTCCATTTGCTTGATGTGTATGTAGAGAGGGGCTTGGGCACAAGCCTTGTTAAAGGTTTCCAGCTTCCTGTTGTGCCTAAGAAAATGGGGACAGGTGGATATAAACACCTGTGTGATAGCAGATGAGCAAAAGCAGGACCCCGTGTGTGACACCCCAACCTGCACTCTGTTCCTCAGTGTGTGGCTAACCTCAAATCTCAGGAAGGATGGGTGGACATGCTGAGTGGAGGTTTCATTATACCATTACACCAAACAACTCCAAATGTGGAAGCTATTCTTACTGCATTGTGAAAATTCCTTTCCCTAACCTCATACAGAGATAAAATGTCTTAGCATTTCCTATGCATATTTGTAGAATAAAAGGGGCTGATCTGACTGTGTTCTCGGTTTGTGTAATTGCCCACACAGTTTTGCTCTGGATACCAAACTGAAAACACTGTTAGAACAGCCATTTTCTTATGTCTGCTGCTTTGTATGGAACAGAATTTCTGCAAGCTCAGCATCTCCCCAGCAGTATAGTCCCACATAAAACCAGCATATATTTTAAAATAAAGAAAACTTACATTTCTCTGAATTTCAAAGAAAGTTCAAATTCAGTTTAGCCAAGGTGCTGGGAGAGGGTTGGGGTTTCCCACCCTAATACACATAAGGTACCTATATACAGAACCATAAACATGACAGAGTCTATTAGGAAACCTGAAAACAGGACCCATTTCACTACTTACTCCTTCAGCCAAACATCTTCTGGAATCAAATGGAGGACAGCCAGTGATTCTCCTTTCCCAGATAAATTCTCCTTTCTCATTTACTTTACAGGAGTGACTATCACAGCCATCCTGAAGTGATTCATTTGGCTATAAAGATTTAAGAGAAAAAACATGGGACAGTAAGTTTTCAGGATACTATACAACCTGACTGTTCCTTTACGAATATTTCAATTAATGTACTACGATGGTGAAGTTTACAAAACATGAAAATCTTTACTAAACAGAATTGTTTATCAACAAGATCATCTTCTATTTACTTCCATAACCGTATTGATTAGAACTCAGTCAAGACTGTCAAAACCTGACACAGCTCTTAACAGGGAAGAAATTTTCATTAACTTAAAAGAGAAATTTGTCTAGGTGAGAAACTTGGGAGTTTGGCCTATGAATTGTCTTTTAAAGAGACATGTATATGAATATTTAACTGCTGGCTGAGTTGGGAGCTTCTTTAAAAAAATAAATAAATACATAAAACCACCCCACCGTCCCCCACATAGAATCAAAGGTTCATTTATGTTGGAAAAGACCTTTAAGATCATCAAGTCCAACTGTAAACCGAACACTGCCAAGCCCACCACTAAACCATCTCCCTAAGCACCACATCTACACGTCTTTTAAATACCTCCAGGGATGATGACTCAACCACTTCCCTGGGCAGCCTGTTCCAGTGTTTGATAACCCTTTTAGTAAGGAATTTTTTCCTAATATCTGATGTAAACCTCCTCTGGCACAACTTGAGGCCATTTCCTCTTGTCCAATGGCTTGTTACTGGAGAGAAGAGATACCTGCCTCACTACAACCTCCTCTCAGGCAGTTTTAGAAAGTGATAAGGTCTCCCCTTACCCTCCTTTTCTCCAGGCTAAACAACCCCAGTTCCCTCAGCCACTCCTCATAAGACTTGTGCTCTAGACCCTTCACCAGCTTCATTGCTCTTCCCATACTCTCCCCATCTAAAACTTAGCTCAGGAATGGAATAAAAGAAAGTGTTTTAACCAGAAAAATACCCACTCCTGTTTAAGAACCTATCATACTGAAGAAATTTTTCAAAATCCACATTTTCAACTTAAATTATCCATTTCTCATTTAAAATGAGGTTTTTTAATTTCCTCTAAGTATTTGTTTGAGCTCATATTCCATTTACAGTTCCCTGATAATACTTATGCTTCTAGGTGCATCTAGAATGTCCCTCTAGAATTTCGCACTGTGGTATGAAGTCTCTCTTTTTTCATTTACAAATAACAACAAAAAACAATGAACTTCCTTGAAAAACCATTCTGAGATATAAAAGAAAAGGCACTAGTAATACCATGCTGCCTAATCAAAAAGGAGGAAAAAACCCACACTTTCCTTGGGTTCACCAGAAGCCCGTGCAACATTTACATTTACTCATAAACAAATGAAAGAGTGCTTAAAGCTTACCTGAAGGTATTTAAGCCTTCCATCTCTCAGCTTGACACCACATGAAGTTGGCACACATTTCCCACAGCAAGAACCAGGGATTTCCTGTCTTCTGTAATTCTAGAATGTAAAGGACATTTTTCTGGGTTTATTTTGTTTTAAGAATGCTTCCTACACTTATTTGTAGAGGGTTTTTTTAAAAGAAAAAATAAAAAATCAGTAGACAAAGTGATAGCCAGCAAAATGCTTTTTTAAACAGTAGGACTAGACTAGCTTAATCTAATTAGTTGCATACTTTTGTTTTTTTATTTTGTAAAGGCTGGCATTAATCCTTGTACTGATTTATTATACAATAGGGAGAGAAGATTATTTCCAATCAGAAAGCCTGCTGTGCCCACTGAATTCAATATTCTTTGACTGTAACAGTTGCAAGGTCAGGTCCACTAAACAACATCTGACAGTAGGAGAGGGTAAGAAACTTATTAAAATGATGTTTTGAGTGACAGACAGTTTGCATTTGTGGTGTGCAGGAGCTTCTCTGTAAAGCTCATGAATACTACACAGTGCAACTTGGAAAAGTAGTTTGAAGTGCTTAAACTAGGAGAAAAGGGCAAGATAACCAGTAAGTAGTGGGCAGGGAAAGGGAAGAATAAAGCTAAGGTAGAAAATTTGGACTATGCAGAGAAAAAGAAAATTGGCCTGATAAAATACTAATGTAAAAAGAGCATCAGAGAGGGTATGATATAATAAAACGAAAAAGGAGAGAAAGAAAGAAAAGAGGAATAATGCAGCCCCACAAATGGCACTGGAAGAAAAAAAAATAGTGGCAGGGAAAGGAGCATGGGAGAATGAGCAGCACTAGATGGAGAGGAAGAAAGGTATAGAGTGGATAATGGAAAGAAAGAAGAAAAAAAAAAAAAAGGCAAAACCAGAAAGGGACTGAGTTAACACATGAAGTGTCCCACAGTAATGTCTCCAGCTGCTACACATAACCAACAGCTGCTTATGATGAGCTGAACATTTTTAAGACAACAAACACTTTCTGGTTGAGTGAAGGCATGCATGTTATCCATATGTTTTTTATAGAAAAAGAATTTAGGAGGGGTGGGGGGTTACTATTAAATCATTGGAAGAAAACATAGTTCATTGTTATTTAGGTGAACTTGCTCTACTGGCAAAAATGTAAGCACCTAAAGTAGGTCATAAAATGACCAAAACAATGACCCTGATGAGCAGAACATGCTGCAGTTGGCTGCACTTCAATTACCAGCGCATTTACTTTCACAGCTTCAGCATCCAGTAGAAAGCAGGTGCTCCTGAGAGAGTATATACTCTTAACCCATGGTTTTATCCATTATGAAGGAATTGCTTTTAATCTGGGTATACCATGAAATCAGTGACTCTGAGACAGGAAAGATCCCAAATATGTGTGTGAATCCCACTGGCCTTAGGGGGATGAAGACATTCTGTATCTTATTTGATATTTTTTTCCCCCTAAGCTCCACAGATTTAATACAATGGCTACAAAGGGATACATACACCTAGACCTACAGCCTCCCTTGGGTAGCTGCACATCTCCTAAACACAAGTTCATAGCGCTTAATAAGCCCAACTGGAAATTGCCCTTTCTTCAGGGTTTTTTGTTTAGTCTGTACTTTTGGGTCAGGTGGGGGAAAGGAGCTGTTTGGGAATTGTGTGGGTGGTGAAAGAAGCAGGAGAGGAATGTTCCCCAATTTTTTTACCATGTATTTTATTGATTCCTCTACCTTTAACTTCTACAGCTGGCTTCTTTCATTGAAAAGCAAGAATTGATGTTTGTATATTTTTGTGTGGGAACATACATATGCACACATGTTTCTGGCCACAGATCATTCTAGTGTATCTGGGTTTTTTTCATTGATCTGCCAGGTTGCATTTTGTGGAAGTGAGGAGGATGCTCAGCACTGAGCTTGGCCATTTATTTTCCTTTCAAAAGCCTGTGTCTATAATCATACCTTACAGGAGGGGTGATATTAGGGTCCAGAACCAAAGTATTCCACATTTTCCCTTTTGTCATAGGCTACATCCATAGCAGCAAATAAAGGGGGTCAAGGCCAGTTTTCTGGCCCTGCAGAAAAGTGGGACATGTATGTGTGTCTAAATTGCATTTTCCCCACAGAACAGGCTGGTTTTGGGTTGTCCTAACCACTGACCTGTGTCTGGGCATTATTTAAAAGCTTGGTAGTGAGAATAGGCCAGCTGGGACACTGCTGATAATTCTTCAATGTAAGTGGTTGCAGAATATAATTTGAGCCTGCAGTCTTGCTCTGGTTAGTTTATCAGTACAGATTAAACCACAGAAACTTGACTTACTACATTGTCATTTCCAGTTCCACTTAGGGGTGGAAGACTCATCCAAACCTCTGCCCCTCTCTTTTTCAGGGACCCTAGAAATGTATGCCTCTCCTGGATATCAGCTGGGAATCCCATGTGATCATGTTAGAGATGTGGGGTTTTTGGTGCAACAGGCACTGCTTGCCCAGGCCCTGGGTTTGGTTGAGTCCATTGGGCTCCATCCATTATCCAGGGAAAGGCAGAAGAAGGGGCATTTCAGCTTTTTTTGTGAAATTTAGCTCTGCAACTTGCTTAGGTCTTCTACCTGAGGTATTGGCGCTAGGAGAGAAAACTACATGACTGAGCAGTAGTCAGGCACTCCAGTCACACTGTTACTCAGTGGAATAAAAAATGGGAGCTATTTGCCTCTGGCTTTCCCAGCCAAGCTCATTCCTTGCAGATGATGGCAGCAAAGCAGCAGCAAAGATTTCAAAAAGGCCAGTGGAACTGATGGGGACAATCACTTCAAATCACCTAAGGCATGGCTGGGAACCAGACAGAAATATTATTGACTCCAGCTATTAGACAATTTGGAATAGTCATAGGAAAGCCCTGAAGCTGCCAGTCCCTGGAGGGACAGATAGGACTGGGACTGTAGGAAAGGAGACACAGCAGTTCCTGTTGCAAACGATTTGCCAAACCTTATTTTACCCTACAGGTAAGTACTGTAAAATACACAATAAAATGTGCCTGTGGACCTGAGTACTATGAAAAGTTACCTTTTCTACACTGTGTATTGAGACCACATTTGGTATGTTTCATAGAATTCAGGGCAAGAAGAACACAGGGTCATGACTTCTCAGGAAAACTTTAAGGCAACAGGTCCCAGAGTTGTACAGAACATAAACTGGTGTATACAATGAAGAACACGACTTTCTCATCAGACACATTCTTAACCAGAACATCCAGACCACTTGCACTTACTATCGGGCACGGTTCACAGGTTAATTTTGTACATGTCAGAGTGTATCTCCGAGATGATAGCTCGAGGGAGCAGTGACACGTTGTGCATTGATCCACCATCAGGCGTCTCCATGGCTGAAACATTAGAACCAGTTGGTAAGTCAGTGACTGTCTCTTCAACAAAACTCAGATAAATGAGCAATTTTAACTAGGTTAAATCTCTTCCATTAAGTCTTGCATTGCAAATCTTTCCAAGAGAAAACAGAGAAACAATGCCCCCACTTTCCAGAGACGCAAATTTTTGCATCTGTAATTCCACAACAAGCAGCATAGCATGAGCTATTTTTCATGTAAACCCTTTAGAATTCCTTAGTCCATGAAATAGCATTGGCATTTCTTACTTTATTGCTTACAAAGCTAGCAAGCACAAAACAGATCCTTGGAAGTGGAAGATTTTGCCACAAGCTACCCTGACTACGTGTTAGGTGGTTGCCACCAGTTCATTTTTCCCAAGCGTAAGTGAATTGCTTTGCCAACAGGTTTCTATTCTTGAGCCATTGCAGCCCACAGACCATGGGCAGAAATTGTTACTGTCGTTGTAATAATACTGCTTAGAATCTCTAGAGGCCTAAAAGCTTAAAACTGAGAAAGGAGAAAGTCAAACAGAAACAGAATTACTGAGTGAAGAACTGGACTTTTCCACAGTTACAAGAAAATCGGTGGCTGAGCTGGCACACAATTCCAATTCCCTGAGCTCTTCCCCAGAACCTTGTTTGCTGGATCACATCATATTTTTAAAGCAAGCAAAACCATTTAAAATGTAGAGCAAAAATGCCAAACTATTAAATGGGAAACAAAAGGATGTGGAGTTAGTAATTGGATTCCTAGCACTGAAAGGAATTCTAAATACAAAGACTTTCTGCCTCCCAAGTGCACAGTCTTTCATTTCAACCCCAAAATAACAAACCACTGTGGTTGAAGGGACAAAATGGGAGGAGTCTATTCAAGATTTTTCAGAAAGAACTTCTAAAACCTAATAAATAAGGTAAACAGAGACTGAATACCACTAGATTATAAAAGCTTTGAGTTGTGCTTTAAAAGTCAATGGAATGTCGCTGTTGACTTCATTTGGAACAGAAATTTCCCATGCTACATACTATGCATATCCTCAAATTCCTTTTTTTTCTTGTTCCACACTAGTAAACACTCATGGAGCAAATGGAGCAAAACTAAGAAGCTGGCCAGAGTAGCAGTGTAAAGGTAATGCGTTCATGTCTAGTTCAGAGCCAATACTCCGATACAGACGCTGAAGGATAAATGTTCTGATTAAAGAATTTTAATTACATTCTTACTCTGCACCCCAGCACAACAGAGGTCCTCAGGCCTCAGCGGTTTTCTATAAAGCACCAGCAATACCAATGACTTTTTTCTTGTTCTGTGGAGGTCTAGAAGAAAGATCCTCCACATACAACATGATGGAAGTGGTACACCAAGGGGGAGATCCCTGTCTTTTAACAACTCAGCTTGAGACCTCCACACAGGAATCTTCAGCTTTCTTGGTTTAACATTTTGTAGTGAATATCAGGTCATTAATCTGGAGGGTTAAAAGTCCTCAATGGATGCTGGCATGAGGACACACTCATAACATATTCCTATGGGAGAGAAACGGATAGCAAATGTCATATGAAACTCCAGAGTTCTTGTTTACTCTCAACATTGGAAAGCATTCAGACACCAGCATGATGGTTCTAGAACAGCCTACACGGCCTCACAAGGGCATTCAATACACCGACACTAGTATTGCTCTACCAGTAGCTCCACACACACGTGCACGTACACATAAAAGCTTTGCAAATCTGGAAGTTGTATTCATCATGTTGACCTGATTTGAAATACGTTTGGGTTTGTTCTGTTTACTGTCATAATCGTACTTAATTCAGGCCCTCTAAAAATAAATGCTTATCAGAGAATGCCTCAGAAGAGTCTGTAAAGCCACAACTGATATTACAATTGATATACTCATTGGATCTTCTAGTAGTTCTAACATTCCAATTAAATAAAAAAAGGATAGATAAAGTTGAGTTTATCATAAAATCACTGTTACGGGCAGGAATGTAGGGCTTACAAGAGACATGTTGAAACAAAATCCTCACACACAAGCACCTTGAACTTTTGGGGGAAGGTCTAACCTTGATCCAAGGTTTGCATCACACCTTAGTTCTATGATATTTATTTAATGTATTTAGGGATCAGCATGCAAACGGCTTTAACAATGGCTTTCTGTGAACAAATATAGCTTAGCATGACAGAAATGAGTGAAATAATGGATCGACACATCTTTTTCCCTTTATATAATACACCTATCATGTTTTCTTGGCTAACTTAGAATGAAATGTCAACATCTGCTAAGTCAGTGTTAGTCAGTGCAACTAAAATAACCTGCATAAAGCCCAAATCTACTCAGATCTCCTTCAAAAATGCTACTCAGTAAAAGCCTGGGAAAACAGATGAGTGATATAGATAATCCTTTTGGTAAATACAGCCACCTGCTTGGAAGTCTGCAGTTAAAGCCCACAGCATTGTTAAGAACAGCAGAGTGAATGCAATACACCAAATTACTGGAATATAATATTGGTAACCAGATACAAGACAAAAATGTAAAGGGATTAAGGACACAGTCAGTTAACAGAACTGCAGTAAAAGACTGAAAACTTGGAACTATTCAGTGAATGAGTTAATGGAGCAAAGTTTTCCCTTGATATAAAATGAAACTTGAAACCTATTCTTAAAGGACCCAGAATAAAGGTTTTGAAATCCAGGAAGTATAAACTTCTGTGGACACCACATCTTCCTTCCTGACCAGAACTCTGGAACAGTCATTGAAGTAGAGAATAGTGTAAGATAAAGCTGTAGTAACACCAGCTGCCCAAAAACTTTCAGACATATAGCTAATTAGCTTACAGTAAGTCATTAAATGAAGCTAGTTTAATTCAAGTTCATGAATTTAACACAAGTTCTAATATATATGCTCTAATTTTATTTTTTTTTTTTAAATCAAAATGGCCACTTTGTTTAGAAATCATCTGAGATTATATCTCAACTCGAATTTCACACTCTCCATCCTGAGAAAATATTTTGGTAACTGCGTTGTTGAATGCTAACTTCAGTAATGCCTGACATTTGTGACAGCAAGAGCACAGAAGTAATGTAACAGCTGGGGTCTACCTACACCCTCAAAATCTTGTACAGGCAGTGTTTGATAAAATGACCAATTGTCAGGAAGAACAATAACACATTTTAAAAGCTATATTAAAAGAAAAAAAAAAAAAAAAGAAAAACATTTTAAACACAGCTTTTCAATATACCCAGAGAGCAAATAAGAATGAGTCAAAAGGTAGTTCTGTGTCAGCTGAAACACTTTAGAAATTCATTCCAAATTGGGAAACTTTTATTAAGATAGGATTTTTTTTCAATAATGTAGAGATGAAATAGTTTATTTTTAAGTCTTCAAAACACAGATAATTCTGATTTTGCCTTCAACACGACATTTTGTTTCCAAATTTGCTTATGCTTTGCTTTACAGTGTTTTAAAATATTTTAAAACACTTGAAAATAGAACAAAGACTTTACTTGACAGATCAGGTGAACATTTTGTTGGAAAAGAAAAAAATCAGTTGTTCATGAAAGAACAGCATGCAACTGGAAAGACATCCTCTTTTTGTAACACGGAATATATATTTTTTTTTATATATATATACACACACACGTTCATATCCTGTATAAGAGAAGGTGGCAAGAGCTAGCAATTACTATACTGCATGACATTCTCTACAACTATGATCTTTATAAAATGCCACAACTAGTTTTGACAACATACTACTGAGGAGACAAATAGAGAAATCAAGGAGAAAGCAGATTATTTCAAATTTTACCACTTTAAAACCCTTCTCCCAGTGTTTTGACAAGAAAGGCAGAGTTATTCCTTGGATTTAATTCTACAGGGAAGTAATCCCCACACAGAATGATGGATGCTTGATGACAGGGCTTTAGCTCTAACAAACTGATAAACTTGTGCCTATTGACTATGAAAAAAATCAAATCCAGAAGAAATAGATGGAGAAAGGTTCTCTGTCATACCTCAAATGTCCAAAGAGATTTAGGTAAACTTACCTTTTAAATAAATGAAAAATAAAGACATACATTGATAATGCAGGAATACGTAGGTTAAAAGTTAGGTTAAATGACTAAAGAGGACCTGTTTCCCTGGGGAATGATGAGAATATTTAGAGCTCCTTGACACCAGAGGTGCTGCCAGAATACGGATTTAGGGAAACAATAGACAATTGACAGAGCTCTCCAAAGATAAATTCGGCATAAATGAGATCAGATGCTTAACTCCCATCATTCCCACTGTCATGGGCTGGGTTAAATATGTCTTAATCTATCCATTAAATATGTAGTTGAGAAAAAATTTCCTCTGAGGGCATATCAGCAGGGATCTTGAAAGGGGACAGAGGTCAAACAGTGAGGAAGCTCAGCTTTCCTGTCCCTGCTAATAGCCAAGGAGGGATACCCCTCCTTCCACACAGGTGGAGCAACAGTCTCCATCCTTTTTTAATCTGCCTTATCCTCTAGGTAGAATACGGGAAGTTTTTCCTTCCCCGAAGTGGGCAAGGATCATTTTTGAGATTATCCCTCACAGAGAGTTTCCTGTGTGTTTGGTAGCCTGCAAGTCGTTACACAACACAGATAACCACAGTTCCTAAACAATTTTCTCAAGCATTCTTTCAAGATAAGGAAGCATTACTGTCCCCATTTTGCAGAGATACTCATTGTCATATAGGAAGACCGTGGCAGGTTCATGAACTGGATATACATATGCTGAGCCCCTTGCCACTGCTTTTACCCCAAGGTCTTGCTTGCAGAGATTCTGTCTGAACAAAGCTGTCCTGTCTGCTTAAGTGTATTCTGGCAAGTTTGTGTTCTTCAAAAGCTCATTCATATATCTAAATCACAGCAAATAAAAGGAATCGTGTCTTACCCCAATAACAGTGCCATTCAAAGGACAACCATTCAGGGGTACTGAAAAAGAAGATAATATTCCATTTAGCATTACCATTATCATGACATTACCAAGATTTGATAAACCACAAGTATGATTTTTGACTTATTAGAGTTCCAGCTGAGGACATTTAGATCCAGTTTCACTGTAAAGAGGCATATCGAGCCATCTTACATTATACCTTGAAAGGTAGCAATTTGTCAGTTATCCTGAATTCCATCTCCGAATATCTCTTGCTGAGCTGTTTTTTAACAAGTATGTGGCACAATATAATTGTTCCCCTCCGGTTCAAGCCTCACACTCTCAGAAGGTGCACTCAGGTTTTCTGCAAGTTAAAGTGCACATTTCCCCTCCTCCTCCCACTGCTCACCCTGTGGTTGCGTATATACTTGTCAATTAAACATGACTGGGAGTCTTCCCAGATGGAGGCCAATTAACCAAATCTTCTGATTTGCACTTTTGACCCAAGTCTATGCTAGGAAATAGCCACAGCCACAATGCTCAGAGACATGCAGAAGACAGGATGGCTGCATGCAAACTCCTTGTTCATAGCAGGCACTGGGGAGAGTGTTGAACCTTCCTATGCCAAAAGTCTCTCAAGCCCTCTTTTAAATGCTTAAAAATGCAGGCTAGAACTGTAGAAACATAGCCTGATATGGCTGTGTGAAGCAATGCAAAATAGCTTCAACAGTAAGTAGTTCAAGAGGAGACAGGGAACATCAGTTGGAAAGAGAAAGTAATAGCAGCAGGTGCTATTGTACTCAATGTCTAAATTATACAGGAGAGCTTAAAAGTAGTACTATACTTGCATAACATGCACTTTTGAAATTGCTGTTGAGAAACAGGAGATCAACATGAGACACATTCTCTTTTAATTCCATTTGTCATACACAAAACCTTACCACATCTGCAGGAAGGACAGCAGTCTATTATTTGGTTGCAACGTAGCTCAGTTCCCTCTGGACAGTCAGGCACATCCATTTGAGAGCAAGAAAGATTCTTTTGCTGCACAAAAACCTCATTGTTTACCTGGACACACTCATTGATAATGCAGTGGTTGAAGGGGGATCGCCACTCTGTGCCGACCTGATGGGAAATTGTAAAAGGATTAAAGGTAGGCAGCAGTATTTGTGTCACTGGATAGAGGGAAGACCACAATAGCCAACATGCTGGTTTGCAAAAAGCACGTTCACTGCCTCAGGAACAGTCTGTCACTCAACAGCTCACAAATCCTTACCACGACAGCCAGTTTATAGAACAGCCTACTGTTTGGTTTGTTTGTAGACTATAGGAGTTACAGCAGCATCCTCAAGGTGAAAAATAAAGGGGCAGGTGAAATAACGTGGTGAAGAAGAAAAAGCACTCTTAACTAAATTTCAATCTACCTTTGTTACCCAGTAGCTGGCTGCATTGCATTGCGCTGTAGCCAAGCTGATCCTCTTTCTGCTGGAACCTGCTCCAGATCAGCCTGAGGGAGGCTTTGGCAATAGGCTCTAGACCTGAAAATACTTGAGAATGTAGAAGAGACCGGATCCTGCTGACAGTCTTAATGATTATAAACGCCCATGGGTCAGACAAGGTGGGAATTTCAAGTGCTATTATGGGAAGAGACATCACCACAGGCCAGAAAGAAGATGCTGTCACAGTTCAGCCCTGGGAGGAGCTGATGACTGCTTTGAAGATATATGCCTCCATCGTTAACACTCTTTGAATACACTTCAAGAACAGTGAAAGTGAAAATCAGATCCCCAGCTCCAGTAAATTCAAACAGCTTTGCTCAGAAAGTTAGGGAATACTTCTCTCATGTGTTAAATATTTAGTTCTTTGTTAATGACAAAAGAGTTGAAAGAGGACAGAGCAAGAAAAAGACAGCAGAGTATGAGGATCTATTGCTCCATTAGGAAAACAGAAATCAGTAAGACACAGTGGGACATTAAAATAGGCCTTCTGAAGGCTTGTTTTATGAAGCAGAGAAGAATATTGATCCACATTTAGAAACGCTTTTGGTAAAATCAGGGAAGAGGCAGGCTGCAAAATGATGCATTAACATTTTTTTAAAAGACAGCAGCAGTCTGCTGTACAAGAAGCAATTAAAAAGTTAATATTAAATATGTGAACATGAGCTGTAGATGAAAATGCAGACACATTATAAAGAACAATACTTAGGGAAGAAGAGATGGGGAGAAGGGCTATTATTTTAACCATACTTAACTTTCACTTCTTGCCTTTGTTGAATCCAGAGCTCTACATAAGATTAAGCAACTTCATGCTACTGGGGCAGGCAAAGGCTTGCCAGGGGTGTTTGGGTCAGGGACAGAACAAACTGTATTAAAAATGTAGCCAAGAAAAGAAACAAATATCCATGGAGGTTTCCAGACTGGTAGGGTATCTTCAGTGCATTTTAAATGGTTGTTGCACACACTCACTCCCCGTTGGGGTCTTTGAATCCTAAGGAAGAGGTTGTAAGGAACTGAAGGAAGGAATGCTTCAAACACTCATTGACACAGAAAACCTCAAGGACAAGCTGTGGCCTTTGTTGATTAGTCTAAGGAATGTCACCCAAGGAAGCAGAAGTGTATGGAGTTGTATTGACAAACTCCTTAGATAAGCCTCAAATGGGGGAAACCGGACTGAGTGAAACCAAATGTTTGCCATCAAGCACAAGTACTGCTAATCACTGGCTCTGTTGTGTAAGCCACAGAGCGCAGGCCTTACTAATGACTTGGTGCCTTCACCATTGAAGAGGTGACAAGAACTGATAAGAGGTGATCATTACTGCCCCAGGAGCCAGAGGACTGCTCAAGAAGCATAAATTCAGCAAAACTCTGTGGGAACAGAGCAAAAACCAAAGGTGGGCAGGGTGAGCATGACCACCAACTCAACTGGACAAGGGATGGTGCACCCCATTCCCCCTCAATGCATGTGCAGAACCCCTGCTACACCTTTTTCCTCGTCTCTCATGGAAACGAGTTTCTGGAATACCTTCCCCTCCTTGTCTAGTATGCTAATTAGCTGATAAAATGAACTTAAAAAGCGACAGAAAACTTTGCTGTGTGTGCACCCACCACCCAAGATTACCAGACCTGAGACAGCACTGAATCCAGGGGTGGTGATTTGCATTTCTTTGACTCTCTTTCTCTCTTTCCTTTGTCTTTCCTCTCCTTTCTTATAGATTTATAAGACATCACATTGCTTATTATCCTTTACCAAGTTTAAATTGTTTTCTACTGCAAGTAAAACATTTTAACCAGTCGTTTGGTGTCACGTCACTTTAATTTAACCTGAGGGGATCACAGAACCCTTGTGATTCTCTGGGCTTCCAGTCCAGGTCATGTCAGAGGCACAGTCTGAAAACAAACTGTTATTTTGAGCAGAAAACGAGTGTGGCCTGGACCACTGCTGTTTGATCTGACATGCAGCAATCATCTTTAGCAACCAGAGAATAATTCACGTTTCTATCCTCATTTACTTCCCGATATTTCAGTGTGTACCAAATAGGATATCCTATTTGAATGGGATTGCGAAATTCAAGGAACCCACTACCTCATCTGCCTGCTATCCATAGAGTAATACAAATTAATTGGCATAATTTAAACAGCCTACAAACAGTGAAGAATCACGTCCCATTAACATTCTTTTGAGCTATCATTTATGAAATTACTAATTTTACACAAAAATACTGCTCCCTTAGAGGCCAAAAAGGGTGGGGAGGGTTTGCTTGTTAGAACCAAGTAAGTCAGATGCCCCTAAAAACATTGTTTGTAAGCGCTGCTAATGTATAGAAGAAATATTTCATATCTTCTTCACCTCCTTTCACGGAACACAAAATAATTTCACGGCACTTCTGCTAGAAGAGGAAGTGTCCACACAACCACCATCTCACCTCATGCAAACGTGTATCTGCATCACCTCGGGACCAGAATAGCTGCTCCTCACAGGCAGTCTTCTGGCATCTCCCACAACACTCCCCTTCTTGTATGATATACTTGTAACCCTGTAGGAGAAAAGAAGAGGACTGACTGATCCAGGAATAGGAGACAAATGAGAAGATTAATCCTGAAAGAAAACACTTGGAAAAATGCTTAATGTTAACAACTATTTAGGGAAAAGGGAGCTTGAAAACAGAACTGTAAGGCCACATGCTGCTATTACAAAAACAAACAAGTGGTTCACCCAGCTCAGCATCCTGTTAAATGGTTAACATTATCTGTCAGAAAAAATATCTTAAAATGCATACATTAGGAGCAGAAATCCTTATCTCTTTAGTTCCTACTTAATATATATTTTGAAGACATATTCACTTCAGCTACATGAACTAACTCTAGGTACTATCTTTGCTCAGGTCATGCTAATTAACTAACGAGCCTTCCAAGGATATCAGCTTCTCTAGTGTGGTATGGAGCACCCCTTCGTGGAGCACAGAAAATGTTGATGGTGCCTAACATAAGAAAAAAGGAAAGAAAGAAATCTAAAATCACCCAGAAACTTCTTCCTTTTGCTAGGATTTACTCAAATATGTAATAGCACAAAGATTTGCCGCAAGACAGAAAAGAACAGTGACATAAACAGGCAGAAATGGATAGGGAAGAGGTAAAAGGAAAATGCTTTCAGAGGACCCTGAGCCATTTCAACATCATTAACCAGCAGTCATTTCCAAATGTTAGTTTATTGTATGTGAGCAGTTTCTTTTATGTGTTAGCAAATTGTAAAGAGCAAGTCTTCCCAATAACATGGACCTACAGAGGAGTGCAAAAGGAACAAGTAAGTCCACTTCTAAGGGTGATTGTCGGAATTGCTATGCTATTCAGTAGATTTTGAAAGAAAACTATATGTGAATGTTAAGAACCCAGTTTTAAAAAACTCACTACATTAAATGACTTCTGTTTTTTACATACAAATCTTACATAATTATGAGAATTTTTATTTGGTATTTAAAAATTTTTTTACATATATATAAAAAAATACTATTTTACAAAAGAAAATTAAAGTAAAAATTGTTTTAGTGGCATCTTGGACATTATCAGCGCTCACAACTTCCCTTCCCACTCCTGAGAATTCAAGGTTAGGATTCAGTCTGAGCACATTCAGACATCTGACTGCCCTGTGCTGAAGCAGAATGAAGGGGTTGGTCAGACATGTAGTCCAGGGACCAGTTTTGACTGATCATTTCATCTTTTCATCTCCTGTAGCAACTAGACAAATATTCAAACATTGAAGTATGTAAGTGAAAGAAAACAAGGAGCTTTAATCTAATTAGAAATAATATATTCTACATTTAACAGCTAGGCAGTCTCCAAGGAGAAAAAACATAACACTGATTTCAGTACAGAGTTGAAGAAAAGATGTTCAGCCAAAGAAAATGCTGTTCATGTGAAAAATGTCAATGAAAATAAGCATCGTTTTATTTTGGTCAACCCCTTTGAACTGAATTGCTGAAGTATTCCCAACTGTTCCCTCCCTCCATGAACTGTCCTTGATTTGCAAGATGAAGCACATTAGCAAACCTCAATAATCAGCAGTCTTTCATATGGAAGTGCATTTTGTATAATGTCATAAAATGTAATACCAGAGTTTGACCTAGCTTGGTGGAAAAAGTTGTGCTGTTGAGCATTTAATTTTATATGACTTTTATCTGCTAAAAACATGTCTGAGGCATCTGAAGTATTGGATAAAACTTTTTATTTGTGTGGCAAACTCAGACAATTAAAATCCATGAGCTATCTGTGCCCAGAAAAAAGCAAAATCCAGCTGCAGGACACAAATATCACTAAGTTGGTTTGAACAAAGCCCTCTAAAGTACAAACAAAAAGGTGTCATGCAGCAAACTCCAGAGGTGATTTGCACCACTAAAGCACTTAAAAAGATGTTGGTTTTGGACAGTTCGACCTGCCTGAGTGGCCCTTTTGGTGCTCGAGGTGTTCAAAGTCTGGGGGCTCTGACTCCTAAGGGGGAGAAACACGGGAGATCACAGCTGCCAACCTCAGCACCTGCTGAACTTCTCCTAACACAGCCCCTGAACCACCACAGACTACGAACCTCTCAGAAGACAAAGTCTTCTTCAAAGTCTCAATCTACAAGCTCCTCAGAAAGCAGAGCATCCATCTGTACTTAAGGAGTAGGTGGACAGTGAATCCCCGTTGTGACAGATCCTCCACAGCATGAGAAATATTTCACCATCAGAAAACTTCACTTTATGTACCTCACACCATGGGGAATTTAGGTCCATGGGAATAAAGAAAGGTTTACCTTATGTTTAATTCTAAAGGTATCAATGTTTAAGGTTACATCTAAGAAAACAAAAATGTATTGTGCATTTTGAGGTGTTTTTTTTATTGTGGGATTGTTTGGGTTTTTTTCCAGTTAGATGACTTATGTACAGAGTGCACGCTACCAGAATTATTCCTGAGCTGCACAGCCTTTGAACATGAACATCTGACAAGTCTCAGATACTGTGCTGTTGAAGGTTGTTGGACTGAACGAGGCAGAGTAAGCAATATCCATCTCTTCCTTCATTATTTTTCTTTTGTAGGTGTATAGACACTAGCACATAGGGATGCCAGTGTTTCCCATGGTTTGTTCAAGGATCCACTTACAGTCAGGATTTTGCTCGTCCCCTGCTTTTTCTGGACTGGATCTGCTGCTTTATTCTGCCTCCTGCCTTTTTTTTAACACAGAGTTCAAACTTCAAACAAGCAATTAAAATTCAGAAGAAGCCCTCGGTAGGTGTCTGACCGTCTGTCACACTGAGAGGCAAATCACAGTCTACAGGACTAAAAAAAAAAAAAAAACCAAAAAATCACCCTGCCCCAGAGGGTGAGGGATGAGGCAACACGAGGCACCCCTCGCATTCAGACAGGTGCACGGGAGCGATAACCAGCAGCTGCGATGGAGAACCTGACAAGTGTGCAGTTATGCTGCCAGATCAGGCTGTTTTATCAAACACAGCGATAAAGCTGATCTCCCCCGCGGAGGGTGAAAGCATACGGAATAAGATATGCTATGTTGGGGGATGGGGGGAATTTTGTGCTTTTTTGAACTGGAGCTTGGCTTGCAACAAACAAAAGAGGAATGCAGAATAATTCTGTAACATTCATAGAACACACATTTTGGTTTCAGAATCACAGAATCGTTCAGGTTGGAAAAGACCCTTGGGATCATCGAGTCCAACCATCAGCCCTGCTCCACAAAGTTCTCCCCTACACCACATCCCTCAACAGCTCATCTAAACGACCCTTAAACACACCCAGGGATGGTGACTCCACCCCCTCCCTGGGCAGCCTTTTCCACTCTCTGACCACTCTTTCTGGGAAAAATTTTTCCCTAATGTCCAGTGTGAACCTCCCCTGTTGCAGTTTAAAGCCGTTCCCTCTTGTTCTGTCACTAATTACCTGTGAGAAGAGACCAGCACCAACCTCTCTACAATGTCCTTTCAGGGAGCTGTAGAGAGTGATGAGGTCTCCCCTCAGCCTTCTCCTCCTCACACTAAATAGTCCCAGCTCCTTCAATCTCTCCTCACAGGATTTATTCTCCAGGCCCTTCCCCAGCCTCGTTGCCCTCCTCTGCACTCGCTCCAGCACCTTGAGATCTCTCTCGTATTGAGGTGCCCAAAACTGGACACAATACTCCAGGTGTGGCCTCACCAGTGCAGAATACATCGCCTACTCAAGGCTACGGGAGGGATCCGCAGAGTCTGTGGCTTGGCATATTTGTGCATTCCCTCTTTTCTTCTAGTGTTGCTCAAGATACTCAGTTCATCTTTTCACAGGTGCTAAGGTTTTGGCCAGAAAACTCTTGTAAGCTGCTTTTGGCAACAAGGCAGGAAAGAAAGAACAGAGATTATTCCTCAGTGTAGAATTTTTAAGAAGGCTCCAGTATTTGCCTTTTAGATATTGAGTAGCTAGAGAGGGTTGGAAGAACCAAAGAGAGTGAGAATGGCAACAGTAGACCAAGAAAAACCCAGTAGCATGGATATAAATCAACTTGAAATGCTGAAGGCAAAATCTTCAGTGGCAATGAATCAGCACAATTCTAGAGATTTCTCTGGAGCTGCACTCTTTTACCCCAGGTGAGAAGTTAATTCTCTGTTTGCAAGTCTCTAGAATATTAAGATATCCTTTCCTAATTTCCATAATAAGTTATGCTTTAAAATGCAAGCAGGATGTTTGAAATCACCTCCCAACAAGACTTTCAGAGTTTTTAAATGAGATGCTGCACATCTAATATTCAAACAACAGTCTTCCTTTTACTTTAGTTCCTTTCACCTCTTTGATGTACACTATTAAGCTATCTACTACCTTGCGTTACACGCTAATTCAAAGGAAAATATCCGTTTGAAATAATGGAGATTAAACCCATAGCTTTGGTAGTCAGCATCTACTGCAACCATCATTCACTATGCCTTTGCACGTAGGGTGCAAATGTTATTTATTTTAATTTCATTAATCAAGAGGCTGGAAAATCTAACCTAATTAATTTACACACACTTAGCCAAATGGCTTTGTCTTAAACACTTATCCCAGAAAATTATGCTTCATTCTTCTCATAATCATTTAAAACTTTTAAATTATCCAATACTTTAAACCACACTCTTTTATATCATTTACAAAGTACCTAAGTCCAAGAACGTTGACAGAAATTAAGCAAGTGCTCCCTTCACATTAGTATACTAGTGATTTTAAGGTGTTTTGAAAGCTGCTATTCATTTTATCACCATGATTCTCTGAAGGGATGTAGTCTGATGTACTCTCAGATAAATAATTTCTGAAGCTCCAGGAGGGAGACACCACTCCTCCTTGTGGCACATGCAATAATTGCAGCAATTATCTGCTTGCTTTCTCAAAACTTTGGTGAGAAAGATAGAAGAGGACAGAAAAATTGAGGCGACTATAACATATAATGAAGTAAAACCCACATTTGGTTTGCAAGCGCGAAGTCTGTATTTGCTGTTAACCTCCTCAGAGAACTGTGGGATTGGTTCATTTAAATGAAACATCCACTCTTTTTCCACATAGCATTTCTTTACACTCTAAAACTACAGATAGGATTTGAGTTTGATTTTGTCATGCTCGGGAGAACAGCAGCACTGATCGTCCATCAGGGTGAAGGAGCTAGCACAAGTGTTATGGTTTTTTTTCTCTTTTTGTGTAGCTAGATAAAAAGTTTTAAGCTGTTTTCGCAGAAGTCAGATGACACAGTCAACAATGATACTGTACAGCTCTAAGACCTGGCAATGGAATTAGTAGCCATGAGCGGCAGAGAGTTTGAACATCATCTTAGTAATGATTCATGATTAAAATGTGTTCAATGTCAATACAGCTTTCAATGCCATCTAATCTGAACTGAGAATTTAAGGCCAATTCAAACTGGATTACAGAGCTTCCGCTGTCCTTGATATGTATATCCACTGAATCAGGAATAAGCAACGGAAAAAAAGAAAATCTGAGCTATTCAGGTTCTCAAACAGCTACAGTTTTGGTAGTACACCTTTGATAATCATTAAAGGAGCAAAAGAACTGGCAGATTCCCAAAAGGAACTGGCATGGCTTCCACCAAGGCTTGCTGTTTGTTTTAAAAAAAGCTTTTTGACACTGCAATGCTTAAGGGTGATTTGTCAAGAAACTGTAGCTCTGCATTAATGACACCTTGTTAGAATAAAAAATTATTGATAATGTTATGGCTATGAGCCAAAACATAGCCAGATACTTTGGATGTAATGTTTCATAATAACGGGCATACTAGAAACAAGTCCCTTCTACAGATGGAAATCAAAGGGATTCATCCTCTTGCAACAGCTGAAAAGCTCTCACATCTGCTCTCGTGGTTTTCACTGCATTGGGCATCCTCAAGCTTTCTCACCAAACCCTACATTTTGCAGAAAGAGCACTAGTTTGGTTTGGGGTTTTTTTACAATGTTTTCATTCTGGTCCTAGGGAATTTAAGACACAGCTGAGGAAAATATTATTCAAAGAATATTTACATTTTGTTCACATCTTCTCAAGTGCACATACATATATGCTGTCCAGCCTTGTTCTGATACAGGGGCTGTAAGTTAAATGATATTGAAATATAGTGGTATTAAGACATTTGAAATTCTTTGAAAACCAAGGCACAATTAGGTTAATAGAATTCAGAGAAGAGAATTGCCTTTCAGATATTGGTTTGCTTAACTGAAATGTTCACAGTCACATTTCAATGCATGATTAACTGTTTTAAAATACATATTAGTGTAAATTCAAGTGAGAATTTAAAACAAGTCAGACATTGGAGGGTTTCTACAAGAACGTTAACTCAGCTGTGAGGTGCTGCACATACATGCTCTATGCCCAAGGTCAGTCTTTGACTCCCAGACCGATATTAATGATGTCTTTCCAAAAGCAAAAAGAACATCTCTAACTTCTCATAACTGCATATACAAGGTTTGCTAATGAAGAGCTTTCTTCCAAATGTAACTGAAAAAAAGTCAGGAGAAAGAAGAGATATCATGTGCTGATATATGTCTTAGCCTCTGCTCTGAATGCAACTGGAAAAATGGGGCCCATTCAAAAAAAAAAAAAAAAAAAGCAGATCTTAAAATGCTTAAAAGGTTTAGAAAGAGCAGTAGGAAACAGTCTGCAAGGATTTGGAGACTGGGCAGAGGAAGGGAATGTGCATGACATATTTTTTTAGAGATTCACTGTATTTCCAGCAAGAAGAGAAAAACCTACTCCTGGAGCAGAAAAAAAATCAAGTGAATCTTGTCTCACATGCAGCACTAGAAACCCCCGAACATCACAGTAGCATCCCAGTCAGCACAGTGTATCAAACACAGAAGCAGCACCTGTCCCTCTTAGATAAAGGGTTCTGCAGTTATTGCTGTAGTGTGCCCTCCTCTGCATTTTCCACTGACAAATTCCAGCTGGTTACCTGTAATGACACCACGGCAGTGTCTTGAGTCACAAGCCAACACGCAGACTTTAATCAGCTACTGAAAGCACCAACGTTTCAACACACATTTGGAAACACTTACTGTTTGGTCAACTGTTTGAATTTTGTGTGGGCTAACGTAATATATAGCCCAATATAAACATTTAAAAAGCAACTTGGAGGTCTGAAAAGCATTAACCAGCTCATCTTTGTTCTGCACTGAGGAAAAAACCCAAATTAGCTTCTTCTGGGTTTCACTTCACGGTTCAGGGAAGAACAAAGCCATGGGGAAAACCCTGGGTCAGCAAAAGACCTGCAGAGAATATTCTGAATCCCAGACACATGTAGTTGCTCCACACGGACCCCGCACAGTTTACTGAACTTGCAGATTGTGAACACACCAGACCATGGACTAAGGAGGAGCTGCTTCAAGTCAGATATGTCTTTTCCTGAATGGAAACAACCAATACTATCAAGAACAATCTTTATTAATCCATGTATATGCTGAAGGCTTTACAGAAAGGTAGGATCTGACATTTGCCACACAACTTCTCTGGTCACGCAGCAGTTGGTAAGGGGTGGAGGTTGTCAGCACTTGGCTGGGCTCAACAACCTGTTCTGCCTTCTTCTGCAGACCCAAGCTGTGCATTTCCACTGTCCTCACTGACTGACCCGTCCATGTTAACCTCATGAAGCAAAGACATGGGAACGCTCTGGGATTATGGATGCAAGGTTCTAGATACCAGAGCATACATGAAACTCTAGGGCATCACATTTAATTTTACAGTGATTTTTTTTACTTCCTTATTCTCCACATTATGTTAAGGTGATGAATGTTAGGGATGTAAATTGGGTAGTTTAAAGGAAGAATAAAAACCATTTTGACCATTTGCTTGCACAAATCATGTTTTGGTCAAAGTCGTCTGATCTATGACACTGGCAAGTGCTGCTGACTTTTAACCTTTGACCCTTCTAGAATTCTTCTACCACCTTTTTGTACCAAGTATCTGTCTCCTCCTGTCGACCAGCTATGTCAATATAACAAAGCACCTTATACTTCCTTTGTGGGCTTCCAAAAGTAGACTACATAATTTTATAGCATGTAGCAGATGTCTGAGCATAATAAAGGCCACAGCATGTAGTGTTATTACTGATATAATGGGCAGAGCTGTGCAATAGACACATCTGAAATGTTCTCTTCAGAAAGTGAACTTCAGCTATAACAAAGTCATTTGAAATTGAACTTCAGACATCATGACTACTTATTGTGGAAGTGGTAAAGTGCAAGTGGTAATGTGCAAGTGCAAATGGGAGACACTTCAGGATGCAGTTCTCCTTTTATTGAAATATAAAATATAAAATAAACTTGTCACTGATTTCCTTAGCAGCAGGATATGATCCTAAAACAATAACCCTAAAATAAAGTAAGTAATGTTCAAGCCCTCTTAGACTCTGTTCCCAAGATAATTCGTTGCTACAACACTTATTTTCTATTTTTCTCTGGTTTCTCTAAACACACAGGTTTAAAAGTAATCAGTTCAGATCCCCATCAGGGCTCTGCTGGCTAATGCATTGGTTTAAATGTTACTCACCCGAGAGCAGAACGTGTTACATGCTTTGTCATGACACTCCATCATCTGAAGTCCTGTAATATCATCCCTCATACTAGTGCAAGAGCATTCTCTGCAACCATCTTCCCAGGTTGTCCCAACGGAGTAGACGATGTTGTTGTGCACACAGACCTATTGAATGCAACAATTAATACCTGAAAGAGCTCACCGCTGCTGTAAGGGCACACTGCTGGCTCCAAAAGGCTGCTTTTTAAGATGTGAAATCTACCATCAATTTTATGGAATATTTTAAACCCAGTAGAAATGCTACAGGTCTTAAAATTGTGGCCACTCTATTGATGAAAGGAAAATAAGTGCAACCAAAGATGCTGTTTCATAAAGAATAAATTGGAGAATCTTATCTGGTGGAATTGCCCAGGGTCTGACTCAGTTTCCCTGGAAGTATAATGGGACTGAATATTTAGAGATAATAAACAGTGAATCCTGTAGAAGGAGCCGTGCACACAAAACTTCTTCCAGCTAAATCAGCTGATCTGAAAAGACCCGACTTTGAGCTACAAGCATTCATCCTCTTGTAACCTTAGGCCATCACAGCTACCACAGAAGTAGTTCTACCTCTTATATTGCACTTACTAATAGAAAGTTTTACAGCATGTTATTAAAGAGATGAACATTATTTATTTTTATAGATATGGCAAGTACGTCACAGAGACATAAAATGACTTATGCAAGGTCATGAACTACTTAGCAACAGAAAATAAAGGCTAGATCTCCTGAGCTGAAAGACAGTGTAACCCTATGTTAAGTTGTTAGGTAAGGTTGCTTAAATGAAAAGGTTACATCGCCCTGCAACCTCTCCTCTAAGCAGCCTCATCTTGAAGGTTAAGATAATATAAGAACTTAATAAAAGGTTGGCAAAATAAGGAAAAATATGTGCTGGTGAAGCTTTGACAGAGTCAGGTATTAATTTGGCAAAAATTTAAAGTGGCAATATATTTCATATAAGCTACAATGCCACCTCAGGCAGAGGCAAAGGTAATCAAGGGGCACACTTAGGTCTAAGGTGTCCCAAATATTTCAATAAAGTTAGTATAGGATTGAAAGAATATATAGTAACTCTACTGACCCAAAAGCATGTATCTCTGCTATCCAGAAACAAATTAAAAATTTAAAAATTCATCTGAAATTCCTAATGCTTGAATGATCCTGAAGTTTCAAATGTTTTTGCTTTATATATATATAAAAATATAAAATCTGATTATCTCAAAGGCACAAAAAATGGGTTGGTTATGTCAGAATAAATGTCTGTAATAAAACAAGCAAGAGTCTGATGCAACAGTGTCTTTCTCTCAGACACATTTAAAGTAAAAATGCCCTGGCATCGCGATCCAGTAGTCTCACTGGGGGTTTGTTAACACCTAGCTACCCGCTTATTTTGGTGCTATCACTCCACGTATAAAGACACTCTCATCCATGGAAATGGCACTTCATTCCTCTTACCCTGCCTGGAACGCAGGTGGTAGATACGCAGCCGCAGTCATTGGTGAGAGATCTGGATAGATATCCCAGAGGGCAGCTCTCTGTTGAGTTTGTACAGCTGCAGGTACACTCATATTTATCACAGCACTCGGTTTTCTTAACAGTCAGCTCTCGATGCGGTGGGCAGGAAGGTCGTTGAATTAAGCTGCACGCTTCTCTGTTACACGCTAGCAGAAAAAATCACATCAAGGACAGGGCATTGCAGAGTGCTGAGAGTAGACAAGACAGTTCTCTGGCAGCAAGACACTAATTGCTACTGCAAACTGTCACAAATCTATTCAAAGACTAAGAAGTAATGCAGATATAAAAGACCCAGGTCAAGGATTGAGCTGCAGGTTCGGGAAAAGTTCTTACCCTGCCAAAAAGTCTTGTGTCATATACAATCAAAAGATTTATAAAATAAGCATAAGGGTCAGAGTACACACGTCCAAAAGTGTTTCTCTTTTCCTTAATTCAAAAGTGTACTCAGAAAGTGACAACAATACCCTTCTTCCAAGTCTGTGAAATCATTACATGTCCATTAGGCTCCAAAATTAAACCTTTCAGAGGGAAAAAATAATGTCTAAAGGAAGTTGTCAGCGTTGCTGAAATGCAATGTTCTGGTGTCACTCCCTGCTAAAAAAAAATATCTTACCACATGTGTAATTCGGTCTGCATTCTCCAGGGTTGGTCAGAGCAAGCTGCAGGCCAAACTCACAGACAGGGACAGGAGGCAAATCACAGGAAACCAGATCACAGACTATGAAGAGAAATTGAGAGTGTTTAAGACCAGGCTTGACTAGTTAGTCCTCAACACACACACATGCATGCATGTCCCCGTTAAACTTTTTTTCCCTACACTCAATTGCTATTCTAAAATGTGAAGTAAGTTAGAGTTCAGCAAGTCAGCGTTTGTTTTCAGAATAGCTTAGGGAACAGTTCAAGCTTGGGTTATGAGGATTAAGGTTCTAATATTATATTTAATGTGCAATTACAGACCATGCAAAAATAGATACTTCAGAAAAGACCATTCTACTGTCATTTAGACAAAACCAAATTGCTCCATTCCCTTCTTCATTTCTGACAGAAAGAGAGACAAAGTCAAATTGGAAGTGAATGGAGACTCACATCCTCAGGAGTTGTTTATTTTTCCACACAGATGATTGTACAGTCATCCAGTGGTTTCAAAAATGTAGCATTGCATTAAATAAAAAAAAAAAGGGATTGTATACCTTTGAAGCATCTGGTAAAAATAGGGACCAAGAAGATTCCAACAGTTTATGAGAACCTACCGCACTCATACTCAGGGCAGCACTGGCTGGGGTCCCTGCGCAGACGAGGGACTTCACAAGGACCACACTGAACAGCTGGAGTAAGAAGAAAACATCCATAAAACAAGTTTGGATAAGTACTAGAAAACTAGCTAGCAGAGACATCAATTCAAGTCTAATCATACTTGGAGCTAAAACAATTTACATTTGGCAGTAGGGCAAGGTTGGACCGTGCAGTTTACTTTCTTGTTATCAAGACACACGCAGATCTTGCAAGGCTCGTTGGTGGGAATCCATGTTTCCATGTACTGCATGAAAAAAACAAAAACACAAAAAAAACCCCAGATTGTTAGAAAGAAATCAAATATCTTGGTCACTGGTGTGTTAGTGATGGGAGCGTGCGATTTGGAAAAACAGGAGACTATGCAGGATTGATTGGTTGCTCTGTTAACAGTAAAAACCTAAGGAGATGCATAATTCTGAAATGACTGTAGTTACCAATTTAGCAAAAGATGTAAAGAATGCATGAATGGGATGAGGAATTACTATTGTTTTAAGCATGAAAAATGCTCAGATGTTATAAACGCAATTTCAGGCTATTGTGAGTAACAGTGGACTCGTTCAACTACATACCATGATTAGATGTTCAGTGGTAATAAGGGAAACAACGGTATTATGGGAAATATATAGAAGTGGCTGCTTTCCCAAATTAGTAGTTCTTAAACACAGAGAAATAAACTGCATATTTTTTATTAAGAATATGTGGGGTGTCATCACTTGATTTCCCAGTGGACTGAAGACTGGAAAAGCACTATAGCAACCCCAAATCTTAAACCACCACAGTGGTGATTACCTGGAGGTAATAAGCATGTTCAGAAACTGCCAGTAAAGTGTATCATTATTCAACAACTTCTCCTTCTCATGAGAGAGAGGGGAATCACTGATGTTAAAGATGTAGTTAACTAAAAATAGCTATCAACATTTAACACCCATGTGAACAGGGAGGTAAGAGTGAAAAGATGCACTGTGGGACAATAATGTTAATTTGCACAATCGATCCGGGTTCTGGGTGAGAACATGTAGAGTAGGTTAAGATGCCACAAAGGGAAAAGGTGTCATCCAGAAAACCCTGGAGTGCTGTTTAAAAATAACAGTCTACTGCAACTTTTGGTAAGAAGAAGAAAGGAAGGAAATATCTAAGCATACTGCCACCTGTACCCAGCGATATCTATGTATTTTAAGCCATCACAGGAGTCTGAAAAGACAGATTACTTTCAAAGGTTGACAGCATGGCAAGGATAAGACACCAGGCATGCTAGAACAGGCCAACCAGAGGTTTAACAAAGCTTAGGAACCAAGTCACATAGGGTCAGTTAATCCATAGGAAATCTATTTTAGTCAAAGAAAGCTTGCACAGACGTATTGCTAGTAAAGAACATTATCTCAGGGCTTGGAAAAACAACTCGGAGCCCTCTGCCAGAGCGTGCAATGGCCTCAGGGTTAAAAAGTGCTGAGAAGGCAGCTGATAGAAAATGCCTACATATGCAGGTGGTGATGTGAAATGCAGGCGGACATTTCAAAACACAGAGAAAGAGAATCACGTTTGCTCTAACATTTTCAGCAGCCTTGATTTTCACACAGGTTTTCTTTAGTGTAAGAAGGAGTTTAATACCAGAAAAAATGAGAAGACACAGCATGGTGTTAGTAGAGCTCTATATGAGCGTTGGTACTGACAATCCTGTAAGCCTGAGCACAATCCAGGGCAGAAAGGAGCAGAGGAATGAACACCAGAGGGAAAGAAGAGGGTTAAGGAAATCATAACCCACCACCACTTGCACTGCCTGTTGTATTGCTCACACAGCTAATCCTGCAACGGTGGAGACGCAAAACGTCTGTGTGAGCTGATCCTCCCCTGCCCTCCACCTCCCCATCCACACAGCAGCTGCATCTAAGCCTTGCCATCGGGGTACGGGTGAGAGGTTTTCAGAGTTAAAACCCCATTAAGGGGCATGCAACAACTCATGAATTTCAGAACTTTAGCAGAAACAAGCAAATATCACTGCAGACATTATTCCCAAGATGTGTGCTGAGTTTTTCTCCATGAGGCCTTGGAACACTTATTTAAATAAAAAATACACTGCAAAGCCTGAGGATTCAGGAATTTAAGGCACACAGATCCTAGACTTTAATCTGCATTTGTAATAACCATTTCATATAGAAAGATAATACAATAACTGGAGTTGTCAGGGTCACAGAGAGTTGGGCACAATTGATCTGTGTTTAGGGCAGTGATTATATACATTGCAAGATATTTTTTCCTGAGAGAGATATAACAAGATTTTTTTCTATTCCTTTTACCACAAAAATTACTGGTGGTGGTTTTTTTCCATTTTATCAACTCTATAAGCACTACAAATTGAGAGATAGTGTATTTAAAACAAAAATGCAAAACAGAACACAAGGAAAAAACCATGGCCATATGTATGGAGATGCTGTAAGCTTAAAATAAAAGATAGTAGAAGGTCCATGTGCTCAAACCTTGAGAAAACTCTAACCTTTTGTTTTGAAAAACATCATTTGGATAATGCAGTTGTGGAATGAAGGAACATATTTCCCCTCTCGCCGCCAAAATCCATAGGGTATGTACACCTGAGGGTACACCATAGGCTTAACGCCTGTACCAGCCCCTTGCCCAGCAGTAGGAAACCCTCAAAATCATATTTAGCAAGTACTTTTCCAGTGCACTGTGCTTTGACAGTACCAGTGGTCAGCACTAAGGCACAAGCCCTGGCAAAGCGGGATCCTCGGACTCGCGTGGGCCTGTCCTGTGCGAGGGGTGGAAAAAATGCTTTTGTCGTTATGTTAATCAATGCAAACAGTATTTAAAAGAGATGTTTCAGCCACAAACAGCCTTTTCTTCCTTTCAGTTTAACTGTAACTCCTTATAACACATTTCTTGCTGTATGAAATGCGAGTCTCAATTTGCATGTGTAAAATTAAGTTATTCAGAGTACGTACATTCATTTACTTTTTTAAATCTACCTTTTTTACTTAAAGAAGAGACTATCCACACACACACAGACTTCTGTTACTTACAGAAGATCTATGTTACAAAAACAATTATGTCTTTAATTTGATGAGTATAAGGCCATCCAAAAATCTCATTAAGAATCTGAAGCCCATAAAATACTGAAATTAAAGCCCCTTCTTCTTAAAGTTCCATAACAAAACTGCAGATTTAAGAGGACTGGCTGACTTAGGTGAAAACTCCAGGAGTTGAGGAGCTGGGGGTGAAGAGGAACAACCCCTGTTACTTGGACCAGGGGATGCAGGGAGGAGCTTGCGCACCCGCTGCGTGGTGCCAAAAGGGAAATCAACAGTCTCTTTCACTGCAGTCTGGCGCCCAGTAACCGTAGCTCTTCCCAATCCCATTCTGCCACAGAGATGTCTGATTTAGCTGAGGCAAGTGGATTTTCAGTAAATTTAAAATGATGAATTCCGTCAAAGGCATAATTCTCATCAAAAAAAGAGGATGTAGGCTAATATGACTTGACATAGGGTCGGCTTGGTCTCACTGCTCCCCACTAACCACTGAAAAATCTTTCAGTAAGCTTTGCAAAGACAATACAATACATTTTAAGTAAGGGTTCCAGATTTATGACTACACTGTCATTACTGGTAAAAGCCCGCTGAATGGAGGTGTTTATCTTGGTAAATGTTGACTTGCGCCTTCCCTCCTCTCTTCCCTCTAGCCCTCCCTCCACACAAATTTGTCATGCATTTCCGGGTCCGTACAGTCCCAGCTGTGAATTTTATATCCGTCCCAGCCAATTTCACACTAGGGGAGCTACATGGGGCTGACAGCCGGCCGGTTATTAGGAACTGAGCTAGAAAATAAAGTATCCAAAGGGGAAAATAGTCAGACTTATAAGACAGATTTACTTGCAAAGGTACAAACCCCAATCACTCACAAAGGTAAGCTGCTAAGCATATAGTTGTTACCTGATGGTGTGTGCCATCTTCACTGATGCATTGTGTGCAGACTTCTTCATCAACACAGCTGTCATTAAAAATCACCTGTCCGTCTGGACAGAAGCAGCCTTCTGTGGGATAATCCTTGCAGACACTGAGTTTGGTACTATTCTCACAGTGCTTTATGCAGGCTTTGTGGCAGTGATCATATGTCAAATATGTGGGACATTTCATTGCTGAGGAAGACAGAAAAAAACTCTTTAAAGAGATCTGAAATGCAGATAAATGTTTCCACTCACGCTTTCTTCAGAATTCTGTCCAGGTTTTTGAAATCCGTCATCTGATGAACATATTTGGTCCTCTGCAGCCACTAAATTATTTGAAAATACATTTTTTAAAACTAGCAAAATCTACAGTGGAAAGTGATTGAAGGCATTTGATTAAGTTACAGTCCATGCAGAAATCATCAAGGTGCATTTTCAGGCCACATGAATCAACAAAGTATGATTTACCCTAATAATGACACAATGGCTTACATGAGCTGAACGTCTTGCCTAACTTGGTTTTCAACACTGGGCAAGAGACATAAAACTTTAGAACCACCTTTATGTGTATTAGAGAAGCACTGGTAACAGTGCACGGTTAGGAGATACCCATGACAGACTAAAGTATTCCACAAAGATTTTTTTGACAATTTGATAGGCAGCAGTGTTCCCAAGCAACTAAAGAAGCTAATAAACAGAATATTTTGGTACTTCAAAACTGAACCTGCTGGATTTCTGCACCTTATTAACTGAATTGACTTCTTAACAGAATTAACTGAAACAAGGAAAGTTGCATTGCCCCCTAAGCCAACACATAAAATTTTTACTGATGAGTTCACAATACTGAGCGTATTGTCTCCAAAAGTAAACACAAAACTAAGGCTACAGCTATTTAAGAAACTTATGGACACAGCTTCTATACTGTGTACTCCCTTAAGTCTACTTTATTTTTCTGTACAGCCTCAATTAGGAAAAATGTTTCTTATTTCCCAGTTTGTGACTGCTGTGAGGTTTATAAAAGTTTTTTTCCGTCCCCTGACGGGGGAAAAAACACTGAAGGAAAATTACTCAATGAAGACCTGAGCTCCCAACTAAATAAGCATTCAGCAGCTGAACTGTCTACACACACCCTTCTTAGCAGCCAAAGGAAACAGAAAAGAAATGTCTTTAACATTAACCCTTTTCTGTTTCGAGCCATGCTAAATTCAATTATTTCTGGTGTGTTGGAGTCTATGGTTGTGTGTGTGTGGATAACCACCATAGTTCAGCAGATGCAAAGGAACTTGAAAAGCCACAGAAACTTGATGGGGAGTCCAATTCCACCATAAAATGCTTCATCTGGATTCTGAAAACACAGAAAGGTCTATCCAAGTAAAATAGGAGAAATCACCTGCTTATAAACCTGTACTAGCAGCTACCTAGACTATACTGTGTTTTCCAGAAAAACTCATTTCCAGAAACAGTTCTGTAAACAAGGTGCCTGGAGTAAGCGCCAGGGTTTACTGCCTGTGATGGTCTCATGTCAGCTCTAATGAATGTGTAAAAATACATCCACAGAACCTGTTAAGGTAGTGTGGAATTTACTTTTTTGTTAGTAAATATACTCAGCACATTGGCATTCATCTTGCTTACCTACTGCTAGTCCTAAAGCAAATCTAGTAAACCTTCTCTGTACAAAATTAGATTAATTTATTTTAGAGTTTAATGCTGATGCACATCAGCATAGAACCTGGACAGCTCTTAAGCAGAATGAGTACCAATGCTAAAGCTTCTAAATGTACTTAATGTAACATAGCCCCTTCTCCTCCCTCCTCTTTGGCTGGCGTTAAGGAGCCAAGTGTGTGAAAAATGCAACGAAGAACCATGCCCCAGACTTAAGAGATGCTAAAAAAGCCTGTGAGCCTGTGTAAAATGGCAATGTTTTTTCAAGGAAGGAAGAAATGAGGTTCTTATGTTTTACAAAAGAAATATAAATGAGCTCACATGAATGCCCTTGTTTTGAAGTCATCTCTGTCCTTGTGGATATGGGAATAAGATGTGCATAAGCAGTGTCAAGTGATGGGATAAACTCCAACACCTGTAAAATCATCCTAACCATCCTTTCATCCTACTGGCACAATGACAACCAGATGATTGTGGAAAGCCACCTCAGACACATTACTGCCCTTATGCTCCAGAGATTTGGCCAGGTCTATACATGACTTACAGGTAACTCTGCTTTTTGTATGGAAACTTCTGCCAGAGGTATGGAATGTGAGGAGGCATGAAGGACTCCCCACAGTCAGCCTCAAAACCAAGTATTTCAACAAGCCACCCTCCTGACTGGCTATTTCAGTGCTCGCCTCAAATGCCTGTTGTTTCTGAATGAAAAGGAAAAGACTGTGGATACTAGCAAAAGGGGGAAATAAGGCTGAAAAGCAAGTAATATAAGAGTAATTCTGCCAAAGCAGTTTCAAAAGAAATCTACTTCAAATATTAGCCTGTATGATGTTACTATGATCATGTATTAATATTGTATTCTGTTTGTTGGCTCCATTAAGACATGACCTTTTCTTTCAAACAGGGAAGAGAAGCTGGGGGGAAAAAAAAAAAACAAAACAGTTTCCTGTAAATGATTTCAAAGCCCATTTAAGTACTGACACTTCTTCCCTTATTTTTCCTTTAAATTACAGTAGCTATTCCTAGTAGATACTGGTTGGGAGAAAATAACCTCTGTGAGGATCTACAGAAGGTGCAAGTCCATCAAAATAAAATAAACCACTTACCAAATTCAGAATGAAAGATCTAGTGAGAGTTTGCACTGGGATTCACTCTGACTTTGTGGGTCAAACACCTAAGACAAGACAGAGCATCCCTGCTTGTAAGTACTAAATGGATATCTAGGGGATGGATGTTTTTCAAGCCTGTGATACCTGGAGAAATGCACACGTCTTTTCAGGTGGCAATGCCACTCCTTTCTTCTTAGTAGCATAATTTAGCACTCCTTTCTTCTTAGTAGCATAATTTAGCACAATTTAGCTAGCTCCTGAGGTCACATACTGCTGGCTTGCCTTTTGCCTCACTGTACTGTCATGTGCAGCCAAAAGGACAGCTAAAACCCCAGTGACAATGAAGCTGGAGTGAATACTTCACCAGGGCCAATAGCTCATGAGCTGCCAGTCAACCTCCCTGCATTGCTCAGGCAGTTTTCCTAAACCTCCCTTAAGGGTCCTCTTTATCCAAAGGAATATGTTTAGAAGGGTTTTTCCAATGTTCTTGGGAGTGGTTTCAAGGCCACGTTAAACCAACTTAGATCAGTGCTGCGATCAAAAGGGGCAGTCCTGTCCCTCCCTTAATCTCTTCACCTCAGTTGTTCTTTCCTGCTGGCACTTTTTTCCCTTCTACAGCTAGTTTTCACAGTTCACCACGCAGCATGAGAGGACTACTGCCAGCACAGCAAAAGGAGTGAGAATGCACGGCTGGAGGTGGAAAAGGAAGAGAAAAACTGTCCCAGATCAGCTGTAGGCAGTCACAAAGCCACCCCCATACTGTTGATTTCCAAGTCATGGTTTAAATCCTTCAGCTGTTATGGTCCTCACCAGAAGCATGCCCTGCTCACACAGTGAACAAACAGCAGTGAATAATCTCAGTGTAGCTCCACTACACAAATCCTTCAGTAGCAGAGGTGCTTTAAAGGTTTCTTGTATCCCGTTGCTTCTCTCTCCTCCTCCTGACCCTCATTCTTGCTTCTCTGCCAGATGTCACTGCCCCTCAGTTGAGCAGGCACAGCCTGTTACACATTCGTTTTCTAACCTGGGCCTGCAAAACAACCCGGTGAAAGACAAAACATAAAACCCTCCAACAACTAGAATGACTCATGAAAAATCTTGTTTTCAAACAAATTACTTTTCCAGGAATCCCTGCAGCTTCTGAGTGCCACCGGCATCCTCCTCAAAGAACCCCAGCTTTACTGAGCAGTACCAAGTAGAGGTTTGTTTCATACACCATGCAACTACCTATCTAAATATAATTCATCTGCAAGCTGGTATTAGCAAGTACCTAGAGAGCATGTCCACACTGCACATAAATGAGCTTAAAGAGCTGCTGAGAAGCGCTCATGGAAGCATCAGCATATGAAGATTAACAATTGCTGCTGCTGTTGTTTATCTTCTGAGTATTTCTTCTTTCTGAGCAAAATTTACAGACTGCTACTGTTACTTGGGCTACACAGATCAAAGCTGATTTGGTCACCTCCACATCAGCTGTAATTTTTTTTGTAACTGCAGAATTAATATATCTCAGTCCATTCATTAATCACTATATAAACAATCTTATTTCCAGGTGAATAAAGCTTCCTTTCCACACAAAGCTGAATCCCAACATATGTCGATATTAGTAATGCAGTGATTTGTTAGAAATTCCTATGATCTTCCCATTAAGTTAAAGCCCGTACTGTCATTGAAGTGGAAACCCTATTCGGCAGGCATTCACTGTGAGGGTGAGCCTGCTCAAGAGGGGCATATTCTATGCCTCAGGATTATAAGGCTATCAGTGGAAGCTACAGGCTGCTGCAACTTAAGTCTACTAAGTGTGGGGTTTGGTGACAGGGTGGGGGAATTAAAAAAAAAAATAATCTATTTTTCACTGTGCATTCTTACCCTGGAGTAAAGTTTCCTTCCATCCATTGACACAAAGCTGGAGTCTATCAGATACCCCTCAACACATCCATCCCCCCAAAAAGGACCAAGGAAATCTCAGGCAGAGGAACTGAACAAGCACAGGATAGAGAACAAACCCTGTCTTTATCAGATATTCCAGTGAGTACACTCACCCATCCAGGCAGAGCAGTCAGGAATCACTTTTACTGCTTGAAATGTCCCAATATGGCATGACAATATGCCAAAACAAAGTTTACAAAAATGACAGGGGTTCACTGCATTGGGAAGAGGGAAGCAAGGTATTCCAGAACCACGCCATTGTTATTAAAGCTGCACTGTCTACTTAGTCATTAATGTAACTTGTATGACGTCCCTGCAATTGGCAATTTTATTGTTGGCAGTTGCACACATGCACCTGCTTGAAGGAAGATGATGTTATTGTTAGGACTAGGACACTAACGACTGTTTTATGCAACTAGAGTTAAAATGGGCAACCCTTTGTCTATCCTTGTACACGCTGTGTAACAAGATGGGAATTTGAAAACTGCAGAGTTATTAAGGTACTCCACGGACATTCAGCCTTGGACATTACAATTTGCAAAAGTGTGACTGAAGGACTGAATTTGGAAAATGGCTGGCAATATTCTCCCTCTGTTTTCTACGACTACTCCAAATGGACTATGTTGTATCTTACAAGATTCAGTCTGCAACAGTAACAGGTTCTTCAATAATCTATCCTGGAAAGTTATTTAAGACACTAACTGGAGGTTCAGGCCAAGTTCGCATTCACGTTCTTGACCTCCTATCCCATCATTCCCTCTGGGTTTAAAACATGAACAAAACAAAAACATGTACTGAGTTTTTGTGGTATCATGCCTTTAGGATGCTGGTCCTCCACTTCTGAAATGAAAATTATCTGGGCAGCAAGAGGAAAAGAAAACAAGACAACAAGAACTGACTAAACTGGAGAAGCAGCAGATGCAAAAAATAACTGGGATATCAAGACACTACATGAGGGGCCTAGCTGGGAAAGAAAATGCCCACATACATACACATCTCAGATGTGTTTCTGACTAAACCAGAAACACTGTGAGTGAAGATATGAATGTCTGTAACCATCACTGCAGAGAGGCTAACAGGAGAAGGTGTAGAATAAGCCACCTCAAGGTATGCCTTGTAATAGGGCTGTCAGGATTAAAAAAAAAAAAAAAGAAAACAAAAGAAAAAAACAGGAAGATAGGGCAGAACTTCTATAAAAATTTAGGGGAGTAGGTATACCAGGTGACAACCATCTGAATTTAGCATTGGCATGCTTGCCCTGTTTCTACTGGGCTCTGGGCAGTTTGCAAGACTCACACCCTGCTACACTGCTTTCTCACAACACAAACTCTTCACCTTCAAAACACAAGCAAAACACAGCCAGAAGGAGAACTGGATTTGCAAAGCAAATTACACCTGGTTTGGTTAGTGTAGCTGGCATGTTCTGGCAAGAAAAGACACCACGGAGAGTGGCCATTTCCCCATTTTTCACTGCAGTAGAAACTTAAAATCACACTATCTCTTCCATCACAGTCTGAAAGGTTTAGGCTTTGGTTGAAACATGGGGAATTTGTGGAACTATTACAGAGAAAAGTCTTATTTTATGCCATTATGTGCAGTTATGACAGTGGCAGGATGGGAAGCAGTTCCACTAGTCCAAATTATGAGTTTCCCTGTCCACCTTGTACAGATCCTCAAGTATCTGTACCAAAGCAATGATATTTGCAGCTAAAACTGCCTGGCAGAATCAGAGCAGACTCTCAGTCCAAACCTGGCTCCACGATGGTTCAGAGGCTGCAGAGTCAGGTGCTGTGCTTACCTGTGCACAGCTTTCACAGTATTTTTGTTTTATAGGTTATCCCTCCACCCTTGCATAGCTACCTTGCATTTTACTAGTTAGAAACACTTTTTCCATAATAAGCAACTTAGTGGCTGACAAACCAGTTATCAGATCTGTAATACCACTTGTATGGGAAACCTGATCTGGAGCTTCTGCCCCATTACATGGCATTCAAAAGATAATATCACACTGACAAGATGGTCGTTGTCACTACCATCACCAAGTAAGAGAGTTTCTATATCAGTTTTAATGGAGCATAAACGCCTTACGACAAAAATCGGGTGTTCTCCAGTCTATGCAGATCCCGTTTTCCCTGCAGATGTGAGCATAGGAAGTTATCATCTCACAGGCTTCATCCTCATAGCAGCTGGTCTCTGTGCACGCCTCGTAGAACGTGTTGGGGGAGATTATCCTGTGGCACTTTGCAAACTGATCAGAGAGCAGAAGGCGGCAGTGGCTCGTTGCGTGCTCAAGGCATCTGTCTTCTCTCCGGATTTCACAGATCTTCCCCGGCTCTTCCACTGTCCAGTCTTGGATAAACACGTTGCTGTCAGGAGTGACAGAGCCATCACGTAATGTGAAGTCATTGATGTGGTTCTGGTCACACACCCCTAGGAGGGTGAGTAAAAGGAAAATAAAAGGTCTGAGTACAGTCAGCAATGAAATAAACCTAGAGAAAACAGGCACAGGACAGACAGAGCTGGTTGGGGCTGCTCAGTGAATGCCAACGGGAAGAAGAATGAACAATATCCCTTATAGCTATTATCAATAGAGGCATAAAAACCCCAGATCTTGTTTCCTGTTTCCTTATTACAGGAGGCATAGGTTATGCCACAGAGGTATAAACTATACAATAGATTATACCATTGAGGACACCATAGAATTAATTCTCCCAGGTAGTAGTACCCCTCACAAACCTTCCACCTTCACTGCAAGCACAGGTCATGCCTCTCACATAAAATCTCCTTGAAAAGATAATGTGAAGTAAGTAAAACATGAGATGTCTAGCCTGTTCTTTCTAAGGTGTTACTGGAATTCAATTAGCTGTTACATTGATGGTCATAGTAGAAAAACCTACATAGATTAGCAATGTGCCAGCAATGAGGGATCAGTTCAGCTAGAGAGTTTACAGGTTCAGGGCCACACAAATTACAATAACATAAATAGCAGTTCAAGCTCAAGTAGGAAGCTATTAAAATTACTAGCTTTCAAACTTACCACAAAGCCCTTGTGTTCCTGAAGAAAAGCTCTTTGAATTAAGTTTAAGAATAAATTCATTGTTTCTTGGAGTAAATGTGAGATTATGTCCAAGATGGGAGAACTTGATTTCGTGCATTATTGCTCCATAGACAGTGACTTCAAACAAACTGCTAGAATAGGGGATATGAACCCTTTCACCGTTAACAGCCACCTGTTTTCAAAAAGGCAAGATCATCACGTCAGTTCTAGCAAGCAGTTAAAATCAATCCAATTTTACAGTTGAGTCACATTTTGACGTTTGACACAAGTACTTGAAGATCCAGGTGAGGCTGGACATAAGAATCAATGGTGCAAGCTGAAACTTGCTGTTGAGTCTAAAAACTTACAGAACTAATCGACCTTCATTCTGTGTATTATATGAACAACCCTTTCAACATTTTCCCATATGAGTGCATTCCTTCAGCATCACGTATTTACAGATGAGCAATCTAACACCATGAAGTTAAAATGCTGCCTACAGACCCTGATTATCGATAAACCTCAGTGAAAGTCAAGGCTGTCCATCACCATGCAGAACTGGGTGCAGGTGTTTCGGTCCATCCTATTTTCCTACACCAGTCAGAAGAGATCACCTTTGCAGGCTAGCCAACTTATTTATGTTTGAAGAAGCCAGAGACTGAAAAATGCGTCATACTGAATTTGAATACTTTGCCTATAAAATAGATGTAATGCATACTAAGCTGGCCCTTCTTCTAATGCTGAGGTCCATCTGCACACAAGCTACGAAGCAACTCCCTAGCTCTTCAGCTAGCCAGTCACGCATAGATTCGTGAAGAATAGACTGCTCTTCCATGCACCAAATGATAACATTGTGTAAAGGACCTGTGCCAAAAGAGAAGAATCAGAGTGCATTATGTCCTGTCTATAATCCCTGCCTTTCTGGCAGAAGCATCAGGGAGACGTTGCCAAATCCCATGTTTTTGACATTGTCATACCAGCACAATGGGAAGAATAAGAGGAGAAACATGTCTGGCTCATTACGTGAACATAGATTTTATCATGAAATTGAAACAAGGCTTACGCTCAGAAGCCTAAGAATAGGCTGCAAGGGGAACAGAAACTGGATAAAGGGAAAAAAATTGTCCTCATAGCCTGAATTCTATAGCATGAGCAGACAATGCACAGATCACACTTCATTGCGTTGAGCTTACTGCCATGTCACTGAAGAGCTGAACAGATACACCACGGTGTTTCACTTCAATGGAGTCCATGCAGTTCATCTTTGGTGTTGCTCTGCATGGTCCTTCATGGAGAAGGACTTCAACATCATGTTGCACGTCTTTAAACAAGGTGTAGGAGCAATTGCCGGTCAGCTTAAAATTCAGCCCATCAAAAGTGACAACATGTCGAGATGAACTTCCTATGCAGACGCCTGAAAATCAATGGGAGAAAAAAAAGCAATGTAGGCATTTGCGTTTGTTCAAATTAGACTATTTCTTCACAGTCATTACGGGCATGTGGAACCAATTAATTGAGAAAGCTAGGAAGGTAATGAATTGCAAATGCTGCAGAACATCATCGATAAGAAACTTTGATAAATACTTCATCACGTGGTTTTTTTGAAGTATCTTTGTCTGTAGCAATTAGTATTACAAAAGATTTGGATAAACTCATAGAAAATCCCTTTGCATGAAATTATTCACGTTGAATGTGATTTATTAATACATTTTTTATGAAAAATAAAAGCGGGGAAAATCCCTTCCATATTTGTAGAAAGACTGTAACATACTTGTTTTTAAATTTTTGCATTGCATTTTTATTATGGTACTGCATTTTATTCTGTACAATATTACATTTGGAACAAAACAACACTACTTCATTCTTATCAAATACATGTCACAAGTCGATACCAGGGGACATTTTTTTTGTCATAAGGGGAACAGGAAAAGGGCAGAGAAATAATATGCATAGGATAAACCAATGGTTAACTGACAGCCCAGTGTCTTGCTCACTAGGTTATAAACACTTTCTTGTCTTCACAGACTGGAAAACAAAGAGGATTATAATCTCACAAGTACCAACATAAAACCTGAGCAAAAGGATGCTTCTGACTCATGCATTTGCAATCTTTTCTTAAAGATAATAAGGACAATGAAAGCAATGTCAGCTAAACGTGGAGGAAGAAAATTCTCATTGTTAATAATTCAGCTACTTGGGTTCTGACTGAGATTTGAGAATAATTTGTTTCCCATTCATTGACCTTCAAACTGAATTTCCCAGGAAATTAAGCAACTTCCCAACAAAGAGCAACTTGTGTTTCAAAAAAGAAAAAAAAAACAAAACCAGAAAGCAAGACTATCTTGTGTACTGTCAGGCACCAAATTGTCAAGAGATATATCCTTTTGGAGCACTGGAGCATTTTCAGATATTTTACTGTACTTGTTTACAAAGTCCACGTATAAACAACAATGAAACAAGTTAGCGAAAAAACAATGTTTATCAATCTTTTTTTATTCATGGACATTTGAAAAAATTCTAAGGATAATGGGAATTCTTTTAAATTTCTCACAGGTGTTCTGCAGCACAAAATGTATTAATGCAATCCATTTAATTGTAGTCCAAAACCACCCAACAGCCATGAATCACACGTTGCAAATAATTTTACCATAAAATTTGTAACTAGTTCAGCAAGCAAGTGCCTTTAGGGTGAAACTCCTGATCTATTTTCTGAACTCAGTTTTATGACATAAGACGAACAGGTTTTTGAGTGCTTCCTCTTTGCAAAGGCATTTGTCATATCATCTGCACTATCAAACAATTGCTTCAAAGTGTGCTTTAGCTCTCTAAATAACTGAATATTACTTCGCTGAATCGTGAGAGTCAAGCATGCACTGTCATGCTCCTGCAGCACAGATTGCCTAACCAGCCTCCATCCTTAACAACAAAGAGATGCTGAAGCACACTGACCTCCTACTAAGCACCTACTTTGCTATGCCCATCTCTAAAGTTTATCAACTGCTGAGAGTTTCAGCTCTGATTTCAGCACATATGGCTTAGGAATCAGCATCACACTGGTTTTGCTGTGTAGTTGTTGAAACAAAGGTACTTTACCCACAGGGTTTTGATCAACTGTGTGGGATTGGGGATTTTTTTATCCCCTCCTTCTATAACATATGAAAATTTAATAGTTGTCCCTCACAAGCTGTAACATCTTGGGGGGAAAAAAAAAAAAAGGGATATCATGGCTCATTAAATTCATAAAGGGTTAAACAATTGTTAGCTCTTGTAAAACAGCAGCAATCCCAAGTTAACTATAGGTCTTTTCATGATAATCAGCTAACGGTACAAATGGTAGTTTTCATTTCATCCTTTCAGTAATTTTTTATGAAGACATGTTTTGAATGCCCAAAGCAATGCCTTCATGTCGTTCTCAATGTAGTTAGGATAGAGAAAATTATTACAGATGCACTTCTTATAGGTAGATATCATTAAGAGTATCTTTTAAACATTATAAAATATTTATGATTATTCAACTAAAATCCTTCTACCTTTTTGAAATACTTACATCAAAACAGAAATGTTAGCTTTAAAGGGCTTGGATAATCTAATGTGCTAGTAAGAAATGCTAAAGCTTGGGGTGTTAAAATTTTGAATGTCTAACCAGCTCAGGTATTTCAAGGAGTGCCGTGAAGAATTTTTTCTTCAAACAGCTAGTTCAGCAGAGGACATTTTAAATTGAGATTATACATTATAAAGATAAGGTATATATAGGGTTTTATGGAACAGGGTTCTATAGAACAGGACATAGACCTGCTCAAGTGGGTCCAGAGGAGGCCATGAAGGTGATCAGGGGGCTGGAGCACCTCCCCTGTGAGGACAGGCTGAGAGAGTCGGGGTTGTTCATCCTGGAGAAGAGAAGGCTCCAGGGAGACCTTATAGCGGCCTTCCAGTACTTAAAGGGTCTATAGGAGAGCTGGGGGGGGGGCTCTTGATCAGGAGTGTAGGGATAGGACGAGGGGTAACGGTTTTAAACTGACAGAGGGTAGATTTAGATTAGATATAAGGAAGAAATTCTTCCCTGTGAGGGTGGTGAGACACTGGCACAGGTTGCCCAGAGAAGCTGTGGCTGCCCCCTCCCTGGCAGTGTTCAAGGCCAGGTTGGACGGGGCTTTGGTCAACCTGGTCTAGTGGAAGGTGTCCCTGCCCATGGCAGGGGGGTTGGAACTAGATGAGCTTTAGGGTCCCTTCCAACCCAAACCATCCTGTGATTCTATGATTCTGATTTACTTTTAAAAAGTCATCATATGACTTTAGATGGAAGCCAAATTTTCGAATTATGTTGGGGAGTACAGTCCTCTAATGCTCAAAGCCAAAGAGATTCAGGCTCTGAACAGGATTTAAATGCTGTAACATCTACATATTCCTGTTTTGGAGATTTCTGCAAATTTTAGCTGTAATAGCATGCACGATTGGACTGTAGAAATGCATTATTTTGTATAGTTACAACCTTTAAGGGTTACTGGAGCTGATCTTTTTGACATTTAATTCAAAATAAACATTTTGACTAATTTTTATGGAAATCAAATATATGACTATTGTGCATTTCCCATGGAGAGGAAGTAAGACTCCGTCCCCAAACTCAGGCTGAGGTGTACCAGAAGACCCAGCAGCTGAGCCTACCCCTCATTCTGCCATGAAACGTTCTTCCCTGCGACGGCTGCGGAGCAACGTCCTGTGCCACACTGCATGCAGCCAGGCATCGCTGCCTCCTTCAGCCTGGCCTGCCACTGCTTCACTGTTGTCAGAGCATCTGTCTGAGCACCGGGGCAACCCGGAGGCTTCAGCTTGTTTTTCTGCTTGAAATCATCATTCTTCCTTCCTCACGTCTTCCTTTCACATACATGGGATTTTTCTAAAGCATCTCTCTTTTTAATAAATGGCTGAATCCCTCCACCCTGTAAATGCGAGTGGAGGCATTTAATTTCTGCCCCTGTCATCTCAGCCAAAGCACTAATAACACAGTATTCACCACTTCTGCTCAGATACTCAGTGTGAGATTTTTATGGAGGCAGGGAACATTTTTTGTTTCTTTAATACATGTGCTTGACTGAGGTCAGGTCAAACCCTCAAGCCTAGAGGTGGACCACGAATACATAACTTGCTTACAGCTTGCCAAGATAAATTTGTTTTCTTCCATGCATCCTCCTCACTTCACACAGCTTTGGAAATAGAGTGTGAGATTCTCTGATGAAACACTGCAGCTATGCTAATGTAAAAAATAAGCCCGCAGTGGCCCTGAACTTGCAAATAGCATCACACATTCCAGGCCTCAGTGAGACTCTCACACTCCCAGCTGTTTGTTTAACCAGTGTACAGCATCAGTTCCTCCCACCTCAGTCATCTTTGATGTGCACAATGACTGAGAAGCTCCATTCAGCATTATACATCTGATAAACATTTCAAGTGATGGGGAGGCAGAGGCATACATGCAAAGATAGATACTCACATGGACACATCCATCGGCAGCCACAAGTTTCTTCAATCTTAACAGCAGGAAGATTACTGTGACATACTGGTTTTGGCATCCTCTCACAGTTAATTTGGTGACTCTCCAGAACTGTGTAATCTCCTGGAAAGCATGTCACAGTGTGGCACTGGTCCGGTAATGTCCATTTATCACCAGGCTAGATGGGGAGACATGGATATTTAACAATTGAAAAGAACATGGGCAGAGGGGAAGAAAATGCAAAACTTGACTGCTGCCACAATCCTACCGCTAGCAAGTAAAGTGACACTGACAGCAGTGCTACTCAAATTAGCCTTGGATAATTAAACAATAGAATGCAGTGCATTAAGGACTTCATGAGGATAAGAAAGTTTAAATTAGCAACACTGTAAGAAATAGACTCTGAAATTCCAAGCAAAAGATAATAGTCTAGAACAGGAGATGTTTTGTTACAGCAGAATGAAGTATCTGGTACTCCATCTATTGTTAGCTTAGCCATCCTACAGTATGCATGGATAGCATAGTCAACAAAGAATTTCCCTTAGCTTTTCTTTAAATGTCAAAGACTTCAGTTTTCATAAGCCATAAAATTATTTTAGAAAGAGCTCTGAGCACAGATGGTCATGGCACAGCAGGAATTAACAATATTTGTTCCAAGCTAGAAAGGCGTGGAATACTCTAGTTATTTTATCCACAACTCCAAAACTTTAAAAAGGTTACTCCCTTCCCGAAGGGAAACTGTTCCTTTACCAGATTAATGTTATTAGACATACATAGTTGCTTTGTAAAATTAAAAATAAAATGTAAAATATACTCATCTTCTAAAGGACAGTCTAAATTTTAAGGCACCAGGACAGCATACTACTAAATGACAGAGGAATAGATGTGGTCACAATCTGGAATATCTCAAGATTCATATATGCAAAAAGCTGAGCTCTCTGGCCCCAGTCCCGCAGAGCTCTGAAGTCCATAAATAGGCTCAATGAATTTCAAAACAGTGTTTATCCCCAAGGTCTGCATTCCCAAGAATATCGCCAAATGTGGGAAACAGCCCTTTCCAGATCTATCTCTACAGAGGTGAGTCCAGAAGCACTAGTAAACAAGTGAGACAGTGGTTCTACGAACTGCATAACATTTCTTGATATTCACAAGCAGCAGCATGTGGGGAAGAAAGGATGATTGTTATTGGGCAAGGTCATCTCCCATCCTCTTCTTTTCAACTTACCCATCATTCCCATGAAAGAGAAGAGCAAAGTGATAAAATACCTAGGTAACCACAACATAACTCACAGACTATTCTTGGCACTAATGTGCAAACCAGGAATAGTGATGTGAAAGTAGGGCTCTGTATCTCTGAGCTATGTGATACCATCAAGTCTAAAAGAGAACTGTCAGGTTTGCAGCCAGAAAAATGTACATATTAAATATGAGTTAATTTACTGGACCTGCTTGTATGTTTCAGGACTTTGAGAAGGCAACTTGTCCTGAAAGAGGCTTAATACATTTCAGGCTTGTGAGCCTAGAGGAAGCTGTGAAAAAATAACATGAGGAGCTTTAAGTATGGAAAAAATACTTAGATAGGAAGAAATGGAATGTTTTTTAATTAGAGTTGTCTCGCCTACAACTCACTGAAAGTGGAGCACCTGGAAGGGTACATATACAGCTGTGCAAGTCTGGCAAAGAACCCTCTGGCTTCCACACATATTTAATTGTTTTCACTTCACTCCTTAACAGGACATCTATTGGAAAACATCTAAGAGCTGAACAAGAAAAGCAAAGCACAGCACATTACAACAAAAATATCAGTTGAAGGATCCAAAAAAGCCAGGAATCCTGGGGCAGAGGAAAATGCAGGGACTCTGAAGACAAAGAAAGCCTAAATCCCAATTGATATGAAATTGTAGGAGTAAAAATAGGACAGAAAGGAAAGCAAAAGCAGAAGTTTCTAAATCGTGAAGGATAAGTCTGCTGAAACCGATCAGCCTGCCAGCACACCGGAGGAAGCCTCAGACTTCCTCTCTGAGGGAGCTCTGAACCTACGGACCTGGACTTGCACACACTTTCTCTTACTGTGCATCTGCAGGAGGGAAAGCCACATTCCTTGACCGGCTTCATCAGCTGGCACCTTTTAATTTGGTCAGGGGTTGGTTTGTTTGTTTGCTCTTCTCTAAACCAAGTGCTGAACAAGCCTAGAAAAGTCATGTTACGGAAACTGCTAGTTCAGGAATGTGTTTTTTACCACCATACATAAAGGAGAAATGCAGAAGAGCTATACAGATCTCTTCATGATGAAGTGCTACCATTATAAGACAAGCACCTACACTTCTATTATCACCTTTATGTATGCTTAAAAGCATCAAAACAAGACTATTGATGAAAATGAACTACATCAAAAAAACCACTTAATCTATCGTAATCATTCACATATTCTGTCAGCTGGCAAGTTCAAATATTAAAACAGTGGTACTTGACACAGCCTGTATTTAGCACTATTGGAACTCCTTGTCACTGGATGAGTACTAAAAATTTACATGGATTCAAAGAACGACTGAACAAATTAATGGAAGAGAAAACTATTGAGCACTATCAAACACAAAAAGGTGCCACCCGCAGCTCAGGGTGTCCCCGAGTCATAAATTGTTCAAGCCTAGGACAGTTCAGGGAATTTTCATATATACTTACTTACGTTCTTCCCTGACTTCTGTTTTTGGCCACATAATACAGGGGATTGCATGGATTTTTGGCCTGACCTAGCACATTTGATCTTTTGTCCTTCTGCTACTAACAGTGACCTTAGCCATGAATCTTCCTCCGACAATCATTTCCAGGGTAGAAGTAGTAACAAAGAAAATGTAACAAATCATATCATTTATGAAACTGATAGGATTTAGGCTCAGATTTGTGATCCTGAGAACTCTGATTTTCTTGCAAACTGCAAAAGATCTGTTCTCACAATCTCCAGGTGCATGACTGACATGCCACTTGGGTAACTGAGCCTCCTCCAGTAACTCTCCGATCAACACCTGAAATATTATGAATCCAGTGTAAGAACCTGTGTTTTCTGAATTAGAAAAGAGCCTTGATTCTTCATTCCTGTGGATGTGAGGCAGCAGGGGAGCTCAGCACATGGGTGCTGAACACCAGAGGCAGAACACTTCCACAGGGTCCTGCAGGCACCACAGGATACTCAACAGCCTGCTCCAAAAGGCAATGGCTACCATGTTGGTAGTGTCTTCTAAAACCCATTTTTTCTAGCTGACAGAAGAGGTAACACAAAATCCACCTAAAGGCTACCATTTGAAAGTGTGGTTCATTTTTATGTGGACTGGAGCCTGGCCTCTTTTCCTCCAAAAGCATTTTAGCCAGAAGAGAAATTGTGCTTTAAGTTTATCACCAAAAAAATGGAACCTGACATGTCTGAAACTCAAGTTTAGCCTTCCCAGCACTTATCTACATGTACCTGTATCTGCTTCTAGGAGCCCAGAGGCCTGGATACATGCAATTCAAATGAATAAACAACAAGAATCCGATTTTTTTTTTGTTTTAATTAAGAAAGATGTTTAAGTTTAGATTTTAGTTGTTGGTTTTTTTCTTAATTAGGTTGTCAGCTTCAAAGCCACCAGGTTATACTTAGTGTCTGATCTAGCTAAAGCCTTTCTGTGTTCTGGCCAGCTGACTGAGGCCAATCACGTAAGGCAGCTTTGATATAAATATATTTCCTGTGGCTACACAATTCATAAGCATTTCTTTATTAGCCACATCCTTCCTTACAATCATGTCTTCACAAGGGAAAAATCAAAGGAATATTTAATGTACTGGAAATTCAAGATAAATCCTAGGGTAGAACTTGTAACTGAACCCTTACTAGAAAACATGTAACAAGCTTATGCTAATATTTTTAAATGCATGAAGTATCATATACACTCAAAAACCCTGGCATTTCACCTGAGATGAAGGAACTGAACCACTTATAACAGCTACATCATTCCTTTCTTAGAGTGGATCACTTTTGAGAGATCAGACAGGTTTACTAACATTTCTGACCATTTTCTCAGGATTAATAAAAGCTTTTCTGCAAATGAACGTTAAGAGCTTTGATTTCATTACTTAAGAGATGGTTTTCCCTAGAGTGATGGCTATTACTCAATAATTATCTTCCTATAAAATTTTCACAGGGACAAGGTACTTGTATTTTTAGCAGAAAGAAAGGGTCTGGACAATGACGTTGCCTCCACCTATACATGCGCCTTTCTTTTGGCCATGCTTAGCTTTCCCAGAATTCCTTTCACCAGGAGATGGAAATACATTTTTGCTTGTCAAGGAAGACACACACTGTCAAAAGTTTTGGCTCTGCACTACTTTCAATAGCGTTCAACACACTGCAAGATCAGGCGTAGTTAGAGAAAGTCTCCTTTGTGTGCAAAGTTATCCCATCAGTTCAAAAGCCAACATTTTCCTCCTCCGAAATAATTCTTAATATTTTCCAACACTTTTTGTTTCAGATTCTCTATGAAGGTATTGATGGTCCTGCATGTACTTTGTAACTTGAAAGCCAGGTGGATGACCCAGGCAATACACTTACTTTCTTTTTGTTTCCATCCTCATCTATACATTCTCTGACAGGGTCTGAAAGAGAAACAGACATCTTTTAGCCATCTCACTCCCTTAGCCAACCATTAAGTGCTGGTCACCAAAATACAAATTGCTCACTTAAAAACATAACCTAGGCCGCAAGAAGATTTTTTTGTGTTAAAATGTGAGAATCCCTACCTGAAGACTGCAGGCATCTGTTCAGAGTGTACAAGCTTTGTTACTACTAGTATTACCTGTCTTGTGCAGTGATGTTGGTCCCAAAACACCCTGTGAGCAATAGGTAGGCTGCAATTCTACAGCACTCCTTGTACTGACGTACAGCTCTGCCCAGATGGTACTTAAAAGATCATAGCTTTAACTCTGAGGCAGGGCCCAGCCTTACTTCTGAATCTTCTGATCAATTGAGAATATTTCTGGTAATTATCAGGTAATGAGAATATACACACTCACGCACACACACATTTATTAAATGCAGAAAGATAAATCCAGTGAGTAACACCAAGATAAGATCTGTCAGCAACTAGCTTAAGTATGAAAATAGCTGCAATAAGAATACTCAAATTCAGTTTCCTTACATTCAAGCATTACTATGATGGACAGGTTTTTATATAATCACAAGGCACCCACTGAATTGCAGTTTCTATGTTTACGTGCTCTTATAACACACCTAAAGATATATGAAAAGTAATTTCATATAAGTACTATGGCATGACAATGTGATAAGCACGTGTCTAGGAAATTAAAACACTGACTAGCAAACCATATAATACTTTACTATGCTAGCATATATATGCTATATGCTCTGTCTTTTCCAGGACAAGTAATGTATTTTGAAAGCATTTAGGAAATCTTTTAAACCTCTTTAATAGTATTATTTTTGGTATACTTCCATACATAAAGTAAGACTCCCTCCGTACAAGAAATCCAACTGTATGAGTCTGGAGGGAAAAATTGTACTTTACAGATTGTAAGAAACTTAAATAAAACTAAAATCTTAAAAAACACACAAAACAAAAGATAAGAAGATTGTTTCCTACCCTGTAGCAAAGGCTTTACCATCAGCTAAAGGGAGAGTTAAATTTTTCAGATCCAGGCATCTAAACAAAGATACCTATCATCCAAGTTTTTGAGCATACGCTTTGTGCTGTTGGAAAAGCTTTAATAAAAATACAAAGCTTTCACTTCTAGTACCAACAGGTTATAGCACAGATTGCAATAAGAAAATAGTGACTGGTTTCAAATTCCTGTTCCCCATCCTATATCTTGGATCAATGTAATTTAGGGCAAGAACATCACATATTTTACAGTGTGAGGAGAGGAAATGCATCTTTAAAAGCTTATTTTAAAAGAAAAGAAAGAAAATGGCAGCTGTTTAAATCTAGAAAATGGCAGCTGTTTGATGCTCTGGAGAGATTTTAAAATGCCAGAAGTGATCCCAGTGGAGACTGATCGGATATCTCTAAGCTGGACTGTGCACACTCTGCAACTTCCTCATTCTTAGTGGTACTTGGCTCTGCAAAAAAGTCCACTTATTTTAATGGAGACGTAACTAAGCCCTAGTAATGCTGGTAAAAACCTGTGCAATGACTAACATGATGAGACAGTGGTTTGTGGAGAGGACACGTAGATGCTATTGTAATACAAAAAACTACAAAAATATGAGTAATAAATACCTATATACACAGAGACCAAGGAGGCAAAAGAAGTCAAATACTGGCCAGAGTTGAAGCAAGTTTCCTAAATGGGGGGCATTGTTATCTACAAAGAAATGAATGCTTGTTTAAAATATTTTACACTTTTTTCCTAGTATTTGCTTTCTGGAAAAAGTTAATTCTTTCTTATTCTTTTGTTTCTTTCTTACACTTTGCCTGAATTGTTTGTGGACATATATGCAACAATGCTTAGGTCTGTGCAGAAAAATATGTAATTTGAAATCTTTACTTACAAGTAACTTGTAACATTCCTGATCCATGCCCTCATTCATTCATGACAGCTTGAGCTTTCCTGGTGGCCTTCAGTTAATGACCAGCACTGATTATTAATAAGATGGTAGCTTGAAAGTTCAGGCCTAAGCAGTTTTTAAAATCTTCCTGAAATTTGGTTGATTAGAATGGTGGTTGGCTACATGCTGAAAGGGCTCAGATTTTGTTTTACACCTGTGATGGTGGTGGTCTAGGTAACACTAAAAAAGAAACATTGGACTGACCTCTCAAATCAAGAATCATTGTGGTTTTGGCATTTCAGGTTTTGGATTTTTGCTCCAGTTATGAGGCTATAACTATATCGGACTTACCCATGCACACTTTTTTGATAAATTCACTATTCAATGTGATCATAGTGGATAAGTCTTCAAAATTCTGAAGCTTCATGATTCTGTTAACAGCTGATGGTCCAGCCAAAGTTCTTAGTTGCTCTTCATCATACCTGTTTCCAACTCCAATTGGAAACAGGGATACCCCTAGGAAGAAAGGTTTTAAATAGGCAATGCACAGGAGAAGGAGGTATTTTTTTCATTTCCAACATGTATTACTTGCATCACTCCCTCCACATAGGCTAAAGGCAATTAAGGGCAGAAAGAGTGATGCTCTAATCACAGTGTTAGCTAAGATGAGCTCTATTAGTCCCAAGCATAATAAGATCATGCATGGTCAACAAAACCTCACTGCAGATTTAACATCATCACCTTCACTTTTTTCCAAATATAAAAAAAATCTCAATATGTTGTTTTCTTTCTTCAATTACATGGCAACTGGATAATTTTCCAGCCATTTAAATTTAAAAAAAAATGATAGTTGTTATTTAGACTGTGCCTTATTCAATAGCTCCCAAAACAACCTACAAAGGAAGTCAATGTTCCTCAGCTGAACACCTGAGGAAGCCGGGGTACAGAGACTACAGCCAGAAAACTTGAAAAAACATCATGCAGCACATATTGATAGCAAAAGAATATTCCTGTATAGGTCAGCACAGAATCTGATCAAATCCTGTCCCTGTTTTTTATTATTACAGTGAACCTTTCACGATCCGCTGCAACAGTATTGAATTTACAATATTAGATCCCATTTCTGTCATCCTTGTCTATCCACAGAACCTTGGAAAATGAAATGCCATTAGTTTGTGAGGCCTACGGAAGCTGTCCAGCTTAAATTGTGGATTGGTCCTGAATTTACCAGTAATTCAAAGGCATCTTCAACAGGCACATTTTGCTCAGGCCTGTTTCTTACCAGAACATTATGCACAGTAAGTCCTGAACTCATATGAACATACCAGGGCCTTAATTTCTCATCCTTTGTTCTACTGCATTACTTAAAAAAGCAACAACTCCGCTTGAAAATAGTGACAGCAAAATGAGATTTACTGTTCATTCTTGCAGAAAGTGCAGCAGCCTCCACAGTGTCTTCTGATCTCCCCGACGTGATGACTATCGCAACCTTTGATGCGCTGGGTCTCCCTCCATAGGATTCCGACATTGCATTCTGAACTACAAAATCAATGGCTTTTCCTAAGAAGAAATGAAGAGATAAATGAGATATATGATAGAAAACTCATAGGAGGCTATAAAACTAAATCTTACTTTGTATTAGTAGGTTACACAGTACTGGAAAATACTTATTCTTAAAGGACTTTTAATGTTTGCTTTATTGCTGCTACATGAAAGATCTCAGCTATTAAGAACATACCAGTACTATTAATACATCCCAACACTAGAAGACCATCTTTAGCTCCCCAATCTCTGAAGTAATGGGAATTTTACTACCTTTCCTTAGCCACGAGGATGAAGTTATGCTCCTCGCTTTAGTAATTACCTTTTCTGGAAGTATTACCATTGGGTTACACGAAAGGAAAGAAGATATTGTAGAAAAACGCGACTTATTTCCAATTACAGAACAACAGTGACATCCAGTGGCTATCTGATCTACAACTTCACACCACCCTGAACTGTACACACAAGTTGCTCAGCTCCCAGAGAATGATCTAGTCCTTCCCTAATTTGGTCAACTTTTTCTACGGGTGTGAAAAGCGTATCTTGCCTCCTTACTACCAGCAACCTCTCTGAAATCTAGACTCAGACTAACCCGTAATATAAGTGGGAGATCCATATTAAAAACAAAGCAAAAAACAAAACCAACAAACAAAACTCACCAAACCCCACAAAACGCAAGAAGAAATTCTACTTTAGCTAGCAAATCACAAACTGGCTTAAATGGGTAGCTGCTGCCCTTTCATTTAACATCTGTGAACACTCAGAAAAATTTTTGTTTGAAATCATGACCTCAGCAAGAGAGCACTTTGCTAGTACTTGTATTTAGATATGTATTTGCACAAATATTTACACTGGTAATCATGATATGCAGCTTTCTTAAAAGCTCCTTTGGGCTTGGAAGTTATCAGGTCAGGAAGTAGAAATGGTACCATGTGACTGATGTCACATTCAGGGCAAACAGTGAATGGTGAATAATAAATACTTGAAAGACTAGTTCCTCTCAGTAATCTGCAATAACTGTGGAGCAGAAATATGTTTGCCTGAAGAATTCACCGAACGATTTTAAATAATAAACACATTTGTAAAACACTGGAAGTCAGATCACAGATAATTCACCAGCACAGCCCCAGAACACCTTAGCACACATGAACACTCTGTACTTCGTGTCTTCTTTCATCATGTCACCCACCCCTTTTCACCAGAAGAAGCAAAGATCCTACTCCCAAGCTGCTGCAAGCATGGACAACCGCTAGGAAGTTCACTCAGCTCATTGACTATTGACAACGTGGCAACAGCAATTGGGTACTCTACAAGACTTAGGGTTTCAGGAAAAATTTACCCCTTGGAAGAATCTAGCCTACAGTAGGTATCTGGAAAAAGCCCAAATGTTTCCTTTGCCACAGTACTGGTTTGGAGGTGATATTCCCTCCTCAAACATGGTTGCACGGACCTTACAGTCCCTTCCCACCTTATACAACCAACTCTTCTTCCCCATTAGCCTATTACCATTATTTCCTCCCCAGAGCCTTAGCCTCATCTTCATCTCTCCACACAGGTGCCCACAACTAAAATAGAAGAGCTGAGACCCACTAGGAACTGCTGCCAGGCCCTGTCAGACCTACCCCACAGGAATAGGATACACATCAATCTCTCCTCCTATAAGCTTCCATCTCTCATGTGCCATTACCTCTACTAACAATCTCCTGTCTAGAGAGGGTCACATATTTTCCCAAGTGCTAATTTTCAAGTAGAAAGATGTATGTTTGTTTAAAGCAAAATGTTTTTTGGAAATGTCAAGTATGACCAGAAGGAAAAAAAAAAAAAAAAAAAAAAAGAGAGAGAGAAATCAACAGAAAGCTTTCAAAAGTATTTAAGAACAAAATGGGATGTTTCTCTTCAGTTTCTTGCTATGCAATGATTATCTTTTATTTACTTATTCCAACTGTGTAGATTCATTTCATTCCTGTAACTTGATTTTCATTCCCACTGTAATTCTGAATTACATTTTACATACAAAATGAAAAAACACTTTAGAGTTTCTGCTCAGTAAAACCTCAAAATTTTGAATGTTTTTCTACTTGCAACAAAACATATTTTAAAACATCATTATTAGTTGGGTGATGGTGATTCCATTTCACAAACTACTATTCCTGACCAGAAAAATTAAGTAAACCCAGGTATTAACTCATGTACTATACAGCCATCTCATAATCATTGCTACAAATGGTTTTGTTGTCCAGTAGTTACTCTGTATGTCTGTAGAGGTAGATGTTAGATGCAGAATGGCTTGTTAGCTATAAATAACTAAGGGATAAAGCAAAATGCAGAAAATTAATATGACTATATTCCAATCCCTGAGATTGCTCCAGGAGGGTCAGTGTGCCAGAAAATTGACTCATTTCCCTTTTGTCCTATAAATAATTACTTTAAAAATGTATTTGAGGTTTTAACCTTCAAATATTTTAGGTTAAACTTTTGCAAAGTAAGAATCACAAATGATTTTTCATTCGTGAAAAGTACTTGGAATTTCTGTGTCTGCCTTTTTTTACTGACCCTTTGACTTTTGTCTAGTTGGGGTGGTCACCAGCTGCTCCAGCTCCATTTTTCTTTCTCTCATTAATTCTGAAAATTTTCAGAAACTTCCATACATATCTGTAAACTGGAAAATCCATTATTTTTATAATTTCTAATAAAGAAATCAAGTTCCACTGTAATAGAACCAGGGACTATTTCGAAGTCCCCAAAAAACAATTACTCAATTTAATGGATGGAAAATTTGTTTTAGTTACTCAAAAGTCTTTGGATTTCACCTCTTATTTTGAAAGCCAGCCCTAGAGAAAAGAGCCAGGTGTCTGAAGATATGATCAAATGAAAAGTTTTGCCCTGACAGAGGGATTCAGAAAGTCACCATCCCAAGCTGGAAGCTGTCACTTCTGAGCTGTTCGTCTCTACATCCCACCAAGAAGGGAAATACCAAACTCCCCAGAGGCCATAATAAAAAATACTGACTGCTAATAAACCAACCACCTTGAACATATTCTTACTACTAGACTGCAACATAACAGCAATCTGCCATTTTCATACCAATAAAGGAAATTTAAAATGTTTACACTGAAATAAATATCACCAAGCCAAGGCTCTATTAAGACTGGAAAGAGACTGCACAGCATCTTGGACATAATTAAACTAGTTTTAAAATGATCAGGTCTGAGCCACACAGGCCTCAGCCTTTATGAGACCACCTTGCATCTCGTACACCCCTCCAGCAGCTGACATCTGGGCCACTGCTGCCGCTGGCTCATCTCCAGCTTGCTCTGACCCATCTACACACATTGCAAATGCATCTCAGGCTGCCTTAGTGCTGTCACAAGCTGCTGGCAGAAGGAAGTGTCAGTTCCTCCAGCAGCACCAGCTGGGCATGGCCTCCCAGTCCCCTGGAGCCATCCATGCTGCCCACCTGCCCACCCAGCCGGTTGCCTCGGGCGAATCACCAAGCCTGAAAAACAACTTTTCTAAACAAATGCATTGTTTTCAGCCATTTTGGCCCTTCCTTCAGCTTGCTGAAGGCCCAGTGCACATCCCTTCGTGCAGAAGGAAGGCAGTGCAAGTGTGCAGCGCTGAGGTGTCGGGGGGCCCGGCGCTCCTGCAGTAGCTAACTCTTGAATCTGTTAAGCTGTATGGGACCACACCATCAGCTATTTATTTCAGTGATGGACCCTAGAGAAAAATCAAAATGCTAATAGAAAATACCCTAAGTCCTGCTCCATAAAATAACAAAACAATTTGTGTGTCTTTAAAGAAAATCTGGCAGTGGCCAAAACATCATTTGTTAGTATTGACAAAGGGTATCATATAAGTCCCAGCGAAGTGAATGAGAGGTTTGCTATGGACTTTAAGGGTTATACGTTTTTAAGGGTTTTCTGTGTGTACATGTGACCCTAAGCCCAGAATAGCAGCCAACATGTTCCCACATACTGAACATAGGAGTAAATTATGATCGTCTCATGTACTATTGTTCCAAATGTTTTCTGTTTCTCACATACACAATGTGCTATCGAAAAAAAAAAAGAAAGGCAACAAATGGGCTTTGGAAGCAGAATGACTTCTATACTCACATGTATTTTAGGCATTAGACCTACAACCCATGAGAAATCAAGATGGAAGTCTTAAAGCCAAAAGCCTTCATCGCATACAGGAGAATAAGTGAGCTGAGAGCAGCATGACACACAGTAAAAAAAAAAAATCTCTTCTCAAAGGCAGTGGATGTGATGGAGAATGGATGTCTGGTCATCTGTCCCTGACCTCCTGCCCTCTCTTCTCCTACTGCCTCCTAACACGTTACACTTATGCTGGTCCTGATGGGCATAACTGCCACAATTAATTTCACACATGCACACACACACCCCCTTCCCAAATTTGACCATCTAAACATTTATCTGGATAACGGAACAAAAAGGTCTAGCTTGCAGAAGCACTGAGCCCCCAGCAGCCTTTCAGCTCAGTCAGCAGGGCATGATTGTTAGTTATTGGACATGTCCAGGGAAAAAGTACAAATAAATAAAAAGAAAAAACAAAAAAACATTGATCTATATGGGCTACTTTAAAAAGGGCGGGTCAGCCATTCCAAAGGCTCCCACCACAGCACAGCATCTTCTACCCATCTTTCAGTGCTGATACACTCCTGACTACACTATAGAGTACAAAACAAAAGTCACGTTTCAAATAATCATTAAAGCAAACACAACAGAAGGTGTCTTACAAAGACAGAGAGAAAAATGGAGAAGGGATGACATCACTGCATAGACTTCTCCTCTCAGCTAAGCCTATGAACATTTGATGCTGAACTTCAGTCAGAAAAGTCTTTGTAATAACCTTTTTCTGGTTGCCTTGAACAGAACTATTCAATAAGGGCTAATTAGCTGAATAATTTTTTAATTTTTTTAAGTCACCTGATGCACATTCAAGCCAGACTAGACTCGTATTCTGAAGTAATAATTCAGAATGGTTCATGTAGAGGTTCCTGAAAGGACTGAAAGCTGATTAGATGGACATAAACAAGCTTTAAGGACAAAAGACAATCTGTTGAGTAGGGTTGGAACTGTTTACTGGGAGTCTACAGGGAATTGCACTAGATTCTGCCTTATTGAATAATTTCATTGATTTGGATAAAGGAAGGAGAAATGTGTAAAAAGGCATGCTAATCTGAATCACAGATATTAGATTGGGAGCAATTATGAACATCATGGAATGAACTGAAAGAGCACAAGGTGCCCTAGAAATATTTGAAATATATCCAAGAAATAAAAAACAAGATTCATCTCAGAGTAAGCCAATCTGGAGGAAAATAAACAAATGTACAGACATTTAATGGTTTGGTGGGTGCCTCAGGGAAAGCAGAAACTTCCTAAAAAGCAACCTTTGCAATTATTTTCTTTAATTTTGTCTGAAATGAGGAATAAAATCTAAAGCCCCCGTGAGGGTCTGTGGAGTTGTGACAGACAGGGGATTCCAGTTAGGCGGAGGTTCCTGCCGGGAACTTGTGAATCAGTGCCTTAAGTGGCCTCAGTGGTTTCACTAACACTTCTGCAACATCTCAACCAAAAAAGAAAAAGTACTACAAGAAGTCTTAATCACCCACAAGTACTGAAAGCTGCCTGGGAAAGAAGCAAAAAAGAAATGGTTCCTCAGCACCTGAAGAGGTATAGAAAACGCCAGCACTATCTGGACTGTGGATAGTCCAGATTGCACCTCTTTAACCAAGGACTTGTCTAATCAGGAACAACCCTCTGTGATGATAATCCTGAAGCTGGTCTTTATATCTTAATTTAGGGTCCTGAATTGACATTGAATTGAGTTTTTTAATGGGAGATAGCAGATTATTTTAGTTTTGAAACAAATTAGCTATTGCAAATCGATCCCACAGATCGATGCTTTAAACAGTCAATTCTTAGCACATTGGTATTCTGGCATTAACATGTGACAATTAACAGAATGGCTGAACTCTTCATGAACAGCACAGATCTGTCAGTCCAGCAGCCCATCACCACTGGAAGGAGCAGGCTATGAGGCCCCACATCCTATCCTCTGCTGTCTTGGCTCTGCGGGTCACAAATCCTGCATTTCTCTTCCCACTAAGGGGTTCTGATGATGCTGGGCTCCACCAGGACCACATTCAACTCACAGACCTTATAAGAAATGAACTAAAAAACCATGCAAGCAAAACAAAAAAACCTGCCAGGACAGTGAATTAAAATAGCTCAGGGAAGAGCCTAGTAGGTAACCAAGGCTGGCCTCAGAAAGGAGCTGACACCACCAATTCAGAAACAGCAATGGGGGAGCAAGTGAAGAAGATCTCTGTCTTTCAGTGGATGAGAACCCTTAGATCAGGGCAGCTGCTGGCAAAACCATGGGCTTGGGTGGATGATGGTGGGGCAAGATTTTGAAAATTCTGCATAGATCACATCACTCGGAGATCTGAATGAAAAAAAAGTGCTATGGTGGGCTTTTGTTTACTAAACCACAAGGGGATGGTTAGAAAAGAAACATTTATGCCTTCTTAATCATGACAGGTAAAGTTGAATGCTGCTATTCAAATATGTTAGTAACTATAGACATTTTCAGTGAAAATATTTAAGATTTCTTTCATTAGGGGGTGGAGCCCCACATTTTTTTCCCCTAACAATGCTTTTAATACAGTTGAGCCTTCTGGATCATACTTCCTCCAAATTTTGACTCTGAGGCAGACAGTGGGCATGGAAAACATCAGCATAAATGAGCTACTTTTAGTAAATGTATAAGCAAGCAAAATCATGTTTTTATAAAGTGTTAAGCGGTATTTACTATAGGGATTGCTCAATGACTCTCCCAAATACCCCGAATGCTAAACAGAGGCATGTTTATGTGATTCTCAGTTCTCTTGCATTCAGTCTTTTAGCTGAATGAAGGTTTACATAGTCAGCAGTTAGTTTTCTTTTTTCCAGTTATTTCTTATGTGAAGTTGTACACAATTTCATGATGTCTGAATATCCCCAGAGCTTCTTCTCAGTAGGTTACTTGAGCCAAAACTTGCCTGATGTTATCTTATTGCATAAGCATGGGAAAGGTTTGTGGTATATGCTGCTCTTTTTTGTTCTCCCTTTGCCCTCAAATACTCTGTAGCTTTTCATTATTTACTAATAAAATGTATCTTTCTCCTGGAGTTTCCTTATGGTTAAAATGAAACAGAAAAGGGAACCCTTTCTGTGGTAAGAAAGCCTACTGTTGATCTCTGCATATTCAGCTTTTTTGGCTGAAATAGGGTGATTTGTATCAGCAAAGACTGAATAAGGATAACAGAGGATTGTGTTTCTACCACAGGGAAGACAGCACAAATGAGAAGAAACAGCGCCAGTCTGATGGTAACGATATTTTTGATAGGTAAATCCTGATCAAGCCCTCCATAGGCTAGAAAAAATTCCCAAAGCTACCTAGGGAACTGCATCATGCAGACTGAGCCATCTACACTTTTTCAGAAGCCTCTGTGTTTCCAGAGGCTCGAGCACTGACAGAATGACATGAATGACCATGCGTTTCCCATGGATGCTGGGTCTCCTACACAGTCAGCTGAATTCACACACATTACAAGGTGCAGGACAGGACCACAGTGACTTATTTTCATTACTTCATTTGGGAGGAACTACTTCTACTCTATTCCATTTTGGTTCATTATACCACATCCCTCATCACGGTCTCTGAGCATTTTCCAATGAGACATAAACAAATCACTAACGAGTATGTCATGTGGCTGCCTCTCCCATTTCATTTCCCAAAGGCCATGTTTTCTCTGTTTATCCTGTAGTTGAGTGTGGCTTACTATACACATTACATGGAAGGCTTCACGAAACTTATCTATTTGTACGTAACAATTTATCCCACAACGAGCCTATAGAAGTCTCATCAGCCATCTGGTATTTTTATTTCTCCAGGCTGAGAAAGCAATCATGGCTAATCCTCCTGCGAACTATGGAAGTCAGGTTTTATTTCTCACTTTTCTGTACCAATAACTCTTTACAGTCTGAAGTAGGCCAAAGACCCTAAAAATGTGCGTACTCCTCAACTCTTATAGGACCCTAATGCTAGGTGGCTGCCAGAGCAAATGTATTTCCAGTCCAGAACAACAAAATTCTCAGGGTATCTGGTGAAAGATCAGATACACTGTAGGAGAATCATTTTTTGCTGAACCCTACAACTGATACATGTGTGTGTACTAATTTTCCACAGACCCAGTGGGAAATCTGTGTTATGTTTTAGCACATGAAAATTGAAGTGGACATGCTTTTCAGGATGCAGTTGTCTGGAACAGAAGATGATGTTTCACGTGTAACTCTTCAGCTAAGGTGCCCCCTTAGGCAATCCTTGCTCCCTGGCACCATCCCCAGCCTTGTGCCAGCCCAAGTCCTTGTGGGATCATCACAGCGACTTGGATGAGAGAACCAAACCACCCAGAATATAACAGTAGTTATTTTTCAACCAGATCAGTTACACTGGCTCAGCACAGAGTAACAAACATCTAGTGAGGGCAGCTACTGAAGTCAGCATAAGTAGTTCTGCTGTTAAATATCTAATCAACTAATTGATGCTGAAATGTTAATGATCAAAGTCTTTACTTCTTAATTATGTTTTGCTTGCTTGGAAGAATATGAATGTAAATCCTGAAAATTACTTCAAGGCTAAAAAGAAACCAGTCTTTTTCTTTCAAAAAGACATTAGGATAAACCCTAATTTGACTAATCTATGGACACATTTTAAGAGAGGAAATTGAATCTTTACCAGGAAATGTACATATAGTAAAGATAAAAGTGAACTCAAAAAACCTGAGATTCCTACTGCAGAACACTATCACAATAGCACTGACATAAATCGGTGACTGGGGCCAGGCTTTATTTAGCATTTCTGGGGTTTTTTCCCCATCTTGTTTAAACATCAACATCCATATAATCACTCACCTAGTCTGGTAGGACCTTGCTCCCTTTGTTGAATTGAGTGCACCATCTCTACAAGCTTTTCAGTCTCTTGAGGCATGGTCCATGAAATTTCTAGATTATTTTCCCTGGCATACTGGAGAACTGACACATGAAGTGAAGTATTGCCTGAAGGCGAAAGCAGAAAACAAACATTTTAAGCAGTGCACAAATGTCTTAAAATAAAACTAAAGGATACGTTATGGGTGCGTTTTACATTAAGCACAACTAGGCAGTGATTTTTCATCAGCGTGTGAAAGCCACATTTTCAATCAAAAGATCAAAACTGAACTATTCCCAGGTGAAAAAATATGCAAGTACTACTAGAAACAGTTGCTTTTCTGTCAGGAATCAGCATGCAGCATTTTACCTCAGATCAATTTGACCATGATGGCTGAATTTCACTTCATTGATCTCCAAATATTCCCTTTCCATTTTAAAATTGTCTAAACATGGCTTTTTTTTTTTTTTTATGTGCACATTGTTTTGCAGGAGTGGTAGTTGGATGTCCCATTTGTCTGATGGGCCAAGCTTCCTAGATGACTACATTTCATGAACATTTCCCTCTGTCATACATCAGGCTGCAGCATGGGACACAGCGCACCTAGGGAGCATGACTTGCAGGGGAATTAAGAGAAATTCCAAGTTCTGCTATTCTCTGACATCCTGGATCTCCTTATACATTATGTAAGAAGTACAAATAAAACTCTTAACAGAGGGTCGATATAGATAGCTAATAAATATCAGACTTGCAGAACTGAACTGGGCAATACATTGGTTATAATGATCGACTGGTCTTCGGACTTCTACTGTATACTGAATATACTTATGTATATAGCATATTATTCTTTATCAAACCTTTGTAAAACATTTATGAATGAAGTTAATAATAATTGGGATTTCACATATTCAAATGTTGCAGCCCTATAATGATCTGAATAGTTTACTCATGACACTTTACAAGTTTCCCATGGTCGTCTTAGAGATTTTAAAATCAAGGCCGTAGTAAGGAATCATTTCATAGCTACATTATTATTGTCCTGTTGATGATGTAACATTTGCTATTACATGCTTCAAAGATAAGGAAAACAGCTAGGCTAAAATAAATTGTCTCTTGGTTTATTGTTTAATTTCACTTGGCTTGTTTCTCCATATCGTGCATGTACACAGTTATCAGAAACAGTGTCTTCCAGGTACAATCTCTAAAAAATCTGAGTTATTCTAGACATACAGAAAAGCTACGCTTTCCCTCCAGGACCTCTCTAATTAGTACAGGTGCTAGTAATCACTTCTTTTGGAAGCACAGATACAACACAAACATGTCAACACCCAGTGGGAAACACCAACAGCAACAGCAGTTGCTCCATGGAAATGGTTTAATGCTGAATTGAAAAAGTACAATTCTGATCAAAAAAATCCAGGTGTGTTAGAACAAGTGCTACTGGGAACACACAGGACCCTGTGCAGCCCCTGCCATATGGATGGACTTGGTGCAAGGGCACACAGTGTCCTAACTTACATGCGCCACATGGTCCCTTCATGTATGTGCAGGATATATGGCATTCTGCCAGGGTGGCTGCACTGAGAATTTCTGTGCTGAATGGCCTAACCAGAGGTGTGCTTTCCATCAGTACATACTCTGAAAGCTCAGTGAGTCTAGCACTCCCAAAAAGTGTCTGTCATCCAACATAGGTCAGGAAATAAAGCGTAAAAGGTCAGTTCCAGCACCCTAGGTTAGCCAAAAAGGGCTGGTCAGAACCAGAAAAGCCTGTTCCAATAACCTAAACCTTGCAGTCTGACCAAACATGAACCAAAGGCCCTCTGAATTATCCATTCTTATTTGAACCAGAACTGAACTGGAACTATTGTTTTCAAGTCTGTTGAACCTAACACAGAACTGAACCAAAAACAAACATGTATTTTGTTTTTCTGCCACAGAATAACAGTTCAGTTAAATCTCCATGCTGTGACAGGGACGTCTTTGCCTGTTTGACACACACACTTCTTATGTCTAGTACAGCAATAAGGGGAAGTGCTCATCAGAGCTACTCCTCGTCACACAATTCCCTGAATTGGATGTCAAACCCCTATTCACCTGAACCAGAACAGCTTGGTTTGGGAGGAAACTGAACTGCATCTGAAGCAAAAGCTTTATTAACCTGATTTCCCAATATAAACTGAAATTTTTTAGAGGGATTGGAATGAGTCATTTAAACATAAAAATTAACAAAAGCCTATACTGAGAAGCCATTTTGTCCTGTAAAAGCAAAAGAATACAAAACGTCTTTATGTGTTTGAAAGACAGATACGTACTGATCTCAACACTTTCAATAAACGCCCGCACAAAGTTTTTCATTTCCTCAAACTCTGATGCCCCAATATTGGAACTTCCATCCAGAAGAAACATGACATCCATTGGTTTGTTGCACAACTCTGAGAAGCAAGGGGGAAGAAAAAAAAAAAAAAAGGTTATTTATACATGATAACCAGAAGTAGCATCTGTTAATCTATTGATAGGAGCAGAAAGGGCATTTTGGGAAAACAAAGCAGGATAATGATCAGTTGAAAAAATAAGTGATGTTCCTTTAATGGAAACCTTGAGATTTATATTCAGTGGGATACATGGGTATTTCAATTTCTGTTTTTCTACCAATGGTATTTTACTCTCAGGAGACTAAAACAAAAACAACAGCAAACAAAGAAAACCCTACACAAACCAAACCAACAACAACAAAACTTCAACAACAAACAAACACAAACCAAATAAACAAAAACACCAAATACACCACCACCACCCTAAAAAAAAAAAAAACACCAACAAAAAAAACCCTACAAAAACAATGACGTCTCAGAATAGAGGAAGTATACTTTTAACTCGCTTGAGGCAGACAGATGAGAATAACTTTTTCTCTTCTGTCACCCTCCAACCTAGCTGAAAGCTACTGTACTTTACTGAGAAATGGAGCCAAGGACTTCTAAGCCTACAGAAGGCTGGCTGCAGGTCTGTGCTAAGTACTGCTGAACTGGGGCAGCATCCTCAGCCTTCAGTGAAGATAAATGGTCCTTCCTTGGCATTTAGACAACACGATACCGAATGAAGGTATGGGAACGCTTCAAATTTCAGTGACGTGAGAGGGAAATGAAGGAGACAGGACAGAGAAAAGAAGAAATTACCCAGAAAATACATCCAGCTTTACCTGAAATTTCTGTCCAACGTTTATGAGAGCAGCACGATTGCAGCACTAATTCGGGTGCTTCTTCAATAAGTGTGTTATAACTATGCAAGATAATTGGGTTATTAGGCTGACTGATCTTTCTGAGCTCCTGGATATTTGCATTGGGGGTTATGCCTATGGGAATAACATTTATGCTCCTGGGAGGTCGTGTGATGACATCAGTGGAAGGACTGGATGACACCATATACACCAAGTGAGGAACATCTTGCCTGCCCCCATTCACTTCCGTAAATGTGTGTTTAGAAATATAATCAAGGGCATTTCCAGTGTTGGTAGCCTTGCCTCCTTGGTAGGGTATGCTCCTCACCTTCTCAATAATACTTTGCTTTGACTGTATTTCCCTAAAGGAATACTCCAGAGTGACAGTCTCTGAATACTGCATGACCGTAACATGAATATCTTCCTGGCCCACATTCATCCGTGTGATCACCTTCTCAAGGAACTTCTTGACAATATTGAAATTTTCCTCCCCTACATTGTCAGATGCTTCCACAATAAAAGCAATGTCCAGACTTCTGCGAGTGGGGTTTTCTGAAAAGGGGGGTGGTGCTGTGAGTCCCCAAGGGGGAAATAGGACACTGGATATTGTTGGAGTGGATGTAGTTTGTAACTGAGAGCTTTCTTCAGGTCCAAGATCACACAGATGATCAATGAGGAGATCCCTATTATCCATTAGCTCTAACACATTGTTCATTAGGAAGGCTCTATTATCTGGTGACTGCTTTTCAATGAACCTGATCTGCTCCACATTAACATACGGTCCAATCCCCACAGGTGTTACTGTGATTTTTTTATTCTTCAAAGCTGTGAGGATGCTGCGGAGTTTTCCTGGAGACTTGCTTGCTATAAATAGCACTGCAATTCTGGCAGCATTGGTCCTTTCTGCTTTTCCAAACACATGAAACACAGTGTATTTAAGGACTTCAGCGGCAGACGCTACTTCATCACCTGTGTATTTTATGCTTTGGACAATTTTTCTCATCTGGGACTGTGTTTTCATATCTTTAAGGCCAAGATAGATTGTGGGGCCAGCCCTATACACTAGAATTGACACTCGGATTTTCTTTTGGGAGATGTGGAGTTTCTTCATCATGCCAATTATGAAAGTCTTCAGCTGTTCAAAGTCCTCCTCTGACAGTTTATTGGAGCCATCCACGAGGAAGGCCAAGTCCATCATCTTGCTGCATGAGTATTCACTGGGTGGTAGTTCAATGTCCTCCTCTGTATCAGGTGTTGGTGTTATGGTGTTGTCCACTGGTTCACAGGCTACGCAGGTTAAGTTCTTCCCTTCACACAGACTACAAAAATCACCAAAGTAACTGTAAAATACCAGTGCTTATAATAACACATCACCTGCATCTAATAAAAGAATGCCCAAACAGAAACAGTTAAATATCTCAAAAGCACAACAAATCCAAAACACGACGTGAGTGATTTTTTTTCCCCCACCCCATCTCCCCACAAGGTATTGTACAGCTAAATCCTGTATGTTCATACACGTTTCTTTAGATCCAGGAAACATATGACAAACTGTGATGTGTTTGTCAGAGAAAATTATCCATATAACAGCGTTTGGCAGAATGTGTAAAATCTTTGTCTGGAAAGTGTCTAGAAATCCACTGAGCTTGAGCAATACAGCTACCTACAAGCCACTGCTGGACTGAACTGGCAGATCTGTTTTGCTTCACAAGGAAGACAAACATGAGGCAAACTGGAGGCAGCTAACACAAAGTAGAATAGGAAAGATGCTTTTAGCTCTGATATGACTTAAGAGACTCTGCGATGAGGCTAGGTTTACCTAGGTTTTAACCTTCATGAAAATAACAAACAGCTTTTTTTCTACCTCTAAAGTGTATTACTTTCCTTTTCTTATTCCTGACTTCATTTTGTTTGGAATACAGCTTTGGCACATGTTCGTCCTCCATTTTTTCATGTCTCCTTTCTTATCTTCCTCTTATTTACTGTGTTCCCTGTTTCAGTCCCTTTTCTCATATCAAATGATGTATTTCATTTATAGCTGTTATCTCCTTTTAGCTCTATTTGTCTTGCCTTAACATTTCTACTCACCTCCATTAGTACATTTTTCTCTTCCCCTTTCCATCTCAGCTCCCATTTTTCTTTTTTTTCCCCATCTCTGCCTTTTCCACTATTCATCCTTCCATACCACCATGAGAATTTTCACCTCTGTCACCCTCTACCTTTTAGGAATTTGTTTATAATTCATCTCTTTCTATCTTTAGCAAGGCTTTAACACTTCTGCCCTTCTAATTCCTGGTCATGTCATTCTCCTTCCTTCACTTATCGGTGCAAAGAACACGACTGTACTCACACAGAGAGTGGTACAGACTCAGCCAGTGTATTTTCCTTGTCTTACAGGACAGTCCAAGAAACAGAATAGGAAAAGTTTATGAAAGAGCAAGGACCAAAAAAATGCTTGTTTTCACTGCCAGAGAAAACCCAGGATGTACAAACTAAACAAGTCAGCACTGGAAGAAGGTGCCATTTTCCAGCAAAAGACTTCACTTTACACGTGGCACCTTCATTTAAGTTCTCCCAGCATTATATTCTTTTCAAACTGCTTTTAGTGTCTTCCTAATTGAAGAATGCACAGCTACTTTTGGCATTAACGTATAGCAACAGAAGATTTATTATTTTAATCCTAATATGAACGAGCCTCTCCTAGTTTCCAATTTCCTTTGGATATTTGCTATAAAATTCATTTTTGTGCAATATTTTCTATTGTTTGTACAGATGGTGTAGGCATCTAAATTAGGTGACAGCTATGCAAAAGGATGTTTCCCTAGTGAGGTCAGTTTTCCTAATGTTCTGAAATCTTTTGTGAGCAGCAGCCAGCGTATCAACATTTAAGATAAATTATTATTAAGCATTACAAAAAAACAGGGAACGGAGACTCATTTATGAAGACTCTTTTTTGACCTCTTGATGGAATTCAAGGCTCTTCGTGTATACTGTTAAAAAAAATTAAAAATACTTAATTGATTAGCCTAACAGTCTCATGCCCCGGGTTTATAGCACAGACATACACTAGCCCTGGCAAGAGGACAGGAATTCAAAGTTCATACCTATTCAGAGCTTCTGTGAGGTTCAGGGCATTTGGAGCTAAGGTGCTAGTCTGGGCTAATAGCTGCTGCAGTTTTACAACTCAGTTTCTATTAAATATGGTCAAATTACAAGACTGAAAACTCTCTTGTATTCACAGCATTATAAGTGACTAGTGAAAGTATCCAGCAGAGGTCTAGACATCTGAATACCAAACTTTCAGATACTACAGGCCATGGCATAATATGCCACTGGGCAGCATACAGAATTAAAATCGGTCTCTGCCACAGCGCGGCTGAAGACCCTCATCCTGCATGGTGCACAGCACTGTGCACCCTGCATTAATTTCATCATATTTGAAAATGTATGCTTGCAGGATCGGGCCATGGGATATCATATTAAAATCTTGGGGAAATTGGTTTTCCAACAGTAGTACACAATTCCAACTGCTAATAATCTCATCGAGTTCTAGACTGAGCGCACATTCAGGTCTTACACTATACACAGGATTTTTTAGTACTGGCAGAAGAAAAGAGTCTGATGGCTTTATTGATGTTGAATCACACCTTACACAAAAAGAAGTGGAATATCTGAAGCCAGTAGGGCCACCTACACATGGGAAAAGGCCTTTTTTGAAAGGAATTTATGAATTTCACTTGCTTAAATTCAGCTGACATCCTATAATCCCTACTGTCACTGAAAAACTTCAGCTTCAGTTTTTATGTGAAGGGATATTGACATAAAAGATGGTTTCCAAGCTTCATCTTCAGCGGTGTGTTTAAAGTTACATCCAAAAACTTATTCACGTGGATGTGCTTCATCTCACTCCCTTCATCCAACCCAACAGGCACACTACTTCACTGCATAAACCCATCATACCAAGATTGACAGTGCTGTGGATCATCTCTGTTCAAAACTATTCTCCTTCCATGCAGGATCTTGACATCTCCAACTGCACACACGGGACAGTCTTCTGGACTGACACAGTCCAGGGACAGTTCATCAAGTATTTTCCCTGTTTCAAAATAGCAAAGTAGTATAAAGATGCCAATTTTCATGAATTGCAAAACTAATCATTCCATTTACCCTGCTACAAAAAAAACCATAACAAGGCTTCCGAGTTGAGCTCAAACATTCTGAATACTGTGCTTGTGTTATGACCACTGCCAGCTTGACACAGAGAAGTATTTCCATCCTTCATAACCACTTTTATTTAGATATTGGAAGCATTTAACCCAGTGTATAACCTGCAACAGCCAATACCATACAGAAGGTGGATATATCTTTAAAACAAAACATTGAAGATGACAGGAGAAAATGGCATTTTCCTTTTTACATGTATATTATTTATTTCTCCCAATATCCCCTACCTCACTCTGATCAGAGATACCAGGGCCCAGAATAGCTATTTTGGGTCTTAAAATACCTTCTTTCTTTGCCTTCATGTCTTTTCACTCTCTCTTTAGGAGTTATTTATTCATCTGAGTTTTCACTCTACTTTTGGATCTTGTTTGTCTTTCATTCCTTCCCTTTCTGTCCGTCTTTCCTCTCCCCACCCCATATTTCCCATACTTTTTCCTTTCCCTTTTCTATGAGATAGCTGCTGGGAACAGTTAAGCTGAGAGCTCAGGCTCACAGGGGAATGCCTGCTGGGCACTCTCAGGAGCATCAGAGCCCTGAAGGTACTAAGCAGGTCAAGGCAATGGGTTTCCCCACTGCAGTAGTTGCTCTGAAGAGAGCATTTTGTGAGTGTCCAGCACAAATTCATACCCTACTTTAACCACATAGTCAACAATCTCTGTTGCTACACAGACTCTAATCCTCCTATCTTCCTTTCTTATCACCCTGTTTGCATTCTCTCTCGTTCTTGCTGTCAGTGTTTCATTCTCCTCTTCTAGGCACCATTTCATCCCCTCCACACACAGTGCTCATTTCGCAAACTCAAACCAGGATGTCTAACCACCTCCCTCCTTATGCAGTAAGAAATTGTGGTGAAAACACATCAGCAAGCCTGTTAATGAATTAACTGCTACATCTAAGTCTTTTGTAATCTCCATGCCTTAAAAATCTGTGAATATTTCTGCATTGTAAAACCTCTTTCCATGCAATGGGAACACTTAGGGTGTTAAAAAAACCAACCAACAAAACAAACAAAAAACCCAACTCTACAGCAATACCTACAAGTACCAGGAGCATAGCAGAAAAAGATAAGTAACTGCTTAAAACCAAAGATGGACTTACCTGCAGGACAGTGTACATGGCATCCTTCCACACAGTGCAGAGGGCACTCCAAAGCCTGTGGGTGCTGGCATGTTATAGGACAAGCAGGTCCACAGCTATTATATCGCCATTCACACTGATAATCTAATTCTTGTTTATTCAGGTCCTCGCAGCTTTGTGCTATGCAGTGGAAGAATCAAAGGTGAAAAAGTCAAACCAGAGCGTATCCATCATATCTTTCAGAACTATGACACCAAACTTGGTATAAAGTGGACCACACACACACAGAAAAAGAAATATTTCCATCTTTAAATAATTTATTTTTATTTTTTACTACAACCAAAGCAGGCCACTTCTTCACACTTGGATTTTTTTTCACATAATTAAACAGAGATATTTTGTTTTGATAAAAAAAATTGCAAAACACAAACTTTAAGCTTTAATTAATATATAGAATTACAGAAACCATTTCTTTCTCTAGATTTTGTGGTACCACAGATTATTATATCCCTTAATTGAGGGCATGGTTTTTCCAGATATGGCTCTGTACATAAATAGAAAAGGGAGTGGAAACATCACTGTGAGCTGCTAACCCAGTCCCATCAAAGTGAACTTTTCTGGACATCAGTGTGAACAGAGCTGGATGAGAACAATCTATCTGAGCCAACAGTTTGATTAAAAGCTTGAACCTTTTCACCCAATTATTCCTCATCTACCCTGTACTTACGGCACAGAGCTGGTGATCTCCAGTGAACAGCAACACCTTTTTGTGCACAGACATGTGCATAGGCTGCTATAGCATCACAGAAGCAAGCACAGTCCCCAATAGATTCACAAGCACAGGTGTCATACATGCAAATATCTATGTAGGGCTCAGGATTCACCTACAAAAGAGAAATATGGGGTACAGTACACTCAGTGATTCCCTTCATCTCCTTCTTGTAGACATATTTAATCTTTGGATGGTTTGGCTGCTCCATTTGCCAAGAGTTGAGGTGCCACATAAATTAGTGCAGATCTTTCTACTGATGTCAGCAAGGACTCAAATTGGGCCACATTCTCAAGGCTGCTATAGATGCTACAGTTCATTGTCCCTTAATATTCCACATATGGATTAAATTTACATGGTTTTGGGCCCCATAACCCTCTTGTGCAGCAGCCTGGGTAGACCGCAGTCTGAACGGCATTATATTAGCTCAGCTACCCCTCCCCTCAAATCTCAACCCTTGTGCTTGACTTCACGTGCCAGTCTCGGGGCTTTAGATTAAAATTTCCCTCAAGCAGAAGTTATTCTACAGCTTACTACTAGCCGCCAGCCTGCATTTTCCCATGAAGGATCAGCTATAGGACAGGGCCAGAGATGAGAATGCCAATTAGTCAGCCTCCTCCAAGTCCTGTGTGTTGCCAGCATAACCATACTTTTGCCTTCAGCTGCAATCAGTGTCAGCACAGATCATGCAGAATTGAAGAATGTGAAATACGTGACACAATACTCACAAGTTTCTTGCATTCTTCAAAGAGATCCCCAGACAAAATGCTGCATGATGTTTCTACCATCATCTGCTTCACTATGTTTCCATTACACAGCGGAGACATCAAGGTCTGTTCCTGGTTGGGCTTAATGTAAGAGACAAGCACACATTTCATTAGCCTTGCCTTCAGGACCTCAGGACACTTCAAATTGAAGTAAGAGACTCGCTAGCACTAGACATTTTTCATGACAAAGGAAATTGTTTCTTTGAGTAAAGTTTCAACCCATTGTAGGACAGGCACAGATCCTGCCATGGCAGAAAGCAGAGTAGAGCAGGTCACCACCTACATTTTCTCCAGTTCTTACTTGTACGCTGCAGTTTTAACATAGACGTTCTGATGACAGAAAGTCCTACTGTACCAAACATTCATCCTGAAAAACAATCATTCACGGCTCTACAGAAGGCCCATGAGACTCACAAATATGATCAGTCTTCAGCAGACAATACCCAAGGCCACTGCTGAAAAAGAATGGCTCAGTAGTCTCCCCTTGTCCCGCTTAATTTATCTAAGAACAAGGACCACTAGTATTGACATGGCATTTACCATGGAGACAGTCTGCAGGTTCTGTTCTGTGCCTATTACACTGAAATGAGAAGCTGCTCCTTCTCAATTTTACCCTGCAGTCTCCCTCATTATTGCGACTTCTGTGCTCCAATCAAGCCATATCAAAAACAGTGACATTCAGCAAGATAATGCTGTGGTTATGTCACACTCGCACATAATTAGCAAACTAGCCCAAAAGATTTCATGTGATCAAAAATGCTTCATTTTATTTTCTGATAATGTAAATCTTTTAAGGAAAGATCTAAAAAAGGCCTCTCTTCCCCTTTCTCTCTGAAAATTTGGAGGAATTTTCAAGAGAAAATTTTCAGCCCTAAAAGCATCATCTGAATGAAATGCTTCATTTTACAGATGTCAAAACAAATTGTCTTCAAGTTGTTTCCTCACACTTTTTGATTTGGAAATACTTTTGGCCACAATTATTTGTCAGCTCAAGACAAATTTATTATTCAATTTCATTCTTTCAAAACTCTGTATTTAGAAACAAGAAAGTATATCTCATGTGTAGCATAATTAGTACCCCACGATATCACCTAATCTCTGGCACCAGGTCATAGATAACACTTTCATATAGCAGGTAATCTCCTCAAAATTCAGAAGCAGTGATAGATAGCAATAATGTCTTACATCCCCTCCTGTATCTTGTTTTTTCTGTTCAAGTCTCCCCAGTCTGAAAATAATAACTGAATTCTCTTTAAAAAAGATTGAGAATTATATGGAAAGAAATTAACCTGCATGTTCAGCTGTTCATAAGTAGACAGACTAAGATTTGGTATATAGAAGTTTGGATAGGGAAGTATAAAATTTTTATCTGAACTCCCTGTCTGAAAATTACAGCTGGTTTTTTTAGATTAAGCTCTAAAATGAGATTTCCAGTTATACCTGGATTTCAAGAATCTGGGCTGGCAAACTCTATGAACAGCCTTTACCATACAGATTGGCTATTTTAACATTCATCTGAAGCCAGGCAGCACAGAGACCTTAAATAAATTAATTGATCTTTTATCAGATTTCAAGAAATAATATTATTTGGCAAAAATATGGGGGAACGAGTTAATTTCTATTTATTTTTATCCTTCCAAACCTCTTTGCCCCCTCTTGAGTGATACTGTAACCTGTATTAATTAGTTTTCACAGTTCATTCACAATCACCTTTTCAACATCAGCACAGTATGGATTAACTTTCCAAGAATTCCCAAAGTCAGCTGGATCTACTTCAAGATGTTCATTGCTGCTGGTCAAATCATTGTTTTGGATTCCATCAAAATTTCCACACAGACCACACACTCGATCCTTGCAGGGAAAGAAACACAAAATACATAAATCTTACATCTGTAGACTGGCTTAGGGTTTTGTTAAGAAGTTCTTTTAGCCTAGTTCTTTAATGGCACAGGGTTTAAAAGCTGAATTATCCCCGGTCTTGCCAAGTTCACTAAAATAGACATAGTCTCTCACAGAGAACATTTAGCTCATATTCCCATTCTACCTAGCCGAAAGTAGGACAATACTGTCTCCAAGGACTCCAGGAAGGAAGACAGCAACTCTGATCAGTGGTGCCTGTTGGCTCTATTTGGAGTACATCCCTCCAATCCCATTGTATTTCTGGAGTTGACTGTCCTATCGCAATCACTAGTACACCTGGCTCCTTATACTGCTGCTCATGAATACAGAAGAAATCACCCAAGGCATAGTTATTCTGAGGCACCACAGCATTCATCTTTTCTGTCATAGCTCGTCTCCAATGATCCAGAATTTACCCCTTGCATTTGAACTATCAGGAAAATAAGCAACCCTTATGGTATTATAAAAAAATCCCTTTGTTTTCAGTCAAGTGCCTAATACTCCGTGGAAATGTATCAGCATGTCTGCATAAAAAAATTGCTATTCTCCAGAGACAGGGTAAGTGCATTCTTTAGTGAGAATAAGTAGTAAAGCAAAAAACACTTACTTTGAAATTGCCTTTTAAGATAACTGAGACTCCCATGGCCAGATCCCAGGTCACACTGATGCTTTTGCCCAGTAAAATGATGTAATAACGGCCAGACCTCATGACTTCTAAATCACTGTCATCTTTAGGAGGTACCTTGATGTTTACCTGAACAAGAAAAGCACATTGTGCTATCAGTCATGTCTCTAATTACTATTTCACGTAGGTCACTTTCCCAGCGGGATACACGCTCATAGGTTGACAGCTATTTTCAAACACTGTTCTCCAGAAAACAGATAGGTCCCATACACTATGCAGATGCTCCAGAGCACTTGCAGAACTGTAAGCAAGGTATGGGGAAGGAACAGATTACAGGATAGTCTCTACACTGAAAAGTTTCTGTAGATAAATTATTGCCTTAGAAACAACACTTCTGAACAGCAAATTAGGATACAAGTACAGTACTTCAATCACATCACATTTCCATAATTTTGAATGTGGCAATGTCCCTTGTGCTCCCGAGGTATAACATACACTCACCACAAATGCTGACACACAAAGCAATGACTAAACAGAAGGAGGGCTGATAAAGAGGACAGGGTATACCAAATTAAGGATCAGTTTAGTGTTCAGTTAATGGTTCACTGAGTAATTACATTTTGGTTTATTTCACATTTTTAAGAAACTAACAATTCTGTGCTCCTGAGGCAGGTAGCGACAAAAGGGCTGGCTAGGTTTAAGAGTAATGTGAACTGGGAGAACCACATTCATCAGTGGCCTCTGAAAGACCAGAGTCTGATTCTGAAGTCAGGAAGGATTTTCTTCCCAATCAGCTACACCAACAGGAAGAATCCTCAGAGATTCATTTCGGTGTCTCTTCATTTTTCCATCACTTTCACTTCCCCCCTGTGCCTCTTTCCATCTGGCTGCAAATTCACTGCCTCTAGCTACTCAGAATTTAAGAGATTAATTTAAAATGCTTTCTTTCACACCATAATCCCCTTTCAATGGGAACTCTAATAGGATTATTAACCACATTTGGAGAGAAAGGTCTGGCATGGCTGTTACTTTAAGCACCATTAATGCATTAACTGAAAACTGCTTACTTGTGGAAGAGGCAGATTAAAACTTTCAATCAGTACAAATAGTGATTAAAGCAAGGGAGAAAGAGGTGCCCACAAACCATTCACACACTCCTCAGTTTGAGGGCAAAATATTTCCTCATCCTACTATTCTTTCTTGCTCAATTCAGTAAAAGCTCAGCACCATAATTCAATTCTGTTCATCTCTGGGCTATTATCAGAAACCTTTATCGCCAGAGAAGACAGTTTACAACTTCCAAGGATCTCCTAAACAGTCTTTAGGGAAGAATATGTTAAAAGGAAGCTTTTTCATCTTCTCCTATGCCTAATGTATTACTATACAGTCGAGTCACACTTGGTCACGTCACTTCTAAATATAGTAGTCTCTGTTTTTCCAAACTCAGGCAAAAAACAGAGGAAGACAAAGCTGAGCTGGGAGGTTGACCAGAATTTGTAAGTTTATGGAGGCTTTTTGCCCAACCATGAAGTCATAAACTTTTGACCCTGAAAACTGGCAGATTTATTCGTTTCAGAAAAGCAAAAATTGTTTCATGGTAATTTGTTTTTAATGTGAGCCAGAACTGTAACATGCAGATACCTCAATTAAGCCTCCCTTTACTTAAAACTAGAAACTGCTCTCAAAACAATATCATCGTAAAACAATGCTGCTTGGAAACATTTTAATGGCAAAAATAGACTAGATTCTCCTGCTTGCTTCTAAGGACTCTTGTGGAAAAAGAGTGTAGGAAGTAATCACTGGTTGAGAATTTGCCTAAATCTTCATATCAGTTGATTTTCCCCAATCTCTCCTTTGGTTGCTGTTATTCCTAAGAAAACGTGCTCTAGATATTATTACACTGAGCCTTAAACTCTCTAGAAAGCCAGATAAAAATTCAGTCAAGGTTGTGTGGACAGCCTTGAGGTACAGACCTAGCTCTTGCAAGGACATACTCTCTCAGGAACCAAACACCTGTTGCTGTAGTTGCTGGGTGCCTAGTGACCTCCTCTCTTTTCTAGCCTTTCTTGAGGTGTCCAAAGGAATCACAGTTTTTCTGAAAATCTGTCACCTACAGAAGCTTTCAGACAAAACTTGGCTCTAAAGTATTATCCTGCGCTACTATTCACCCTCACCCATGTAGGGGATTCTTTAGCAGTAGAAAAAAATGGTTGGGCAACCAATATGTCCTATGCTCATTCCTCCAGCAACCAAAAGCCTGCATGGTTCATATGCTGTCAAGATGCACTGAAAAAACACAATTTATAAAGGTCATGTTTTACAAGTTCCTGTTAAGTATCAGTGGCACACAGCAATTCGCAGGCAATTTGCAGGCTATGCAAAACCCTGTACAGCTTTGTCTGTTGACCCAAACAAGGCACTTTTCACTGGGAACATTTTTGCAAACCTCTGGTCCAGATACCAGTTCAGAGCACAGTACTTCTGAAAAGTGAGCAATTGAAACACTATAAAGCACCGTAGCTCTGTAATGTTTGAACACACAGAAGGTCTTAATTGTTGCAGTGCTCAAGGCAAAGAAATGAACTTTGTCCTTTGGAAAGCTTGTTTCCTGCAGTGGGGGGATATGGGGGGTGGAAGTGATTTTTGGTCAATTCTTCAGTGCTCATTGGTAGGAAAGAGGGGGGAAAAGGAAGCATTCAGTCACCTGGATTTTTCCATCTGACAGTTTAACAGGGGAAAAGATGGTTCATATTTGCTTCTGCAGTGTCAACTTGTGTGAGCTACAACTTCCTTTTTTTCTGTGTGCTCAGTCCTTCAGATGGCTAAATTAGGTCTGAAGCTTTACTAGTCATGGGACAGTAACTTCTTAGTTCTTCCTTGCACATAATGTAGCTTAAAATAGACTTAGACCTCCCACGTTCAGGAAGGGCATTCCTCATATGAGCTTGCATTGAAGAGCATTCTTGTCTGACATAGATTTGTTGGCATCAAGCAGAAATACCAAAATGTCATTATACTTCTGGAAGCAAAATGGATAATTATAATCCTGCTAATCTGTTAATTTTATCAAGAACCACTGAGCATGAGATCATTCATGCCTCATCTTACTAAACAACCTGAAATTCTTTTCTCCAAAAAAGGGAAAGAAAGAGAATAGAAGTGTACGTACATTTCCATTAAACAACTCTATTTCCCCACTTTCATAGAGAATGATAACCCTTTTGGTGCACTTTTCTCCAGTGAAGCCACAGCCTTCATTTGAAATGAGTATCCGGAATGTTCCAGAGTTATCCTTGCAGAAATCCTATCAGATGAAAATAAATGAATGAGTCATTAATGTGGAACATTTAAAAAACACACAGAGACCTATGGAGAAAAAGGAAGTCTCAAATAATACCCTCTGTAATCTGTGGCCAGTATGTTGGCATGCCAACTGTTTCCATATTAATCTATTTTGTGCCCAGCCTTTGATATTCATGTGGTCCACACCCTTAAAGAATGACACACGCTCTGCCAGCGACACACACGTGTGCGTATTTTGCAGGGTATTTTTGGGCAGGGAGAATCCATGCTATTACAGCATCTGTGATATTTTGAAGATGTACAATTGGCACAGTATACCTCTTAATACATAGATATTAATTGATTTAATGGTGAAAACAAGACTCCGCAGCTTTAATGGTAAAATAAAAATATAAACCTAGAAGGTTAGGTTAGAAAGAAGGGTTAGAAGGAAACTTGTTGCACAGTCTTGAGCAAAATGTTTGATGCTCACGTTTTCCCACCTGTACGTGAATAATAATTACAATAATGTCAACCTATTTGTTGGGGAGCAATTACGTAGTTTAATGTATTGACTTTCTTTTAAGATAAATATTTCTGAGATGCATAGAATTAGTAGTACATTTACATGATGACTCATGACTCTCAGGCCTTTTAATTTTTTGGGTTTGTTTTATTTCCAATAAAAGAAAAAGACCCTGTCTATAGCTGTCTGTGTTTGTCATCTGAGGAAAACAGATCTCATTTTCATTTTAAACAGTTCTGTAGTACTTTATTCTATCACCACCCTTAAGACCTTTACACAGAGCTCTCACTAGTGTCAGAGCTATCATTCTTCTAAGGTAATCCAGCTGGCAGGTAATCCAGGTGGGAGCATAGTTCAAAGACCTAGCCAGAGACAGGTTGATCACACTTTCCTGCCCAAGGAGAACTGCAAGGAGGAATGTGCCTCACAGAAACGGTCTGTGGGGAAAATAGGAGCACACCCAAGAAACCTGTCCCTTCATAACTGCAGAATACTGTTGTTATTAATTAGCAGTGGATCCATTTAATGTTAGATCGAATTTTCAGATAAATCCTTCTTTTGCATGCACATTTTTAAATACACAGTGATTTGCATCTGTAGATGAGCATTAATCTTATTCAACTCTACAATTCTGGCTGCTCCCACAAATCACAAGTTGATGTTAGTGTGCTATGTCTTTATCCACCTCTTCCCTTTGCTGCGAAGAAAATGGATATTTTCAGTGTACTCCAAACAGCTTGGTACATGGAATAGGAGAGTGACTTTTGCCAAAGTGAATGAGCAGAGTCTGTGCCCTGGATGCATTAAAGGCAGGTTCACCCATCACTCCTTGTGTCACTCAGTCAGACAGTAAGCCATCACTACAGGATAAAGAGGCTAGTGGGGAATGAGGAAAGATGGATTTATGGGTATCTACAATTCCTTGTTAGAGATGAGATTCAGACAGCTCCTCTCTGTACCACGCTGCTATCACTGGATTTATGACTGCCAGCTAGACACATGAAAACCTAACTCATTTCTATAGAACACATTGCAAGCTTCAAAGTTCTCAAGGTATCTTTGAAATCATTAATAAATTTTGCTGTCCTCTACCATACATCTGGCTTAGTAATTAAGAATACTTTACTGTGATTTATCCAAACATTGGACTTCTCTTCTGGTGTAAAACACCTTATATATTATCAGACAGCTTCTTTGGCATTTGACATGGTCTTACCTGAACTAATACATATTGACAATTTCCTGGAAACTTGTATTTCAATCCATCAAATGTCAAATAATGAGCTGTACCAATAACAGTGCAGGTGCCATCACACATATTTTTGGTGCATTCCCACTTTCGACCATGGCACACACTGTAACACAGAAAAGGAGTCAGTGACAGTTACCATTATTTCTAATGTATATAATAAGCAAGAGAATGCAAGGTGCTTTAGGCAAAGCAAAAGAGCAAAATTTCTGCCTCCAGGAACTCATGATTTGAAGACTCTCCAAAAGACACACAAGGGGTGATAAGCTATTATTTTGCCCTTTTCCCGGGCCTGGGTCAGGGAGTAACCAACTGCAGAGCAAACAGGAGCATTGTTCCTCTGTGTGTCTTAACCCAGCCATCAGCTGTGAGGAACCTCTGCCGTTGTCTGTGCTGCTGTCCATCCTCAGGTATGTCCCCAGCAGATCCGCGGTGTTTGGCCTTGAGAAGGTACTCTTAGGGGTCTCCATGCCTGGGTTGATGAAATCCTTCTCTAGATAGACTTCCATAACTACGTTACACTACTGTGCACCAGATGACACTCACTCTCATTAACATAAAGTAGCATATGTTAGCAATGGGTGCATAAAGCCAAACAGTGCATTAACAACTTCAGTGAATAAGGAATGTGTTTCCCTTTTTCTTCCAAGCTGCATGTAGGAGTATGTGCTTTTTGAACTTCCCTATTACAAAAAGAGGCCTGGACAGAGCCTGCTAGAATATTTCATACTACTATTAGTATTTTATTTTGGATATGTCGCTGTACTCTGAGTAGCCATTTAGAAATACATATTGATCACCCTCTAAGGACCATTACAGGATAAATATGAAGTATAATATCAGCAACCCTGTTTTTATTTGCAGTACTATCCGTTTTTCCCCTCATTAAAAGCCAAAATAGTAGTAAATTTATTATCCAACTGATGCCAAAGGACATGCACTTACTCTAGCGATCAACTTCTGCAACCAAGTAACCAGGACCGTAATTCAGTCTGCCCAGTGGGTTTTGTTCAGATTATATACTTCTGTATAATACCACCCTTCTCCAAAGAGATCTCTCTGTTTTTAAATTAAATTCATTCTTCATGGTAGTTTATGTGACCTAGCAATTGGAGACATTACCTCAGAGTCTGACAAGAACACACATATGGATAGAAGTATTTCTTTTTGTGTACATAGGTACACATCTACATACACTCTCTGAGCAATGTCCTAGGGTGTGATACTGTCCCCTGAGGTCTCCTGTGGTGATCGAACCAGAACGCCTGCCCTACAGGAGAATTCAAATTTTGAGACGTACAAATAGGCATAAGCTAAATCTCAGCTTACGTGACAGGAGATATGACAAGACTCCTGATCATGAAAGGAGATACACCAGTCGTTCCCTGCCTGCATAGCTTGCAAGTGGTGTTGAGATCACCTCCTAGACTTCCTCACAAAGACAGAATATGCAAGAAAAAAAAAAAAAAAGGACATTCTGACATGCAGAGCAAAACGAGATGGTGCCTTCTTTTTTCAGGGGGAGATGAAATCTGAAGAGCAATCAGACATAGGGTTAAGGTCTTGATATCATTATACCCACGCTGTTGTAGCAGCTGTACTGCACTGTCATTATTACACAAAACCAGGGATGCCATTTATGAAAGGGACAGCGTTCTCTTTTTTCACTCCTTTTGCACTCTTTTTGCCTTTTGTTGTTCTTTGTTGTTTCGGCTTTGGGTTTGTTTTAAAAAAACAAAGTAGAATGAAACAAAAAAAAAAAATATGGTAACCATCTTCCAAGTGGATATTCAAAACGCAAAGAAATCCAATTCTCTTATCTTGCTGTAACTCAACAGGTTTCAGTGTAATTATACCAGTGTAACAGACAGAAGGAAAAACAGTAGGGCTCCTAGTCTTCATGATGACACCAAACCAGCCACATTCAACACCAATCATTACTAAATTTCTGAGAGTTTCCAAGAACATTTGTATCCTTTCATTGCTGTAATACATAATAATCTAAATCTTACATGGTACCCTGATAAATAAGGCTCAAGGAGGTAAATATGCTCATGTTAAAATGAGGGAAAGAGAGAAATTGAGAAATAAAGAGGAGAATTCAGAACATCCACCCTGTCTTCTTGCCCTTTTCCAGAGGTATCCTGGAGAACCACAAGCCTCGCTGCAGAAGCTGCAGCTATGAAAGGGGATCTTTCCTTTGGCATCCACAGGCTTTTGAACAGTGAAATAAATTGATTTGCTAACTAGCAAGAGACTAAGTAAACAAAATAAAAAACAAAGTCAGTGAAGTACAATCTGCTCACTCCTTTGTTTGCTATTAATTTTGGGGAGTTAGAATAGCATCTGACCCCATATCTAATAATCTAATCATAATAATTTAATAAACTAATAAGCAATATTTTGCTTGAGGTTGGAGAAACTTTCATCACTCAATGCTTTATGAATGCAGATGGACACCATCATTACCCCAGGAACTTTCTAATCAAGCTCGATAAGGACAGGGAAAGGGGAATTCTATCCCTGCTTTACAGATGTAAGAACTCAGAGGTAAAAAAAAAACCTGAAGTACTTTCCCAAGATCAAATTGCTAAACATAGAAAAACTGGCTACTGAAATGAGTTCTCTAATAATGCCTTAACCCAAGCATAAGCATTGTTTAATCTTGATAACACTTCACAGCATAATAAATATTGTGCAATACATTTTCTTCAAAGAATGAAATTTCAGTAACGTGGAACCTATTGCACCCTCTGCTATTAAATCTCTGCTAATAGGTAGAGCAAGACCAAGATTTTGTATATATGTGCACGGACAGATTATAAAGTGTGTGGTGTAGCAAAACTCAGATTAGCAAATTTCTGCTGTGTACTGCTTCATAAATGTTATTCCAAAATTTTCACTGAGCTCTACAATGAATTCCCAATACATAGCATAACAAAAGTTTTGCCACTGGCTTAGACTTGGAGACATTCCGTTGTTCATGAATTAGGGTCTCCCATATGTCAAGTCGAATGTAAACGCCAAATCTGACACCTCTGGCTCATATATTGCGTTTGCAGGTGTTCACATCTGGCTAAGAACAAGTGAGAATGAGAACTCCTGCAACAGCAGTACAAAAAGCAAAAACAAAAGAAAAGGAAGATCTGACCTCCAAAATGCAGACTCTCAATTCTTATTAATTCTCAAAGCAATAGTAATTTCCTATATCACTTTCTAAATGACATTTGACTTGATATTTGAGGAGAACTATCGTGAAACTTTTTAAATTCACATAGTTCAAAAAAGCCCTAGTGATATTTTTGAAGAGATCTTATTTCCAATTTTACTTTCACATTAAAGAAAAATATCTAAAATGAGAGGAAGAACTTTTTATCAATGAGAAAAGGCATGATTTCTAACATTTTTTTTGACCCTGATACTAAAGAAAATTCTATGTATTAGAGGAATTGTCACTTACAATGGCACTGCCAGAAACAAAAGGGCAGTTACAAGAATGAAGCAACACGTTTATGATTATTTTAAGATTGAAGATTATAAGAATGACTGAAAATAAAAATGATTGAAAATTATAAGAATGACCGCAAATAAAAATGACTGAAACTAAAAAAAAAAAAAAGGTTATTGTGAAGAATCTTGCAACTTTCACAAGGATGCCTAGTTTTACACCTTACTGTTCTTGTTTCAACAAAATTTTCATTGTGTCTGTTTTTCAGCTGAGTCACCTTTGCCTAGATGTAATGTAAGCAGGTTATAGTATATGCATCTATATAAAAATATCAACTTTTCCTCCATCTTCCTCCCTTCAAAACTGCTTTTCCTCAGGTCTAATTACAGTATATGATTCACAACGTACTATGTAGCTACAAAGGAAAAAAATGAAACAAAACACTGGAAAGTCAACATTTCCATATAAAACCATAAAACTTTATATCCAAGTCAAATTTACACTAGTCAGGAGCAGTCCCACTAGTTTAAAAATTCAGCACTTGAAATCACTGTTGCTCAGAGATCAATGCACAAAACAAAAGCCAAACCAATGACTCTTTAATGGTGCTGATTCTCTGATCCAACCCCACCCAGTCATGCTGAGGATAACAGAAACACTGCTCCTGGGGTGCCACAGAGATGGGCAGGGACATGTCAGGTAAAACATACAGGAGATTCCAAAGTCTAAGTTCAAAGAGAACACAGTTTCCATGCTGCTGGTGGCTGGGTGTCCTACACCTTGGACTCTTGGAGCTCTGCAGAAAAGAGCCACCATTCCCTCCGCAAGCACACACGGAGAGCAAAGCACCTCCAATGCATCAAGCATGCTGTGCAGACAGAAGCCAAGAATTATCCAGCAGGTAAACACCCTATTCCTTACCCAAAGCTGTGCTGAGAGTTTCCCTCCATGCAAATCTCACAGCCCAGCACTTGCTTTTGAACCTACAAATTTTTTTTCAAGAACCAAACAGGATGGATAGGGATGTGGGTGAACAGCATGGAGCATTTACTCTTTTCTTCTAAGTAGATATCACCAACTCCCTCTTCTTTTTCTCTCTATTTTTTTTTTTTTAAATAAATCAATGGACTAGGCACTCATTTGAGATGTAGGAGGTCAACTACGTTTCTGCCTGATTCTTTAACATATTTCCTGAAGAGCTCCTGTCATATTATAGTTGGCATATCACACCCCTTCTGCTGATGCATGCTTCTGGCTGAAAAGGACTGATTTGAAGGGCCCCAGACAGCAAAAAAAAGGGAAGGATAACAGCAGAGCGTAGCAACAAAGTACAGGCTCCATTCCTCCCACCCCAAATGAACTCCTATATTGTTATCTTGCATTGCAAAATCAAGCAGCTAGCTCTCCAGCTAGTGGCTGCAGAGGACCTGCACAAATACATAGACTACTTTTTTGCAAGGTACCAGGTACAGTTTGACAGAATCACAGAATCATTCAGGTTGGAAAAGACCCTTGGGATCATCGAGTCCAACCATCAGCCCGACTCTACAAAGTTCTCCCCTACACCACATCCCCCAACATCTCATCCAAACGACCCTTAAACACACCCAGGGATGGTGACTCCACCCCCTCCCTGGGCAGCCTATTCCACTCTCTGACCACTCTTTCTGGGAAAAATTCTTCCCTAATGTCCAGTCTGAACCTCCCCTGTTGCAGTTTAAAGCCGTTCCCTCTTGTTCTGTCACTAATCACCTGTGAGAAGAGACCAGCACCAACCTCTCTACAATGTCCTTTCAGGTAGTTGCACTGGTCTTTACACAACACATGAAGGCAATATGCTGGTCTGTGCAATATGAGTATTACTACACTGCAAACCCTGACTTTTATATAAAATAGATCTGTTAAGAAAACAATATTTTGTTTTAAAAGAAACATGTTAGGTGTCCTAGAGAAAACCAGAAAAATGCAGTTCCAGTAGCTCACCAGGTGTTGCAGTCACTAGTCACTGTGTCTCCCTTGGCATATTCTCTTCCGTTGTGAAAACACGGGCATCTCTCAGGAGCAACACACTTGTTTTCATGTCGCACCTAAGCAAAACACACAGTTTGTCAGCATGTGGGCCTGTCGGTATGTGCCAGTACACAGAGGAGTAGGCACAAGAACATGTGCATAAAGAATAAAGAAAAGGATAGATGGAAAGGTTCAAGACTATTTAAGGTAAGAAAGGTACAGCATTGATAATATTTTTTCCCATTAACATATATAGATCTATAGGTACATAAATCACAGTGTTGCTTCAGCAGCTGAACACCAGATTGAACTGCTGGGAGAATAGATTAGATTATAGAAGAATGTTGTGATGAAAATGTCCAATCTGACCAAAACCAGGATGTGGAGAAGGTAAAATAGGCTACTTGTATATGACGAGCAGGTGAGAGCTTCTCACACAACAAACTGAAGGATGGCCTAAAAGAAAAGCAGCCAAACGCAGGGCTCAGCTGGGCTAAAATCTGAAATATGAACACTGAGGAAGAGACAAGGAGCTGCAGTGCCAGAAAAACCCATGTGCAAATGCAGGTTCTATCGTCACAGACAACAGCACCCCAACAAAGCCACCCCCCTGTCAACTCGCCTCTGAAAATTGGAGTAGTCACTCATTTTCTTTCAAATCCCTATTTATTTCCTAGAAGGCAGGATAAATACCAGTCCACTTAAGTCATTATTTCACTCTCACAGGCTCTGTTGCTGGGAAATAGGTCATTATGTTCCATCTACATTTTTTTCTTTTTCAGTTTTACCCTACTGATCTTAGTTTCACTATGTATAACAACAAACAATTTGTGCCACTTAAACAAAAATAAAGCAAACAAAGAACCAACTAATGCCTTTAGACTATTCAGATTTTTTCCATTCCTTTTCTCTGTTTTTTCTGTGATTATTCCCTTTCCATTTTGAAGACAGACAGTTTTAGAAAATCAAGCAAAACCAAGGCTGGCTAAGCTGTTTTTCACTTGGTCGTGGTTCGGCAAAGCCAGGGGTAGGTTTGGCTCTTGCTTCATGGAATGCTGAAATGGAGAATGCTTCCCCTCCCTCTCATTCAAAAGTCACAAAATATCACCTTCCCACTTTCAACTCTTTCTGTAAAATCATTAAAATAGTTTCTTTTTTACCATTAAATACAGGCCAATGAGATCAATGTAGTCTGAACGCCAGGTTAATAAAGTAGAACAGCTCTGCCTTTTCCTATGGGGACCTAGAACTGCCACAGGGAACTACTAATAAAACGGATTTCACAGCCCTGAGACCTTTCATTCATATGCAGCTCCACATGCTCTGTGGCTTATAGAGAGCTATATTATGCCAAATAAACTCACACCAATAGAAGCAAGATGGAAACAAAGAAATGCTTTTCTAGATGATAGACCTGGGGCTCTTCCTCAGACTTAATCTCCACAAAGGACAGGGAGAAAACAGGCCAGAGAAGACCATATGTTTATGGTCTTTGGGGTGTTTAATTCCTTCCTTCCTTCCTGGTGGCATTCAGGAAAAAAACAATATATGACTTCACACTCATGGCTACATTTCTGAATTTTCCACACTGTTCAGCAACACAGTTCACAAAAGACTTGAGGGCTAGTCTCTGGATACAAAATTTGGGATTAGACGTGTGGTTAGCAAAGGGAGGATTAGGACCTCTTCTACTTGCTCCCTCACACATTGACATGAAGCTAGTTACAGCCTATCCCCAACTCTAAAAGCTTAATAGACTGGTATTAGGTGTTTCCACCACAGACATACACCCACCATGAAGCTACAGTTCAGCAACTGTTAATTCACTGGCAAAGAGGGAAGACTACCTTGTTTGAACACTGCAGAGTGGGTGAGTAGGATTTAGAAAGCTGGGCATAAATATCCAAAGTGGACTTTGACCAGAAGACTAATTATTTGTGCTGCAAAACTCAATGGATTATGATTTTGTTAATAGTAACACACAACCTACTGGTCATATTGACACCACATCCAAAAGCTGGTATATCTGGCAGCCCGATGAGCACAGTACCATGTGGTACTACAAGGCCAGTGGCATTATTCACCAATAGCTGGACTTTCCACGGAAGTCTCTCAATCCATCGATAGACAGCATTTAATACAGGAGATCTAACAGTCTTGAGTGCCTGAGGTGATGGGAGGCATGAGTGTTGTGAAGGCAACCACAAGGAAAGACACAGGTTTGTAATGAGAACAGATACTGTTTGCAGCATCTCACACCCTTATGATGATGCTCCTGAGAGTGCATCCATGGGATTATAAGTGGTTAACTAGCTGATGATCCCCCCTCTACTTGGGGATCTGACAGAAACGTCCTTCGTTTCCTTGCTCTGTCTTATTAATTTCTAAGCCTTCACAAATCTTGCAAAAGGAAGGACAATATCACAGATTTCAGAACCTTTAAAATTGTTCTCCCCTAAACTCTGCCTTGATAAGGCTGAATTTTAATCTCTCTTGATCAATACAATTTTGATGAGTATCTCACTGCCAAGGGAAGCTCAGATTTTCACTGTTCCTCCTGATACACCTGAGGACTTCAGCAGAAAGTCAGTCAAAGGTATAAAGGAGTATGGGATTAAGTAAAGGAAGTGGGTCAAATTAGAACCCGATAGCTGATATGTTTGAACTAAAACAGCCTGTCACCATTTCTGTGCAAAGACAAGTCAAAAACATGTTAGGACACACCACTCAACACGTGCTGGTTTACACTTCGCTTTTCTTTCTTATGTCAGCTGTATGCTTCTTCTGTTTGTTTTATGAAGCATTACCCTTGGGCAGATGCACATACCAGAAAGCTGGTACCCACCTCCTCGTGAAGACTCTGTCGTGTTGTTCTACAGGATAAGCCTACACTGAAGAATATACAACAGAGCTAGCAGGAAAATCAAAATAGCACTCTATTAAGTTTCTGTTGAAAACAGATTGGAAGAAAAAAATATTTCAAACTATACTGATTAAAGAGGTTTTTTTCCTTTTTCTGCTAACATATCATAGTTTTAGAAATAGTTTTATTTCATCAGCCAGAATACAATAAAATGTTTCATTTCAATTTTAAACCTTAATTTACTTCAGTTGTTGAAAATTGAAATAAATTCATTTTCTAGTTTTGAAGTGTCTGGATTTTGTTCTTTCTGATTGTTCTGCTCCTCTTTTTCCCCAGAAAGGTGGTTAACACTCCATTTGTATATTCATTAATATTTTCCAATGGGAAAAACCTGGAGTGCTGTAAACTAATCTGAGAAAGCATATTTTTCCCCACACTTCTGCACATATGTTATGATTTATTTTTTCTGCTCTGCAAAAGGGTGACAAGTATGGAGAATTTCCCACCCTCCAGATGATCAAAGACAGAAAAAGAAGAATTACTTTTCATGACATATTGAACATTTTTATTTTCAAGAAATCAAAACAATATAAAATATTAAGTCAAGGTGAACTGGAAAACTTATTTTTCAGTTGCAAGAAATTAGTTTTCATTTGCATTTTCTGACCAGGGAAATAATCAATTGATTGATTGGCAAATTCTCACCCCAGCAAATTTTCCCGTTCAAATCTAGGCAACTGCGGCTTCATGGTCATGAACCATCTTTGAATGTTGTTTTTTATTATTTTTCAGATATGTAATTCAAAATTGGGCGGCAATTTGTGCATACAGATTTTAGACTATGATTTCCTCTGTTTAAGACTGATAACTCAGCTAACTGATATATAAACATCTCTTCATATATGTAGGGATAACATTGCACTTAATTACATATTAAGTGTTATATATACTTGCAAATTGTACTGGAGAGTTTTCTGCGTAAACTACGTCCCATTGACTGTTTTTCCTGATCGTATGAACCATTTTAGAGCCAAGCGAGAAGATTAATTTTTTTGTTAATAAGTTATCCAGGACCATTCATAATTTTTATACACTACTGCACCGCAAAAGAAAAAATCTTCAGTAAAATGGCACAATTTCTTCCAGAATGGTATGTGCAAAAATTTATTCCCATAAATGTTCAGTAATCTGTTACTTCCCACAGACATTCCTACAAACAGTAGCTCACCTCCATGAGTGCTTGTAAATTAAGCAGGATTACAGAACACCAACAAGGGAGACTGATGGGTAAAATAAATACTTATACCATTTTCCCGTCCCTTTATTGCTCAGCTCTGTTGGTACAAGTCTGGAAAACACAAACTTCATGACTTTGCAGCGTTTTCACACAGTGTGCTCAGAGTCTTTAAGGTAGAGAGAGGCAGGATGGAGAGGAGAACCTGGTCATCACCCCAAATCCTTCCATTTTCGGCAGCTGATACTGGGACCACATTGCAAAAATGCAAAAATAAGGGAAAAGCCTCCCCCAAACCACCCTGGTTAAGTACCTATTGGTGATGAGGAGGAAACTGCTCTTTGATGTCAAGCTGGCAGGTCGTGTGGAACCACAATGCCAGGAGGCCAATGTGTGGCAAAGGACACCCACATAATGAAAGCACCGAGCTTGGTCCTGCCTTTGCATGGCCATGCTTCCACAACATCATCTATATACTGGCTTCTCCCATCGTGGCTTTGAGAAACTCGAATCTCTCAATTTTTATTCCCTACCAAATGGGAAGCCAATGAGAACAAGAAAATATATAGACTGTGTTTACTGGAAGATTGAACCATACTGTCATCTAGCGGACAAAGAACATATTTTACTAGTTTAAAAAAAAAAAAAAAAAAAAAAATACTGGGCCCGATTCTTCTATCCAAAACCTGACAAACCACCTTGTTGAATTCAGGGGCATGTTTCACATCGCTGCAGAGTCAAGTGGAATTTCCAGTTCCAAAATGCCAAAGACTGTTTCTCCTGGCAAGAATTTTATGAAACAGTTGTCTGAATGATAAGTCCAACCTACTGAAAAGAATACAAAACTCTATACTAAATCTGAAGGTTAATTACTAGGAAGTTGATTTAGGGGAGGGTTTTGGGTTTGGTTTTGTTAGGGGGGGCTGTCCCATCCCATCCCCCGTCCCCTTTTTTTTTTCCTGTTGAGTAGTTTTCATAATTTGTTTTCCATTATTAGCTCCAAAGTCTACTAATACGATATTCTGGAACTGAAACAAATCTCAAGCCCCTTTCTGATTGTTACGTACAGAGAAAGACCTATTCACACTGGAGCACTTGGAACTTTACACATACACAAACTTTTTAAAGTTTTCTTACCACACTACTATTTAGGAATGTTCTTCTCTAAAAGGAAAGACATGTGAAAGTAAAAACTGAAATGTGAAAAGAAGCAACACTTGTTTTTAAAATTGTGGTGAAAATTTGCTCAGTGTTGATACGGATGCCTTCAAATTCTGTTCTGTATTTTTCACTTTGTACCTATAAAGCACCTCACAAGTTTGAGCTTTTGCCTACAACTGGCATTTTATTCTGGAGTAGCATCTACTTACATAATGTGTGTTTATCAGCAAAATATGGTAGCAATGTTCAAAAGATACTTTAATATTAATTCCAGAAATTACTGTATTATGAGAATTCAAGGGGGGTTATTGTTTCTAGTAAGACAGTGGAAGGAATCTGGGGGGAGAAAACACCTGTATTCATACAGAATTAAAAACAGCATGCCTTTATAAAAATACATGGTTCCAAATAAAGTTAATTGCTTTTAAAATGGAATTTAAACTGGTGGTTGCAGTAAATTCATTAGAGCTAAAGCCTAAACATAAACATGCATCTCAGCCCTAGAAGTAATAACCCACACCTTCATTTGCTAACAATCAATGTCCAGTGCATATCAGTCTGAGCCTGAACCTTGAACAGCTATAAAAGATTTTTTTTTTTTTTTAAATAATCTTTTGCATTTCTAGACTTCCTGGGTTGCAGCATTTGAAAACATCTTGCTTTACCATATGCCTGAGTCAGAAAACTGTACCAGCACGTCTCTAAGTACCATGGGTATCAAATAAAATCTCACAGCTGTATTTTAGCCCTCAAACAAAATAAAGACACAACCTCAACTCTTTTTCCAACATGTACTTGGTATGTTCATCTGCACTTCATGCACTAAACATCACAAACTTCTTAATCCCAGCAGTTTTCCTGGACAGAGATCTCAAAAGTGTCATTTATTTAACTTCATAAAGAGTGTAGCATGTGCTCCACCTCCATCTTATTCACATGATGCCTAGGACTATACCCCAAGCCCCCACTAAGATCCTGTGCAGAACTCTTCACCTGCCCAGTGTTGCACAGCACTGAACACATGCTTTTTTCTACTGCTCAGAGAACAGCAGCAGCAAGCTGCTGTCTATTCTACTTTATCTGCTTTTTATCAGGGCTCTAAATTGACATTGAGTTCACAGTCACTGGCTTAGCAAACAACTATTTACTATTTGCTCTATTTAAAAATGACTAGATTAATAATTAAATTTGAGGGTTGCAGGGGAACATAACCCTAGACTTCAGAAAGCATTTTACCAGTGAAAAAAGCATGCTCAGCCCACCACCTGCAACTCCAGGACACCCTCTGGCATCATCTTAGCAAGTTTTGTGTCCCACGTTCCTTCTCACGCGGAACTCTCAGTTTAGTACAACACACAGGAAGGCAGCAGAAGAGATGGAGACTTGACAAAGAGGCAACGTATCAGCAGGAGGGTTTGGGTGGAAGTGGGGCGGGTATCTAGGGTATGGGTGCCTGTGTACTTCTGTCTCTCTGACTGGGGAAGTTCAATAAGACCGAGGAGGAGTTTGGGAGAAGAGTTGAAGAAAGGTATAAATTGGTCTTTAAAAAAGTGCATTTTGGCTTTTTGATTCTCAATTATTTTTACAAGCTGAACTTCATCTTCCATGCAGATACACTACTGTGTAATGTAATGTAAAATACATGTATTTTAAACCAGTCACAATTTAGCAGAGTCAATACTTCACAACCGCATGTTTCCAAGTCACAAGAAGACTGCCGGTAGGAAAAAATGAAGGCAAGAAAACAAAGAGGAGCCTGCTTACCATCCCTTTTGGACAGAGGCATCCAGATATGCAGCCATGGCTGATGCACTCCAAGTCATAATTCTGGCAAGTCTTGGCACACTCCAACCCTTCAGCTCTTGGGTTGTTTGCAGGACAGACAAGTTTTTCCATGGGGGATCTGCATGTCAAGCTCCTTTTTACTTTAAAAAAAAAAAATCAATTTACAAAAATTGCAATTAGAACTCAAGTCTTGTTAGCACAGTATTTTTCTAAAGGATGGGTCAACATTTTTATTAGAAAACTAATTTAGGATATAGAATAGAGCAATGCCACCACACCACCATGCATGACATCGTAAAGGTAACAGTCCCCACTTCTCATGAAGTGACCTCAGTTAGGCTGTCCTAAAAGCATGTATTCTAATATGGATGCAAAAGGAGCCGCACAAGTGTTCAATTCTAGATTGCACTAGGGCTACGAGCACACTTCAGCATGAAACATATTTCAACCTGTAGCAGTGTACACTAGCCATGTCAGCACAAAATCGATGCTCTGAGAAGCAACAGCACCATGTATTATTGTGGTTAGACTCACTTCCAACACAGAGTATAACTACATGAGTGACTGTTGATAACAATGCCCTTAGCTTAAACACAAAGTTTTCAAACTCTTTGAGAACTTAGGTTCTGACAGATCAGGATTTCCCAAGAAACTCCAGGTTATTATTTCAAGCAATGTTAGAAATACGCCTCTCTGAGGTTTTGTAAGTCTTAACGCACTAGTATCAGGAAAATTATGTCTTAATAACAGTACAGCAAGAGTTTGGTGAGTTATACACCTAGAAGGCTTCACCTGAAGGACACTGGGGGCCAATCAGTGACACTGTTACTGGTGACCTACCAAGACATCCCTCTCCCATCACAATCCTATAAGCTCCATTCATATATCAGTGGGAAACCTCAAAAAATCCCAGGCCACTGATGCCCTATTTTCTAATGCCTATCTCTACATGGCAGTTGTTAGTCTCCAGGAGGTTTTTTGGTAAGATGTCTCGTGGCTGGAGGGCCCACTCAGTGCCTGGCAGCACTCTAACCTTCAAGCCACAAAAAGCTTCATCTGCACCAGAAAGTAGAGCTTGCAACCTGCTAGTCACAAGCAGGAGGTATAAAGCTGGCTAGTTACTCGTGTCATGTGACCTTCAAATAGCAATTGGAGGCCTCAAATGACCGTCAAGGCACCCCTTAACCTCTTCAACTAAAGAGAGACTGCAGTGACTAACTATAATTTTGAAAGGTGGGACACCATGAGCCCTGCACTCTCCCATGTAAACATTTTGTTTCTATCCTGTAACAAAAAAAAAAAAAAAAAATCAGAAAAAGACACATCACCAGCCACTACAACCTCTGGTACTCTACTCTAGATTACCAAGAGACTGAAGAGGGAAAAAAAAAAAATATAAATTTTTTAAGGCATACTAACTTCTGGCAGATGGCCTCTCATCAGCGAAAACATCTGGCAGGAAGGCACCAGGAACTCTGTTTGTACTGCAGTGCATGAAACCATTTTCACAATAGCTGAGAAAAACAAATAGAGCTTATATTTAACAAAGTGACATTTAGCTTTCACTCACACTGTTGTTTTCAGACAGGACCACGGGCAACTTGACAGTGCACCAAAATCACACCTCTCATCGGGGCTGATCTGTTGCTTACCAAGCTTAAAGACAAACCTTCCTTAAAATAGTTGCAGTGCTATACTATCATGGTAACCCAGCTGACGCTAGCCCTGTCCCACTGAATCCAGTGCGTCTGCACAGGCATAAAACTGGGCAAGTTAATAGTCAGGTCTGCTGTGGAGAGATGTAAGGGGCCAATTAGTGCCTGCAACTTATGACTTTTGTGTTAGAAGAGAAAAGGAGAAGACACTGTTCCCAAAACTGGGCTTGCCAGGAGCCACCCAGCAATTACATTCCTACTCTCAATGTACCGCTACTCAATTTAACAATTAGAAGCGCTTTTTAATATTTGTATCTTTGACAGAGGTAATTAGGCTTTAACATTTAAGAAACGTATCTCAGTACATTAAAGTGACAATTTTAAAGCCTTCAAAGTACCTATTGTCAGCAATTAAAGTCCATTTCAAACTGGCAGGAACTCTTCATGGAACAAGGCTTAGTATTGTTTTCTAAGGTGGCATTTGAAATTATATGGATAGAGATGTAACAGTAAAACTCACCGTTTGGTTTGTTGGAGGCAAAATCTTGCCCTCTTTTAAACTAATTTCAGTGGAGGTATAGGAACTGAAGCAGTTAACCACTCGGACTATCCGTAAATTTGAGTCACAGCGTGTAGGGATGAGTTATGAACATTGCACTTACCACATGGTGTAATGATCAGAAAAGACATCCTCTGGCTGGAAGATCTCACCATCATAGTAACAAGGGCAGCGGGACTTTGGCACGCACTGCTCGTGTTCATCCAGGTAGTGCCCGGGTGGACAGTAGCATCCTTCCATGCAGAGATCATCACAGTCCTCATCCGGGTAGGACAGAGATCTGCAGGTCTGGTTGCACGGCATCCCACACTGCTGGTACACTTGGTCTTTAGGACAGGTCATTGCTGTTGAATGATGTACACATCAGGGAGACTGGAATTTCATCCAAAGCCAACTAAAGGAAAAGCTGCCTAAACCAGACTGGGAAACTGGGGATTAAAATGTATTTACTTAATTTACACATCGATGGAGGCCTGTATTATTCTGTCTCTCCTTAACTCTGCAGCACCAGTGAGGCCTAGGGCACTGCTTATATATACAAAAGCAAAACCTTATTATGTGCAGCTCCCAATAAATGTCAGGACTGGATTGCAACCCCTGCAATGGAAATCCATCAACAACATTTCATCCAGAATGAAAAACACGGGCTCTGTCCAACCTCCGTTATTACTTGGATCTACAAGTTAGGAGCATTACAGGTGTCACGTACACATTCACACTTCTCTTCCTTGGCAACTTGGTTAGGCACAATTTGGTCAAAATAAGTAGAAACTTATGTTTCTGCCATGATAAGCAGGTGCTGCAGTAGTTTAAAGCCTCGCATCCCAGCAGCTCTCAGTCATTTCTGTGGAAACAGGTGCAAATAATGAAGTAGTGATGGTGGAGCCAAACCTTGGGTACCAACGATTTTTCACACAATCATCTCGGTTGGAAAAGACCTTGAAGATCCTCCAGTCCAACCATTAACCTCACACTGACCATTCTCAACTCCACCAGATCCCTCAGCGCTGGGTCAACCCGACTCTTCAACCCCTCCAGGGATGGGGACTCCACCACTGCCCTGGGCAGCCCATTCCAACACCCAACAACCCCTTTGGAAAGAAATCCTTCCTAAGAGCCAGTCTGACCCTGCCCTGGCGCAGCTTGAGGCCATTCCCTCTTGTCCTGGCACTTGTTCCTTGGTTCAAGAGACTCATCCCCCCTCTCTGCACCCTCCTCTCAGGGAGTTGTAGAGGGTGATGAGGTCTCCCCTCAGCCTCCTCTTCTCTAAACAACCCCAGTTCCATCATTTTTTATGATTAATTCATTTTTATAGAGACCTAATTATGGTCTTCGGAGACATTTTGGCTTCTTTGTTTATAAAACTTTTACTTAGTTCTACAGTGCTGATTTTGAGGCAATCTCCTCTGCATACATCAGCATCGGCACTAGATGGCAGCTATGACAACACATTTCAGAAGACTGGAAAACTAGTGTTAATCAAGGGCTTTTAAGAGGCCTCCTGATAACCAGGATTTACAAAACCTGTCGTTTGTAGCAGCCTTCCAAAGCAAATGGCCAGAGTCCTAAGGTGATAAGGTAGGATGTTCAGCAGAGCGAGAGAAGCAGCTGCAAATAAAAGTTGGCATATTTGTACTGTGTTAAAACCGAGATCAAGGGCTTACAGAGAAAGCTCTTCCTCTTGTCATCCCTGCAGAATGATTTGATAATCCCTACCCTCTCTTCTGTGAGCACACACCCCTGGGAACTGTAGCAGCAATGGTAGGAAAAGAAAAACTATAGCAAGGCTACAGCCTCACCCAGCTGCTAGTAGGGCTGAACTAACACTGAGGCTAACAAAGCAAGGCCTACATACTAATCAACGTCTAATGCTTACCTTCACAAAATTCTTATGAAATGAGGAATTACTTCTACTTACTGAAGAGAGGCATGGTTGCACCAACATCTCCCCAACTTCTGTTGAGGCACCTGAAGTGCCATACAGAGGAACGTAAGCCCCTAACTTGAGGATCCAGACCAGAGGCATCTAAGGTGACTTGAAGCCTTCTTCAGAGCAAAGTTCTCCCAAGTCTGGGACTTGTGCCGAAACTATTTAACGTACATTTCAAAACACAGCCTAAGAAATTTATGGGTGCTCGTCAACACAGTAGTCACAGTAAATATCTCCTAACTCTGAAACAAGTAGATGATAGATTCACTCACAGTTATAAGAGTCTTTGGCAGCTATTCACAGAACAGTGCTTCTAATTTACATAAACACAATCTTTGCAGTAAATCTTGCAGTAAAATACTGAACAGGCACAGCCCAGGGCTGAGAACCATTTTAAGAGTAACTTTCACCACTAAAGGCATATGCAAACAGGACAACCACGAAGCCTCAGCCAAAACCATGATTTGCTACACAGGAACCTCTAGAAACAGGGAACTGGTTTGGCAGATTTCAGGCAGCTACACCAGTTTACTAGTTTCAAGATTCAATAAGGACAGGATAACTGACCCCAGCATCCTGCCCTACTTTCTAGTCAGTGGTAACACTCCCTATCCACAGGGACAACTTTGTAGTGGATCCCTTTCTTGGCTAAATCTTTGAAACTCATCTTATCTGTCCATGCACTTCCTAAGATTTTAGAAACACCCCCCATTTTTCCATTTATCCTACCCATCACCTCCCAGCAACATCTGTTTTTAACAGCAAAAAGGCAAGACAACTGACCTAGGAAGGGACTGTTTGTACACTTTCTAATACACTGCCACTAAAAAAACCCCATCCCATTATTACCAGGAAAATGAGAGGAAAAGGCAAGGTGCATCTACTGTCTATGGATACCTGTTATAAAACTGAAACAGTTGTGCTCTGAAGCTCAGCCTGTCCCAAGGATAAGATAGGAAGTAGTGGGAAAGCACTGGAAAAATGTGTATCCATCAGACATTTCATCCAACTTCTTGTGGGTGAGTTTTCAATCCAGAGTGAAAGAGACATAAAACCTGCTCGGTTTCTCAGGTAGTACAAAGTGAAAACACAATCTCACCGAGGTCAGGAGCTCTGGGTGAAGATGCACCCTGTCAGAATTAAATTTAACACAGCTACTCCACCAGCACCAGCTGCCCTTAATTCCCTACTGACCACTCCAGCACTCCTGGATTTATCCCATACAAATCCACTCACAGAAGCCATGCAAAGACAATAAACTACCCCAGCACCTTCACATTAAGGAAAATAGTAGGCTCATCAACAGGTCCTAAAACCTGAAGAAAGATCTAGGGAGCTGTTGACTGATTGCCCTTTGCTGCAAAATTATATATATATATATATATATACATACACACATACAAGACAATCATAGAATCATTTAGGTTGGAAAAGGCCCTTAAGATCACCAAGTCCAACTGTAAACCTAACACTACCAAGTCCACGATTCAACCATGTCCCTAAGCACCACATCTCCACATCTTTCAAATACCTCCAGGGATGGTGACTCAACCACTTCCCTGGGCAGCCTGTTCCAATGCTTGAAAACCGTTTTGATGAAGAAATTTTTCCTAATATCCAATCTAAGCCTCCCCTGGTGCAACTTGAGGCTGTTTCCTCTTGTCCTATCACTTGTTATTTGGCAGAACAGACCAACACCCACATCGCTACAACCTCAGGTAGTTGTAGAGAGTGATAAGGTCTCCCCTCAGCCTCCTTTTCTCCAGACTAAACAATCCCAGTTCCCTCAGCCACTCTTCATAGGTCTTGTTCTCTAGACCCTTCACCACCTTCATTGTCCTTCTTTGGACGTGCTCCAGCACCTCGATGTCATTCTCGTACTGAGGGGCCCAAAACTGAACACAGTATTTGAGGTGCAGCCTCACCAGTGCCGAGTGCGGAGGGACAATCAGTTCCCTAGTCCTGCTGACCACACTATTTCTGATACAAGCCAGGATGCTACTGGCCACCTGGGCACACTGCTGGCTCATATTCAGCCAGCTGTCGACCAACACCCCCAGGTCCTTTCCCACCAGGCAGCTTTCCAGTCACTCTTCCCCAAGATTGCAGCATTGCTTGGGGTTGTTGTGACCCAAGTGCAGAACCCAGCACTGAGCCTTGTTGAACCTCATACAATTGGCCTTGGCCCATCACTCCAGCCTGTCCAGATCCCTCTGTAGAGCTCTTCTACCCTCAAGCAGGTCAACACTCCCACCCAACTGGGTGTCATCTGTAAACTTACTGAGGGTGCAATTGATTCCCTCATCCAAATCACTGATAAAGATATGAAATAGAACTGAACCCAATACTGAGCCCTTGGAGAACACCACTTGTGACCGGCCACCAACTGGATTTAACTCCACCCATCACCACTGTTTGGGCCCAGTCATCCAAGCAGTTTTTTACACGCATGTGCAGGACAGACAGCCCTTCACAGTACAGTCTATCTGCTCCTTCCATGCAGCACGAAGGGATTGGCTCTGTTGTTTATTCATGGTGGGCTGCAAGGGTACAAGTTAGCTCCTAAACAATCAAACTGCAACTGAAATAATTTCAAAGACGTGGGAGATGAATGCACTTACTAGCTTGATACGCAGCAGAAATGCTGTGCTACGCTAATGACTTACCTCCCTGCTGCTTATCCACTTCAAATCAAGCAAACCGGTTCTGTCAAGTCATTTCCCAAGAAACTGAATCTCTGTTGACCAAGGCAGGAGCGGAGCACGTGTTCAGTGCACTGGGCCATCAACACAAATTACGCAACCTGCACATTCACATCTCAAGCCCATTAAAAGAGGGATTGTTCTCCTTCATGTGACAGGAGATGTCTAGGGCATCAGGATTATTTAATGGGGGCTGATGGATCTGCAATCAGGGAAATCGTCACTTTATGAGAGCATAAAGCGCTCTGTAATGCACAGAAAGGAGGAAGCAGCTCTGCACTATTAAAGATTAATTGTGAAAATTGACTTTTTCAATTACAGAAAGAACGATGGTGCATTATCGCTGCTCTTTCTTTCAGCCTTCAGACCTGCACATTTTTAAAAGGATTTTTATTACATTACTGTTCTACTATCTGAACATTTACATAAATTAGGTAAAATATTATGAAACCATACAGCAGTTTAACATAAATTGGTTTTGTTCTCATATGCAGTAAATACTCTCCAGCCTGGAGAAGCTGTAGTCACTGACCTTACAAGTACAGACCCTACTAGGTGGAAGGCCAATGATCTCTCTTTCTATCTCTCTTTCAGTTTCCACACAGTCAGTTTATAAATGTTTTTCCCACCCCCTGCTTGGGAAGAAGTAGCAGAACAGATCTGGAAGGCTGCCAAGCACACATGCTTTTCCCAAAAATTTTCAATTGTCTTCTTTCCTTAATAGCAAAGTTGCTCAGGAAAATGGAAAAACATCCATTTCACAAATATTTATGGAGATGTTCCATCAAAATTCCATTGCAATGGATTTTTTTCCTACCACATTGACGTAACAGAGAAAGAAAAGAAATAAAAGATGTTGGCTGTTTCTGCTCCAGCTTCTTAGCAGTTTGGCTGTTAATCTTGTACTGAACTGATCTATGTAAAAACATCCTATTCCTTCTGTTACCCCACCTCTGTAAACCAAAACCTGCAGTCTGAATTTTCATTCTATCCTCTTGCAACATCTTCATCTTTTACACTGTAAGCTTTTGAACCAGGGTTGCCGTTTATTACAGGTGGCATCCTGCAAAATATCCTCAAGGGAATTCAAAACTCAACTCTTGCTGACTCTCATAGGAGTTAAATGTCTACACAAAATGTCACAGACAAAGCTCTTTTTTGCCTAGCTCAGTGGTGCCACCCACAGCCTGTTGATCAAGGTTCAGGATCTCATCTTGAACCAGCTGACACATCATACTAGAATTTACAAGGAGAAGGAAAGGAGCTCACATGTGGTTAGAAAAATGATATACACCCTTGAGCTAGTGGGTGAACATGAAATGAGATCTGACATACATCTCAGACCTCTGCACGAATAGGGTGATAATCCAACTGCTAAGAGAGAGATGCCAGAGACGTTGTGGGATCTTCATCCTTGGAGGTATTCAAAAGTTGTCCAGACAAGACCCCAGGCAATCTACTGTAAATTAGTCCTGCTATGAGCAGGGGCGGTACCAGAGATTGCCAGAGGTCCCTTCTGATATGAATTTGTCTATACTTGTATGACTCTGTTCTGTGATACCACTTGACTGAGTACCTGCCTTTGTGCTTCCTCCATACCCTCAACTTCAGCTAAAGTCAGCAGTCACTGATGAGATCAGGAGCTGGGAAGCTTGGGCCTTGAAAGAAGGAGGTACAAAAAAAGAGTAATTCATACACTGCTACATATCACTTGGAGATTCCTACCCTGAGATATTCAGAAAGTTTCCACGTGAGTAGCTGAAACTTAAATACAGCTGAAAATGGAAATCCAGCCAAAAGCTCTGCTGAGGTATGTATGTCAGACAACTGCTTCTCTCCCCCAGTGTTAAGCAGTCTCTGTGAACAGTTTTTGCACCCTTCTAGAGTGGAGGAAAAATATACTCACTCATCATTTGCCATAAGAAATATTTGGCACCTTGTAGAAATCATCTCATTCTAGATTTCTCATCTGACATCACCAAGAAGTTCCTTCGAGACAAGGAAACTAAACAGGTTTTAGGAGCCTTTCACTTACAGCAGAAGTCAGGTTGTCTCCACTGGACCAGGATGTTCTTCCTAGCACAGGCTGCCGCGTAATTAGCAATAGCAGAGCACAGACAATCCTTGTCGTTGGAGCAGGAGCAAACGTCAAAGCGGCAGTTCTTCACATAGGGAGTGGGACTGACTTCGTGGTGACAGGGTTCAAATGCAGAAGTCATCAGAACTGAGCAGGAGTCCTCAGCGTACTTGGCTAAAAAGAGAAAAATGATATGCTTGCACTGAATCAATCAGTGGCTTTCAAGAAAAGCTACAAGAGCCACAGTAAGCAGTTTCTTTTTCTTCTGAAAGAAAAAGAAAAAGAAAAAAAAAAAAAAAACAAAGAAAAAAACACACAGGAGAATAAAATAAGATCAAGTCGGCACAGATAGCATCATAGCTCATAGGTCATGAGCTCCACTAAAAGAATAATGTTTCACTAGTAAAACAAATCAAGGAAAAGCAATGCTTTTATATTCTGTTACCACTATTTCTGGTGCTGTACTTCCTTTTGCAGGGCTTCTGCTGTTTTTTTTTATATTTTCAGAATTAAACCTTCTAGGCTGCATTACACTCATGAATCACCAGTGCCTGCTCTGATCTACATCCATAAGATTTTCTGGGTGCTTGCTTCTCCCAGAAAACAGGGGTTGCTGTAACACCTGGGACAAGAAAATCACTCTGAGAATTTCTCCCTGTGTCCAAACAGGACAGCCAAGCAGTATGGAGGGAAAGAGGAAAGCTGTCTGTTGGGATGCAGTATAAGAAGGGAGACAAAGGATCAGGAAAAGTGGTTAAGGTGTAAGGACAGAGGGGTGAAGATGACAGGTGTTCTGTCCACCTAGAGGATAAACATAGTATAGTTATCACTTGGAAGAGTAGTTTCAGTGGCACAAGTTTGTGCTGTGGCTGTGATGGTCTGACTGTGGTCCAGACTGAACAGCAGCATGATCCCACATTACTGATTTTTGTTTTCAATTTTCACAAAGCTTAACATTTTCCTTAGGAAGCCTGCATCAATCAGTATCTGTCTCTGAGCTTTTTTGGTTGTTTATTTGTTTTTTTTAATCAGATTACAGCCACCTCACTGGTAATGTAAGCAACACCAGCTTCTTCTCTTTTTCTTTATTTTTCTTTTATTTATTTTTATTTTTTTATTGTTATGTAAAATGGAAGATCACAGTTTACTATATGTGTTAATTTTGGATGGAGTCCAGTACCTAAACGAGGATTGAGATTGCAGGGGTCACTGTCTTGTTTTAACAAGTCTTGACAGTCTGCGTGGAGCTTCCAGGAGTTTCCAAAATCTTCCAGAAGAGCTTCCACCATGCCAGACGGTGTAAGAAAATCATCCCCTTGGTTACCATTGTAATTTCCACACAGCCCGCACATCCTTTCAGAATAGACTGGAGACACCTAAGGAACACAGCATTAGCCTGGTCATTCTTCAGAATAAGTCACCACTGTATAGCAAGATTTTTTAAAGAATGAACCATACACAATTTAATAACCAAGGAAATGCTCAAATACACATTAAAATACTATAGACACAATTTCATTGTACTATGTTTTTAAACTTCTAATAAAAATACCACTATTAGTAGCAGCAGGACAATTTTTGCACAGTCCAGTGATAATTTCAGATGGTAACTGAAGGTGACTAAGGTAAAAATGGCTTACTTTCGTGCCTTGAGCAGCACTCTAGTTTAGTCTCCCCCTATTTTTCTTCTTCATTCATATAAATGAGCCGGGCAACAGTGGGGGTTGCATTTTTTTAATATAGTGAGATGAATATATCAGCAGTGGTAATTTGGGAAGAGATACTGCACCTGAAACCATTTCACATTTTAAAAGAAAATTTGAAGATGAAGAAAATTTAAACAGATTGTTTTGTCACAAAACAGAGGCAACGTTGGAGGAGTTATTTCCCTCAACATTAAGGATCATTAATAAAATAAGGAAGAGATTACTACTCCTAAAGCTATGTTACCTCCCATTAGAGCTACAGAAACGTATGATGCACTGAAAGCAGAATTGCAAACAACCCACATCGCAGATGTACTTTTCACCCCGCCTTATTCTTGCTGTAAATCAAGGGACAGCTGAAATGGGACCCTAAACTCTACAGGTAAACAGGGGGAAATCTCCTAAGCAACATCTGTCACACAAAGGCGCCAATATCTTTTATTCTAGTAGGAACTTTCCTTTTCTATTAGAAGTAAAGATCTGGTACATCAGAAGTACTACCAGCTGTCCTCGGGAGCTGACTTGGTGCTTTAATGCTACAGTAGCACTCTGTATGCATTTAATAGAGATTGGCAGGAGTAACCAGTGAAAGAGAACCAAGAAAGCTAGAAAAACACTTTTTTGAAGAAAACTGGTTTTCTGTATAACTAAAAACATTCTCCAAAATATAACCTAAAACTACCCTCCCTTTGAACACAGTGGTCAGAGAGTAAATATAGAACATTGAAAGGAACAGCCATGAATTATTAGAGGATACATATCCTTATTACTCCAATGGCCAAGGAAGCTAATTTTTCCACGTACGTTGCAGACAGACAATGACTCATACAAATCCAAATTCTGATGTGTTTTTGAGTGGAAGCTCGAATCACAAATATCAAGTGGTCAGAGAAAGGGGAGCCTTCTTGAGAAACAGAAAGAATTTTTACCAGAAGTCTGGCCAAGGTAATGGAAGTGTATCACTTCCCCCAATTGTCAGAAATACTTGGCAACGGGTCAGTCTACAAATCCAGCATAAATTAACTCTCCAAAAGCAATTAAAAAGATGCTTTAGATACCCAGTGAGAGAAAGAGCTCGGAGCGGAACTGAATAAATGCAGACAATTGGAGAAACTTCCACTGCTTTTATGGGTAGAGGATCTAGAGCAGAAAATTAGATTTGTTTTAACTGTAAGAAAGAATTTGTCACTCTATATGGGTCTCTGATCTGGCAGAAAAATACTTTGAATACCGAGGAAAGCCAAAACTTCTGAGATGTGCCAAGGGACTGAACTGAATTATCCTCAGCCCCTAAACAACTTCTAGGACCCTTGGAGCATGGAGATACAGAATAGATTGAAACACAACAAAACAACCACGGATGCTGTCTAAAGTTATTCTCAACCTTTCTTCTCTGTTGTCTTTTCAACTCTGGTACTCACTTCTGAACTAGCTTTCATGGACGTTTACACAGTGCCAGACATGACATTTAAGCCAGATTTTGAGGCAGGCGAGGAGAGTGCAAAAACAACGCCATGGTTCAGAGAGGCAGCGCTCACTGCTCAGCAGAAAACACCAGGAAGACTGGGTTTCTTGGCAAAACTCTTCTCACTGAGCAAAACCACACAGGGCCCAGCTGCAGATCCCCTATTACAAGCGGGGCTCAAGTTCAGGGCTGTGCTTAAGCACCCATCCATGCAAATATGGCAGGAGCACATGGGTCCACAGTCACCCAGCATCATTCAGGAGCACATCACCCTGACTTAGCACCTGTAGCCTGCAGGTCATGACACCAGGAAGCAACACTACAGGCAGAGTCATGCTCCTGAGGGAGTGAATACACCTTCAGTGACAACACTTGAAGTCCCTGAGACCTATCAATCGAAAGAAAACAGCCTCTTGTATGAGCAAAGAGGGCTACAGATGGCTTAGCTGGTGAAGCTGTGATGGTTTATCAGCTATCAGGAGACTATTCCACAGTAAATAATCTTCGCCTCTTCCCTCAGAGGGTTTTCTGCACTGCAAAACATTCTGCAGCTTATAACACAGACACAAAAAGTGATTTATGTAAAGCATTCTGTTGTTGCAGCTAGACTTCTTTCCTTACAGCTCATTCCTTTTAAACCTCGTCTGGGTATTGCTACACTCTGCTGCTGTCTGCAACACAGACAAACCCTAATTGTTAATTAAGGGTGACTTTAAACATTCCTCACAGTAGAAGGAGCATGCAACATATCTTCTATGAGATAATTGATTTTTCCTGGAAATTATGAGTAACTGTGTCCCTGGAGCCATGTTCTTCCCTTATTTTAAGTCATACAAATCCATTGCTTTAGACCAAACAGTCAAAGCAAATGAAAGTAAAAATCCAGTTTGGAGGGTATCTGCTGAACAAAACACAAAACTATTCATGGTTAATAATGGCTGTCACTGCACAAAAAAAGAGAGAAAAAAAAATACCAAGCTGCTGTAGGATGAAAACATTTGTTTCTGGAATACAAAAGGACCTGTATATCTCTCCGGGGGTAGTCAAAGAGAATGGAATTTCTAACATGCAACACAAAGCAATTTCTCACTTCAGACAAGAAAATCTTTGTACACGTTTGGGTGGGATGAGAGAGGGGGCAAAAAGGCAGAAATAAAACAGATGGAAAGCAAGAATACCTTCACTAGGAGTTCACCATGACCATCCCAGTCAATCTGCAAATCTTCCCCATAGGTAAGGCGAACTGAAGTCCTCACTGTGCGCTGGATATGGAGGGCACCTTAAGACAACCACAAAGTGTCAGTCAGTCAAGCCAGGATGTAGGGTGTTCCACTGCCTGGGACTGCTGTGTCGTGCTGAACAGGCCAGAGTGGCTGCTACAGAGCAGGGGGCATGCAGGTCTGCCAAAGCAAGGGGTGCCAGCAGTGCCCACTTCCCAAGCTTGGTGCCTGCTCAGCAGTTTACATCTGCATGAACTTGTCCATAGGCTCTGCTTTCAGACACTCGGAAGCCCTAGAAGAGGATATCTGTGCATTCTGCAAAACCTCAGGCATTAACTGTGACATTTTGCAAGATAACCAGAGGGATTTCAAGCTTCTGGGTAAAAAATAATTATAAAAAGCATAGAGCAACAGTGATTTTCAGGATCACATCTCACAAATCCAGGCCAGCTTAACTTTAGAGGAGCTGAGCCAAGATGTGTCAGCTGCATGGAGAGAAGCTGAAATGACAGCTTCTAGAAAAGGCTGCAAGTGCAAATTTGATATTGAGAATACTTTTTGATTGAACTGAGCTAAGGCAGGCCAGAAAACACTAGTAAGGAGGACCCCTTCAGTGGCTGGCCCATGAGAACACACCTTGTAGCAAAGGGATCTGTATGTCTTGCCCATTCAGTGAAATTCCTCCTCCGTGCTTCATTTTAATGAGGCTGTTGTCCATATCCTGGATTCGGACAGAAGCTGAGCGCGTGCACACGGCATCAGGATCATCTGCACACTGCAGAGAAGGGAAAATTTGCCTCAAACCTCAAGCTTTCACTTTACTGGCAACTTAGTCCCAGGCTCCCAGAAAGCATTTCGGCATCTAATTCGGGAGGTGTTAAGTGTCTCGATGGTTTTATGGACCTAGTTTCTGCATCCCGCAAACACCAGGCTGGCAGCCTTTCTTCCATTATCCCTCTAATCACACACCAGGGAGCTAACCACAGCTCCTCATCTGTCTCAGAGCCTGGAAAGCAATCGGCAGGCATTACACCAGACCCCCGGGAGCGGCCCATGCCAACGACCAGCGTCCATCCCCACCAGCTGCGGCAGGGGCAGGAAGGACACGCTGCCCCGCACGGCCCATTGGCCTGGGAAACAGCTGACGTGTGGTTCACACTGCCCTAGACTCTTGTGCTATTTATTTTCCCTGGCTGCAGGTTATGCAGATGACGAACAGGGATTGCAGGCCCCCTTGGTCTCCTCCCTGGTTTCGCAAGGGAAGTTTCAGTGGAAACCCGTTCTGCAAGTTCCCAAGCACAAATGACCTCCGAGCTGCATTATCAGAGCTTTCTAACGCAGGTTACAGACGTTGATGGTGCATACAACCAACCGTCACACCCCGTTTCTCCAACGCCTGTGACTTCTCTGTTGCTCGTGTCCTGCAAGGCAGGAGGATACTCCCCTTCACTCCTGTCAATCTCCTGACTCCATCGTACCTCTCCCTGTTCCTCTGTCCCTGTCCCTTTTCTTCCTCTCTGCTTGAATCAGTACCCTTTTCAGTCTGCGGGTTAGTTCACCTATTCCCATGCGCAACTGGTCGATTAATTTCACGACCGGGTTAACCTCCCCGTGACACTCCCTCCAGGGTCTCCTTCCCTCCCGCACTGGCCTGGCTCCCTTTCCTGCATCTCTCCAGCTGCCTCTCTCACATCCATCAGCAGAGACAGCGAAGGAAGTCTGGAGCTGATGACCAGCTAGTGAGCAACAGAAATCACCAGCCAATATGACTTTAATGGAAAGCAACCCAAGGTACTACTCTGCCAGCGCACCCTACTCAGTGTCTGAGGAAATGTCTTTTCCCCAGGCATTAGCAAGGCACCGTCCTTCAGGGTGCTTTGTGAGAGGTGCACCCCGTCTGCATTTGTTTGCTCAGCTGGCAAAGAGGCAGCAAGGGCTCGTTCTCCAAATCTCATTACGAATCTCAATCTCCAGGTAGGCTCCTGGGAACAGCAGCAAGGAGAAGCAAAACACTTATTAACTAAGGAGAAAGACTGCATCTGTTGTTTAAACTAATTATTTCATAGGAAAATTACTTCTGTTGGCCTGTGCATCTGCAATTCATATCGTACTCCCACAGCCCTTCCCGCTCTCTCAAGAGCATGTGCAGAGGCCCACAGGCGCCAGCCAAGGCTGCTGTTACCTGCACGGTCTCGATGATCACAGAAAAGGAATTTTCCACGCAGTCCTTGGCAAATAAGTACTGACAAATCCCGCTGAAGGTGAAATACTTGTTGTCAAAGCTTTTGAAATGGGACTGGCCGGTGACAGAGCATTCTCCTGAAAAATGCAGAGAGCCATTAATCACCCCCATGCCAGTTGCGAGCAAAATCCTGCCCGTCACCTCTATGCCACTGAGGGGGAAGAGCAGCCCAGGGGAGCAGGTTGCACAAGGTACAAGTTCTCTGCAGACCAGAAAGCACGGGCGAGATGCTTATCTCACTGTTTATTCCTGTAAGTCATTACCAGTAGTAACAGAGGCACTAACAAAATCTGGGAAATATGGTATAAATCGCACTCAAGAGCTGAAATTCATGCCTTAGGGAAAGCCTATATAAGGTTTCAAGTGGAGGGTCATGAGGACGTCAGCAAACGGTTCAGCTCTCTGCCTTGAAGCAGATTTGATTCTTCTGTAGTATACACCTCAGTAGCCCTGGAAATTCAGCATAGTCACTTGAGCTCCCCGCAGGCCAGGTCATACCTAGTACCTAAGCAATGGGTGCTAGCAGCACTAACCATTTTAAACAGCAACCCATGCTCTCTTTTATGTAGGAATTAAGTTTCCCTCTTCATACCACGGGGAAACCAAGGCACAGAAAGTGGAAGTACTAGTGCCTAAGACTGGGAGAGCTGGGAAAGACACTCAGGATTAGCCAGTATTAGTCACATACTTCATACACTAGGACATGTCGCCTCTTTACCCCGATGCAGGAGCTTGCAGCGTAAGATACTTTAAAGCCCTTTTTACTTAGCCCAGTGGAGCTGGTTGCAGAATGCAGGTGTTTTTACAGAGTTGAAAAATCAAAATTTGCAACCAGATTTGTTGGACTCTCACTGCTGCTCAGCTCTTCTTCTGCAGAGGTGCCTCGTTCTCAGTCTGTGTGCCACAGTTGTGTCTTGGCAGATTGTGAGCCCCCTCTTTGTCTCTCTACTGGTGTTTTTAGAGCATTACAGTATGGTTTTATGAAGGCAACAGTGTCTGAAAGCCTTCTTCACAATGACCTCCTTGAACACAGCCCCCAAAAAGTGTCAATCCCTTTGTTGGGCAGCCTTGAATACCAATGTTATTCTAACATTAAAGTGAAAAGACATTATCAGAACAAAGACCTAGAAGATAATGTCTGTTGGAGCTCTTCCAAGGGTAGAATTTATGCTGGACTTTAAACCATTATCTTAATTAACTAGCATAAAGTTAAAAATAATTCTATAGTTACAATAGCTACATCCAAAGTCCTTACAGAACAATGTGAAAGTCTGGCTTGCCCACCCTTCTACTACAAAGAGAGGCTATTTAAACATATCAATATCTTAAAATATTTTGGTAAGTTGTGGGTTTTCATTTCCAGGAAGGCAGTATTCAGATGCCACAACTGGGATTTAGTATCCTTTTATGCCAGATTCTCTGCAAACACAAGGGAGGCTCTGACTCTACAGAGCTTGCAAAGAAATTCTTTCATATGAGAAGACTCAGAGACAGTCCCACAGCAAACAAGGTCAGCAGAGACCTCCTTGTCCAGAGCAAAATTCAGGTGCTGGGCCTACACTGGAAATCCACTGACAAAGGATGGCGAAAGGTTAAGTGTTACAAGCTGGCAGGTGAACCCCATGAGTTATTCTCTCTTCATTGCCTTTGAATCCCACATAAGTTCTGCCTAATGAACATCAAGTGGAAATTTCCCTCTTCAACATATTATTCAGTGTTAACCATCTTAAACCAGCCTGTGCTAAAGCACAACCTCACAGATCCTGAGGATTCTCAGCCTTACACAACTCTGATTTGCCCTAAGAAAAGTCCAGCACCCACTGAATGTTTGTCATCCCCTGGACAGTAAGGTGGCTTGGTATTTTCTAGCTCACCCCAGAAATCCTACTTTCTGCTCAATTAAACTTGGACAAAGGTAAAATAAGTGTTGTTATATTCAACTTCAGAGTCAATTAACTGGCTATCAGATGTGGAGAACAGATTTAAAGAAAACTAGGCATAATCCACCATATGCAGTTTGATTTCCAGGGTGTTCTCTGCAATTAGGAACCAAGAGGACAGGTTTGCAGCATGGGGAACTAGGGACTGCCACCCAAGACAAATCCCAGCCCTTTGGCATTGCTCCTGGAAGGGAAATTTCTCCCCTGCAACAAAGTCTCTTCTTATGGGTCCCTCTATCTACTCCATTTGGTGTAATGCATCCCATGAGATGTTCTGAAACCTACTGCCTTCATAATTAATTTAATTATGATATCAGCTTGAGAGCTTCTTGCTAGTGCTAGCCAGCTATTGTTAGTTGGCTGACACAGCACTGCCTTCTGAAGTGCTACCTTCAGCTGGGTACCCAGCTTTATCACCAAACTTACAGCTAGGCAATTCATTCCCACAATATAAAAGAAACCTTTCCTGACAAACAGCTTGGTAAAAAAATAATGGAACTACCTTGAGCTTATGTGAGTTTAAGTACATAATCCTTCTGGTTTTAGAAATAATTGTAAAAATAACCAACCAACAACAAAAATATGCTGCAATATTTCAAAATTTTTCACAGAAAGAGTGGTTAGACAGTGGAATAGGCTGCCCAGGGAGGGGGTGGAGTCACCATCCCTGGATGTGTTAAAGGGTCGTTTGGATGAGATGTTGAGGGATATACTGTAGGGGAGAACCTTGTAGAGTAGGGCTGATGGTTGGACTCGATGATCCCTTGGGTCTTTTCCAACCTGAATGATTCTGTGATTCTTCAAATAGAGACAAAACAGGACAGGTAACAATATAAACCTGGCTACTGTTCTTATCAAGGACTGCTACTATGGGAGGCTTTGTTGTCCCAGTGCAGTTTGTAGATGTTAGCAGGTACATGTACAACAGCTGCACTTATACAACCTTCAGTCTTGCACAAGCTTAGCTGAAAAGGCACAGGAGCAGGCTGTCCCCATGTGCCAAAAGACAGCGGGGAAGAAGACCAGCCTGGCGGAACAGAGAGCTTTGGATGGAACTCAGGAAAAAAAGGAGAGTTTATGACCCTTGGAAGAAGGGGCAGGCAACTCAGGAGGACTACAAGGATATCATGAGGTTATGCAGGGGGAAAATTAGAAGGGCCAAAACCCAACTAGAAATTAATCCGGCTACTGCCATAAAAGACAATAAAAAAATGTTTCTATAAATACATTAACAAGAAAAGGAGGGCGAAGGAGAATCTCCATCCTTTATTGGATATGAGGGGAAACATAGTGACAAAGGATGAGGAAAAGGCTAAGGCACTTAACACCTTCTTTGCCTCAGTCTTTAATGGTAAGACCAATTGTTCTCAGGGTAGCCAGTCCCCTGAGTTGGAAGACAGGGATGGGGAGCAGAATGAAGCTCCCATTATCCAAGGGGAAGCGCTTAGCGGCCTGCTACACCACTTAGACATACACAAGTCTATGGGACCAGATGGGATCCACCCAAGGGTACTGAGGGAGCTGTGAGAAGTGCTCACCAAGCCACTTCTAATCACTTATCTGCAGTCCCAGCTAACTGGGGAGGTCCCAGCTGACTAGAACTTAGCAAATGTGACACCCATCTACAGGAAGGGCCAGCAGGAGGTTCTGGGAAACTACATGCCTATCAATTGGACCTCAATGCCCAGGAAGATCATGGAGCAGATCATCCTGAGTGCCATCACACAGCATGTACAGGACAACCAGGTGATCAGACTCAGTGAGCATGCATTTATGAAAGGCAGGTCCTGGTTGACTCGATCTCATTCTATGACAAGGTGACTCGCTTAGTGGATGAGGGAAAGGCTGTGGACATTGTCTACCTAGACTTTAGTAAAGACTTTGACACTGTTTCCCATAGCATTCTCCTGGAGAAACTGGCTGCTCATGGCTTAGATGGGCATACTCTTCACTGGGTAAAAAAATGGATGGATGGCCAAGCCCAGACAGTTGTGGGGAATAGATTTAAACCCAGTTGGTGACTGGTCACAAGTGGTGCTCCTCAGGGCTCAGTATTGGGCCCAGTTCTGTTTCATATCTTTATCAATGATCTGGATGAGGGGATCGAGTGCCCCCTCAGTAAGTTTACAGATGACACCCAGTTGGGCGGGAGTGTTGATCTGCTCGAGGGTAGAAGGGCTCTACAGAGGGATCTGGACATGCTGGAGCGATGGGCTGAGGCCAATTGTATGAGGTTCAACAAGGCTCAGTGCCAGGTCCTGCACTTGGGTCACAACAACCCCATATAACGCTACAGGCCTGGGGAAGAGTGACTGGAAAGCTGCCTGGTGGGAAAGAACCTAGGGGTGTTGGTCAACAGCCGGCTGAATGTGAGCCAGCAGTGTGCCCAGGCGGCCAAGAAGCATCCTGGCTTGTATCAGAAATAGTGTGGTCAGCAGGACTAGGGAACTGATTGTCCCCCTGTACTTGGCACTGGTGAGGCTGCAACTTGAATTCTGTGTTCAGTTTTGGGCCCCTCACTACAAGAATGACATCGAGGTGCTGGAGCACATCCAAAGAAGGGCAGTGAAGGTGGTGAAGGGTCCAGAGCACAAGTCTTATGAGGAGTGACTGAGGGAACTGGGATTGTTTAGTCTGGAGAAAAAGAGGGTAAGGAGAGATCTCATCGCTCTCTAAAGCTACCTGACAGGAGGCTGCAGCAAGGTGGGTGTCAGTCTCTTTTCCCAAGTAACAAGTGATAGGACAAGTGCAAATGGCCTCAAGTTGCACCACAGAAAGTTTAGATTGCATATTAGGAAAAACTTCTTCACTGAAAGGGTTATCAAGCACTGGAGCAGGCTGCCCAGGGAAGTAGTTGAGTCACCATCCCTGGAGGTATTTGAAAGACTTGAAGTGGTGGTTAGGGACATGGTTTAGTGACTGGCTTGGTAGCGTTAGGTTTACAGTTGGACTTGATGATCCTAAAGGTCTTTTCCAACCTAAATGATTCTATTATTCTATGAGAAGTAACTTGGATACATTGGCGGAAGGTACAAAAATAAGTTGGCTTTCTTTTCAACTTCTGCTCGTTCAACACAGCTTCCCAACTCAGTAAAAGGCAGCAATTCCCTCTTGCAAAGCTGTATATGAACATCTGTTTTCAAGCCTCAGTACCAGGCTTATCTTCATATCTATGATCACTATGAAGAAAACATGGCTGGAGTTGAGGATCAAAATTTGGTCTGCATAATATTCATAGCAGCCCAGAAAGAAAGGACATTAAGAGCTATAACCTAGGTTAAAAAAAATGAAGTTAGAAAAACACCTATTTCTTGTTTGTAGACATGTTGCTGCCCATTAGCTAAAAGACATAACAAATCAGCTGGGGCTGTCCTTGATTCTGTGTTTTAGACAATGAGATTCCCTGCACTTGGAGATATTTCTAGTGAACACCTCAAGCAAGGGGCTTCTCACAGTCCTGATTAGCATAGTTCACTAAAAATGTCATTTCTATTTTGAACACTTGCTCTTTCAGTCTAAAGCAGGAGCAAATGGAGCAACTAATAGGTCAGGCTAATAGAGACAGACTTTCTGATAGCCATTTTAAGACTGTTTTAATTCTCCCGATTTGTGAGGATTGCACAGTCTCATCTCAAAAAGGCAAAACAAAACCACCAAACCTGAAAAACCTGCTCTCTTTTCCTGTCCTGTCATAATCCCAGTCTCCTTTCCATCCCGTCCACTCTCAGTTCCCAAAAGCAAGCAGAACAAACAAGATAAGATCTGTACTGTCTCCCTGCAAACTTCTACACACAATGCAAGCAGAGTTAAATGCTGTTTCAGGTCAAGCAGGCCTTTCCATGGCTGAACATAGTGGAGACAGGGAATGGGCCACAGAACTAGCAGGAGGAAATAAGGAAGGTAGCACTTTGCTGGCCGATGAAAAGTCACATGACCCACACAGGAAAATTACTGTGACAGCAGCCACCAGTACTGGTGAATTTGAGAGGCAGAGTATGAGGATGAGGCGCAAGAACACCTGCAGAGCTGTCTCTCCAGTCTGCCACCACCCATGGAAGGCAGGGCAGCCACCTCTCCCTGGGGCTGTAGCTCCTTCACCTGTAACATGACTGTTAGGGCCCAAACCCATGGGGTCTTAAGAGCAATCCAATCTACTCACAGTACTGTAAAGGCCCATCAACAAAAGTATGCTGGTTCAGACAATCAAATAGGGAACAGTACCTGGTTCCTCTACCAGAAAGCAAATCCTCTGAACATATGGACTCTTATATCTTGATATTCTAAGTAATCAAAAGAGGAACCATTCTTCTCACTAAACAGGATTTTTCATTACTACACATAAACTGTATAGCATAACGTCTGGCTTGTCTCATGAGAAGAACTTAGAAGTATGATCCCATCTGGATTGCACTGGAGCCAGCAAGTAAGAACAAAGACAGATTCACTTTTTGTGCAGAATAAAATATAAGTGGGATGTAAGTGGGAGGTATGTAGGCAAGGCTTACTTGTCAAAACCTGAAAAGATTAGAGCCAACATACCTGGGCATTCCCCATTGCTGCAGATCCAGGTGCCGCGTCGACAAATGCTACAAAACATATCATGACAAGTTAGGCAAGAGTACATGAATTCAGATCTTCTGTTGCAACTTTTTCCCAAATAATTGAAACATGGGCTCCTGTTTCAGGGAAGTTAGACCAGTCCGCAGCATCCTTTCCATTTCCCATAACCTTGTTTCTTAATATATCCACCCTTTTTTACCGTCATTCAACAGCAACTGCTGGTAATATGAGCTGGAGTGGTTGCAAAACTCAAGAACTTCTGTTTCCTGCACCAAAGCTCTGTGTTTAATAGCTTTCAAAAATCAGAAAATTTCTGATTATCAGTGATAATGCATAGACCGTCTTTCTTCTGCATATGGTGGCCTTCACTGTGTCTTTGTTCTGTACTCTAACTAGAAACATCTGGGCACAGAGTTGCCTGAATTCCTTCCACAAATATGTTCACACTTACACAAAACCAGATCAGGGACACATTACTCATTCTCCTTCCTTTCTTTAGGCAGCTAGCCTTCCCCTTCAGGTTGGCATTCATGAGTGAAAGAAAAATTGTGAGCCATGCAGCTGAGAAGATTCATTAGCTTTGTAAGAGGTTCCAAGGACACGTCTGAGCTAACTTCTCTTGGAAAAAAATGGGGTTTAGAGGTTAAATAAATGTAGGAAGTCAAAACAAAGACACCACCACTGATACTAACCAGACATGGGAACCTGCCGGTCATTCTTATCCACAGGAAACAGGTAGTTCTCTACTGTTTGAAGGAGTGTGACCCTCACATTGTTCTATCAGACCAAATATCCCTTTAAAAGTGAAGCTGATTTTGTCTTTGTGAACAGCTCACTTCTTGGAAGGGGCTAGCATTTCCAATAAGAGAGCAGGTCCTTTGCCAATGAAAGGAATTTGTTTAAAAAGGAGAGAGAGAGAGGTTTCTAGAAAGATCACTAACAGTCACTAACCAGCATGCAGTACTCATCTAGAGCAACAGCAGCCAGAGTTTACCATGAGTTGCAGTCCTGGGAGATGGTGAAGCCAGGAGGATAGTGTTTTCCAGAATGGATGCAGGAGCAGTCAGAGCTTTCAATGCAATGTTCACCATCAAGGAGCTTCCCCTCTGGATAGACCAGGTAGCAGCAGATACACATGCCATAGACACACAGGGACACAAACATGAATGTGATTAGATTTTCTAGTTCTTCATATATTTTGGCAAGATTTCATATGCATTATTACCCATAGTTAGTCACAGACAGCAATAAAAAAGAATGAGCCTTGCCAAAAAGCCTCACGGAAGGTGTTGTCTACTTTCCTTCTAGTGCTGCCTCTCCCTCAGATGTGCTGAACAGAGCATTTCTGGTGCTCCCAGAAAAGCTCTTTGTTTAGCAAGTCCCCAAGACCAAAACACACATATTGGAAAATACATGAGTCAAACACGGGGAGCACGGTCAAGATTGATCAGAACAGGTCTAGAAACATAACTGTTGGAAAAATATATGCACTTCATTGACTGCAGTAAAGGGTATCCAGACAGGGTTTTTTAAAATTTGTTGTAAAAGGACAGAAGAGGAGACAAAGTAGGGAATGAAGAAACAAAGTTAGATACCATAGAAGTCTATCAGAAAGGGTCTGAGAGAAAGAAACTTTATCGTGTAGAGCTGTGGTTTCTCTTCTCAACTTCTGCAGAAGCAAAAAGTGAAAGGGCCAACCGCTCAACTTGGATCCAAGTGCTAGGCTTCCATATTACACAACTATAATTACCTATTTTATATAGAGAGTATTTTATCTTACAAAGATAAGCGGAAGCACAGAAGAGTTGTCCAAGGTTGCACTACAAGCTAGCAATAGAAAAAAGGACAACTTTCTTTCTCTTAGATACCCATGCCGAGAGATAGTTGATATTCCTCCATTTTTAAAAGAGCTGCTGTAGCAAAACATTTTGTTTGCTGAAAACCCCTCTCCCTCCTCTTTCAGGGACTCCTTCCAATCGCCTGCAGAAATTTTGGCCCTTTTCCCTGGCAGCAGTCACCACTGACAGTGAGACACAGGTAAGTCCCCTTTCTCCCATTCTTCCCATAGAGCTGCCAGGAAAGATCGTTGTTGTTGAGAAAATCCTTCCAGTGAGAGATATTCAGAACAATATCTGAGCATTTAAGAGTGGAGTGGCTCTCCAGAGAGCACAAGAAATCAGAACGTCTGCCTTTTTTCCTGGCAATAGTAATTCCATTTACGGCAATTAAAATAACTGTGGTACATTTAACACAAAAAAGACACATTTGTTGAACAGTTCCTTTTTACTCTTGGAGCACTGGAGGGAAGCTAAGCAAAGGTATAATCCTCATCCTAAATCCCAAATTCCTCTATTCATCTGTCAGATCCTCTGTGTTCTCTATGAAACTCAAAGTTCTTCCCTGTTGACTGTGCACCAAATAACCAGCTGTTCAAAACTTTTACTGTTGTTATTCCTTTTCATGCAGTTCCTTCTACCCATCTACTTGTTCCTCATGCAGTACCCTTTCTGTTGAGCTCCTGTTTCTCTGCTCTTCAGCTCCTATCCCCTTAGAACTTTCCTGTGCGGAACTGACCAGTGCAGCCACCAATGAAGGAATATACCGAGAGTCCTTGTGTAGCCAGTGGATTCATCTCCTTCAGCTTTTCCCAACACCCCCAGGACTGCACAAATATAATAGCTAGATCCTTCACAACAAAATAAGCTCCTGTGTCTAGTTACATCACCTGTCACCCTCCATGTGCACCTTCCCAGGTCCTGCCACAGAGTGATAGCTCTGGACTTCCAGTAAGAGACTGGCAGCTAAATGGGAAACTACTAAGCTCTGAGTGCCATAACAGCTCCTCAAACAAGGCTGACATTATCATCACTGTCTTGTTTTAGAAATTATGTTCTCAGTAAACCTCCATCACACTTGGTATCTTGTACAGGGGGTCAGTAAATACCTCTGTGCATTCACACAAAGTCCAGATTTGAAGGGTGAAACACAGAGATTTAAAAACAAACAAATATAAAACCCACAAAAACCATCTAGAAATGGGAGCCTATGGAGCTTTGCAGCCAGGAATAAATCTCTCCTCCTGCAGTTGTCTTAAGTACAATAGACAGAGGAGGAAGACTGTGGTGGTTGGGCTGCCCCCTTTAAGCCAATCAAATCTCCTCTACAAATGATTCAACAATAAGTGAAATCGTTCATGTAAAATCATGAAGACCTTTGGAATTATAGTGCGAGGTCTACACATAGTCTTTTTCTGTAAGAAACTCCTTCAGTATATTCTCTGTTCTTTCTTTAACTGGATGCTCTGAACCAAAAGCAATTCAGAAGAAATCTAGATACGTCAATGGTAAGCAGGCCCTCACCAAGAAAGAAAGGCAATCCTAGAGTATTAGATGGTGCTGGTTTTCACAGAATTGCTTACTTTTTAGCTGGGTCTGAAAAATGGCCCTTTCATGGAGTGAGCATACAGGCATCATAGAAAATGGTTTATTCTAGGGCATGGTCCCAGAGAAGAGAAGTGTTTCTGATTTCAGGAAAATTTAAGGGAAGACACAGCTTTCCTTCTTTTAATAAAATAGGTAGCATCACTGCCAAATATTTCTCTGTAAATAACCCAGTAAATAAATTACCAGGGCAGCTGCAGCCATCAACACATTGTCCATGACACACTTCATTGATATTCAGGCTCTGGCAGGTTTCTGCACAAGGGGATACACATTCCTTATACTCCATGCCAACTGGACATCTTGGCCCTGAAACAATTAAAAGAAATTAGAAATGCAAATTCCTCAATAACTCCTAAATAAATAAATCCCTTAATTATCAAAGGCTGAACCACACAGACACCAAAAAGGTCATATCCTCTCCAATCAATGATTTCTTTTTCAGAAACAGAACATTTAAGAAACGCTTGATTTTCACTTTGCTGCAATATCATGATCTGTCAGGTTGTGTAGTAAGAGGTTAAAGACAATTGCTTTTCTAAGATGTTGAGTCTTAATAACTAAAACCAAGTGCATTAAGAACAATCAAGCTTGGGGAGAAGTCTTGCAATAATATCTAAGTTATTTGGATAGACAAGCATGTTCTGTACCTTTAAACTATGCAGTTACTCCACTCATTTGTGAAATTATACTGTTTCATGTTTCCAGAGAGAACTGGAAGACGGTTAAGACTCTGAAATTCCATCCTCTTTCTTCCAAAGAACTGCCAGCACAGGATAACACCCATGCTATGGTATCTTCACTGCTGTCATTATCTAGGCTAGGCCATTATGCAAGCACACACTATAGCTATTCCTTAATTTTGATGTATAGACATACCCCGCAAGACTGTGTGGGCATGGAGTAGGAAGAAAAGATTAGAGCCTGCCCTTTCCCAGCAAATCCTCTGTTGAAGGAGGTGGGAGGATAACAAAGGAGCTGTCTTGTCCTCTGTGGCTCCAGATCCTGGGCACTAGCAGTGTGCCCAGCACTAGAGCCCTTCCAACACAGCAGAGCATTTCATGCCTCCAATGCAACTATCATCATCATCTCCTGAGAAAGCACCATAGCACAGGTGAAGAGTGATGGAAAATTAAGCTCCTGATGTGGCAGCAGGCCACCTCTCTTTTCCCTGACTCAGAAAAAAAGTGGTTTGTGAAGTCAAGGGTTACAAATGAGCTCTGAAACTCCTGGGAACAGAGAGGAGTTCATTTCACTTGTGGCTTTAGCTAGAGTTACAGACAGGCCTAGCAAAAATGGGTTCTCTGCCTTGCACCTGATCAAGGAAACAAGTTTTCATCAGATCTCTTTTATGTCCCAGTGGAAAAGTAACAAATTGCTGCTAGAAATAAGACTCTCCTCTGGTGTACAATCCCTTGAGCAAGTGGTTGGCATTATCTTCCTGCCCTAACCATAATCTGAAGGCACCATTTTCTTTAGTGGTGGCCAACAGAACATCTTTACCAGAGAAGAAAGTGTTGTCAATACAAATCAGTCAGTTACCCCATGAAATCAATTTGCATAAACATCCTGAGAAAACTGTTCTTCCTGTGTAATGTAAAAACATGAGGAAAATCATTGAGAACATGATATTAGAGGATTGATTTTTTTAATTTTTATAATTCATGTGCTTATGTAATTAACTGGGGTTCTCCAGTGGAGGTATATCTATATATCAACAGTGGGTGCAAACATGACCTTTCCTCCATAAACACAATCCGTCTCAGTCAACCTGTGCACTTCTTTGTTGCAAAATCTTAGCAGAGATACAATCAGGGCCTCTGACCTTGGCAAAACTGGGCTAATAAAGGTAGCGTTTCAAGATGCAATCAGGATCACTAACCTAGACAAAATTTGGCTTAAAAAAGGCAACATCTCAATTTTAATGTAATTGGTTCCAGCAAATAAAGGATGAAACAATTGTTTTTGTGAGAAAGCGTTAAGGAGAGCCTTTCATGAGGATGCCGACTTGCAGGCTGGAGGTCGTGACACATGTGGACCATATATGAAATAGCTCCTAAACATCCTAGTCTATACCTTTGTGTATCAAATGAATCTCCACTGACTTTGTATACCATGGTGGGACCTGTAACAGCTCAGGATCTTCTTCATATATGGTTTAAACAACCCTGTCTTAGGGATAACAACTTCTAGAAAAAGGTGGGTGATGGAGAGCTGAAAGGGGGAGCAAGCAAAGGCACTTGAGATAAATGGAAGTAACAGGCACTTCAGATTTTAACCTGCCATGCCTGAATCAACCTGAATCAACATCCTAAAAAAGCACCAGTTGCTTTTAGCTGCAGCACATAAATCTGCAAAAGAGGCATGATCTCATTTGGGATAAGCAGTTTAGGAATAATCTTGTCAACTTACTGCATGAGCTCTCTTCAGTCCACCCGTCCAAAATCACTCCTTCATGAGCGCAGCTTCTTGCATAATCAAGGAACGCTGAGCAGTGACAGTCCATGTGCTGGGTACAGGCACAGAAGTCTCTTTCACAGAGATCGATGTATGGCTCTGGATCAACTCGATGGTGGCAGCGAGAGAAGATCAGAGATGTTCTTAGCAGCTGGCAGGTTTCCATGATGCCCTGCATGACAAGCGAGCAGCAAAGGTAGAAAGAAAGAGAGAAAACGTAACAAAATGAGTTACTATAGTCTCAGGAAGAAGAAAACCCCACTCTTCCCAAACACGCTGTCACCAGTGTTGTTAAATAACATCACGGTTATTATTTAACACCATCATGTAGTTAAATAACATCACAGTCAAGAGCTAGTAGTGAGCTCCATCCATTTATTCACCACATCCATACATACACAGAGGTACATTAATATTATTATAAAATAGTGTCACATAAGGGATGTTTCATGCTGAAACCTGTCAGTCAATCAGTCGGCAAATGGAGGGAAGCAAAGAACTGCTTCCTATCTAGTGAAGACCCAGATGGTGTCTGGAGTACCAGGAAGACACGCACAGCAAGGAAGAGGAACTTACGATGGAGGTACTTAGGAAGAAGAATGACCAGACTCTCTTTTGGATAGTGAGGGAACAGAGTAAGTTTCAGAGTGAAAGATCGAGTCTGACTGGAATTTGAGGAATCAAATTTGTTTCCCACTTCTGGCCACATGTTCCTGTCACTCCTCCTGGCTTGTCCAGTGCACGACAGGTCAATTTAACTTGGATAAATGGCAGAAAAATAACCCTGGGAAGAAAAGCTATTTGTTCTGTTCTTCTTGTGAGTTAAATCAGTACGGTGACAGCTAGTGTAAGGAGAGGACCGCACAGTGAGTTGGGGGGAGGGTACCAAAACCTCTCAGACAGCAGCAAGCTAAGATGAAACTTAGTTGTACATGAAACACAACCTGAGGAAAACTTGGTTTAAGGCTAAGTTCTCCAAGGGAGGCTCCCAAATAGACTTTCTCTTATGTATGCATGGTGTCACAGCTCAATAAGTCTGAGGTCCTCAATGCAATCTTCTGAAAGGATGACACTGAGTTTAGATAAGTGGAAAAACAATCTTCTGACACAACCCTCTCACTGTTGAAGCATAACTTACATCTGCTTATATAAACCACTGACAGGTAAGTAGAAGAAACCATGCTGTATATTTCAGGTGTTATACATAGGGTGGACAAGCATGTTCTTCAGAGTAGTTCACAGTAATGAAGTGAATACCTGAACAGGTACCTGAGATGACAGCACATACAAGTTGCTGTGCTAAAAAATAAATAAAAATAGAGAAAAAAGACAAAGTCTTGTTTTTGTTTTTTGGGAGATGAAAAACAGGGAACAAAACCACCCATGGAGTTCAGCAGACATCTAGATGTCTTCTCTGAATGGCAGATGGTACACCTCTATAGGAAAACTGCTGAGTAGAAAAGACTTTTTTTGCTAAAGGGTGTTTTGTCCAGGTGATCAGCTAAAGCTACTACATGTCCAAATTGAAAAATAACTTCTTGCTTATGAAAACAAATCAACCAGAAATGTCTGTCCCATTAGGAATACATTCAGAGTTTAGCAAAGTGCTCAGTCAGCAGCCACATACAAAAAGAGGTTTTGAGCTTTCCGAGAAAGGCCTCAGGGAACAGCAATGCTAACTGAGCACCATTAGACACCTGAACATTATTGTTCTCCAGAAAAATCAGCTCCAGCCTGGAATAATTCTGATGCCCCATAGCAGCCACCATGATGAACCAGCTGGAAAAGAAAACTAGAAGGAAGGGAGCAGGAACTGCTTAAATGGTGGTTGGTGCTGCTCTAAGACTACACAGAGGTATAAGAAAGCTGAAAAAATGCCCTAAGGGTGGAAGTAACAACAAAAGAAGCAGCCAAAAAAAGCTTTTAAAGCAGCGCTTCAAGATGAAACTGATACAACTGAAAGTGAGCTTAGAGCCTTTCAGAGGATGAGCAGTGCAGCAACTCCCAGATCAAAGCCTTGATCCAGATACTATCAAATGCAAGAGAAAACCAATATATGCAATAAGCCCATCTAGGGGCTGTGTTTGTAAGTTTTCCTAGCAAGGTAATAACCTTGTTAAAAAGGTAATACAACTGTTAGGGTGCAATAGAACTCAGACTCTGTATATTCCACTAAACAGCAAAACTAGTACAAACAACCTTTTATCACCATGTTTATTACATACCAGTAAATGTTAGATGTGAAAAATAAAGGGGGTCCACGCACACACACACAAAAATTAAACCCTCTTTTTTTTTTCTATAGTGTTCTTTGGTCTTGTTCAATAACAACATACCTAATGACTGAGCTCTACCTGATTATCAAGAAACCAAGTGATATATGTCAGAAAGCAACAAACAGTTCATTTTCTCTATGTAAAGGTTTTCTTGCCATTCAAATTGCTTCAGATTTTCCAGTGACTTTATACAAGAAATCATAGTTGAAATTTTCCATCTTTTAGACATTATCTCAACTATTGTGATGAACTAATGGCCATAAGCTGAAATATGGGTAAATACAAATAGATTTTTGAAAAAAATGTCACCATAAGGATGGTCAAAGACTGGAACAGGCACTCAGAGAGGCTGTGGAACCACCATCCTTGGAAATATTCAAAATGTGAGTGGACAAGGACCTGAGCAACCTGACCTAAGATGGCCCTGTTGTAAGCAAGGGGTGGGACTAGATGGCCTCCAACGGTCCCTTCCAACTTAAACCATTCTGAAAATTATTTTTATTTTCTCCTTTCTTTAAAACTCAATGGTCAGGCTGAACTAAGAGATGCCCTTGTTCTTTAGTTTAGGGGACAATGCACATACATGGCGAGCACCAGATATTGGCAGCCTCACCCACTGCTGTAGCATTCCTGCTCATGGGCCAACAGTGCTGGAAGCGGCTCCACACAAAGAAACATCTAAAACCAACAGACCAGGAAGCGAGGCCTCAGGCTGAAATAGTCCTTAGAGTATAGGAGGCTGTAAGATTAAAACTAGTAAAACTGACTGCAGTATTTGAAATACAGGTGAAGGTCTTGAAACTTCTCCCTCGACTTCTGCATGAGTTCTATTTTAAGTTTTTCTTTAAACGGGTTGGCGGTGTCCTGGCACTGGCAACCCTTAGCGATCGCAAACTCGCTGACCTTCTTTATGCCCCAGTCCCACCACACAGAGTTGTAGGTGGAATTTTGTACATTCTTCCAATTTCTGTGGCGTTGCCTTCTGCAGCTGCATGAACTGCATTTGTCTATTGCTTAACAACTGCCATTAAAGAGATATAACCTAAAAAGTAACAGAAAAAGCAGAGACACCTTCTAATTCCCTTGATTTTAAACCCTATGGTATATAGATACACAGAAGTGTTTCTCCAGATCATTCAGAAAGGGTATATTTTAGTATCATAATTAGGTATAGTTTTTCCAAATACCATCTTCTTTGGGTTCACTCAAAGGGAGAATGATTTATGCTCCCATCTTTCCAAGTAAAAAGCATCCAAAGCCAAATGCCGGCTGTATGTTTGAGCAAACGTAATAACAACTGACAGAAGTCGCTTCACTTGAATGCTGGTTCAGGTGACCTGTGTATTTCAGGAGCAGAAAAATGAGATTTTAGATATAGTGGGCCTCATTTTCACCCCTAAAATGTATTATAGTATTGTATGTCCATGTCTTTGCTGGACCTGCTTGTGACCTCTACCGTTACAAATTACGGTCCAAAAGTTGAAAACTTCTCCTGCTTGCTTTCAGATGTGGGGATAAATGCTATTTATTTATTGCATATGGAAGTACTTCAAGGGATATGAATGGGACTATTTCTTACTAATCGCAGCAAAAGCTGAATTTCAGCAAAAGCAGAAATTAGTTGAATTCTAATTTCAGTCTTTTTCACATGTAACATGATATAGGTATAGTTTCCTAATAAGAAAGAAAAAATAAGAAAGAATACAGTGAACTGTGGCCTCCATGCCTCCATTTCTGTTAGAGGTGAAATCTAGAAAATAAAGGTAACATCTAAGAACACATAAATCAATCGCAATGCTCTAAAACATACACTTTTGTTTTCAAGGCTGCCTCATCACCACAGTTATCCGTGTCACTCCATTTTATACTTCAAGATCGATGTTACCCATGCTGTTAGTCATCTGAGAGGATATTAGATTGCAGTACTTCATTGAACAGGTAGCCTAAATCATCACATCCAAGTGGTGAAAAAATGGGTCTGACAACACAGAAAAGATCTTTCTTTTTGGTAACTAAACAGCAGACGGAGAGGGTAGGGCATGGTATGGAGGCAGTAGCTCCCTCCCTCCAACACTACCCGCTTTGGTGCGCTCTCTGGGTCACAAGACAGGGTAGCAAACAGGCAGCTCCACCGTGCAGCTGCTAAGATGCCTCCAGCCCTAGGAGGGGCATCCGTGTATCCGAGAAGAAACCGTATCTGCAGGCAGAGCTGTAGTCACACACGTGTAAGCGTGTATGTGTTTTGGAGGGGGAGGGCAGGAAGAGTCCCAGAGCAACAGTAGGGTAAGAGTGTGAGCTGGGTCAAGACCTTCAGCTGATACACGGAGCCATTAATCAAGACAAGAGCTCGCTCTTATTAAAGAACATGAAATTGCCCGCATTTTCTATGATTTGAAGATAAAAGATCAACAGGGCTTTCTGGCTTCACTGCATCTTGCAAAGAAATCAGAAGCCATCTCTCCAAGGATGCTGTCGTGGGGGCATCAGGAGGGCAAAGAAAACCACAGATCTACCCTGAGGTGGGGGGACGGGGACGGAAGGAGCGCACTGAACCAAAGCTGCTGTTTTCCTCACCTAGCAGCTGACTGCCTGGCAGGGAGGGAGGCTGGGAGATGGAGGAGATTTACATTCCTGAAGCCGAAGCAAGCAAACAAAGCCTGCTATTAAAAAGCCCTACATTCTTCAGCAGGCGCTCGTTTGGCTGCACTTCTATTAATAGCGCTGTGTTTATTCTTGCACAGTGAATAAATTAAGCCAATGTTAAATGCTGTGAGCTCATGAACTCACACGAGAGAAGATAATTTCATCCAGTTTGCAGGAGAGCAAACTTTATCCAACGGAGCATCAATATTTAACGTGATCTGTACAAAACTCCATTAGTTGCGGTCTACCCATCAGACAGGATTTTACCCTGCATGCCACTCCCTGGCCTCAGTTGCAATGTTGACATTTTCTAAACAGTAAACTTGCCTGAGTAGATAAAATTCCATCAGCCACAACCAGTCACAAGAACTAGCCCTGCTCTAGAGCTGTAACCAGGTTTAAAACACAGTCCTGTCCCTCAAAAGACACCTCAGCCAGGTTGAAACCCCTCACGCTTTGGTCACACCCTTGGCACCATGCACCATTACTTAAGTCAGGTGTTCAACCAGTCCCAACCCTGACAGAAACGCCCCGTGCACACCAGCTCAGCTCAAGCAAGAAACATAGGTTGGAGATTTCCAACCTGAAATCACTGCTGTATTTTCTCAGCCAAGTTTGCAGGCTGCGAGGCTGAAGCTATGGTGCCAAGAAGCACGAGCATACCTCACTGAATTTCAGAACATCTCTAATATCCCCATTCAAAAGCTTAGTGGAATTATAAGTAGTCAGAACTTTGCAAGCTTGTCCAAGTCTTAGTTAGCTTTTTCCAGGTAACTAGGAAACCAGAACTCAAAGTAGCTGTAGAGCAGATATGTTCCAGGAAGTGCTACTACTCTTGAGAAAGTATTTGAGCCTAGTTTAACGAGTATCGGTTTACAGGACTTGTATAACAAGAAACTGACAGCTAAATTTTGGCCTAAGTTACTCTGGTGTAAATCTAAACCTGGCACCCACCAGATCGTTCTGATTTACAGCAGAGGACATGAGATCAGATGCAAACCCTCGGTGGATGAAGGTTCAATTTACCATGACAGTCATAACCTGTAACACCACATGCAGTCAGTATATATTCAAAGCTACTTTCCTCCCTGAGCTGGTGACCATCTGCAGGCGTCCACCCTGTGTCTAAGGGAAACAAAGAACATGTTTATACTTATAAAAGAGGAGAAGAAAAAAGGTTGATGCAGCAAAGGGGTCACAGAGTTGGCTGAGACAAGCAGTTCTGTGTTTCTTCAACAAATCAGAGCCACTATTTATACGCATAGCTGAAGGAACCTCCTCCTCCTCCTGGCAAGGGAAATAGCCTGGTGGCACAGAGCCTTTGTAACACCTACAGAGAGCATCTCCTCAGTCAAAAATAGCCTGGCTAAAACATCTCCCTGCTCTGGTGACTCTCAGGTATATGAACTTCAACACATTCACAAATACTATTTGTGGTGGTGGTGCCCAGAGGCTTCAGCACTGATGCTTCCCTGCTGGCAGAATCAGAGAGGGAATTAACTACCTCATTCTACAGGCACTGCCTAAACACACCTTTCCCAAGTAACACCAAAGTTACTTTGGCAGCAGCTCACACTTCAGGCTCAAATGAGCTGTTGGTTTCTTTGTTTATCTGTTTGACATTTGTGTGTTGGGTTTGGGGGGGGGAAAGGAAGGGGCGGTACGTATGTACTACAGTTTTAGAAAGAATAGCAACAGGCAGGGTGTAGTAGGAGAGAAAAATTGCATTCACTAACTAGTGAGTAAACTGTTCCTCTCTCAGCACTGCATGTAAATAGGACATCGGTCATAACACACAGCCTCCGAGGTCTCTTTTCTATAGCACCAGGCAGCCCAGGGCAGAAATCCTCCTGCTAGCACCAGCCAGAGCCTTCAGGGAGGGCACATAGTTATCAGCTCAGGAACCACAAGTACACAGCTGCATCCTGTGTCCAGCCCCACGCTGCCTCACAGAGGGGCCAGGAGCATCCACAGACAGTGCAGGCATGTGCTGAGGATGTGTCGCTGTTGCTTCCACCTTCTACACCACAGCAGGGACCTAGAAACGGCCACTGCCAGCCCCGTGGTTCACTCCTGCCGGGCTGGATGAGGAGCCATGCACTTAGTTCCAGTGCAGCAGCAAGATCAGTGCCCAGTATCGCTATCTCAGACCACACTTCACCTCAGAAACCCAAAATGGGTATTTCCTGCACCTCACACCCTAAAGGCTTGCTGAGGGAGGACCACAGTAGGGACAGACAGAGATTCAAGGAAACATTTGTGTTCTTCTGCCAAAGGGCAGGCAAGCTACCTTCAGGTAGAGGAGGACCGAAACCAGAACAGTATCTTGCGGCACCAACCTTCTTCGCGATATCAGATGAAATGTTGCAGGTGTTGCTTGGAATCTGCACTCTCTTGCACCGCTTGTTTTCACTGTGCAAAGCCCAGGAGTTTGCAAAATCGTAACTGTTTCCCACAAGGGTCCCTGTGAATGAAGAAGAGGTGAAGCACATGGCTGTTTAGGGTTTTGAGCAACAAGTGATCATTACTGGCTCCTATCAATGTGATAGTTTGCTGAAAGCTGTTGTTAAAAATAAAAACTGTCGTAGCAAATGAATTTCTATTCCAAATAGATTGACTGTAGAAAAGCCACTTTTAGTGATCTGGACTGACTCCTGCAGAAAACCTCTCTGAGCTTGAGGACAGACTAGCAGAAGGCAGCTCCCAGCACTTCTCACACCTGCATGGACACGGTAGGACTTATTTGCTGGTCAGCTATAAACTGCAGAAGTCTAAGCACACCTACATATTTTCCTACTATTTAAAAGCGGTCAGTAAAACACAAGACATATTAGAGAGGCAAACAAAATGAAGCTGCTCTCCCTAATCAAAGAAAATATTAGCATTCCTGAGCCCAGCTAGCCTTCGTTTTCCCCTCCTATCCGAAACTAAATCTTGTGTGTAAAGAAAATTAACATACACCATAATTGCTTGGGTCCATGATCTTACTGTGTAAGCTGTCCTGAAACATGCTCCTCTGTCCTATTACGAGCAGCTCCTGGCCCAGGCTTGGCAAGATTTGTGCCCACTTTGCATAAAAGCAAAACTGGAATTAATCTGTATGGCTGCCACTTTCTGGGAGGTGCAAGCCTGTCTCTGCTTCTCTTGCTCCATCCTTCTGAGAAGGGGGATCCTCCCAGAAAGAAAATGTTCCCTCCTCCCCCTTTTGCCTCCCATGGCCCAGCTGATTCGAGGACTACCTCTGCTTCCTTCTGTGGGTACCTGCTATGAAATAGTTAATCTCATGACTCTCAGGTCTGTAACTTTACTTTATAAGACCTTACTGTGTTGCATGTGAGAACATCAGCTGCCACTGTTAATGCGTTCCCAAAACCTTGTGCAGAGAATATGTTGAAATATGACCCTGACTGTATTTGGAAAACAAAAGAAATGCTTCCCAAATATACCTGTATACTATTTTATTATATATATATGTGTATCTATAATAAAAATTTCACTGAGCTACCTGCTGTACATTAAGTATAAACACATGGAACACACTGAACACTAAAACTGTTCCTAAACTAAAGGATAGTCATGAAAACTACACTGAGAATGCTAAAGTGGATGTAATAAAGCCAGTAGCCTTTAGTAGACTTTTTTGTAAACTAGAAATTAGGGACTTATAAATGTAGCATATGTTAGGCCCACTGCAGAACACAGGAAAAGAAAAACAGCAACAAGAACGCAACCCTTTAACTTACCACAGATGGTAAAGATTAGAGTAACGATGAAATCTCTAGTCTGATGAGAAGCAAGGCGCCAAACTAAATACGTCCCCTTTTATTTGCACTAATGCAGCTTTACACTAACAGTTATACAACAGGAGATGGGCTCTGCTCTGAAGCAGTGTTTCTCTGGCTCTGAATGCACGTCCATGTTGAGCTTCGTACCACCAGATCCTCATTTACCCACAAGTTAAGATTTGAAGGCTGGGACAACTGTTGGCCCTGAAATGCTGGTCACCTGGTTTTTTCATTTCTCCCTCTCCATTAGATTTTTTTCTTCTCTGGTGCTTGTAAACCTACACCTCTTACGTAGTTCTTTTACACATTTGTATTATATTATTTTAACACTTCTGCTGTCTTCTATGATTAATACTTCCAAATATATTTTTTTTAAATAATTTCAAAACTTTTGTAGTGTTGTTTAGGGGTTCTTTTGGAACCAGCTCTTCAAACCCTCTTGTTGTCAGCACCTGTTTGTATATCAGCAGACCATTCCACAGGCAAGAGCAATTTGCCAACAACTTGCCAGAGCAGTTCTTCCTCCTTGCAAAGTGGAGCCCTTAAACTAAGCTACAAGCTGTTTGGAACAGGCAATACTTGATCGATTTGGGTTTGCTCCATAGCTCAAGGTCCTGCCCCAGGTAAGCCTCCTCAACATAGAACAGTAAAAATCTAGGATAATAATGAATTGAGACATCAGTTGAAAGTGTATTTTTCCTGTGATGTGTCCAGTGTAGCCTTAAGTGACCTATGGCAACAGGTAAAGGGCTGGAGAGGCACTATGACTTTAAAATGAGAGTGCTGCAAAGCTTTGCATGCACAATTGCCAGCCTGCTTTTCCCCAGAAGCTTTGTCCTCAATGCTAAACAACACAGTCACTAAAGTTGCACAGTATTTCATTCAATATAACTAGTTATTGCTTCCAAAAATACAGATTCAATAGAACCTGTATTTGCAGAGTACTTGCATTTTTGTTGAATGAGCAGCTTTACACACACAGAGTAAGATGCAATTCACCTGTAAAGGTGAAAAGCAGCTGGATGTGAAGGTTTCACTGACCGTCAGAAGAGCTCTAACCTGAAACTATGAAGTGACTCTGGGGCCACTGAGCTACTTAACAAACTGGGGTTATGGGGATAAGTTATTTCTGCAGAGAGCAACTTTGGAGAAGAATCTTCAACCCTCAACCTACTCTCTGCACTAGATGCCCTGTCGATTAGTGTGGTGATTCTCAAATATTTCATCTACTTGATGAGGCTTCGGAAAGAAAAGCAGGGAGGCAGAATTGTCCCTGGCACGTCTGACTGCTCCGGGTGGAGGGAAGAACAGCCACCACCGTTGCCTTTCATCCGACACCTCTATTTTCTTCAGCTGAAGGACTCAAGGGAATAGGAAAGGAAAGGTGGTGGAACAGACAACACGACAAGAACAGCCTGAAAAAACCTGAGGTTTAAGTGTGCAGGTGATACTATTAACAGAGCAGCCGTCCAGCTCAGCTGCCTGCTCTGGCACTGCACACCCACCACACGGTGCGACCGCCCTCCTCTCCTACACAGCAGAGTTTTGTTTTCTTTCTGTTCCTTCCACGTTTGTTTTTTCTTCTTTCTCTAAGAAGCCAAAATTCTGGAGAAACAACTCCTAGCCAGGGCTCATCAGAGCCCTACACCCAGAAACCCTCCATACGGCCCAGGTGGGATTTTTGCTAAGGCACTTGTTTTGTCTAAGTCTTGCAGGAAGCATGTTGAAAATAGATGCTGTCACAAAATGTAATGAAATCAGAGAATTTGAACACAAGTGCTTGAAGAACCAGTGCCTGATGGAGACCATAGTACAGAGTGATACTGGTATGCAAACTGGCTGCTCAACAGCCAAGACTCCCTGGCAGCTAGTTAGCGTGCAGTGTCCTTTTAGGATGCAGGATGGGTTCAGGACATACCTGTTAAAGCACAACCCAAATCTCACCTTGTCCCTATACCCCAGAAACATCCCAGCACTTTGATGACCCTGCTGAGGTCCTACAGGAAAGCGCCATGAACCAACCACCTGAACAGCAGGTAGGAACTCCAGGGCCGTCCTGTTGGACTATGACTTTAGTGCTCAAACTGCTGCCCTCTCATCTCTGTCTCTTTGGAGATTAAAACAAAAAAGAAACAAACAAACCAAAACCACACGCCACACTGACATGTTTGGGGCAAGACTTCTCATCCCCCCTCATTTGTTGTTTGGGTTTTTTTTTTCTTTCACTTATCTGATTTTCAGATAGATGATGTTCATTCTTGACAGAAAACTCAGTGTTCACTACTTATCTGGGTCTCAAAAGTCACCAGTTCCTTTTGAAATCCGAAACCGGTATGCTTCATGTTTACTTTGAGACCGATGGTCAGGCAAGACGAAGCGTTTGCAATAACCACCCAGCACTCAAGGCACGCGAGTGGGAGGCAGGAGCCCTGACCTCCCTCCCTGGGCCTCTTGCAGATTTTCTGTATAGCCACAGGCCCATCAGGTCAACTCTCCCAGGGTCTGTTAACTCATCTGTAAAATATATGTAAGAATTTGTTCAAGGCACTACCATACTGTGAGTGGAGGTGTGCAGACTTTCACTGTTGGTTATTTAACAAGCAATAGGGGTTTCTTCTTTGTTAGGGGTTTATTTTAAACAGTTTTACATGGTTTAGTACATGGTTCCAGACAAGCAAAACTACTGGCGAGGTTGACCAAAAATTGATCCATACTTTGGACCAAATTAACGACACAAAATATTGATGTCATAGGCTATAAAGTCTTTCCTCCCCTCTCTGGATCAATGAATACCAAATTAATAATATTAAACACAAAAGAGGGAAAAAGCCATCTCCAGAACTCCACAGCCCACAACAAAAATGTCTCACAAAGCACCAAAAAAAAAAAAAAGCTCACAACAAAAATGTCTAACTTTGATTCCAAACTCTGAATAAAGCAGAGTGGGTTACAAATGCAGGTTTCTGGTATCTCAGGTGAGCGCCATATAATGAAGACAGGTACAAGGCAAGTCTTCATCTGTACTGTTTGTAAATGACAGCTAAATTCCCTTGTGAATCTATGCCCTTTCCTTTCAAATTAAAATGCAAGAAAGAAAATGAGATTGTTTACTTAAGCCAAACAAAGCTTTAAAATTGCCTAAAATCAGATCACTGATATCCTTTAAAAGAATCCAAGAAATTTGGATTTTAGAATGACCAAAACTTCTGTTTATTTCTTTAGGAAGAAAAAAAATAAAAACAAAAACAAAAAGAAAAAAACGCATCCTATCTGCACTACCATCACTGTGAGTTTGGAACATGCTTTAAAAGCTTCTGGTAACAGGTACCACACACAAGGAAGTTGCATATTCAGTCATATGCGTTTATACTACTTCTGGAACAAAAACATTACTTGAAACATGAGATTTTTCCTTGCATATACTGTCTGCTTCTAGTCATTTAACCTATATTCACTCTCCAGTGGCATCATATATTCTGTATTTCAGCAGCTTAAAAGGCTGGGATATGTTGCTGACAGCTAGGACAGGATCAGAATATCAACCCTTTATCCAAAATTAGCCATGGGTATTGTTTTATCATTAATATCTTCATAATTTGGAGACAGATTTCCAGAAACACACTTCCTGCAAGTGCTAAGAAAAGCATTAATGGGACAATGGATTAATTTGGATTGGTTTTTTTCTTCCAAAATGCTAAGAGCGTGCAACATGCACAAATAACAAAATGATGGATTAATACCCCTGTGTTGCACTCAAATGAGCTCTTTTTGCACAAACGAACTTTAACGATGACCTAGACATCCAAGCGCCTATCACAGCAATATCACTGTGAGACAGCTCAACATTAAGAGTATCAGGCACACAAATAAGCTCCATGGACTTATGCTTCAGCCTCTCTCATTGGGGAGAAATGACCTTACACTTTCTGCAAAGTAAGACCATGCCCTCGACCACTAGCATGCTACAAGGCTATGGGGTTTTGGCAACTTGCTCGTGCGTGCATGCCCTGAGGAGATTTCAGTGTAAAGTTGCCCGTGTTGTGTCAGTTTTCCTCTGTAGTATTATCGAAGTTACCTCTTCTGGCCTGTGCTTTGGATCCCCCATTGCAAAATGCTCGTGACAATGACCATGAGACACTCGAATGCCACAAGCTGAATGCTGCCAAATAGATATCTGAGCATCTAGAAAGGACTCAACTTCACGTTTCTAATATGAGCGAGGACTGGCAACCAGTTAGAAGTGCATGATGATGTCAGAAAGCAGAGCCTGTTCAATTACCAAGTCTTGGAAGCATTCACAGGATGGCTATAAAGGACCAGAGCCTAGCTGGCACAAATAAGCAGAGCAGAAATTAACTCCTTCATTAGGATCTAAAGGAAAAACAAACAAACAAAACCAAAACAAAACCACCAAAACAAAAAAAAACCACCCTGGAAAGGTTCCAAGAACTTTCTTTTTATATTTTAGATCTGCTTGAAATGTGAGAATGAACTCTCAAGGGGCAGCTGGCTTGTTTTTACTGACATGTCCAATAAACAAGCAACCCTGTACAATATAAGCAATTTTGTTTGTCTCGACAGGACATGAACACTTCTCTGCAGGATGAGCTAGTTTAGTAACCAGCTACATCACTGAGAGTGACTCAGCACCCCATCCTCTGTCTGAATGACAGAGTGTGTCTGCAGCTCTGAAACCTGCTGGGGAGACTTTCTTTTTTTTTTTTGTGAAGTTCAAGAGCTACTGACTAAGGCCACTACCTTCAAAGCTGGGTCCTACCAATGTTAATTTGTTAGCATATCATAGCTTGAGTCGCATCACTTAGACCTTCAGAACCTCAATAACTGAGCAGCAGAAGCGTATACAGAAGCGGTGTGTCATCCTCTCAAGTTTCCACACCAAAACAGTGAGGAGTCATAAGAGTGCCATGACAATAACACGTGGATGGATTATAGAACACGAGCACAAATATATCAAGAAAAAAAAAAAATATCACACACTGTTCACTAAGTTTAAACACCCTTTCCTTCATGCCTCCTTTATTTAATTGCTCTAAGTGGTAACGTCCACCAATACAGCAGGTGCTCCACCTCTTATTTCACCACCACCCCAGAACAATTCAAATATAATTAATGAAGTTCTATATCATAATCCACTTTTTTAGGAGCAAACCAAACTAATCCTCTGTGTTATTAAACCACAATATTATTTTTTTCCAAAATACAGAAAAATCATATTTTCATTTGTTTTCAACATAAACATTGCCTTTTTTTGAAACCATGAAAAACATGTGATGCTACATGAAAGACAGAGCTTATGGGCTAGATTCTACCTATGACAACTCTGACTTCTGCACTAATTTGGGATCTGGTCCTCTAGTGCCACAAAGACACCCTAGAAATGGGCCATCAAGTCACATGGGTCTCCTCCTACACAGGCAGATATAAAGATGATACAAAAGCATTAGCTTTTAAACAGTGTGAGCTACAGCCTGTAAGAAACAGAAGAAAACATTTCAGACCTCTTTCCATCACAGTGGTTCTTACAGGCGCCCCTCCTACCAGACAAGGACTGTTAGCAACCAGACAGGTTACCTTTTCAGTGTAAATCAAACACTAGTACACCTTGAGGTGCCTGCCCAGCCTTTAAAAAACCTGGAGGAAGGTTTAACAGATCTCAGCTATCTGACAAGCTCATTGGCTATAGCACAGTACCTGATGCATAACCTCTAGTATCATCTCTCCTCCTTTACCTCTGACATTCAGATCTGCATAGTGCTCCCCAGGGGTTTGCAAATTAGAGCCTGTAATCTTGCCAAGATCAGATCGTTGTCTTTGTCCTTTGCTCACTGTGCTTCCCTTGCCTATTATTCTGAAGCTCAAAGATCTTACTGTATTTATTATCAGCACAAATCCAGCCCAGAAATATCTCTAATGGATTAGAACTGAGAGCCTAATTGGATAAATCAAAATATGCCCAGATTTTAACAGAAAGCAATGGACACAGCAACAGGAGAATTCAGTCTGCCAGCAACCTTAAGGTAACCCTTCAATGCCCTCAGGTTGCTAAATCATTACACCAAGCTCACATCCTGGGTTGGGTTGACCTTTATGAGATCTAATCAGGCTAAAAGGAGAGCAAATAAAAACTGCAGGGGAAAGAAAAGGGTAAACTGCTTCATAGGCCACCAATAGGCTGCCTAGATCCTTTGTTTAAAGAATGTTACCTCTCCCAGCTGCTTGTGTTGCCCCTCACCTGGAAGTTAGCTTCAACAGTAAAAAAAAAAAAAAAAAAAAAAGGTCTGAATCAAGAGCTGGTTTTACTTGGAGCAAGGTAAGACAGACTCATATGAACTGCCCCACCAGCAAAGCTGCCAAGGAGACAAACATGTGGGTGTAGTGACATCCCTCACCAACATGACAAATTCAATTCAAACATAATTAATTCTAATTCCTTCTAAATTAGTTTAAATGAAAGGTCTATTGTATCAGAGCAAAATGGCAGAATTGCTGAGATATGATTCTGTTCTTCAGGATAAAATCACAGATCTGTATGTCCATGCAGTTTACAGAAGTCAGGGCCTTCCTCATACCACAAGAGCTACGCATGTTCTCTGTCACCTTCTCTATTATATTTCAGCTCTTCCAAGCAGTGACCCTGTCACATACGTCATTACATTCGGAAATCTGTGGTTGTGAAAACACTGCTTTTTGCAAGAGGGCGGATACAGTCTCCAGCATGTTAAACAAATACAGCATGAAACATATTTAAACACAAGCAGCAGAAGGGAAGTCTTCTACATTCGAACAGTCCAAGGCAATACAGTCGTCTTTTCTGCTCCTGCTTTTTATAGTAACCTCACTCCTATTTATTGTCTCAAGAAAAAGATGCAAACTTCAGATCTCAACACATTCAGACATCAAGGTATCCAAGCCCTGCCAAGCAATTCTGTTAGCTGAGTTTGTTTCGTATTATTTACATTGCTGAAGAACCGAAGAATCATTTCAACATACTATGAAATCAGGTTTTTTCTGTACATTGAAGCTATGCTTATGTATCCCAAGTCTCAATAAGACACATCTCTGGAGCACTGCCAGGCTCTTCAAGTTGCTTTGTCTCCCTTTCTATTTTCTGTATCATTTATTTTTAATACATACTTTATGTTATGAATTTAACATATTAATGTATTAACTAACTTTACTCTAAACCTTTCCTCTTCAGGTAAGTGCTAAGAATTAAAAGACACTCTGAAATACCACAAATCAAGCTCGGTCCTGCAAAGCCATATTCAGGGCTTCCCCAAAACTCTTGGTCTTCACCCACACTGGCAGACTTTGCATAAAGGTGTATAGAGCAGCAAAAGCAGTCTTGTGTCTCCCCCTTATTAGGAACCGTTGTGATATATATAAGGTGCACCTCCAATCCAACAGCCCATATAGACAGGGAAATGCCATTAAAAGGTAACCACTTTATAGAACACCATTCCATGCCAAATCCAAGTACAAACCTGCCAGGAACAAACCCCAGGATATAATAGTCTGCTATTGCAACAGTACCTATTCTTACTCCCACTTGTCCAACTCATGAAAAATTAGATGTTGAATCAACAAGTATTCCTCACATCTTTTTTGCTGGGCCTTCTCCTAGTTGGTCTCCCCATACACTATATTGTACATTATTTAGCCTGTAGGTTTATCTTTGTATTTCAAGAGTCAAGGTTTCTAAAAGTATGAAATAAGGGGGGAAAGGGGGGAAAGGGGGGAAAGGGGGGAAAGGGGGGAAAGGGGGGAAAGGGGGGAAAGGGGGGAAAGGGGGGAAAGGGGGGAAAGGGGGGAAAGGGGGGAAAGGGGGGAAAGGGGGGAAAGGGGGGAAAGGGGGGAAAGGGGGGAAAGGGGGGAAAGGGGGGAAAGGGGGGAAAGGGGGGAAAGGACTTAGTCACAGAGTTTTTTGGCGCATCAAGATGAGGCACCTGACAGGTTTTGTAGAAACATTTTGCTGCATCAGCAAAATCTTTGTTGAATCACCCATCAGGAAAAGCGTGCAGAGCATACGTTAGAATACTATCAGTTTGTTGTAGTCTTACCTTCCTGAGTTCTGAAGTCATCTTCAGCAAATTTATTAAAGTTGCCACACAACCCACAGGTCTTATTATAGTGCTTTTCTTGAAGGAGTATCTGAATATTCCCACTGATATCAATCTTCACCACAAAGCCATGCTCATCACTGGATATTTTATAATAACCTGCCTCCTTCTCTATAAATATGCCATTGGAGGCAAAAGGTATGGAAACCCTGTGAAGAAAAACGGGAATTTCTCAGAATATGACACACAAAAACCATCAGGTTCTTTCCGCCGAATGTTTGTTCCCACAGGTACCTTTTGTCGTCCTGCATCACAACTCCATCTAAAGAGAAGCGAAGATTGAAATATTCTCCGAGATACACAGAGAAACCAGTTTTCTTCCCATCCTGGTAGTCACCTGAAGAGATGAGACATAAGGAAATATTGTTAGTTCTAGGACTCAGGAGGACAACTTGTAAGACCATATAGCAGGGTTGGGAGGGTATCATCTAACATTATCAAGAGCCATCCATCTGCTTCATCCCATAACTCTTTAATGTGACATGGACGGATAGTCCCAGGATGAGTGCTGGCATCAGCATAACCTGGCACTGGCTGTGGACTCACGCTCTCCACATTATTGTCTCTAGCCCGTGAATTCTCCATCTACCATTCTCCATGGTAGCATGCACATTGGAGAAGTTTCCACAGGAGACGTGCCCAATATCTGCCTTGCTCTTTCCCTTCCTAGTTTACTCCCAAGAACCACCCATAGCTCTGTGCTAAGAGAAGGGGGTTGAATCCATTGAATTGGTGGAAGAACTGAGCCTGGATATCTTCATTCTTGATAAGCCCTCTAACCATCTCAACTGGTCTTTAAGTGGTGGATGCCAATATTGACTATCCAACTGTGGGGGGCAACTCACTCTGAATTTTTCAAAAGGAGCAGCACAGAGATGGAGACAGCTTTCTTAGGCTCCAAGAGAGAAGGGAGGGAGGAGGTGGGGGGTGTTTTCAGACATGGTCCTTTCTCTGCTCTTGTCCTTATCTAGCTTTGACTTTACAGCAGTTGCTTGCACAATGTGCTACCCATACTGGACCTCCTCTTCTGAGGTAGGCAAGTCCGCCCAGACATAGACTTTACTCAGCAATGCAGACTGCCCTTCACAGCCACGTACCCAAAACAAACCCACACACGTGTACTAAGATAGGAATCAAAAATACACTATGCCACACTTATGTGTCCAATATAAACATAAAGTGTCCGCTCATGAGGGGGGTGTTAAGATTTAATTGATCATAAAATACAGCAACCAGTTCATACTTCACATATGCTGGTGGGTTCTTCTGTGTACAAAAAATTTGTACCAAGTTGTTCAAATTGAAGAAAATTATTTAAATTGGTACATGGTTCCTTTTCAGAGTGATGGGATTAGTTTACTCCAATTTATTGTAGTCAGTAAAAAGTCATCTTAAACTATGACTAATACAGAACAGTTATTAGTGAATATAAGACTATTTACCAAAAGTTTGGTATGAAAGTGATATACAATTGTGATATTCATATCATCTCTTGCCCATCCCCAAGAATAATGCTGCAGAGGCTCATGCTAATTCAAAAGCCTTTTGTCCTGCAGGATGAGATTTTTCTTACTGGGGTGATTTAGCATACAGGTAAAATTAGTTCTACGGGGTCATGTAGTTCTTATTCCTGTACTCAGCTTTAACAGCCACATTCCCCTAACAAATTCAAAATTAAAAAAGGTCTCATGTTCACCCTTTAGAAGAGCCAGTAAGAAAATCTCCATTCCTCAGCAGCTTAGTTATGTGTGAGTTGTGTTACCAAGGGATAACAGAAGCCAAAGTGACAGAATTTCCTCAGAAGTAATCCTACTTCAAACAAACAAACAAAAAGAACAGAAAAAAAAACCAAAAACACTCAAAAAAACAGAAAGAAAACCAAAATCCTTTTATGCAGTGGTCCATCCTATCTGACAAAGGGCAATTATTTGTCTTTTCCAGTGCAATGCCACATCCCTACAATATTTTGCATTTGTAACTTCGTGGTGTCTTGCTCAGACTCACCTAAGAGTGTGAAGGAGCGCTTGTGACAGTCCCCAGCAAGGAGGTAACTGCAGTCCCCAGCAAAATTGTAGAAAGAATCATCAAAAGTTTTGATGTGATCATTCCCAAAAAGGCTGCAACGGGAAACTGATGATTCCTGAAGCAAAGAACCTGATGATCCTGGATATCAGAACACAACATAACTTGCAATGTAAACCAATCATTTTTTAGTTCAGGAGTTTATCTGCTGGAAATTGTCACCATTGATCATTGCGTGTCCTGAACCTTTAGCTCTAGCTTCTAGGCAGACCGCATGCCTGGCTTGACAGTCCATAGGACCGAGCACAGATTTTTGTATTATACACATTAGTGAAACGGATTTTTTCACTTTATTTCTGCTGGCCCAAACCTCGCATGGGTAATTTCAGTCCTAATCCTTTGAGGGACGCCATGTGTTCATTCATTTGTGCCTGCCTGCAAACCCATTAAAATCAGTAGGGCAGTAGCAAAGCCCCGTAGTTTGTTCAGCCAAACATCACTGATTTCAGGGAGTCTTTGTGACTCACAGTACTTGTTGCAAGGTAAAGAGCCAAAAGGAGTAACTTTATTGATGTCTCTAGCATGATGAGAGTATTGCCTGAGCCAGGAGTGCAGAACTAGATGGGCTAAAAGCGGGTGGAAAAAAAAAAAATCTCACAGAAGAAACAGTGAAAACATATTATAATCCCTAGACATAAGAAAATAAATGTTTTTGTACCTGATGTTACAGTGGGCAGCAGTAGGCTTGTTAGCAGCACTGCCAAGAGAAGCATCTGTCAAAAATCAAAAAGGGAGAGATTAGAACATTCTTAGTTTGGGGTGTTTAGCCTGTTTCGCAACAACACAACATTTTCTATCCTTTCTTTATAAAGTTATTTTTGAGGTTCTACAACATTTCAGAAAGCTGTAACGCATGCAGACTGTCACACTAAATCAGTTTACTTATTTAAAGAAGCATGGGTGGGTATCTAGGAGAGTAACTATTCTTTGTTCCCATTTTCACTTCTAATTACAGGGAAATGTGGGCTACCTCCACAGGAAATGCAACCCAACATATACACATATTCCAATTTACCTGAGTTAATACATAGCACACACAAAGCCTTTCAATATGCAGCATTATTTATCAGACAACCTGACACGAAGAAGAACACCAGACTGGATCGGCCAACTTGGCGCCAGTAGAAGTCACCTCTGCTGCACAAGATTTGCATCCTGCCCAAACATCCACGAAGGGAAAGAATATATAGGTTTTGCACCAGCCAACAGGTCTGGCTGGCAGACCATTAAAACCACATGCTTATAAATTCACTGATTTCAGGGTGATAAGATGCTCGAGACAAGGGGCAAGAAGTAAGGGGAGGAAATTGTGCAGAGCTTAGAGACTCGGGGTGAAAATTTCCATTCACCAAAAGCAGTTTTAGCATTGTCTCTTGGTTTCTACAACCAAAACCTCTGCCTTTGTTCTCCATATGTCTATAAACTACCTCCTGAACCGTCACACCTTTAAAAATAATAATAGGATATGAGTGTCATGCAGATGGTAAACTACAGATGTGTTCTGTGGCAAGACATTAGCAGTTAATGGATGAAAGCTGTAGGGAGTTCATTTAAGTGAGTTAATTTAATGATCATATAAGCAGCTAGAGAGGCTTAAATATACCATACTTAACATATTAATGCCAGGAGACCAGACACACCTTTCCCTAAAAGAACCCTCCAATTAAAGACTAGAATACATTTTGCAAGGACAAATTCTGATTTCAGTTTACATTTTTTATTGATGTCAGTTATGTAGGTCCAATTCACAGCCACATAAACAAACATTGAGTTTGCCTTATTTACAAAAGATGGGAAAAGAAAGATCTATTATAAAATTCAGTCTAATATAATGCTTCAAACGTCAGTCTGACATAAGGCTGTTACTGCTGCAAGATAGCTAAGAAGTGGCAACTGCATGGGAATGTGACTACAAAGTAATGGTAAAGAAAACAATAGGCATTATTCTCAGATTACACGCTTGCTAGTGTATTTTTAGTGCATGCACTGAGTTACTGTGACCAAATCAGATATTGCTTTTCTTTGTTAACCCTTCAGTTTTACAAAGCAGGCAAAGAAAAAAGGGGTATAAAACCCTTTTCTTCAGCCCCCTTCCACCTCCCAGTTTGTTCTAAGCTGCAGATTTGAAGTTTCCCCCAATTCTAATAGAGCAGGTGCCACTAACAAATCAGAACACAATCAAGTAAGATCTGCCAGTATATAACACTCCATATTTTTATCACTGGCTTAATTAGAAATGAACATACCTTCTTCTGTGCGAGATTCCTCTTGCACGTGAAGAAGCTCCTCAAGTCGTTACCTATAGCCTACAACACCATTGTTCCCGTGTCCCTTCCGAAGACAGGACTGGAATGGTTTTGGTCTGAAATTTCTTGTTTTTGTACAAGCCAGGAACTCTTGTTCATTTAAAAGGAAAGATAAAGACCAAACGTCACATCCGTCTGATTCTCAAGACAATAGATAAAATTGCTATCGTGTAAATCAGTAGCCTTAATTGCCAGAAAGTTACAATGAGGGGAAATAGTTTTTAAAACTTACATGACAGATAAGTCTTTGAAATATATTTTGCATGTGTATGTGTGACAAATCTCACTGGCAGAGCCAATAGGCAGCATATTTATTTGAAAGACTATTGTTAAAAAGAAATAGTAGGATGCTCCATACCTCAAAGACCACAGAGCCATGTAGTATTTTTTTCCTGAAAACTGCTTTAAAGGAGAAAGCAGAAAAAAATTCAGAGCTAGTACTGACCTGTTATTGTTCTCCAGGTACAAACACATTTGAATTTTGTCACATTTTACTAGATCAACACATTTGGTCCTTGAATTTGCAAACACTTATAGAGGTACCCTCTGGAACGACACGTAGTAACACGTTAGTCATGCACATACTTGTTTACTGAGATGGGCACAAGCTTTATGGGCATATGTACAGCACTGAACAAAAAATGCAGAGCAGATGACATCTTACTTCACTTTCAGTGTCCCATGCTTCGTATTTTCAATAGCTACGAGTAATGACAAAGGGGTTAGAAGGCAACACGTTTCCCCATAAATCTTATTTTGCCACTTGTTCATAGAATCAGGTCCTTACTTTAAACCAAGAAAAACAATGCAAAACAATAAAAAAATGCCTCCCAAGAGTCCCCAGCAGGTGTGTCTGTCTTGTACACACGGAATTCTGAGAATGAAGTTCTCTGCATACAGTTCTTAGAAAACAAGAACAAAAAACATTTTAAAAGCCCACATAATATCATCATTTCTTCCTGCAGGCAACTTCACTTATGATTTCTACAGACAACTAGGTTGATACTTGCAGCATGGCAATGGCTTACTTTTGAGACAATTTAGGTGATGAGTCTGCTTAGGTTGAGGAGTTACAGATAACACAAATAATAAATTGTTAGCCATACTTACTTTGTCTTGTGTGAACTCTTCGTGACATCTGCATGTTAAAATGTTGTAGAGCTGTACTACAGCTACCCAGTGACAGAAAGAAAGAAGCACAGAGCAAATTATTTCTTCTGTCTCTGTCGAAAGACAGAGAACAAGATTTTAAAATGAATGCTTTCTGTCAAGGTCTTCTCAACCAGATGCTCCTGCCTTTTCTCCAGCAGCAGTAAGGTTTGCCCCGCTCACGTTCATGACAACGCAAGGCCTACACCTGACAGCAGCTGGGAAGATCCGGGGGAACGTACAAGAAAATGCCCCACATGTGCAGAAACTCAGGTCCACTACAGTCACGAACTTTGCTGTGCTCCACAGACATCTCTCCAGTGTGGGTCAGTCCTAGCAACCCCTCCTTCTGCAATAAAGGACCAATAAACAACAATAACATATCCCCCCAGCTTCTGCTCAAAGTGTTCCTCTGCATTTGCAAAGGAGTAACATCTGTGGGAAAAAATATGCAATTCAAAGCTTTGAAAACAGTTTCTTTGGCATTTTTGCATTAGAGGGTGCAACAGCAAAAGCTGGGAACGTCTAGATAGAGGGACCAGTAAGTATGGAGGTTCTGACAATGCTGAAATCTGCAGGCCAGGGTTTTACCCAGTCTAAACCTGACATGACTATAGAGAAGGGCTAAAAACCTTTCACATTAAACTGCCTTCAAGGCTGATGGTACAGCTGAACAGCACGCAGAAATGAGGCAACAGTAAGGACAACAGGCAAGATGCCTCTTGTTTTTCTCTTAGTCTCACTTCTGCTTCTGGTTTCGTATGAAGACAGAAGAGCAGCGTTGGCTGGGAATCATTGTCTACTCTTCCACCAAGCTGCCAACTCTAAGCAGGTCCTTTGTACTTCAGAGAGTCTGGGCATTAGAGATCACAGAGAGATGTCCTCAAAAGCTTTCATTACAGGAACCCCAGTATTATTCATGATACGGGGTATAAGATCTCCTATCACCACGGTCTTTTGTCTTTTTCTCAGTTTTAATCCTTTCAGTGCCCCATATAAGTCACTTCATTTGGTAACTTCCTCTTGCAAATCTAAATCTAACAGGCAGCTTTGATTCACACTTTTTTATTTAGCACGTACAGAAGATAAAGTGGGAGTCCCTTAAAATAGTCCTTAAAAATAGAAACATTGCTGGGTTTGTTCCGTAGTGATTTCTTTATCATTATTATAAAAAGGGGCCAGTTCTTCAACTGTGCAGGATTGTTTAGTCTGTAACCATGATGGATGGCTGAGGTCTTCCTTTATGAGCTTTTGTGCCGCTGCCTTCACAGCCTGACAATGACAAGGGCATCAGTGAAGGAGAGAGCAAACCACACAAAAGTCTGAGTCCATCAAAAGGGGCTTTGGAGAGGAGCAGGCTGCAGGTGGGCAGCTCACTGAACTTGGACTGAGCCTCTGAAGTCCACAGGCACTCGTCTAGAGCCTTGGTCTATGCTGGGGGACACCTTGTGACTCACAGTGCTAATATTTAATAGATGATTCAGATAAGTCAGACATCATGACACCTCTTAAGTGTCTTAGGGACCTTGAGGGACATAACAAAGAAAATTAATTGAGAAAGACACCCAAAGAACAAACTTCCTTTTTCCCTTCTGGCTCGTTTTTCTCAAAAAAAAAAAAAAAGGAAATTGTAATTAAAGAGCACATTTATTGGCTGATATTGTACATTGTTCAAATACAAAGCTTAGTGATGCTTGGGTAGATCTGACATGTAATTTTTCAAATAATACACCTGAGACACAGGAGGAAATATATAAAGGACTATGCACTGTTGCTGGAAAGGCCCCTATAGACAGTTCCTGGAACAGAATAGGAAGGACTTCTGAGAAAAATTATCCATAATACCACTTTTTATTGCTTTGTTCAAATACTAGGTCACATGCAACAAGTCCAATGATTCCTAACAGTTATATGATAATATGTCCTGAGGCGTTAGCGTGCCATGTTCATCAGAGCCTGCTACACAGACAAACACGTACGCAAAGTGACTCTATTATGAAATCTGAAATGCTGAGTGTAGAAGTAGTGATGAAACATAAAGGGCCTGAACAACAAAAACCAGCCAAAATATCTTGATGGAGCTAAACTAGAAAACTAAAGCCTAGCAATACTGAATTTTGATTCTGTGCTTAGGAACTGGCAAATTAGATTAGGTTATGGATGCAATACAGGATGTCACCTTAAGACTATCTGAAAGATGCAAGCATTTGCTGAAAGGAAAATATACCAATATATCATCTTAAGGAAAATATACCAATGAGGTTCACTAACAAAATTTTCTTTAAAATTGTTTTTTAAGAGGGAAACAAGCCAATCTAGGATGTCAACATAGATCTTAATAGTGCCAAATAATCTGAAGATTCTGACCCTGCATGTTGAGTTCAAGTACTCCATTCTGGACAAAGTTTGTTTCTGTAAGCATCACTTAATTTCTGTAGGCAAAGGCACTGATTGATTTTCTGAGGTCTAAAAAGTGTTCTTAGCATCCTGAGTAAACTGAAATCCCAAATGCCACATCCTCAGATGCCACACACACACACAAAAAAAAAAATATCAAATGAAGGACAGTGTACTTTGAAATGGAGGAAATGTTGGAAGACATACCTTGTGAATCAGCAGAAAGTCCTTAAGCAGAGACTCATGGGGAAGGAAGCCATGCTGCTTCATTGCTCAGAAATAGTCAAAAAAGTGAAAGAATTACAGGAAATAGGTAAGAAAAAAAAACAACACATTGTTGTGCAATCATAAATACAAAGTACAATTTAATCTTAAATGTCTGTGCTCCTGGACAGTCCATCTCAAAAACAGTGAAATTCTTAAGGTTAGAAAAAGAAAAGATAAAATTATGATTAGAGGTAGGAAGCAACTTCTCTGCAAAGGGAGGAAATTTCCAATCTTACAAAATCAGAGAAGGAAAGCATGAGGAGCATCAAAAAATGGCACAGGGAAGGTAAAGAAGAAGTAAGGATTCATCATTTCTCCAGTGTAAAGGTGGGGAGCAGTCAATGAAAGTCTCAGGGAAATTCTCAGGGAGTTGTCTTTAAAGCACATAACTGGAAGGCCTCAGCACAGGTCACTATGTCGAAAAGGAGTCAAACAAATTAGTGAAGGGCTGGTCCACCACAGGGATGGATCAAATCATAGGGATAAAATGATGAATCAGATAGACCTTGTGGCTTAGGAAGTCTTTACCCTGTTGAGTGTCGGAAGCAGAAATCCCATCCTTTAATGTTACTTTGTTTCTTACAACTCTTTTCCTAAGCAACAGCTGTTAGCCACCAGAATCCTACTTTTTGATCAAAAAAACCAAGATAGTTTGCTTTATCCCAGTCTGTGGGAAGGTGTCTCAGTGGTTTTTCACAACTGAGATTCATATTAACTTTTTCATTAGTGACCCAACAGTGAAAATCAGCATAAGCAATAATGAATAAGCTAAAATAAGAATTATTGCAAATAGTTCTGAAAATAAGAGTATCCCATGACAGCTTCTGAAAGCCCAGAGCAGCAGGCCAGAAATAACACAGGGCACAGGCTTACCAAAGTTACTTCTGCATCCCCTCCTACCTTCCCCGTGCCCGAGAGGAAAAAGAAAAAAGAAAAAAAAAAGGCCACAAATAACCCAAACAAAACAAACAAAACAAACCCCACACATGAGAATATCAGCTGGCAAAGCCCACATAACCCTGTATTTCAACTCTTCCCCTTGGAACATGCAGGCTACTGTACTCCTTCAAGGAAAAAGCCAAGGTAGATGAACAAAGTATGCTAGTACTGAAATGGAGTATTGACCTTCCCCATGCAAAAAAGCCTTGAATGAGATTTATACTGCACAATTATTCATTGACATATTTTAAGGGCATAAGTAAGGGTAGGGAAAATAAGCCAGTTACAGATATTCAAGAGAAAGGAGGACATGCAGACAGCTGGAGCGGCTGAAACAGCAAACTGGCCATGCACTAGCGCAGGACAGTACCAGAAGTAAGGGATGCTCATCAGGGATGCCCAGAGGGCTGCCCTGTGTCCCTGAGCAGGGCAGCAGCAGTGCCTGCGTGCCCTTGGAGCTGCACATCTCCCCTCCGTTGCTTCTTTGCTGTGCTGAGGAACTCCCCAGCAAGACGAGATGGATGGCTAAGCTGTATCGCAACAATAAAGCCAGAGCCACAATCTGTCCCCATGGCAGCTGCCCAAACAGGACTGTATTTGTTGCACAGAGCAGTGTGAAATAAATTTCAGCAAGTAGCAGAACACGTTTCTTTGAAATGACCAGAAAGCCTATTTGGAAAACTAAGCAGTGCCATTATCTCTAGTCCTGTAAGAATTGCAGGGGCTTCAGTGCATTTTTGGGGTCATCAATGTTCAGTTCCTTCTCCCGGCACAATTAATGATAGATGGCTTAAAGAGAGACACTCTTCAGAAAGGACAGGAGGCACCAACCACCCACATTTTGTATTTGTAACTCCTCAGCCTCTGGACATCCTTCCGCATGCTGGAAAGTACACAAGGCAAAATAAATACTGGGCACTCTCCCTCCTAACTATGCAACCCATCAGAGAAGGGCATTACTAAAGGTAATCCTTCTTACTACCAGCTGAAGTCCTTCCCTGGTGGCAAGTTCATGAAATTTCCAATTTTGCAGCCTTCCTCGGGGTTAGCCTTTGAGTCACCTGAGCCTAAAGACCCCGGGCTGTAGCAAGGGAAGTAAGGCCCTTCGGTGCTACCCTGTATAAAGCTCTTCAGTGTAGCTGCCAGATCTCCAGACTACAAACCTGCCACGTAGCAGCCTGACACGGGGGCTTAACGAGCCAAGGTGCATCCTGTAAACTCAGTGATTCACAGCACAGCGTCAAAGCAAAATACCCCCCCTCCTGTACAATGACCCTATGATGTCTCTAGGAAGTAAGAATACTGTAGCTGAAGGACGATATCTTCAGCTGGTGCCAACTGGTACTGTACAGACTCTAGTCTGTGCTCACTGAAGAGCCAAAAGCATCATAAATTTGCATTGCATTACAAAGAAGAACCAGAAACTGAATGAAAGGGAAGGGGAGACATTATTTTTCTCCAGGCCTATGGACAATTTATCCCTTATGTAAGTTAGGTATCACCCTGAGGACATAGGCCTGACTGTACCTTCTAGACACTAACACAAGTCTCAGAATTCCCAGGAAGGGGATGCTCCCACGACAGAACATCACAGCCTTGGAGGGAATTGCTCATCTTCAGTCTCCCCCTGTAAGAATCTGGAAGCAGTTGCTCACTGCTCTTTCTCTTTTGCTTGTTAACGTCTTAAGCCTCCACCCCTGCGTTGAAGTTACCTGCATACAGCGAGTCAGCCAAGGCCAATTTAACAATTTTCCCCCTCCCCTGGAATTGTAGTTTTCATATCCTTTTTTTTTTTTCCCAACTAGTCAAAACTCTAGCCTTATTGATTTACACAGTATATTTACAGACATAAGATTTTCTAAACGAGGCACTCAATGCATACATGCTATTCACTTTACCAAGTCCACAATTACCCAGTGAGATGCTTTCTATACATCTAGCCTATTCCAGACAGAGAAAACACTTCACCACCCTTGGCATACCTTAACATCAGCGCTGACATCAGACAGTCAACCACCACAGTATCACCATTAGGCTGCCGAAGAAAAGAAAAAAATACATACAATGCAAGGGAATTTTTCCATTAAGATAATAAGAGAAAATGAGAGGCTGAATTCCACATGATGTCATGCCAGTTTTCAAAACCCACGTTTTAAAAGCAGTTAATCCCTCCCGCTGGGATTAAATTTGTCCAAATGCCTGGCTGCTAAAATGCCTTTAAATGAAACCATGAAAAATATGACTAGCTAAGTCTTCTGGGCTGCAGGCCTGTAAAACAGTTGCAGTAACAAATTCACCTTGTAACACCATGTATACAGTAGAGTAGTTCATTACTAAATTACCCAAAGTCATCTTCAGATACGCACCAAGATCTCCAAACCTCATTTATATGGAAAACGTCCTCAGTTGGTCTTTTACCTGGAATACCTGAGGTTTAGTGACCTTCTAAGACTGACAGTTTAAAATAAATAAATAAATAACATCACCCTTGATTGATGATCCTGGAGCAAAGGCAGGAGGAGACAAACAACAGAAATGTAGCTTTGAGTGGATATCAGACAAAACAGCCCCACCACTGTGCTCTCCATTCAGGCAGGAAGGGGGACAATCAAAATCTATTAACCGCAAAGTGATTAAGCACTGTGAATGCGTGCATGTACAAATATACACCAATATATGCACCCACTTGCATACACCCACCAATTACATCTGTTCTGACAGGAAAACATTAACGTACTGAGAAAGAAGTAAACAGGAACAGCCAAAAGGTGGGAAATACCCTCTTAGGGTGGGTAGACAGTTGCAGAAAAATAAAAAAAAGCAGAAGGAAAGCGATCTTTCTTACAGTGTGCATTTTCTTACAACTAATACCTTGATTTGTTAGTTCTTACAACTGTCTTGATTTTGAATCACCTATCTCGTAAGTGTCCCTGCTTTTGTTCCTAAAAACCAATTGTCTGCCAGTATAAATCCACTTATTTCAGCAGTTATGACAATAGAAACAAGAGCCATAGTTTGTCAGATGAGATTTAAATAGCGTTAAGTGGTTATTTTTGCAGAGTGAGGCCTTGCCTTTACAGAAGGGAGCAAACAGAGACACTGTGCTGCTGCTTTACAGTTTGAGAGGCAACTTCATCCCTCTCCCCTTCTGTAATAAGGCAGAAACAATACTTTCTGTATTTGCATCACAAGTGTGTAAGCAAGGATAAATTAACTGACGTCTTCTGCTCCACCCACAGGGCTGGTCTAAGGTCCTAGGAGGTTTACTAATGATGGAGTTACTAATGACAGGTTTCCTGAAACGCTCCCGCAAACACACAAGTTTCCATCCAAGGTCGCAACTGTTAAACATCTTTCCACTGCCCAGCTGAGACAGCATCAGGAGCCAGGTGGAGCTTTTGTGTTCAAGGCTGACCCCTGTAGGATTGTCCTAAATTAATTATTTTTTGAACTAGAATACCATCAGGGTTCATTTAACATTTCAACCTGATACAACCGTTAGCAAACTGTTTCAACAATTAATGTCACACCACGTTAAAAATACACGCTGTAACTTGGGTTTCAGCTAGCCCAGATGCAGTCTTCAGACAGTGGATTATAGGAAAACTTAAACATTTATCACCACGTTTTCTCCACAGACCTGCCCAGACAGTGACTTCAAGCCAGTTCTCCACCATCCACTTACTAAGTTAAATCAACTGAGCTCCCAGATTGTCTCCCTAAAGCACATTTCTGCCCATTTTAAATGGTTTTCATGGCTCATCTCTAACTCTCTCCAGAGACCAAAACTAGAGCCAGGTTTAAATATCTAACACTGCTGCTATCCCTATAAATACAACATTGCCTTTGTGGTCCATATCCCTCCCTCCCCAGCATCTTCTATCAGCTCACCATCTCTGCCTTATGCTATCAGAACTCAGCCAGAAACAAACCTTCTCAGAAGGATGCTTATCATTTGGCCACATAATCAATTTGATGAGCACTTAGTTGTTGGGATTTGGGGTCTTTTTTTTTTTTTTGCATCATTCCAGGCTTTCTAGTCACCCAAATGATGCTATGGTAAATCTTAAAGGTGCCTAAGTATGTTGCATTAATACTATTTGCCAAAGTTGTGATCTCACTAAAGATTTATAAGGTTTGTTAGACATGATCTGTTTTCATAAAACCACCAAAATTCATAAAAAGCTCAAGTAGCATAATGCAACTACTGTTCTATCCAGATCCTTCCACACTTATACTTTAAAGTTATTTGGCCTTCTTGGTTTAAAATATCTAACTTGAATTTACAATGACATTTAGCAAGAGAATGCTAGATGTTGGCTGCCCTTGTAAGTAATAAAAAAAAAAAAAAAAATAATCACATTATAATTTCCTGATGAAAACTCTTCATATTCAGAACAAGTTATTTTGACACAAAAAAAAGGTTATATTAGTGCTGTCAAAGTACAGGTGACCAGAAATACCAATCAGCAAGGGGCATCTAAGCCACTAAAATATTTTTCCATCTACTTCAACTTTGCTGAGACTTTAACTTTCGTATCTCTACCAGAGATACAATCACTATATTCATATTGGCCTTCATTTAATAAAATATTTATACATGCTTTCAGGCTCATTGACTTAATCCTATTTTGAATATAGGCTACAAAAAGGAAAATTCTCTGACTAAATGCTACTATACCCTTTCTAGTGTCAAAAAACTTCTGCACACAGACAGAACAGTTGTAAAAGACTGGGAAGAGTGCTATGAATTAAACCAAATTACATAGAGATCCCAGTTCCCATTGAGGAAGAGGTAGTTTCTGAAGGTCTCCACTAGGAAGAGTAGTCCCCAAGATTGCAGTCTTGGCCCATGGAGGTTCATTACACTGTGCCAAGGGGAGCCAGGATTTTATCTTAAATGTTTATTCCATTTTCTTAATCACTTTTGAAAGATTGTGCATGGAAGTGACTTTTATTTAGCTCATTTTTCTAATGCCAAGCAAGAAACAGCTCTAATAATAAGCAGATCGTTAAAACAAAGTCACGTGTTTCTCTTTCTGAAATGCTGATTTACCCTAGTACAAGACAGAGCATGTTACTCATTGTGGAGGACAATTAAGTCGCAGAAACATTCACTGCTCCCTGGGAACAATTGGCACCATTATGCAATCAACAAATCTATGTCTTATGTGCATTCCCCACCACCACCCTTTTTTTCCTGCAGTCACCCAATATAAGCACGAGGGATGGCGGGGGGGGGACGGACAGACACAAAAGCTCAGATTGTGAAATTTGCCTCTAGCTCCTGTTTTTTCCTCACATATAGGGATACAGTATTTATCCTAAAATCACAAGAGTAATACAAGAACTATGAAATTCTACAATAATAATTGGCTCATTCCCATATGCCTTTTGATTTTTTTCCTCCTAACACCCACGATTAGCATTTACAAGATTTTCTTCAGAAAGATGAAGGGTAAAGATTTACTTCAAGATGAAGAACAAAGCTGAGATATTCACAAGAACTCCTAATCCCTGTGTTTGGCACTCTAAAGATAGAACCCTCCAAATACTATAAGATTCCAAAATATCATCATGCAAGTTGACAATGCAGATGCAAGGATTGGAGGGTAGGGTATCAGGGGTCGTATGTCTCCCACTGGACTGTTCCAAAACTTATGGAATTTTATATAAATTGCATTATAAAATTTAAAATACTCTCCAAGTTCAACTTCAGCACTCTGATTTAACAAAAAGCCATGGGTCAAGAAGTCCAATGTTTTTCCATTTGGAGCGGGACAAAAACTGTGCAAAAATTGCATTCTCATAAAAGTTTAGTTTTTGAACAGTCTCAAAGTTGAGAGCTACCTTCGGCTTACTATTTTGCGAGCCCATTTCCAAAGATTTTATCTTTAGAACAACAAAAAGACTGTACCTTGCTTATCTACGTTTGATTGCTTGACATAATACTGGTAATAAATTGTTCCGAAAACGTGAAACAGTTAAAAATTGTGCTTACTTTCTGTATCAAACAAAAGTAATCAGAATATATTCTTTTTTCCTTCCCTTGCTTAGCAGAAAAATGCATGGTATTTAGAAGGAATAGCGCCTGAGGATTTATGCAAGCATGGATATATCTGTGGTTTTTGTTTATTTTCTATTCACTTTTGTGCACATCCTTCTTGTACTTGGTTTCTCCCTATTCACAGCACAGGCTCAGCATCCTCCTTGCTGGTTTTGAAGATACACATAGAAACAGTGCTGGAAATACTCAGGTCCCAATGCACATACAAAACTGAGCTACTGATCCCAGCAGTCTGACCTGCTTTCTGGAAGGTGAGATTCAAGCACGGATATATAGAGATCTCAGGAAGGTTAGGGCAGATTTTATAGCATATATGAAATCAGCAAAAGTAAACTAATTTGAACCTTGTAGGCTGAGAGAAAAGTACACCCACCTTTCAGTCGTGGTGTTCAGATTAGCTACCATGGTGCTTGCAATGTCTTTCTCACGCTTTCCCATTTCACCTTTCAACACAGAGCATGAAATCATCTTCCCTCAAATTTCAATCAAAAAATGAATGCCAAAGGTTTCCAAAACTTAACTCACCTTTGGCCATTTTACTTTAATACAGACTATTTAATTAACATGAATTCTTTTACATACAATCATGGTTTCATGTATTACTATTTTTTTCTCTCCTCCTTCCCCTGATTTGAGAAATACATCCCAGGTCATGTCACCATGACAGACTCTCAGACTCTCGAGAGGACAGGAAGGCAGAGATGCACAGTAGGTATTGTTATAACAGGTGCCACTACTAATTGCATAAAGATAATTTTATAGCAATTACAGTGATGGCAGAAGTGCCAAAACTGATTCCAGGGAGCTTTTTTCCTCATTTATAAGCAGTAAACATCCATTACTTTAATTAACAGTGTAAGTCAAATAAATCGTTTCCTTAGCACGTAGAACCATCACTTATTCTATACAGGATAGTGGCAAAAATGGAATAACTTCTCTGTAAGCTAAGAAAATTGAAAACATTTTTTATCTATTATAAAGATGTATTATAGTATAGGCATTTCTTTGGGGAAACAAAACCCAACTTTTAAATTATCTAAATTTTAAATCGGAGGCACAGCCACATCTCATTTATTAAAAGACAGCATGCAACTTAGTTCCTATAAGCACATACTGACTTTCTTCCAGACTCAAAAGCATTGAACCGATTACATACAACTAGAAGTGGAAACACATGCCACAGCAAGTGTTTTATTTATAAGGAAGAAAGAAAAAGACTTCCATTATAGATCTCCTAGGAGTACCTACGAGACCACTCACAGACCAACGTCCCATTACGTTAAGCACTGCACAAACACAGGACAAAAAACTCTATCCAAACTCAAAGCATCAGTAGGAAGACCACAGAAAGAATGCTTGACAAGGTAGTTATACTGGAAAAAGACCTTAGCATGGTTTGGGAATTTACTAGCTTTACAAGTAAATTAAGCTTTAAATATTTTAACACTACTTTTAGCTATTTGTAGCTTCACAGTCTAAAATTTGTAACTCGCGTTAGAGCAAAAAGGCCTGTTTAGAGAAGTCAAACCAAAGGAAGTGTTCTGCAAAGACAAGCTGAAAAGCACCAAACCCTGTATTTCCAACAACTAGAATTAGTGAGAATCAGCCTAGCATCAGTAACTACAAAATTACAAACATGCGCTAAAACTCAGATTTAGTCCCTCCAGAGACTTAACATTAAAAATATCCGGCTGCCATATTTTTTAAGCAACAGAAACCAACTTGTTTGCCACGTTGGTGCGTATGAAGCTCTGCATTACCATTAAACGATGGACAGCAGTGGTTCTCAGGCACTGAACTGAAGTTCATGCTGAGCTCCTGCCCATGGGACCAGGGTCATCCAAATCTTTTGGCTCCTAGTTGATGGCTGGGGATTAACAGCACTGGAAACTAAAATTCAAAGTTTCCTAAAGGGATGTACTCTAAGTCTGGTTTTCAGCCTGGTTTAAATTTTATTTATGTACATATTTTAATATACATATAATTCTTTGGCCAGTTTTAACTAAATCATGTTCTTACATGTTTAATGAGTATCAGCAACCTCACATGGCAGAGAAGGGGGGAATATTGTCCCCAGCAAAGGAAAAGCTGGAGCACCCACTCAGTAGTTATCAGCATCGCTGCAACTACAAACCAGTCAATGCTTTGTCCCTGATGGTAGTTTGTAAACAGAGGAGGGAGCGGGAAATCCCTGCTCTGTGGGGTGGCTTAGGTGACAGCAGGAAGGGCAAAACGTGGAGGTCAGAGAGGGGAGAGGGAGGAAGAGGAACTGTGGTTATTACAGTGGGAACAAGACACGGGGACAGAGGGTACAGCTCTGTAGATATTTAACTTTGCTACTCCTACTATTCCCAAAACTATTTATATATGTATAGACATATTTTTTTAATATTCTATCTGGAAAACCTGACATGGGATTTGCAAAGATCCTGTCCTGCCTCCTGATTGAAATGACAGCGCAGAAGCTCAAAGCCTGGAAATCCCTGTTAGGCCTGTAAAACTCCACAATCTTGTGATAACTGAGCTAACTGGGAAACAGCGGTTTTGCAATTTAGAAAATTCTTAATTTCCAGAAAGTTTTCATCCCAGATTGGGAGGCTTCCTAGATGCCTTAGATCCCCCCATTCCACAACAGTCTAAGCAAGTAGCGTGCTGAAAAACAAGGGAATCGGGCAAGGCAATGGATTGATGCGTAAACCAAAGGTGCCACAGGCACAACATATCTTCTGATGAACTTGCATTTTCCAGTGACAATGCTAGAAAGCCTCTGACCAGCTGTACTGAAAACCCAAGAACCACAGCTCCTGTCAAACAGTACCACAGTGCCCCTCCTCATCAATTAATTTGCTTAATGGGTAACACACCAGGAGAACAAGGAGGCTGTTTGAAGGACTCTCAGTGGAGACAAAGGAAGGCTTGTGAACTTACCCAGAAATGTCCCTCGGCCATGCAAAAAGAGAAATTGGACAAGGATGTTCTGGGCAGAATAATGCTCAAAACCAGTTTGCAGTCTGGTTTTATCTGGTCATTGCTGAACAGCACAGGAGCTGAGCAGTTCAGTGACATAAAATAATGTGTATACTACTGACATCATTTGTCCTGATTAAGATTAAAAAGTGTGATGGTAGGCTGATCTGCTATAGACCACCACCTTATCAGGGTGCCCATAAAGAGCAGAACAGGACCTTGACGGTGGTTTGGCTACAGGAACTGCCAAGGGCATGGCCGAGGATGCTGACCAATAATGGTTCACGATTTTGTGCTCCTCTTGTCTACAGGTAACTTTTGTCTCATCTTCTATGTACACGGTAAACTATTTGGAGCTGGCACCTTGTTGCTATTCTGAGTTTGTACAGCACTTAGCACAGTGGGGACTGGGTCCACCATTTGCATTACAAATAGCATCAGCACTACACCAGAAAAAAGAAAAAAAAAAAAGAAAAAAGAAAGTCAAAACTGAGCTCTACCACATGCACTGAACTTATCGAGTTTAATCCCATGGAATGGAGGGAAGGTAAAGCCTTTGCAAGTGATGAAAGACACATTCATATCTAGGCTAGAGTTTACAGCCATCAAGGAGCTAATCACACAACTGACATAAATCCTAGTCTAGACAAAGCTTTGTACACTGAAAATACAGGGCAACGGCATGGAAGACAGCTTCACGCCCTTCTGTAATGAAGGTTGAGATAATTTCAGCTAAGGCTAGAGAAGATTTTAAGCACCAGAGATTCATGCTGACTTACACTGTCTTAACATTTTACTGTGCCTTTTAAGCACACAGTCTAAGTCCAAAGCCCCTCAGATATGGATCTACCCAACCCACACTTCTTATTTACAAAGGTCATTTTGCATATTTTGGCCCCAACTGATGCCAGTGTTTGTTAGCTACTGCACAACAGTGAGAACATGATGGTACTCAACCCTATTTTCTGGAAGTCCTTCACAACCTCGTGCACCAGTCCCCCAATTTGTGCTCCCTCTGACCATTTTAACTAATCTGCACATCCTACCGAATCACAGAATCATCTTGGTTGGAAAGGACCTTGAAGATCATCTAGTCCAACCGTTAACCTAGCACTGACAGTTCCCAACTACACCATATCCCTCAGCGCCATGTCGACCCTACTCTTAAACACCTCCAGGGATGGGGACTCCACCACCTCCCTGGGCAGCCCATTCCAACACCTAACAACCCGTTCTGGAAAGAAATACTTCCTAATATCCAGTCTAAACCATCCCTGGCGCAACTTGAGGCCATTACCTCTTATCCTATCACTTGTTACTTGGTTAAAGAGACTCATCCCCAGTTCTCTGCAACCTCCTTTCAGGGAGTTGTAGAGGGCGATGAAGTCTCCCCTCAGCCTCCTCTTCTCCAGACTAAACAACCCCAGTTCCCTCAGCCGCTCCTCATACGATGCCTTGTGTGGAAAATAACAGAAATGGTATTGCACTAGATCAAAAGAGGGAAAGCAGGAGATTAAGAGATGGGGAAAGAGTGAGCACGCAGCCAACGCACTGCATGGCCCACACAGTCACTACCAGGAAGCCAGAGACTCCAAAATCTTCAGCCAGGGTTAAATGTGCATCCTAAAAAATTGCTTTAAAAAACACACACATCCATACAAAATATGTGTATTTAAAAATAATTGTTCACTGAAAGGTAACAAAGTGCAACAACAACTTGTTCTCAGTGCTAACTGTGGTTAAAGAAATCTCCAGAAACCAGGGACTAATGAGATAAGGCAGTATAAATGCAAACTGCTGAGAAGTGAGAAATGCTGAGTTAAAGAATGTTTTGCGAGGAGGTGGATACCTTAAATCCATCCTGCTCAATGCGAGGCAGGAATAAATCTAGACTTCTATTGCTGTTGTTACACAGGCTGCCTAGCAATTATTTCTGGCCTTCAGAACAGACTATTTCTACCACAATAAGAGAGGAGGATGGAGCAGGAGGCAGGACAGTCGGCACCGTGGTGACTCCAGCCCCAAGCCGCCCGGTGAGCTGGGTCCAGCTGTGTCCACCAGCAGAGGGAATAACAGGAGGAGGCTGGCGAGGAGGAACAAGGGGGTGTATGTCTTCCAAAAAGCAAGCATGCTGTGTTTCAGTGGGGAATTATCTTCTGAGGGCTTTCATCTGTCAGATGCCATGACTTTTCTCCCCGCCTCCCCAGCTTTCCTACTCCTCAGCACGTGTATTACTCTTCTGCAACTTCTGCTGTCATAGAACAGTCTTGCTGTGTAAGTATTTTGGCAGGTCTTCAGTTACAAGGAAAACATCCTTTCTGGCAGGCCCAACCCCCTGAAACATCATGAGACCAAGTACAGAAAGGGCCAGACTAAATCTAAGGTTTATTAATACCAATTTTGGGCAAAGCCTCTACCCAGTATACAATACTAACTTTTCCACCTCAGGATGCGTCAGGGTGGGGTTGCTCTGAAGTATTTGCTATAATCCCAGATCAGATGCTGGTGTACTAAAATAAAAATGTCTTCAAACTTTTACATTTATTTCCAGTACTGATTCAACACTGCTACTAGTATCACTGTCACAAGAGAAGGAAAGTTACATTATCCTAACTGTGAAAAAACAATTCAAACTGTTTGTCTCTGGGAAATGTTTTCTAGGCACTTTTAAGTGTGGAGACTCAAAATTACAAGAACACACCTGGATTTGCATCCAGTGGGAAAGTAACTACTGAGCTGCTGCTGTATGTGATGAGGAGCCCTTGAAATGAAAACAAACCAACTGCAAATCACACTAATGGGAAGGCTGTCACTTCTGGATTCAACCATAGAAATGAAATATAATAGGGGAAAAGAAATATTGGCTTTATTCCCAGACACAAAAAGTAAATCATCTGCAGAGAGAATGACATTCCTCTCCTCCCCTTCATCCCAAAGCAGATACTGGATCTATGGAAGTGAGTACACAGAAACTTTCCCACCTTTTGACAATCCAATTTAGAAAAAAAAACACGAACTATAGAAACTATACATATGTATAGAAACTATACATATCTATTAAATACATGATAAAATTATCTACAAAATTTGCTTCCTGAAGTTGGACAACAAAATATGTAATCTCAACAATGCCAGAAATCTCAGTTCCACAGGTTCCTTGGAGAAACTGGGGGAGTCCACATAGAAGGTATTTCGTGAAATTATATATATATATAAAGGTCTGAGGACTGAAATAGTCTGAATTTCCTGACCTGGTATCTCAAGATGGACACCTAAAAAATATGAAGACTCATTACACCTTAAACATCCCCGCCAGGCTCAGCAGCTCTTTGGGAAGCACAGTCCCCCCCACTCCCTCCCCCTGACCAACCCAGGTCTCATCAGCCAAAGCAAGGCAAAGAGTTTCCCCCTCTCAGTTGCGTGGCCACAGACCTTTAAATGACCAGAACATATTAAATGGCAAACAAACCTGTAATAATATCCATCACAAATACCAAATAATTGGTTTGGGGTTTTTTTGCTTAGTTTTTGTAACGTCTAATCCCAGGCTTGAGCCCATGTTCTGGAAAGCCTAGGTAGAATCAAGCACTTGAACACCACGTATTTGCAAGTGTCCATTCCTATGTATACACCAAAATGAATGACTTCAAATGAGAATTTTGAAATATGCATTTCTAATCCAGGTACTCAAATAGGATGTGGGACTTTCCTAAAAGCTTTGCTACCAAGTGACAGCTGAGCAGTAGAAGACCCAGCTTTCACACGTTCGTTACCTCTGTGGTCAGAAAAGAGTAGTTGTGTACTCAGCTCTCACAGCCTTCTGAAGAATATATTCCAGTCCCCCAGAGCTCTGGTATCTGGCAAATTTTCAGTATCGCATACTTGTTGACTATCCTAGTGTGCTCCAGGATAATGCTGAATTATGAGCCCAGCCCTCTGCACAAAGTGCTCCCGTATTCTTTTCAAAAGACTTCCCTCCTCCACCCAGAAAGTTAAAGAAGCAATTCAAGCCCTGCTGTGGAAATACCAAATTTGTGTTTTAGCGAAGAGGACTGCAAAGCAGGGAGAACAGAGGTTTACAGAGATAAAAGGGACAAGCCAGCAGCCCTGATGAGAAGTTAGAGCAGGGCGGGTGCTGAGGCCACACAGAAAAAAGCCATGCCTCTCATCCTTTCCATAAAGAAGTGAGAGCAAAATGATCAGGAAACTACAGTGCTCAGGTCAGGGATGAGCAAGAGAAGCTGAGTCTAGAGGAAGCAAAACAATTTGAGGTAAGCAAGTATGCAAGAACTAGGTTAAAAAAATAGATTTAAAAAAAAAAAAATCAAATGGATCAACAGTCAGGTGGACAGTTACCACACTGCTGACTCTTACAGGCTGAGTGATACTTGCTATGCCCTAAACTGCAACTTCAAGCCATTAATGGCTCAGGGTGAACACAGGTTTTGGTTTTAATCTCAAGATATACCTGCTAGCCACCTGCTAGCTGGGCTGGCCCATTCTCTCTCTCATCTCTGCACAGGAGATAGTGTGAAGGATGCTATAGGTGGTTAAGTCAAGCGTGTGAGCAAGAAAAGGATTTTCTAAGGAAATTATTCAGCTGGAAGGGAGCGGGGGTCAACCTTTGCAAGCTCCCCCAGCCCTTGCAAGGAAGCAAGGCAGCACACAGAGCCAGTCTCAGACACCTACAGAGCAGGGTCTAGCACAGCATCAGGCCATCCATGCAGGATAAGAGGGTGTCATTCTGCAGGTGAAACATAGTGGTAGTCTCTTCAGGTCAAGGCTGAGCCATTGTAATTCCACTGCTACTGCTCATGCCACACTTGATAGATCAGAAATCAATCTCCATTCCTGTCTGTCTAGCATCTTTTATGACTATTGCAAGTAATTTTAAAGAAAATCAAACACCCCTTTCTGATTATTTTCTGTGAATTCCTTTGGAATAAAGATACTTGGCAAAATCTTCAAACTTAGCAATTTAAGTTAAGCACTTAATTCCAAGTTTAGAGACTTAGATACGGATATCTACACACCTTACTGCTGAACATTCATAGAAGAGCCTTATTTTTAAGGAGAACAAAGCCCTGGGAGGTGAGGACACTGAGAACATCTGAGAATTAGAGCTTAAATCAATACTAGACTCTGAGACTGAACAAAATCAACCCTTTCTTGTTTTATATATAGCTAACTGGTTAGCAATTTCAGCCAAACATTTCCTCAAGTTTCCATAATGAGTCATACCAAACATGGGTTAGCTTCATGGCAACAAGCTTGTATGCAAGTAATGGAAGGAAAAAAAAATAATAATATGCAAATCTGCAGCATTTATGCAAGATCTCTATCCACACTTAATATTAACTAGACATGGCAGGTTTTATACCACATTAGAGAGCATACCTAGACAAGCAGAACTGACATTTATTTCATGTAGAGTTGTGTTCAGGTTCAGATACATGACAGATTATCAGCAATTTTTAAGAACAAGTTGACTTACTATAAATCAAACTCTAATATCAGTGCAGCTAGCAAGGAACCATACAAAGCACACATAGTAGCAAGATTATAGTATTCTGTTAGGAAGGTGATTTATTGCTTATCATTTCTTGAAGTTTTGGGGCCATCGGTAGAATAGAGTCACTTGCCAGTTTTGAAACACAGCTCACAGTCTGTCTCTGCCTACTGGCATTTAAAGATTGGTTGTTAAAGTTAAAAGCTCTACTCCTCATTTCCCTGAGATGCTCTAGAAGTCTATTACTTCTATTTGTTTCCAGCTATATATTATCCAGGTTAGGGTCTGCTTTACTTCAATCCCCTATCTTCCATGTAGCTGGCAAAGACTACCCCTCCTTCCTCCAGGAGTCTTCGCAAGCTTTATTAATCAGCTATAATCTTCTGGAAAAATAAGAATACTTAGCCTCATCCTAAGAAAGCATACCTTTAGGTATCTCAAAAGGTTTCTGAAGAGCTCATAATTCCCCCCCTAGTTCAATTATGCTGATTATTAACACTTTTCCTCTTCGCTTTAGAGTCAAAATCAATTCCCTTCTAACCAGACTTCTCCAGAATCAGATCTGCCTTATACACTTACCAGCTTTAGAGCACTCAAAACTCCTAGAAAAAAATTACAAAACTTTTTTTTTATAAATGCTTATTGTTTACTCTAAGAACCAGGCTCCTTTGCAGTGATTTGGAGATGAAGTCATTTGTTCCTTCATACCACAAGATTCACCCTGAAGAACACCAACAGTGTTTTAAATCCTGAAAGCCACAAGGCTGCTTCATCAACTGCAAAACTGAAGTCACCTGTTATCCTGACCTAAGGTGATGAGTTGCTGACACAGGAGAAAAATTGGTATTACTTATTATCTCAATAGGGTGAACCAAAGCTATAGATCTAACACATCTTTTGAGTAGTAGTATCTGATATTATGGCTATGCACAGTACAAATATATTTTCAAATTTAGTAGTGAGCTGAATAAGGTAATGTCTTAAATCAAAACCAAAGGATTTTAATTATGTCAGTGAAAAAGAATCAAATAATATGATGATGCTTATTTATCATCTCTTCAACTCCTCATGTGGAGATTTATTTCAGAAAATACTACATAAACAAGACTTAAAATTTAGCAAATCTAACTCTGCCCCCTTGAGAAGTATGCAGAATATCCAAAAATGCACATACCGAGCCCCATTTCTAAGGAGGCTTTCAATCCTTATTTCATGACTTGATAGGTAGAGGAGAGATGATTTTCAGTTATGCTCTATCTTGATCCTTGTTTTCATCCACCATTTTCATCTGAGGTTCATCAAAGGAGATTGTGTCACTGGCTAAGAGGAGCTACAGCTGTTAGTGGCCAGCACAGTTAAGTTCACCTACGGGCCGATCACACAATCATAAGACCTACGGTTTCGCTCCACTGTGAGAAAGTTTCGCAAGTTATGTCAACATAAGTAGAGTAACGGCTGTGCCTTTAAACAAAGATTGTCAGATGCCTTTAAACAAAGATTGTCAGCTTAACGTAACAGAAGCAGAAGTTGAGATGAGAAGAAATACAATGCTATGGCTTTAAAAACATCCCTTACTCTTTGAAAACCCAGCCTTCCTATGGAAACAAGCCTTCCTGGGTGACACCACAGGGCATGTTCTGGCCCAGATTTCTTCAGGAGGGTTTAATTAATCATTTAATTAATGATAATTTGAGGAGCAGTTGGAGAAATGTGTGCCCATCATTTCAAGGCAGTGTGATTCATAGGAAGAAATGTGGGAGAACAGTTGTAAGATACGAAAAACAGCGCTCCTTTATTTTCCCCACATCTTGTGTTTGATGAGAGGATGTTCCCTAGCCCCCAGTGGTGTCATATGGAAAAGAGAAAGCACGTTCAGCAACCTGTTCATACTGAAAATCTTCCTTTGCTTCTGGATTTAATGTAAATACAGCCCTGTTTGGGCACTCGCTGAAAGAAGACTAAGCAATCAGCTCAAATTTGGTGTGACCTCCCTCTTCTAAACTGAATCACAACATCCAGAATATCCCCACCTTGGCTTTTGCCTCTCTTTTACCTGTTCTAAAGAGTAGGCCCCAGTAGACAATGCTTTCCCATGCTATTTCTTAAACTCTACTATTTTTTTTTCAAGCAAGGAGGGACTTGTTTCCATTTTACAATGCTTGAAACACACAGGCAGATTGTAGCAGCCTTATTTCTTACTCTTCTCCTGAAGATACAGATTGGTTTGCCTCAAGCAGGTCTTCATGCTTCTCTGTTTTCATCACTAAAATAAATAAATGTCCAAGTAAGAACAGGCACCAAAATAATCAAAGCAGATAAATTTCAGCTCCCCAGAACACATCTATCACCTGCACAAGTCTCCTACAACAGCTTCCCAGCTGATTCACGTTTGACAACAGCAGTTGAGAGTGGTCAAAGGCTTTGAACTGCTGAGGACTGTGAGGGTATCCCTGTCACGCTTTTCAGTAGCAGCTGTAGCAAAATAAATTACATAACGTGTTGCATATGCTAGCTGTATGCCTGCCCACAATGCTTTCACAACATAAAAAAAAAAAAAAATAAATAAAAAGTCAATATTGCAAAACATTGGCATTATTTTGCAAAGCCTGAGGACCTCCTGGTAATTTCAGTGACAAATGCTTATCTGCACTTTAAAAGATGTGTCCACTAGAAGTACATTTCAGGTCCTTGTCGGTTGATTTTCAGGTGCAACACAACGTAAAGTAGGTGACTTGGTTAGATGACTTCCTTATGTAAAAAGATAAGCTGCAACCCAGCACTACATTGGCAATTAAATTCCTGTCAAGAGTTTTCCTAGGAATTATAATAATAGGCCTCCTGTGACACCGGCTGGGATGACCTATACACTGTGGTATAAAGCAGCAGTTCCCACCTGGGGGCGTTCAATGTTGTTCTGGGTCTGCAAGAAAGATTTTATGAAGTAAAAAAAAGAGATGCTGATGGAAAGGGGAAGTGATTTTTCACAGGCTTTCCAAGCTATGAAGCAATCTGCAGTGTGATCAGCAGGAAATGACCACAAACGTCATGATGATACTAAGAATCTGTAACCAGAAATATTTAAGAAATCCTGTTCTTGATCGTTTGATCATGTCACAGCAACTAGGAAATTAAGTCATGCTAATTTTCAGTGAGAATGGGGCTTATGGAGCCTTTGGTGTATCGTAACGGTTCCTAATACTAAACCTCTACCGCTAAAAATAAAAGGCACCTGATATTTTTTACTATTTTCATGTATTCTTTTGTTGGTTTTTGATATAATTTTTTGCTCTTGTCACTTGCATAAAGAAAGCTTCTTTTCTTTCTGAGAAGACAGTGGGAAGAATCTCCTGGAACACTTCTCCATAATTGAAAAATCAGGGGGAAATATCCTCCCTTTCTCCATTTTAAACATTACTTTTCCTTCTTTCTTAAATTGAATGTAAGTTAAAACCCCAGGATTTTAAAGCTCAGTCACATAACTCTAATGTTCTGAGTTGTGTATGAAAAATATCTATGCTTATACATACAAAAAGATTTATAAACACTGTTAACTGAGACTCTGCCAGAGTGTTCAGACTCCTTTCCATCAGAAATTTAAATTGTAAAATTTTTAATGTAACCATGAATCTCAGATTAAAAATAACATCTTGACAATTTCCCAATCAGCCACCTAGCAGCACCAAGAAGAAAAGCCCAAGTATCTCCCTAACCTGTGCTGGGTGGCTCTCCAGGAGTTGGATCATGAGTGAGAGGGACACTGGGACTGCCAGGGAAATTTGGGGAAAACACTTGGAAACCTACCTCTGGCATCTACCTCAGAGCATCCCGGCAGCCTTCCCATGGAGTGGGCGGGGTGGAAACCCAGGTGAATTTGCACCACAGGGTGCGGGATGCCAACACCTAGGAAAGAGGCAGAAAGGAAGAATGGAGAGAAAGGAAGACACAGAGGGAGCGTGGGGACCAACAGACCCAACAACAGTGTTGGGAGCCCTATGTGACAAAATGTGAACCAAACACCTGCCCCATGGCACCACCGCTGCCTCAATCCACATCCCTTGAACTTTCTCCTCTCAACTTGATCAAACAAATAGATGTAGCTAACAGGGGCAGCTCAAGCCAAGCACACACAGTGAACATGTTGACTACCACAAAGAGACCCATGAAAGATTACCAGCTCCTCATAGAAACAGAATAAAGACCAGAAATATTTTCAGAATTGGGACCATAGCTAGTAATCATGTTTAAGAGGCATTTGGACCATGCCCTTAATACCATGCTTTAACTTTTGGTCAGCCCTGAAGTGGTCAGGCAGTTGGACTAGATGATCATTGTAGGTCCCTTCCAACTGAAACGTTCTAGCCAATTCTATTCACTTTATTTTGAAGTGGGCGCTGGGGTGCAGGGGGAGCAGAAAAAAGCCTCCAGATGATTAAATACAGACAACAGTTAGCTCGTGGTAAAGCACTAGTTTGAGTAGTCATGCCATTGGGGCCGCTGCACAGCACTGAGTAAAGACTTTCTGATCCATTCTGTCAATAGTCTGTTTGAAATACACACTAGTATCCGATATATAGAGTAATGTTCACATTTTAACTGAAAGACTATTAAACATATGCAAGTAGTTGCTTGTCAATCCAGCAGCGTAAAAGGGCTAGAGAGCAGCCCCGGGGCAGCAGCACTTGGAAGAAATCCCAGATGTTTTAAAAGCTGCTTGTATATGAGTTATTCCTTCCACTGGACACACAAATGAAAACCAGGGACAGCTTAGTGTGAAGTACAGAATAAAAATTGCAAGAGAGTAGATATCACCAGTTTATGCCAGTCACTCAAAGCGGGGAAAGCGTTTCTCTTTAGAGCAACAATTTAGTTTATTCTAGATTGCGCCTTGTCAGACTTGCAGTCAAGGGACACGGTTTAGAGTCAGACACCTTTGGTGGACATTGGCATCTGCCCATCAGAATAATGAGAAAACACACTGTGGCCTTTGTTTACTTGTCTATGAGACACAGACCTTGAGCCATTTCACCCTTTTCTGATGCTTACCTGTATTTCTCTCTCACGTGCTTGAAAAACCGGGATTTTTTTTCCAGTTCGTTCCACAAAAGTCCTAGATGACCCTCAGTGGCCTGATTTTTAAGCTGACATCTAGAAATGTTTGCCCCAGGTCACCCCACATGCTACAGTGCTACATTACAGCAAAGGAGATGTGGCACATTGTGGGTTCCTGTGCTCAAGAAGCCACCAAACTGCATGCACCTCGATAGCAGCCACAGCCTGTGGCCCCACTTCTGCCCTCTGGTCTTAAAATAACCTCACCTATACCAAGAGGTCTGACACATACAGACACCAAAATAGTAGTTAGATGAATCACACTTAGGGCTGCATATGTGTTTACAGTCATGATTTCCAAAAAGGCGTTTTGCAACCCTTCATAGTCACAGCATTTGTCACTACCAACAGGCTCCTGTTTATTAAAGCTCTGGGCTCCCATCCTACAGACACGAGACTGCTCGCATTTTGGAAGTCAGATACAAGTACTACTATCTGCAGCATGAGGGTCTGAAACAGTAATTTCCCTTGAGAAGGAGTTAAACTGTAAGCTACATATTCAATGGTGTCAAATTGCTTCTATGAAAAATTAAGGGGCATCAAGACTATTTTTTGTATTTCATGACAATTAAAAAAGCAGGTGTGTTTTCTTTTCCCTAAGTAAAACTATGACATTTTCCACTTCCTTCCTTCCTGAAATGACCTACTTTCATCATTGGTAGGAGTAAGAGAGAGTCTGAATTATTTGGAACTGATGCTTATACTTTGGCTAAAAGTTTAAACAACTGAGAACAAAATATTTTTGCTTTTTATCCCATGCATTTTTTCTTGGAGTTGGAAAATTATTATGAAACTGATTATGAAAAAAATCTTGTAAGGGTTCCTAAGTTCACACTGAGATCTTCCAGTTGCTGTCCTGACATTATCAGTACTAATGTATCGTACACAAAGGTCTTATGCCAAATATTTGCAAGGATGTGCCTAAATCTTTTTTAATCTTCTTCAAGTCTGGGTTAAAAAAGTGAATTAAAACCATAGAACTGAAGAGGTCTGGCTTCAGGTCTTTACTTCCAGCTATACTTCCAGTTATAGAGGAAGACCTAATTTCTAGTGAAATCCCAAGGAGCTTTGTGGATTCTTCAAAGCCTTTCTCTGGTGGCAAAAAGCAGACAAACTTCCATGATGCAGAGATTTACTCACAGCATGAGGTCTTCCAGAATTTACTGTTATGGATACCAAACACCAAACACTTTTCCTCCAGCAGTGGAAAAAGGCCAGTGCCTTTGACATAGTGTTATCAGCATGACTGATCCTATGAGTCATTTTTGCAATGGAATGAAAATCTTGACTCTCCAGCTCCAAGACCAGCTTCTCCCTCGCAGCACCAAGATGTGAAAGCCAGCAGGAACCATTTACCCATTACGGCTGTCTCCCCTGTATCACACCAAATTATTGCTGCATTTAAAAAAAAATAAGTGCCTGGAAGATTTGCTTGAGAAGGTTGGACCAGAAGAAGTAAGGCACTTAACCTGAAACTGCACGGATGAACTCAGGGATGGATAAAAAGAAATAGGAAGCCACAGACCTACACCAGTGTCATCTGGGTCATCCTAAACTCTCAACTCCCTGACAGCAGAGAAGCGATGTGGTTGTACAGCCCTTCCCCTCACTGGGTGGCTGCATCCAGCCCAGCCAAAAAAATTCACTGAAGCTAAAAACCAAAGCAAAACAACCTTTTGGGTTTTTTTTTTCTTTTGTGACTGGCTTGTACGGCCAGAGATGTTGTCTCTCTACAAAGAAGGAAATTGTTATTATTTTTCCCCTCTAATCCACACTTCTCAAGAAACTCTGCTAATCCCTATCCTTCACTGGAGAAAGCTTTGGACTTTATCTCTCTGCGGTTCAAATCGTTTATGCCTGGCTGTTCAAGAGAACTGAAAGAAACATTTTAAAAGACTTGAAGTTGCTTATGCAAAGAAGGCTAAAGGCATCCAGCTAGTTGACACTAGTCCTTCCGCATATTTGTAAAGGTAGAGATGTGGGGAAAACAGGTCAAGGAGGCTGCGAACCTCAGTACTTCTGCAGCACTTACCAGCGGTTCCCAACACCCTTTAATACAGTTAGGGGAGAAACTCCCTCTGTCCTTTGCCTTGCTTTATGAATCAAAGGATCAAGGTCCTTTGGATAGGGCAGTCTGAGGGAAAAACCTCAGGAAAATGAGAAGCAAACACTTCTCCTTTTCACTATTGGCACAAACAAGACATTTAGTTTCTCATTCAAACAGGAGAAAATGATTCAGCTTATCTGTATATGAAAACTAAGTCAGTGCCGTGTTTAGACGATTAGGAAAGTAATTTTAAGAGGCTTCTGGTAAATTCAGATTTCTTCTTATCAGCAATATCCCAAGTTTGCTCTTCTCTGTTGCAGTAGGACAAAATAACACTTCAACCATCCAGTACAGTTTTAAGTGCAGATAATAAATATTTCATGCAAAATATTTTGGCCTATTATCCCATGTAAATACAAGGTTTTAAAATAATAAATCATTCTGAAGTACTTCTACAAGGGTCATAAATTTCCATTAGTGATTACTATTATGCAGAAATTCAGTTGATTACTATCTTGTTCCAATAGTCAGAGAAGTTCAGGTATGTTCAGAGAGATGCATCTACCAGATCATCAGACTCTCGAAGACTGAAACACGAATGTTCTCTCTGGACCTTTTGTATGGAATGAAAAAAAAGCCACATAAGCACAAATTCTAAGTATTTTCACTCCATGTTCTTGAAAATACTAAAAATGCACAAATGGGTTTCACTTCTTCATAAATTAATTCACCGGATGAATGGGGAGAGTTTAGTGTTAAGTAAGTACAAACTCACTGGAGGTTTTGATCCAACAGGTCCATTTCTTGCCTCTGATCAAAAGGCTACGGCCCAGAATTTTAATGGGAGTTGCTTTAACACAGTGTAAGCATAAAAAGCTTAATAATACAAGGGCAGGAGGAGGTTATCCAAAGTTTTTCTTTTATCCTTAACTTTGGCAAGTTAAGGAAAGCCATATTACTGATATTAACGAACAGGCATAAATTCTTAATGTCAGAGTTAAAAAAAAAAAAAAAAAAGCCATACTGAAAATCAGTCCCAGCTCTAGAGTGGAGACACAGGACTTTCTCTTGCTCAGTTTACCGTTACCACAAGAGTTGAGTCACGTGCACTTACTAATCTCAGCCTTGCTGGAGCTATATTGTTGTCACCAGCCTCCATCCCTCCAGTTCCCTTTACTGACATATCCAATAAACCAAAATGCTTCAAGTAGGGTTTGCTTGGAGTTAAGCGCCGTTCGCCCTCCTCTCTGGAGTCAAGCTCATCTACTGCCAGCCCATTTAGAGACCCCAAACCCAGAGCAGCGGCAAACTCCCAATGGCATCACTGAACACGCTGCAGCTCCCCACTTTTCTGCTTTCAGACACTCGGACCCTGAGGCCACTTGGATGCTTGGCCACAGCCCTGCACCATCCCCAAACAGCAACGCAGCACCCTCCCCAAACTCTCCTTTTCCATTAATACCTGTGGTGCAGAGGCCTCTTGGTTTGACTACAATTGTGCACTCAGAGTCGCTTCTGAATTTCTCCGAGCTCTTTATTTCCCTGCCTTGTTTTCTAATGGAAATATATTCATGTTTTGCAACCTGCTCTGGGAAACAGCTACCCGATTCAACATCCACCCTATTAGCTCTGGAATGTGCTCTATCTTATCATTTATTTTGCCAACAATAACTCCGACATGATTTTATTTGCGTTTTAGCAAGTCTTTTCTGTTCTGTTCTGCTTGGGGTTTTTCGGACTCTTAATAACAGCTGAATTCCTAGTCACACTGTATTAAATTAAGGCTCAAGCCCTCAGTTTTCATTCCCGAGCTAACGGACTCCGAAGTTGAGCGCTGAACTTCCCCTTGGAATCAAAAGGAAATTCTTGACTGAAATTTAGCGTGTTTTGTGTCACAGCTGGGGTGACCTAAGGGCACGGCGCGCAGCCTTACGGTGGATCAGTTGGTGGGTGGAAACTTACCCCACCTGATTTTTCTAAATCGCACCCTCTCAACTTCGTATGGACGGATTTGAAAGATGAAAGCAGATAAACCACGCTGCGAGTTTACCCGCTCCGGGACAACACCCGTCGGGGCCAGACTGATGCATTTCAGCTCACAGCAAATTTATGCCGGAGCAGGTGAGGCCTCGGCCCGTAGGCGGCCGCCACCCACCCGGGTTTTTCCACGTTTCCACGTCACAGCACTGAGATGGTTTTTCCCCCCCACCCCGGCCGCAGCATCCCCCCACGGAGAAGCACTGAACCCCCACGGGCTGCCCCCCGCCCCACGCCGCGCAGGGACCGGCTGAGGCGAAGGGGGGGGGGGGGAGGCCGCTCCCGGGGCGGGGGCGGGGCGACAGCAGGTGAGGGGCGGGGCGTGACCGTGGCGGAAGCCGTCTATTGGTCAGGCGGGGCAGGGGGCGTGTAAGAGGCGTGGCTACAGCAGGTGAGGGGCGTGGCGTGGCAGTGGAGGCAGCCGGCTATTGGTCGTACGAGGCTGGGGGCGGGTCAGGGGGCGTGGCCTCGCCGGGGCGGGGCAGCCGGGCCGAGAGCGGGGTCCAGCCGGATTTAAGGAGTGGCGCTGGGCGGAGGGGTCCCCGCCGCCGTCGTCCCCGCTGCTGCGCACCCGCCTGTCCGTCGCCACCATGCCTGTCAAAGGAGGCACCAAGTGCATCAAGTACCTGCTCTTCGGCTTCAACTTCATCTTCTGGGTGAGGGACCCGCGGCGGGGAGGGGCAGAGTGCCGGGAGCGGTGGTTTGGTTTTTCGTTGTTTGGTTTTGCTGGTTTTCTTACTTTTTTTCCCCGCCCTGGAGGAGGAGGAGGAGGAGGGCGCGGGGGGGGGGAGGAGTGCGGCCGCGGGCGGGGGCCTCTCGCCTCGCGGAGCCTGCAGCCGCCTCGCCCGGGGCGGGCGGGAGGGACGCAGTTACCTGTTGCGGTACTCGCTGTGCTGCTCGGCCGCAGGGGTCCGAGTAACATACAGACCCGGCTCAATGCTTTATTTTCTTTTTTCATTTATTTTATTTCGGTAGCACCGTGTTTGGCGTGAGGCAGAGCGTGTGTCCTGCCCTGTTAACGTATCGCCCCATAGGTTAACAGCTGCCAGGTGTGAAGGCAGCTCCCCCTCCACCCCCCAGCAGTTCATACAACACTTTGCCCAGAAACTCCCTTTTTTCGGTGTTTTTCCGGTGCGAAGGCTGTACCGGGGGATGGCGAGCCCCTTCCTCGCCAGTTAATGCTGGTGGTTGTGGTTTATGCGAACTCCTCTCGGTGGGGAGCCCCGGCTGGTGGCTTCTGCCTCGCACCTTCCAGGCAGCATCTTGTAAAGAAAATCCTAAAACACTTTAATCTGTAGGAGCGCACCACCAGCAGGAGTAGAAATTGTGTCTCCGGTGCAGTTTTCTGGCATGATTATTTCTTGTTTGCCAGGCGGTGTCGGAAAGCACAGCTTATCTGAGGGCTTACAGCTGCTTCTCAAGCATTTGGGCCATGGACATCTGAATTTAGTGTCTTTTTGCCTTATGGAGAAAATCCAGCACAACTGCCTGTGTGCTGAATGCTGCATAGGTGTGAAGTGTGAGGCTCAAAACCCAATGAATTTTCTCTTGCGTGTGTGGCTCCTTTTCACCCTCTGATGTGGAGAAGTGAAGTCGGGGCTGTGGAAGGAAACTGCTTCTGGAGTCGGTGTTGTGTGTGGGATGACTGGAAGACGTATTGCGGATAAAATACTTGTGATCTCCCAATTAAAAATGGGTTTCAGCGAAGTAAGAAAATGGAACTGGGCTGCAATTGACGGAAGCTGTGCAGAGCAACTTTATAAGGGCACAGAAAAGCAGATATTGCCACCTGAGACTTGCCAGGAGGGTGAGCAGGGGAGGGATATTTGAAGGTTTATAGCTGGTAGAAAGGAAAAAACCTAACAAAGCCCTGGCTGAAACCTCTGGGTCAGTGAGGTGTTAAACTTCTTGTTGGAACAGGATGAAATATTCATGGCTTGGTGTTTGTGGGCTTTTTTTAAAGCTACAGACTTCCTACAAACTATTTTATAGCACAAGAATGCTTGTTGTGGCAAAGGCATTGCCTTAAAGATGCTCTGAACATGAGCATTGCCACTTTGCTCTGGGGCCCAGGGCTGAGAATAGAGACCATATTTTTGTTGAGCTCAGGAGGCATCTGTGGCTTGGGGGTGTCGTGGTAATAAAGCTCAGAAGCTTTACTTGCACCTTGGGATGCCCAGTAAGCTCGGGTGCAGGCTTGACCTGTTAAATAGGATGGAGGAGAGGAAGAGTAGTGGTGGGGACGGGGCTGTATCATACACAGGCTGGTACAGCTGCCCTGCACAGGGCTGCGGCCCGGAGGAGCCGCGAGTGCAGCTCTGAGTGGCCTTCTCGGGGGTTGGCAGTGAGCAGCTAGGATGTGAGAAAATGAAGAAAAAGTGTAAGAAGAAAAGAATTTAGGGGAGATGAATGCTGCTTCCTCTGAGTATCCCAACAAGAGGCAGTAAATGCAAGCAGCTTGGGTTAGCCAGAGATAAGTATTTGTAGAGCAGCTGGAGTAGCCCTTGGCTCTCAGGGCTCACTGCATGTATCTGTGCCCTAACAAAACTGTCCAACAGGAGTTTCAAGTGTGGTATTAGTAAACCTCATGTCCCCTATGGAGAAACAAACAACAACTTGGGCTATTTTAGACTGTTAGGTCTCAATGAACGGTGTGAAAAATAAGGTGTCTTGGGCCAGGCAGTACTAGAGGGCAGGAACAACCCTAATAAGAAAGAAGGCTTTAATGTTTCTTATGACATCAGAGTCCTGAAAAGTCTATTAAGGAAGTAAATTGAGCAAAACTGGTGTGCCTGAGTGCAATTCTGATGCTAAAATTGAAGGCACAGTCAGTGACTGTCTTTTGGCCTTGGGAAGCCCCCCCAGGAGGAGGAACAAGCCTTTGCTTGCTTCAGAGTAGTCCATGGGTGTGTGGGCCTGTTGCCCAAGTGCTACTTGGGACTGGTGACAACAATGTAGTTGATTTAGTGCACCTCCTGGAGCAAGAGAAGCTAAAAGGTGCTGTGAGTCTGAGTTTACACAGTACCCCCTTTTTAAAACAAGTTGCCTCAAAAGGACAGGTGAGGAATTTAAATGGTCTGCAGCAAACCTGCAGGTATTTGTAGACTGCATGTTAGGTGGCATATACTTGCCTCCATCGGAGATTTGAGTGAGGGCAAGAGGAACCAGAAAGAGTGAAACAGCTTGGTATAGGAGGCTATTAAAACAAAAATTGGGAAATTTTCAAAAAGTTGAAGCTGTGTCCAAAGGAAGGAGATAAAGGTTTATAAATGCTAGCAGGTCAAATACAAAAAATATAGTAAGGCTAGCCAGAGGAAAGCTTTAGGAATAACTTGCCAAAGCAAACCCAGCTAATGTATCCTCCTTCAGACACATAAGGATCAGGGAATCCTTCCAGATGGTAATAAGTCCAGGTGTAAGGGCATGTTGGGAGTGGTGTTCTGTGGCATTTTTATCTTACTGGGGGCACTTGAGGAAGACCTTGGGGAAGTTCTGTGCTATAACCAGTCTTTGACTCTGAATCTGTCACAGGCTTGAACTGACCTTTCAATGAAAAGGTGGTGAAACAACGGTAACAAATACTGATTAACAGCTTTCCAGGGTCACACAGCAGTTACTTCAGAACTATAAATATGTTGTGATCAGGGAAAACCACCTGCTCGCCATCCATCTCAATGCCAGAGGGTTGGAATGTGGTGAATTTGAGGCTGGGTTTTTTGGTTTGTTTTTCTGGGGTGTGTAGAGTGGCACACGTGATGCCTCTGGAATAAGCAGAAGGAGAAGATTCTTTAAAAATAAAAATTTGGTGTACATGTGGAGATGTGACACTGGAGAAGCGAATGGCTACTGCAAGGAGAAGTACGACTTCATGAAGCTGTTAGCTTGAAGCCTTTTAAAGCCTGAATCTTGGAGAGAACAAGGGCAAGTTGGTGTTAGTTCACTTGTTCAATGTCTCCTGGAAATCCCAGAGCTCTTAGGGGAAATAATCAGTCCTGGAGTAAGATCCTGGCAGGGATGAAATCATTGACTGAGCAGAGGCAGGGCTGAGATGAGGTGGAGAGAACCAGCAGAGCTGGCGTGCAGGAGCAAGCCATGTGGTGGTCAGTATGGTCCCACCTAATCTGGAAAAGCAAGTGAGGTGATGCTTCGGTGCTTGAGTAGCGTCCATTATTTGGAGTGATGAAGATGGGTGCATGCTGACATAGCAGGCTCTGTGACAAAGCAGAGTGTGACGCTGCCAGAGTGGCATCGACTAACGTGTGTGGGAGGCAGGAGCAGGAAGAAGCCTGGAGTTACCAACTAGTTGGTTCAGGGTCAGCTGCTGCCACAGAGCAATGAAGTCTTGGGAGAAAAGGGTCTACGATGGCATTGCAAAAGCTCAGCAACAACAGAAGAAAACCAGCTTCAGAAATGAAGGACCTAGAGAAGAGGAAAGATGGTGCCACTGCATAAATCCATTGTGTGCTGGTGTCCTGCAGTGCTGTGGGCTGCTCTGGTCTTCTGCCTACCTTGGGAGGAACGTGGTGGAGCTTGATAATGTTTGGGAAAGGAAGAGGAGGGTTTCTGCTGTCAGGAACTGTGAGTGAATTGGGATTCTTAAGCTTGGAAACATAAAGGAAAGACTCATGGATGGTTGCTACAAATGCTTCTGAAGTCCGGTTAACCATTGCACTTGCAGGGAATGGTTTTTACTGCTGTACTTGAATAGATCAGTAAATTGGGTGGTCCAGTCCCTCTCGGAGGTGTGAGAATGAGGGCTGGCTGCATTTCCTTTAGATTCAAGTATTGCTGCAGACACCAAGCTCCTTGCTGCTGTTGTGCTGCTCTTGTTAGGGCTGGGTTTGCATACAGCTCTTCTGTCTTGGCGTCGCTGCTGCTGGCCCTGGCATCTTTGATTGGGCCTGGTCTGTAATGAAAGCTGTTCAGGTCTTTGGAAGTTTGGGGTTTGATTTGGGGTAGGGGAGGGAAGTGTTGAGGCCAATACAGAACTAATACAAAGATTCTTTTCCACCAGGCTGGCATGAGCTTGGAAAGAAGTCAATGGAAACATGTTAGGTGCCTTAAACCGGAGTGGTAGAGTGGTCTTACCAAAGCTGCTTTTGAACCGTCTTAGTGTGAGCACATGCTTGCTTACCTTGGGTTGTGCAATGAGTGACTACCCCTCTAGCTGAGCTCCCTTAACTCGTGGGGTTTGCTCAGGCTTGTTGGCCCTGGTGACAGTCTTTTCCTAGTAAAACCCTTGGCCACTCTTAGCAGCTCGGTGCACATCGGGCAAGCGCCTGGCATGGCCACACATGTGGAGCATGTGCCTGCATGTTAACCCGCAGGCTTTCTGCTGCTGAACAAAAGCAAGGGCTCGCATCATTAAACTTAAATGCCAGGTTTTTCCCTTGTGAATTTTGTGGAATACAAAGACATCTGCTGCTAATATTTATAATTTAATGTATTATAGGCAAAGACGTACTGTAGCATACTGTCAGAGTTCATGTTGAGTCTTAGCAATAATTTTCTTGCTTCTTTACACTATAAGGCAACTGTCTTGTCCTGGCTCTCCACACTTCAGGGTGTGTTGTGTTATATAAACAAATGCATTTGTCTGTGGGAGTGCCTGCTAAAGTAGGATTAGGCCTGGAGGGCTCTTTTCATTCTGTAACTTTAAAGATACCAGTGACTTTGTCCTGAGCTGTAATATCATCTGCTCATGCTGCCCCAGGGACAGCTGGTCGCAATTTGGTGCCCTGACTTCTGCAAAGGGTCTTCCATGCTCAAGTGGAGAAGAGGACTTGTAGGATGGGCAGCGTGGTTGTATGTATATATGCACACACGTACAAAAGGAACAGAAATTAGTTGTTTTTGCTTTCTGTAATTAACTAATTTAGTTGCTGACAGCAGCATGTGAATCAATGCTGCTTGGGCTCAGCTCAATGTATTTTAACTCCAGTAAGTGCTATGAAGTCAGGAATGGAGTTGGAGGGTGTTGCCTTGAGGAACCTGATGTGAAGCTACTTGTACTTAGAGTTCCAGCAGTCCTAGCTCCTATTTGCGATTTAAATTGCAAATATAGTAGACTGGCTTCTGAATAGGAACTTGTATGAAATGGGCACTAGTCTTGGCGGTGGTTCAGGAATTCTGTATGCTGCTCCTACTGTACTGGAGCACCATTTTATTGCAATAAATGCTGTGACATTAACTTAGCCCACAACATTCTTGAAACTAGCCTAAGCAGAAAGAAAATACTTCCTTTCCGATCCCTTTTTTTTTTCTCAAAGGAGTTTGGAAATAGCTGCAGTTTCTTATATAACTGCTAGCACTCCTTGCACATCTGTTAGGAAAGCTTTTTTTCAGAAGTTTGAAAACCTGTACTGTTGTGGATAACACTAATCCTGTAATTAAGCGTTTAAAGTGATGTTGAGCCTCATGTATACTTACTGTTTATGGGGTTTTATTTATAGAGTACCAGCAAGTAACAGGACAGAAACAGACAGTTCTACTGCTGCTCCTAATAGTCTCAATTTCTTTGCCTGTGTACTTTGCAACATTATATATCTGGTCCTGCTTTCATTAATCCAGTGTCTTGCACAGTGAGGAAAAAGTTAATTGTCTGTCTTATGCAGAGGAAGATCTGAGTCAGATTTGTAGCTAAAAGTTTTTACCTGTTTATGAGGAAGGGGAAGATAGTGGATTTTTCATTGTATTCTTGACACACCCTGGGTAAAACCTATGTAAGGAACAGTCATGTAGAGCCTGATGTAGGTCCTTACCTCAAGAAAAAAATTAATAACAGTAATCTGTTAGATGCAATACTGAGCTGACAATGCTGAAAATAGTATTTATTTTTGACTGACTCTACCATATTTCCACATACTGACTTACCTTCTGCTAGAGGTGGTCCCATGAACTTGATAGAAGTTGGTTAGAAGCTTGGCCTGAATGTGCTAAAATAGTAGAACCCATACTTTCCTGCATAGAGGCTTTTTTACATGCTTTCATCCATGTATCAGGAGTTCTTGTAATGTCACATTTCTTCCCTATCCTTTCCTCCATGCTCCGGAAATGGAGGAAGGGCTGGTAGTAACCTGGTGGATGCTGAGGGGGATCCCCCCCCCCAAGTATTATCTGTTAGCTCTAAGGATGTGGTAACTTGGACCTTGAGAGGCAGTTCTGTCTGTGGAAAGATGCTGTAAGATGTTTGCAGCAAGTGGGGTGCTTGCCTGGGGATTGTCCTTTCTCAAGATGATGAGGTCAGAAGGGACTGAACAAAATGGTCCTTGCAAAATAGTGGTTAAACATAAAATAAACTTTCCAGCTTCCCAAAGTAGTGTCATGCATTGCTGTATCATGGGATATGTTAACAAAAAATGGAATTTCTAGTTTGAAAAGCTCAAGCTTTTAGGTGCTTACACCAGTATCATTAAATCTAATGATTCCCTGTGCAAACTTTCTGCTAGGAGACTCTGTCTGTGAAACCTCAGGTGTTAAAGGAAAAATAAAATGCAGTGGAAATGGCTTGATAGCATGGGCAGCACAGAGTACTCCCAAGTTCATGCTGAAGTTAACCAAGTAAGGTGAGGGGAGGAAGGCAGAGTGTTCTGTATGGCTTCCAGGATAGACAAGGGGGGTTCCTTATCTCAAGTTTATCAGGACTGTCCTCTTCAGTGGAACAATCCTGTGTGGGTTATCTCTTGTCACATGGAAGGCTAAAAGAAAGCAGCCTGTCAAAGATAAATACTGGGACACACCCTTAAATATGCTCAGAGTCAAAGCCAGGTGGTTTGCAAGGGGGAGACCAGAGCAATGGAAAGGGCTGGCTTTGGAGAAGGCACTTGTCAGAGTGTGGGACTGGGTGGGTGGGAGGAGGGAAGTCCTGCACAGGAGGCTCACTAGAGAAAGTGTGGGGCTATATAAGAAACGAAGACAGACCAAAAAAAGCTTTTTTTTTTTCCTGTTGCAACAGGCAGAAAGATGTATGCAGGAGAAGAGCCTTTGAGGTAATGGGGATATGTTTGCATGTGATGCAAAAAAAAAGAGCCTCCATAGGACTAGAGGAGTAATGATCAGGTATTTTAATTCTTGCTTAGCATATGTCCGTTGCAGCTATAGAACAGAGCCAAGTCAAACAGAAATGAGCTGGGACTTGTAAGATGCTCAGCAGTGGTTAGGGGAAGCATAAGGAAGCCTCGTTAGCTTGAGCAGGGATGTCAGTACCATACTTGTGCCAGACATGCTGTTACTGGAGAGTCACTGCCGCAAACTTTTCCAATACAGTGAGTGAGTAGTACCCCTTTAACTTCACATTGTGGTCAGATTGGTAAAGAAACCTGTCTTCTGAATTCCTTTTCCTGTACTCGTTACTACAGAAATATACTACTTACATGTTTCACAAGCACATAAACCTGCTCTTTTCTTAGTTTTGTAGGCTTTTGCACAAAGTGACTAGCTTCAGGAAAACAGTTTTGTTCTTTTTTCTGTTAAATTTCTTTTTCAGCACAGGGTAGATCCACTTAGAAATATCCTGTATTACTCAACTCTTATGACAAAATAGCTCTGTTAGATTGGGAAAACACTTGGATGAAAAAACCCAACACCCAGCTCTTCAGGGCATCTGCTTCTGTGCAGCCCAGGTAGGGGGGGCTTGCACCCCTTTCCCAGGGAGGGAAAACACATCTACTAAAATCACCCCAACACGGCTGCCAAAACCTGCTGGCAGAGCATCGGTGAGCAGAGAGGTGGCAGTGTACCAGGCTCTGGTGTGCCAGATTGGCCTGAGATGCTGCCAAGTGCAGCGGGTACCCATGGGGCTGTGCTTGCCTCTTCCTGAGGCTGGTGTTGGTGCCCTCATCTCTTGTTGTTTTGATGGAAATTTGAAGCTTCAAGTTACTTTCTTGCCTTGTGCTTTAAAACTGCCTTTTTTTAGTTCCGTGGTCATTGTGGTTAGGAAGAGCACAAACTGAGAACACAAGTCTGCTTTCCTTAAGAAACCGAAACAAAAATTCACTTTCTTGCAAGAAGGAGCTGCATTATTTTTCTTAGTCTACCATGGAGAGAATTACCACTTTATTTAATCCTACTGGTGTTTTTTAGTGTTTTGAGGCAGTTCACTGGCATTAAGTATTATCACTGTTCTGTGATCCCATAATAAGTCTCTTGCCTTCTTGTGATCATAACTTTCACAGAATGACTGCTTTCCTGAGGAGAAAACATACCACTTAACTCTAGGCGGGGGGGGGAAGGGTTAAGTTTGGGTTTTTTGAAAGGAGCCATGTTAGGTATGTCAGCTCTCCCTGATGTTAACCAACCAGTTTGTTTCTGAAGAGATCATTAACTGAGCCTTCTGCTTTGCTTGGACTTGTAACATTATCTACATGGTCGTAGTATGGCTTAGTTTCTTCACAGTTTAAATACTCTGGCCTTAAAGATCTGCTGGGGGATCAGCTCTGGGTTTTAGTTGTAGACTCCTTTGTTGTGCCCTGCTCCAGTTGCAGTGCTGTCCCTGAGCTCTGTACTCGAATGCTGAGGCCTGTCAAACCACAGACATAGGTGGGTGTGCTCAGACTCCTCCTGGCTTTGCAATTTGTGAGTTCCTAGCAAAACAAGCCAAAGCTCTAGGTTTCTTCTAATGCTGCAGATCTGGGTGCCTATGAAAGCTGAAGACTGTTTGACCTGGGAAAGTGAGTCTTGGGCAGAGAATTATTAAATACTGGGTGACTTAACTGTAGGCTAGAAGCGGTGTGTGAGACTTTTTCATCACTAAGCCCTCCTGGCTTTTGAACTGAAGTGAGATGCTTTTTTCAAGTGATGCTGTAGAAGTGAGCACAGGCAGAGCAGCAGCCCTTCTCTCTGCCATTCCCACTCTTGCACCTCTCCCTTCCCCCGGGGTGCTGCTGTGCCACAATAAATTGGAAGTAACAACGCTGTTGTGACATACTGTGTACTACCAAGGTTCTTAGGCATCACTTAAAATTATTTTGTCAGCATAGCCCTAACAAGGAAAGCGGCAGGTATGTGCAGGCACTGTTCTTGCTGCATGCTTTGTGAGTAAGCCTGCGCCTACACACCCCTGACACCGACGGAGTGCCTTTTGCATAGGTCTGGAAACCTCGTTTGGGGTTTGGCTCCTTCTGTGTTGTGTATCACTTCATCTTTTTCCCAGCTAAAACCCTGCAGCTCGTCTTTGAGGCAGGCTTGGGAGTCAGGTGTCTGCCATGCAAGAAATGCTGGTTTTTCTGGCATGGCTGGCCTCTCGTTTTTCTTCACTGATACCTCAGCCCTTTGGGATGCTCTCTGCTGAGAAGCTACAAGGGATATACTTTCCCTTAAGTCCTTGCTTAGCGCCATCCTCTTTCTCCTGTGTGAGTCTTCAAAGCTCTCCCTATTGATTTTTTTTTTTTGGAGGAACTATCCTAGGAGGTTAGGGAAGACAGCCATGGGCAGCAAAGCTGTGCCTGCCTTCGAACAAACTCCCATAGCAGGGGAAGGGGCTCTCGGGCTCCCCATGGGAAGAGTGTGGGGCTGGGGCCATTGGGCTTGGTGTGGAAGGAGTATACCCACGGGTGCTTTCTGTGGGAGTGCCTGCCGTATTCTCACTGAAAACTGACATTAATTAACTTTCCAGTTTCTTGGAGGTGAATCAAGAATGTTGTTCCCTTCTAGAAGGAATTTCTTATCAGAGATAAGGCTTTGGGTTTTCTTTTCATGCATGCTTCACCCCAGACTTTCTAAGCTCATTGCTCACTCTTAAGTTTAAATTTTTAATGTCTGCTGCAATGTGTGGTATTTCTGTCCTCATCTCACTTCTGTAGAGGTTTTTTTGATAGTTAAATGGCCTTCAAAGGAGAGAAGGAAAAGCTGAGAAGCGCACACTCTAGCTTTCTAGTTTGTCCTGGTTTCTTTTTCTTTTCTGCGTGCAAGATGACCCCAGGTTTTTCTTCTTTTTAGCAGGGAGGATTCAGTCTGTTCAAAGCAAACTGTTAGCCTTTGCCTTACCAGGGTGCAGTTCCCTCTTTCTTGCAACACTTCTCTGATGCCTTCTGCCAGATGTTTCATCCAGAAACTAATTTATACACACAGCAAATTGCCACAAACACAGGCACCAATATTAAGAGGAACCTGGAGGCTCACAGGCAGAGATAATAAAATAAAACTAAATATTATCCAAAATTTGATTGCATTGTTCCAAGTCAGCACACAGCAATGTTGCTATTTCAGCAGCCTGTATTTTCTTCTTCCTGTCAGTGCAGTAACTTATTGGATTGGTTTTATCCTGTTTTGCAAGAGCTCTCTTTCTAAACTCTATACTGCGGTACACTGAACTCTTACCAGCCTGTTTAATAAGCTAAAATTTTTAGTTGGCCTTACAAAGTGCTTTTTCTTGTGATACCCTTGTCCTTCAGTGTGACAATTTAAGCTCACTAAGCCATGCAATGTCATTGCAGTCACCCAGAATAAAACAAAGGGTGGAGGGGGCAGTGGAAATACTGAAACTTGGCACTTTGGTAAACCTTGAGTATTTTAAGTAAAGAACAAGAATGGCATTGTTCTTGTGTGGCATTGTAGTTTAATATGTAAACACGTCTATCAACAAGATGCTTCATGTCGGGAACTAGGTTTGTTCTTGTTTTGATATTCCCATCCTTTTATGCTGGTTCTTTATCACCCGTTCTTTAAATAAGAGCTGTATCCTGTGTTTACTTCTGATGCTACTAATGCAAGGGTGAATCGGTGTTATAATCTTTATAGTATTTATTTATAATTGCTGTTATTTAACAAGGCTTACTTGTTCTTACAGCTTGCAGGGACAGCAGTTCTTGCAATTGGACTATGGCTTCGGTTTGACTCGCAGACCAAAAGCATCTTTGAACTGGAATCTAACAACACGACATTTTACACAGGTGAGCTAGGAAATGTCTCGGGGTGATAGATCACGCTTTTGTGCCCAGATTTCCAGACTGCTTAGAAAAACTTAGTCTTCCTCAAAGGCTAAAGACAAAACAGCCTAAACAGCCTCGGTGGGGCAGAGAGCAGCTTCCCCTGGCTGGTGGAGGGGGCCAGCCCCTGTTGTGAGCTCTTGTGCAGGCAGCAGCAGTGTCACACCGGTGGTTTCTTGGCTCTTTGTGTATCACCTCATCTGTTTCTCTGCAGTTCCTCTTTGCATGCTGTTGGTAAGTGTTTTGTAATCCCGGGGACTCCTCATAGACATGGAGAATGTCTCTTCCTGATGCTTCTCACAATGAGTCAGGGAAGTTTCACTCTAAGCTAAATGAGTACTCAGATGACATCAATAACTAATTTTTTTCCTAAGAAGTGACCAACCTAAGCTCCCCAAAACCACAACTCTTATCACCTCATCTCTCAGAAGGAGCATACATGTTATTGTTTAACTCTTACAGCCCTGTGTATGCTAATTTATACTAAACATAATTGAACAGCACAAACATCTTGGACTATGTGAGCAACTGTTACAGACAGCTGAGATCAGTGTAGCTTTAGTTAGGCCAGGTGGAAGTTATTCCTTGATATAGTCTGTTTTGCAAGATTACCAATTAGGGGACAAACACACATGTTTTCAGTTTGTTATTCTAATGTTGCAGGAGTTCCTAACTGAATAGGATTTTATCCTAATTGTAACATTTTGATCTCTACAGTCACTTTTAGGCTTGGGCAGAGGAACACATGCTGCTTTGGTTGTTGTCACCTGTCAGTGCTTAAACCATTTTTAAATTCAAGTAGCTGCGTTTGAAGACCTCTAACAACTGGGAAGAAAGCAAATTCAAATATGTACCTTTCTTACCTACATGTCGCTTTTGATTTGGACAATCCTTATACATATTTCCCTGTAGCACCTGGATTTGCTGTGTCCTGTACACCATCACTTGTTATCCATCCATGGTGTAGTTAGGTTGGTCTTTCTCTTGCCAAGAAAACTGGCTCCTGTGGTGAGCTACCCAACCTGTCACAGCACCCCAGCTGGTCTCTAAAGGGTCTCTAAAGACCATTCAAGGCTGACTGGGAGGTACCAGTCACCTTGTAGCCTCACCAGAATAGCCTGTGCCTACAGGGGGTACTGTTAGGGATGGTGAGTTAGGCTTGTTAGAGACCATAGTTGGGAATTATGTGTGACTTCGCAAAGAGGCCACAGGAGTGCAGACAGCTTATCTGTGAGAAAACTTGTGTTTTACCCTTGATATGCTGGTGTAGTAGCAAACTAGGGGGTTCTTGCAGCTGCCAGGAAGATTTCCAGGTGCTTTTAACTGAACCTTGGAAAGTGAACAGAAATCTACACTTTGCTGTTGAGCTGAATATTTAACAAGTCTTACTTTGGATAGTCTAAAACACTTATTTCACCTCCTAAAACATAAAAGTTTTATGATGTGATACTTAAGCTACTGGCTGAATGCAGCCAGTGAAACCTACTTGAAACCTCTGTAGGTTAAGCTGAGTTTTTAAAGTTCAGTAGAAATTACTGTTTTAACATATTTTTCTGGGAGTAGTTACTGACTGCAGTTTCTAATAGGAAATTGAAAGAATCTGTCAATTTGCACCTAGTAACAAAGCAAATTACCTCAAAAGCTTCCTACACTACTGAAAATAAACTGAAATAAGATGTTCTGATGGATTCTTATTTCAAAATGGGAAAAGTTTAAGCTGGGGTAAAAAAAAAGGGTGCCGGAATTTCCTGCTGATAAGAAATGTCAGGCTTAATCACTTCTACTTGATTAAGCATATTTTATTTTGGCAGCTAATCTTATCAGCTTGCATCTAGAAAATATCATTTACAAATGCTTACGTATGGCTTGCTTTAAATAGTACTGATTGGGTCTCTGAAGGCCAGAACTGTGTTTTTGTCTATATTGATAGAAACGTCATACTAATTCTACGTGCTTTGTGCTGATTCTTTGTCTCATGTTTCACCACCCCAGTACTTCCTCGCCATCCTTTGGGAGTTGTTTTGCTGGCTACATCTTGCTGCTCTCACCAGCTAGCAGCTGCAGTGCTTAAACTGGCAGTTTCCAAGTTTAGGAGGAAAGGATTGGGCCTAAATGGAGTCTTTTAGCCCAGGAATATTTGCCCTCTCTGCTCCAACACACTCGCTACCTAATTTCTGGGCAGAATGGTCTGCAGGCTCAGCCACTTGATAGGGTTTGAAGCATTTTCTGCAAAAGCAGATACTTCTGAGTTTCTTGTAGCTAGAGAGACTGTCAGGCAGCTAAAGTGTAGACTTGTACCACCATGTGGAATTTCCATAGTGGAATAATTCAGTGTTTCCTGATGGAAAAGCAAGATAGGAAAGCATTTAAAGCCTTATGACAGGTGATCATGATGCTTTTTAATATCCCTTCTCCTAGAGGTAGCACACTTCAGGAATTCTCAGATGTTGGTAAATCACTAGTTCCAGATGTCTCTAACTGCAACACACTCTTCATCTGATAAGTTGATAACTCTGGCTCTGAGCCAGTTTTAGAATGTGTCTTACAGTTTGTCCTAAGTGGCTTTATCTTGCCAATTTTCTAAAACTTGTGAAACTGCAGTAGTGGTACACATTAATTGTTAGAAGTTGAACTTGTAATTTATCCACAATTTCCCCACGAGTTTTGAGATGTGTTTGCTTTGAAAATTAAGCGTGGCCCTTCTTTTGCTTGGAACACCTCAGTAAAGAAACTGAAACCTTGACAAAAGCTACAGATGCTCTTTGTGGAGCAACTAATTTTATACCTCTCTGCTGAGGTCTCAACTAGTCTGTACACGTGTCTCTGTTTTTCTCCTCCCTAGGAGTTTACATCCTTATTGGAGCTGGTGCACTTATGATGCTGGTTGGTTTCTTAGGATGCTGCGGAGCATTGCAGGAATCTCAATGTATGCTTGGCTTGGTAAGTGTTCAGAGTAGCGTTTAAATTTTTAGCAGCATGATGAGAAAGGAAGGAAAAATATTACTGTGCGGTTAAAGGGCAGCAGATGCTGATTATTTTGGCTCCGCAATGTTTAAACTCATGGTCACCTACATAATGCTGATATGTTATGTAACTTCCCTTTCTGGCCCTAAATCCAAATGTCCATGTTGCATTTGAATACAGGATGACTTCAGGAGTTGGTGACATATTCAGACATTGAAGTATCAAGACCAGGAGTATGTGTGAATCCAGAACTAAACTCTTGATAAGAGTAATGCTATTTATTAAACAGTTTGTCCTGAACTCTGAAGGCTGTGCAGTCTTAAATTTTTGAGACTAGAACTGTGGTATTTGATCCTTGAAAGAACAAGCCTCTACTGTTCATAATCACAGGGTGAGTTCTGCTACTTGATAACTGCTCTGCCGGCCAATTATTGGAGAGCAACCTCATTGTTTTCAGACTGGAGGGGTCAGCAGAACTTGCTGGGTTCGTGCACATCTGTACACTTGTGGAACTACTTATTGAAATAACCAGAAGACTTAGTTAATGAAAGACTACTACTATAGGCTGGTGAAAGAACAATTCCCTTTCTGTGTCATGGAAGAAGTTAATTTCATATTTCTTGCAAAATGATACCTCTAGCCCTTTAATTCTGATCATCTTTTGTTAAAGTGCTTTTAAATAGTAGTGGTGTTTTGGACCTGGTAGTCAGACACAGAGATGACACTTGTATTTCTATTTTGTGGGATACACAACAAAGAAGTGACCATATTAGTGTTCTGGGAGCTGGTGGCAAGCTAGGTATTAAGTAATGACTCCTAAAGCAATAGGGGTGACAAACCAGAGAAAAGAATTGGTGTCAGCTGTTGTGATGTGTCTGAGTGACCTGGGCCACTTCAAAGACTGAGTTAACAGATGATTGGTTTTAATTAACACTGATCAAAAAGGAGGACTTTTGCTTGGAAAACACTGCTGGGCTTTCCGATGCTCCTGAGAAGTGCTGACCCAGTGCAATGTGTCCTCTTTCCTAGTCTTACCAGTGTTTCAGACCTCCAGCTGGAACCTGGTTGAGTGACAGTACCAGCAAGGCTGGACTCTGGGGACTGGACAAGCTTGCAGTATATATGTGTGAAGCTGTTTTGTGGTGCTGTGGTCTTAATAATGATGTGGTCTTTCTTTTTTAGTTCTTCCTCTTCCTTTTTGTGATTTTTGCCCTTGAAATTGCTGCTGCAATCTGGGGATTTGCAAATAAAGAAAAGGTAGGTTGCTTTTAAAAGTTGCCAGAGTGGTGGGATGCTGGAACAGGTTGCCTGGAGAAGTTGTGGGTGCCCCATCATTGGCAGTGTTCAAGGCCAGGTTGGACGGGGCTTTGAGCAACCTGGTCTAGTGGAAGGTGTCCCTGCCTATGGCAGGAGGCCTGGACTAGATGATCTTTAAAGGTCCAAACCTTCTGACCCAAACCATTCTGTTATTCTATGACTGTGCCAACAGAAAGCTAGCAGTCTGCTGAAATCTATACTAGTCAAATCCTGATTACCCGGGGAGTTTGGGGGAGAGGAAGATGATGCATTCTGGCAAAATACAAGAAAGTAAACTAATATTTAAAAATTAGACTGTAGCAGAGAAGCCAGAATCCAAGATGCTGTTGCATGCTAGAGATGCACTCCAGGCAGTACCTGGCTGAGCCGTGAAGCAAAGCAGACCATCAGTGAAGCTTTACCACTTCTAGATAGGAGCTGGGTCAGCTGTGGGCTGAATGTTTCCGCATCTAAAACATGACTTATCTGAGCTGTCCCCTCACAAGCAGTCAAGATTCTGTCTTGTTTCAAAATAAGGTGCTTTGTGACCAGGGTTGCTTTTCTGCTTGTATTATACAACAGGGAAATGTAGCAACTTCTGGGGTACAGAAGGGAATAGGGAGTATTTTTGTGTAACCAGTGGGCAAAGACTTGGTTCTCTCACTCCACCTAGAAGCTCAGAGCTTTGGAAGGGAAACAATCTTATCTGTTTAGGTGTGTCTTTTAAGGTGAGTGTACCAGTTAGGCTCACCTGTTCAGCATGAGAAATGCTGTCCACCCTCTATTTCTACATGTCAGAAGGATGGGTATTGTAAGTTGCAGAGTTTTTAATGACTGACTCAAGTTTTCCATAATCAATAATAAGACAGTAATACAATACAACTCTTTGCTGTCCTGTAGGTTATTGAAGAGTTAAAGGACTTCTACAAGGAAACCTATGAAAAGAGATCTCAAGCACCTGCCAGAGAGACCCTGAAAGCATTTCAGTTAGCTGTAAGTACATGGTTATACTTAACTAGAACAGCTTGTTCACACTGTTCTCCACGTCATCCAGTCCCCTGTATGAGTGTAGTATCTTACTAACTAGAAGAAACCGAAGGAGTATTAGTAACAAATGGCAGAGAAGATCTTTTTGTATAGTATCAGTGTATTCAGTATGCCTTTTTGTCTGTCTGAACCTCTGAAATGCATAGAACTAGTTCTTGTTTTCCTAAAACTCAGAAGCAAGCTGGGACACTCTAGATCTGTTATTGATCTAGAGGCACCATGGTATGCATACCTGCATGTCTGAGGAGTTCATCCTTGTCTCTAAGGAGTACAAGCTGTCACCCAAATTCATGTGTGTATACTTAATGAGATCTAGCTCTTCCTTTCAGAATCTTGTCCTTTAATGCAATAAAGGCTTTTTAAAAATTAGGTTTATAGCAGTTGCATTGGCAGGACTTCTAAGCAAATTTGCGTAATGTCTGTAATAAAGCCTGATGTAATCTTTCTTCTTTTTACCAAATACAGAGCAAAAATAAGGATTATTTAACCTGCTTTTCTTTTTCCTGTTTTCTCTTGTAGCTAGACTGCTGTGGTCTTACAGGATTCCTTGAGCAGCAGTTCATGGACACCTGTCCAAAGAAGGCCCTGCTCGAGTCGCTCACTGTAATGGTAAAGCGTGACTGAATTCACTGACAGCTCTGCCCAATGCATAGAACGAGAAACATGTTTCTGAATAAACCCTTCCAGTCCATGGGAAATTCCCACGTCACGCTTCCTTAGCAACCTATCTCTATAATCAGTCTGGTTGTGGAAAATCAACGTAGTGTTACTGTGGAAAGAACAGGCGGGGTCAGCAGGAAATGTGCGGGCTGTGTGTCACTAGACTTGCTGGCGTGATGGACAGCGTAAGGCCTAAACTTCACCTAAAAAAAAGTGTTCTGTTCTCCTGGCTGCTCCAATCCCCAGAGCACCTTCTTGGTGCTGCACGGGAGCTGTTGCCTCACCTCTTGGTGAGGGAGGAGCAGAGCGTGGGGTGGGAGTATGTCTGAAATTTTAGTGAGGAAAAGAAGAGGGGGGTGATGCCTGGTGGCCTGTTCAGGTGAGTGTGTCACTGTGAAGCCAGTTCTCTGAATCAGATTCCCCTGCTGAAATACTGCTGCAGAGGTACCTGTATGCCACAGGTACAGGAGAGGCATCTTGTATAGTTCTTAACTACCCCTTTGCCTCTTTTTCTTATAACTGTCTTGTGTTCTTGCTTCATGCTCCAAGACAGCCTGTATGAATCTTCCCATAGAAAATAACATTTTTAAGGTGCAGGTATTCAATTAATGACTTGAATTTTGTTTTTCACATTACCTGTGCTCTTCCTTTCACTACAGATGATTTTGTGCCTCTAAATATCTGACCATATGAGACACTTCAGTTTTTATTTAGACTGTATCTTTAGTCCTCTCCGTACAATCTGCTATGAGTTATAGGGGAGTAGCTGAGACAGTATGTAGGTTTTATTGTTTGTTTTTATTCTAAGTGTTCTAAGTTCATGTGTTGACTTAGTCTTGTGATGTGTTTATGGCCTAGTCCTAACTCTAGAAAAACAGTAGATAGACTGCAAGATTAAAAGGATATAATGGTGTGGCTGATCTGTGTGCCTCTAAGAAGCAGTGCTGTATTAGTATTCTGATTTTAGTGATTAATTCATGCCTGTATATCCCTTTAATCCTTGATTCAGTCTTTCTGGACTGGATAAGGAAAAAGTAGTTTTCAGCAGCTCACTGTAGTCTGCTGCTGGAATAAGTAGGACAGGAGCTAGGATGAGACTTTGACCTCTACCAGGCTCTTCAAGAACTTTTACAGAGGTATAAATCTTTTTAGTGTCTACCATGTGTCTTTGGGGAAAGGACTGTATTTAGATTTTTCTTTAGCTGCAATGGTAATTCATTGTCCTGGGAGCTTCAAACTGGTACCTCTATGCTTCTGCCTGTAGCCTACCATGTATGTGTGCAGCTCAAGCAATCCTGCTATTCCCAGGCACCATGTGTTCATAAGGTGTCTGCAAAATTACAATAGCGATTGGGAATATCAAGAGTGGCTTCAAATCTGTTTTGAGAAGGGCTGAGCAATACAGCAGTTTAAATGCTGACAGCCATTGGTAACAAGCCAAGGCTGGTATGACTGCTGTTGGTCCTGATCTACCTGATCAACTGCAGGTGTTGAGAAGGGAATCTGGCTGTAGCCAAGGTGCAGTTAAGAGATTTAGATACTTGAAGAGTAGATTTAAACTTCTCCACCAACTTTTGTGTTGGAATGTCCCTGGCTCTCTTTAAAGATGTGAAAATAAGGGCCAGTTCAAAGCAGCTTTCAGAAGATGAGTCTTCATCTCCAGTGCAAGTAAACTTGGTCAAAGGTATAGCATCAATCAGCAGACTTGATCTCAAACAAGGAAGCAGAAACAAACCTTTGATATGTATGAAACACTAATGAACATCTGTTTCTTTTCAGTCATGCCCAGCTGCCATTGATGATGTCTTCAATTCAAAACTGAATGTGATTGGAGCAGTTGGCCTTGGCATTGCTGTAATAATGGTGAGTTTCCAGATTATTTAGAGGGTAGTTTTATGGCCAAAGGACACTTTACAGCAGCAGTCTGAACAGTGCCTGGCATGGCACTCTAGAAGCCCATTCCACTAATGACGACTACTGGCAGGAGCAGGGTGTGTGCTGTGGGGCCCCAAGGCAGTGCAGAGGGTGGTGCCTTGGACCTCCCTGCTTCTGCTTTGGACTAGGATCTGCCTCCTTGTAGCTTTAGCAGTGGTGAAGTTGTATTGGCAGTGCATGTATATATAGGGACAACATGTATTGGTCGTGTTGCCTGCCCACTTAATATCTCTTGGGGATCCTTGCTTTTGTTTCCTTTATAACAGTTAAAGACTCTGCTGAAGAACTGAACAGTGCTAGTAAGAACACTTGCACTTTTTTTAACTTCTCTGAAGGAAAGGATGACATGGCTGCAAATGTGCTGGGATGATCAACAATTTCTTAGGAGATATGGCAGGGGTTTATAGCTGATCTGTTTTGAAGTATTGAGGGTGAAGGAGATTCATGAAACTTTGGTGGGGGGGTGGGGGGGTGTGGGGGAAGGGAGGGGCAGGGACATGACCTGCAGAGTAAAGTGTTAATATGGCCTCTGGGCTGGGCAGAGCAGCTATGCTTGTCCCTGTGTTGATAGAAGAATGTGCTTTGGTCCCCCAGTTTCTAATGCACTTGCTTTCTTTACAGATTTTCGGCATGATATTCAGTATGGTTCTCTGCTGTGCTATCCGCAAAAACAGAGAAATGGTCTAAGAGCTAAAAACCCAAGACTGCTGCACTATAAAAATCTTTGTCATTAACCTTAGCGTTCTGAAAGCATTTCTAAAAAGTTATATATTTGTTACCTTTTTAATGCTTTATTTGGTACTGATGTAGGTTTGCTTTTTGTTATAGGTTAAAATTATAAAGGTATATCTGACTCGAGACAAATATTGTACATAAAATATCTGACTTTCTTGAAACTTACGTAATTTGGATGTAATTTATGTTGGAGACAATTTGATACTTAATAAAGAGTAAGATGTATTGTATGTTTGTGGGGGAGAGGAGATTTTACTATGCTCATTAATCATACTGTTTGTTGCGTAGCGTGGAGTTGAACTTGCAGAACATGTGAAGTGTTAAATCACTAGGGCTTTGTATAAAGCAGGAAATAACTCCTCTGCCAATGCCATGTTTGAAGGGAATCCCAAGGAAGGAAGACAGCTGTCAGTATGTCAGTGTGAACAAAAGCAGTTCTTAATTATATTTCTAAAATGTTACTGCTGTAACACTTTTACTGTCATCTTCATCCAGGGTGGCCGAGGATGACTGTCATACTGGTGGTAGGTGGGCAGTGGTACTTTGATGCAAACAGGCTGGGCTCTGCTCTGGAGCCAGCTGGGCTTTCTTATATCAGCCTGTCTGCTGACATAACCATCCCCTGGCATCTGACACAGCCTCAGCTCCTTGACAAAGCAGATTCCCATTGTGTATGCTCAGGACTTTTCTCGGTGGCTGGCTTTGTGCTTTGTTTCTCCACAGCCAGTGAAGTACAATCTCAAGGGCTTACAGCATGTGTGCCAAATCTCAGGTTTCCAAGTAGGGGAGAGAAAAAAAAATAAAACAAGTAGCATGTGAAACTACTGTAGAGCTCTGCAGTTGCTGCTTGCAGCAGCGGCTAGAGTTGTGGCTATCCTGTTTCAGTTTAAAAATGCTTATGGGAAAGAGCAGAAAGATTAGCGTGGAACCCTTAGCCTGAAGAATTACCAATTTGTCCTGTACTACTCTAAATGGCTTTTTGAGTGGGTTTTTTTTTCCTCTAAAATACCTTCTGGTGGGACCTACCTCTGGACTTGGATCCTTACCAGCAAATTGATGTGCTGTACCTGTATCTGATGTTCCCCTGCTGTAGTATCTCAGCTGTGTTCCTAGGAGCTTCTGGTCTTTGTCCTCTAAGTACTACAAATGTCTCTTAGTAGTACTTGTTCCCACCTTTCTCTTGAAAGGAGATTGGTATTTATTATGACAAATATCAGAACTGTTGAGGGACAGGCTCTGCCTGTATCTCTGGACTAATGCACGAATGTATTGCCCACCTTTGTGTTACCCATGGTCACTTCTCTAAGGAGTTATACAAAGCATACATCTCTCTGTAACACCTTGTGCTATTCTGTTAATGGGGCCTTTTTAAAAAAAAAAAAGTCTGGATTTGAAAAAAAAAATCAAATGGTTATCATGCTTTTGTGTGTTTTACAGAGATTGGAATGACTCCAGAAAGGAGTTGATCTAACTTTCCTCCCTGGATATACAAGAGAGCCTGGAGGGAAAAATTTAATCTCGTATGGGAATTTGAGACCTACCCCTCCCTGAGCTCTTGCTGGACAGATGTAGCGTTTTTGTCAGCGTTTTGTCTGGGCATGAGACAGAACCTGGCACCTGAAAGAACTGGGTTGAATTAGCCAACCATAGTGAAAGTTTACTGCTGACAACAGCCCTTGGTTTTGTTGGTCCGTGTTGGTGCATGTGTTCAGGTTACCAACATCCAGCGTGGCTGTAGTCCAGCACTAGCAGGGTTTGTCAACATCTGAGAGAAGGCTGTGGGTTGTAACTTGGGCACTGAGGACTAAGCTGTAGGCTCAGCACCTCAGCTCAGGAGATGAGTTTGGGTGACAGCTATGGAGGAAGCTCTCAAAACTGGCATCCAGGTCAACTGAATATCCAGAAGACTTAAGTTTGTACTTTCCACCGTTGCCATCTTCTACAGAAGCTGGATGGGGCCTTCCTGTGAGTTAGTTTTTACCTTGCAACGCTGCTGCTGTAACCACGGTGTTTACTGCAACACTTCATGCCTCTGCTGCCTCCTCCCTTCCCCCATATTTTTTTAAGTCCTACAGCCCAATCTTTGGCCCTTCTTGAATGTTCTGGGTGTGTAGGTTGGTGTTTTCTGAGTAATCAATAGAAGGGCAAATTTGTTTTTGTCAGAGAACTACTGTTTATTACTTCAATATTACTTTCCTTTTAGCAAGAACATGAACTACAGATGCAAAACCTGGTTGCAGTCTGCAAGCTCGTCTGGAATGAGTACTTCTCAGTAATGAATATTGATGAGTTATATGATGAGAAGTTTTACTTTTCAAGTAGCACTTGTGACTGAATTTCCTGAAGAATTTGGTTCCAAGCAATGGCAGCACTAGAAGTTGGTGTGTGTAGCCCTGACTGTCCAAGCAGGGAGTGAGTTCCCCTCTTCAAATGTGGTCAGAATTGTCACAAGGAAGCTGGAGCCGAATATGATTTGTGAAGTAATATGTAGAAGCTCAGGTGTACAAAAGGGATAATAGATTTTTCTGGGAAGCAGGAATGGGGAAATTGCAATACTGAAGGGAAACATTGTGTTTAGGACAATGTCAGTGAGATTTTTTTTTTTCCATGCATGTGCTGTGGCAGGAGTGACTAATGGTGGTGTAATGCTTGTGAAGGGGGAGGGAGAGTGAAGTGAGTCAGGACTCAGCAAGGATCCCTGTTAGGAAGAGATCTGTCCTGGTTTGGTGGGGCAGCAGAGGTGCAAGTACTGATGCTTAGAAAAAAATAGGAGTAGGAAAAAATTATCCTAGAGGTGGGATGTAATGTCTTTTGGGAGAAATAGGATGAAGGAAAACGTACAAAAGTAAAATCCTTCTTTGTCTTTTCTCTGCTATCCCAGCTTCCCCATCAGTAAACAGAAAGGTGTAACTGTGTTAAGACCTTAAAGCCTGCCTGGAATGTGAGAAACCACTCCAGAAAGAAAAGGGGCTTAAGTAGCTTTATTTCCAAACACAATCAGGTTTCTTCATTAAACCCAGGTGCTGCTAATCCTCTGCACTTAAATTTGTCTAATGTAGCTGTGTTGTGGCCAAATATGACACTCTGCATTGTGCATCTATGGGAATTGCTCGTGGATAGCAAAGAGCTGTGGGAGAGCAGTCTGGATACTTGCTTGGATTGGGATAGTAGAAGAGATGATAACTGGTAATGGGAATACATCCTATGGTAGGCACTAACACAAAACACCCTTGAAACGCTGTTAGATGGATAATGGTAAGCAAAGATTGTTTGAGCTGATGAAATGGGTGGTGAGGGGGCAGAGCATAGGTTGCTGCTGGGTTTTGACTTCTGTAGATGGGGAAATGTTGGTGGACTCTGCACCGTATTGCTCTGAGGCTGCTGTCAGGAAAACAAGGGAAGATAAAGCCAAGCTGCTAAAGGATATGGCTGTTTATATGTTGTAAGCTAGCCAAGGACAGTAGGGAAAAACAATAAGAGCACATGCAGAATATGGGAATTTGCACCAGGAAATGGCATTATCTGCTGTTGCAAGCTTAAGAAAATAAATGTTTGACTAAGGAGCAAGCACTTTTATGTAAACTCCTAAGGAGTGCTAGATTTGGCTCTCTACAAGGTAATTATGCCAGAAGCAAGATTTTTAGACTGCAGAAAATGAGAGGTAGCCTGCCTCAGGAACGGAGAGAGTCTCAGGCTAGATGCACAGTCAGCAGTGTCAGAAAATGGTGTACCATAGCAGGGAGACCCTGGTTTTCTCTGAGGACAGGGTTTATTGCTGGAAAATAGCTTTCTCCTTAACCGTAGAGCTGGGAAAGTCTCTGGTACAGCGTGTTGTCATTTTACAGGAGCCCTAGCACATCAGCACCGTAATTGAGTACAAGGGAAAATGCCAGCAGGTCTGTGAAATGTGGGAAGGGAGTGGGATGTGGGAAGAAGCTGGCAACAGTGGAAAGAGAGGTGTGAGCCTAACACACTTCGGGGAGGGGAATAAATCCTATCCTCTCAGACACTTAAAATTTTAAATCCATCATGCCACATTCTGACTACATTTCAGCAATTAATAGGCTTACTCAGGGCGTAGAGAAGATGTATTTGCAGAAGGGGAGAACGCGGTTACCTGCAGGGTGACTTCAAAAAGGGCTCCTAAAAGAATTGCTCCAGTAGACCGAAAAGCCTGGATTTACTCTGACAGGCTATCCCAGTCAGGACTATACTTCACCCTCTCCACCCCTCAGCAGAAAAGAGTATTAAGCGTTTGCAAACAGTTCTTAAGAATTGCTTGTACGTCTCCACTATTGTTTTTCAGCTGAATTTGTAAGTCCAAGCAAACTTTGCGGTAGATTGGCTCAGTAATTGCTCTGAGGGTGGAGGAGAAAAAAAAATAAAGTGTTTGGGAGTAAAATCCCAGTGTTAAATGTGAGTCAGATGCAGTTTCCATGGGGGAAGCTGAGCCCTGCCCTGTTTTCTTAGAAGCTCTGAAGGCAGGCACTTGCAAGCCTTTGCAGAGTGATGTCACAGCTGCAGGCAGAAATACAAGCAGGGCAGTGTCTCTCTTGACTTACCACAGCAACTTTTTTTGTCCTATTTTCTTCCTTTTTCACTGCCAGCCTGCTGCTGGTGGAAGGCTGATAAGGCAAAGGCAGGCGAAGGTCTGAGCACCCTGGGAGGCCGTGGGTGTGTGGTGTAGCCCAGGAAGCTGTGCCAGGAGCTGGGTGCTTTGCTGTGGAGTAAAGTCTGTGCAGCCACAGCTGCCCTTGAGGGACACCCCGTCAGCCCCAGGAGGGCTGGGGGGCTGCTCTCCCTGGGTGAGAGTTGCTGCTCAAGCACTGCCCAAGCTGGGTTGTGTTGGGTTTCTATGTTTAGGGGGTGGTTTATGCCTAAGGCCACCATGTAATTATGACGATTATAAAATAGCCACCCCTTCAGTTTCTGCCTGTTGGCAGCTCTGAGGAAACGACCTAATTTGAACTGCCAGCAGTGAGGACCTTGAACCCTATCAAAAGTCACTTTTAAATGAACCTAGAACATGTAGACAGTTGCCAGACTTTGCTGGCAGTGATAAAAATAGGTTAGTGAGATTTTTCCACTGCTGGACACAGGCTTCCACATGCGTGGCTCCTACAAAATGAATCTACAAGGCAGCCATTCATGGCATGTTGAATGCTTCTCTTCTCTAGCTGCCTATTTCGTGTTCAATAGATATTCAGACTGTGGCTGAGAAGTGACCTTTTATGCCTTGTTCTTAACGCTGGTGTTTAGTCCTGAACTTGCCACACACTGGACTACTGCGCTTCTGCTGCTACGTCCCACCAGTGAAATCGCTCCCTTTGAAGCTCGAACGTGGCAGGTCCTGCTGGATAAAAGGAGTTTGCGTCTCAAGATGCTGCTCCGTGCCTGTGTATGAGGAAGTAGTAGAGTGGAGGAGAGTCGGGGACGTTGCACCGCAGGACAGGTTTTTCAGCTTTATGCTGGTGCAATCTGATGCAAACTGCACCTTCGGCTTATGCTGGCACCGCCTCCGCTTGTGGAAAGATGGGGGAGTGCTCGGCAGCCCTTTCCAAACCTACAGTCTCACCTCAGCTTGAAGTCTGTAATTAAAAGAATACCTTTAAATATCCTTGACGCTTCTTTGTTGCTGGAATTTCTTGGTCCCTCTCCTTGCCTTGGTACACCAGTGCATGGTTATCCTCACAGCGGAGACGCAGGGCAGAGCGAGTTCCCAGGAGGGTGGTGGATATCTCGGTATTTCAGGTTACATCCCACCATCAGGAACTCAACGGGGCCAGTGTTCAGCAAGTCATGATTCGTGACTTGGTCTGCTCGCAGGCTATTCAGGGCACAGTGTAAATGCAGACATGTTAAAAGTGGCAGTGGGCGTTCAATAAAGTTACTGTTTTGCCTCTTCTTGTATGGGACTAGCCACTCCAGTTCAGTTCTCTGTGACCTTATTCTGCGTGAGAGTGAAGGCAGAAAAATCTTTATTGTTCAGGGCTGCCAGTGGGGTCTGTCTCTGGTTTTGCATAGAGCCTGGTCCCCTAAAGCCACGCAGCCCTGCTGTGCTGTGGGGCAGGTTGTTTGCTCCACAGCGCTGTGGCTGCCTTTGCCAGGCGTAGGAGGGAGAGGAGAGAAGGGCCAAAGTCCATGTTAGCCACTGCCCTGTGCCTTTCCTTGACTGGCTTTATTAGTACAGTGAATTTGCAAAAAATTTCATATCGAAAGGGTGAGCAGGGACCTATCTCATGTTTCACCAGCCAAGATGAAAACCCCATCTGCCCTTCTGTGTCCAGTCACGCTCTTACCGCAGCCATCATTGTATCTGTTTTTAATGAGAAACAATTTTATTTGCAGCATGAGTTCTGGGGGCAGCTTCTCATCCCACTTCAGAGTAGCAAGAGACAGCCCCCCAGGAACCTCTGCTCTTTCAGGGTGGCTGCTATGTAGCATGGGAGCATTGTGATTTGTAGACCCTCAACCATTATCACCAAGCAAAATTATTTTCATTGTCGTTTCATGTCTTTTTTTCCTTCTTTTTAAAGTTTTCCTAGAAGCCATGTAAGCAATCAGCTTTTACACGTGGCACAGACAGGGACTTTTTCCCCTCTCTCACACAGTCTGTGGATGCAGCCTTTGTCCTCTGCACCAAACTGAAGGTTTTTGTGTGGTGTGCACACCAAAAATGCTCTTGAAACGAAACTAGGGTGGAAAATATGGTGTAAATAGATGGAAGAGGGAAGACTGAGTCAAGGCCCACCCTCAAGATCGTGCAAATCACACTTTAATGGCAAGTATGTGAGGTGAATGAGTGAGGCCTTTCCTTGTAGAAGCAGAAAGGATGACACACTGCATGCTTTAATTTTTAAACCGGAGGCTGTAAAAATCTCCAGGGCATGGGGACAGTAAAGCTTAAAGAGAATTAGGATCGTAGGGTCACAGAACAGTTCAGTTTGAAAGGGACCTCAGGAGATCCAACCTCCTGTTCAAAGCAGGGTGAGCCATCAGGTCAGGCCGGGTTACTCAGGGCTTCACCTAACCTGATCTTAAAAACCTCCAAGGATGGAAACTGCGTAGTCTCTTAGGGCACCTGGCCACTGCTTGGCTGATGTCCTGGCAAGAAAGTTTTTCCTTATGAGTTTGGACTTCTTGTGTTTCAACCTATGCCTGTCTCACCACGCACCACAGTGAGGGGCCTAGCTCTGTCTTTTTGGTCATATTGTCACAGATACCTGAAGGCTGCCATTATCCCCCCACCAAAATCTTCTCTTCTTCATGTCAAAAAAGCCCTGTAACTCCAGCATCTTCTCACAGGGCACATGCTCCATCCAGCCTGCTCACCATCTTGGTTGTCCTCCACCAAGCTCAACCCAGTTTGTCAATGCCTTTCTGATGTTGGAGGGGGACAAAAACTGGACACAATGATTTGGATACCGTCTAGTGAATGCTGAAAAGCTGGAAGTAATCACTTTCCTTGATTCTGATAACTGGTTATGCTCCTAATCACAGAATCATCTCGGTTGGAAAAGCCCTTGAAGATCCTCAAGTCCAACCATGAACCTCACACTGACCGTTCTCAACTCCACCAGATCCCTCAGCGCTGGGTCAACCCAACTCTTCAACCCCTCCAGGGATGGGGACTCCCCCCCTGCCCTGGGCAGCCCATTCCAACGCCCAACAACACCTTCTGGAAAGAAATACTTCCTAATATTCAGTCTAGCTCTTCCCTGGTGCAGCTTAAGGCCATTCCCTCTTGTCCTATCACTTGTTACTTCATTAAAGAGATTCATCCCCCCCCTCTCTGCACCCTCCTTTCAGGGAGTTGTAGATGGCAATGAGGTCTCCCCTCAGCCTCCTCTTCTCCAGACTAAACCCCCCCAGTTCCCTCAGCCGCTCCTCGTAAGTCTTGTGCTCCAGATCCGTTAATGCAGCCCAGGATGCTGTTGGCCTTCATCATTGCTGGGGTACACTCCCAGCTCATATTCAGCTTGCTGTCTACACAGCCCCCACCCCAACTCTACCCCAAGGGTCTTTTCAGCAGAGCTGCTCCCTAGCCTGGCAGTCCCCAACCTGTACTGTTGCCATGGGGTTATTTCATCCCAGATGCAGGGCTTTGCAATAATCTGTGTTGAATTTCATAGGTCTCTGTTGGCCCATTCCTCCAGCCTGTCTGGCTCTCTGGATGACAACCCTGCTCTCAAGTGTATTGACCTGCAAACCTGAGGAGCCTGCACTCCCTCACCTCCTTGAGATTATTGATAAGGATGTTAAACAGGACAGTTCTGTGCAGACACCTGCAGTGCTCCAATTATTTTTGGCCTCCTTTAAAATGAATGTCTCTTTTTGCACACCTGAAAACTTGTCCCAGTTGTGGGCTACCCGAAGGTCCATTTCGGACAGAAGCAAGTAAACTAAATGTAGGGAAAATGCCTCATCACCATCCTGTGAAAATCTTCAAGACTTGTCTTCCACGTAGGGCAGTTGCCCGAAAAAAGTCATCATAACCATGGCTTTTGTTCTGCTGCTTTCTGGGAAGTCCATGCCCTTTGGCTCTCCTTTGGGACACTCTGGCCCATTAGTAGCCAAGGTTAGAAGAACTATGCTGACAAAAAATAGTAAGCAGTTTCTTTGGTACTTTATGGGTTTGTGAAGATAACATGTCCATGCTCAAGGACTTCATTGTGGAAAAACCAAGCAAAACTGAAGGTGGAAATGGGGCAGAAAGCTGAGCAACCAGTAAACATGCCACTTGGCAAGTTGTTCCCGTCAAGGACTGCTAATCCCACATGCCAAGGTCCACTAGAAAGAGTAAGCTTCTCCTCTTTGGGAGGGCTAGCTTGGCTCCATCCTTGACTTGGCACTGCAATTAGTAAAAGCTGATTTTTGCTGCTATCAATTCCCCTTCCTGAGCCTGCTGGCATATCTCGTGAGCTGCTTCCTCTGCTTTTCCAGTTATGTGGACACAAGCAACTGCATCCCTTCCCAGAACAGCAAGCCCCTTGCTTAGTGCTGAGGGCATCTCGTTACCCCTTGAGAGGAGCTCTCCTCCCTCTGGCTTGCTGGCAAAGCGCCCATCTTACTCCTGGGGAAGATTTCTATTGAAAAAGTTCAGTTTTCCCTTCTATAAGCATTTTGGTTTACAAAGCGTGTCACATTTATCTGTAAAATTAGCCCTGCAGCGGGTACTAGTTATTCCTCCGTGCTTTTTGTGATCAGACCCTGTTATCAGCACCTTATCGTTGCCAGAGTTCAAGTGTCTGGGCTAAAACTTTCTATGCTGCCTGCCTCAAGTTGAATGGGTTTTGTGTATGTACTGAAATATCAGCAAACAGGGTTCGGTTATTGCCAACAATGAGCTGAGAGGAAAAAATGTTGTTTTGCCAATGTTTTTTTTAAAAAAAAGAAGTCTAGAAACCATTTAACTGAAGTACAGCTTCTGTTTTGGAGGCAGCGCCTGAGAGTTGTGGATCGTTTCTGCTTTTTGTTAGAGCTATGCCTAGGGCTTTTTAGAAAGGAAAAGAGCACCGAAGTGTAAGTTTCTGGGAGACACCATCAGCTGTATAGTCCTGCTAGACCTAGAGGCGAAGCCACCGAAGTAATTGAGCACTTAAGCGTGTCCCTGGGACTAACAATGCAAAGCTCAAAAGCTTCGCCTACGCTTAGTCCCACATGCACCTAAAATCCGTAGATAGTCATCAGGCTTTTCCTGGGAACAAAGCTGTGCCATAATGCAAACCAAATTTTCTCAGCCTGGTCAGAGCTGAGTTGGGTAGCTCTTGCCTCGGGCTGTCCCCAGGAGGAGATGGCCTCACCTGCCTCCCTGGGAAGGTCTCTCCTGTGTGGGAAGGGCTTTCCTAGATGCTTACGGACATCTATGGTGCACCTGTAGGATGGGATGCCGTGTAAATACTCTGGAGGCAAATTTTCTCAGGGATACAGCAGGCGTCCTTTTATACAACAGACTCCCTCAGGAGCCCCTTCTCTGCCCAGGGAATGCAACCCACCATCTTCCCCACCCATCTCCCCAGATGAGTGCCCAAATTACTTCTCCGTGTGCTACCAGTTGCACACTGGGGGGAGGAGCCCAGGCTTCTTGAGGCTCTGGTTCACCCAGGCTCACAGCACACCTCTGCCATCAGCTTCGTGCAAGGGGGACACATCCTCTTCTGGAGGGAAACCACGATGAGCTAAAACCTGAAAGCATCAGACCTGGCGCAGCCCAACTGAAGGCTGCCACGAAACACCCAGGCTACTGAAACGTGTCCTGGGGTACCAGGCTTTCAGACACACCTGCAGATAGCCCTCTGCTCCAGTTTGCTGCCTCTGGCGGGACAACACCCTGCAAATTTGCTGGTTTCATTCAGATTCGCCTGGTCTTTTCCCCTGCCACCCCGAGGCTTTCCAATGAAACACAAACAGAATGTATCTAGCAAAACTTGTCCTTACGGGGAGCGTGGGAACATAAGGTTGCAAGTGAAGAAAACATTAAAGGGAATCCTGGTCGGTGGTTAACCCGCCTTAACCTTCCCCAGTGCTCCCAGCCTCTCCTGGCTGGGAATCACCCAGTGCCCAGGCATTGCCCTGACCCTGGGGTCTTTTGGAGCTACAGGGCCATCAAGAGAAGACGGATCCTTACTGGTATCCCAAGTGCCCAGCTATTCATTTCAGGAGATGTTTCTGCTGCATAAAACCTATTGATCTGGTTTTGGGTGCCCTGGTAGGCAGCCTTGAAGTTTTATCTCTAGTCAGACCTCCTGGTTAACTGGTTCATATTAATTCTCTCAGCTTCACACTAAATACTCCAGGGCGGACTTCACAGGGCCGCGTTGTAAAAACCCGCTGTCTTGGATGTGTTGCCAAGTTCCTGTAGAAACTGCGCAGGACACAACAGCAAAACGTGCCAGATGATGCAGAAACGTCTTGCTGTGCTGCAGCTATCAGAGCAGGTTTTCTCATGCCCACACCTTCATTGCTGTCCCGGTGTTGCAATATTCAGGACAGCTCGATGCTCGGCAAGGCGCGTGACTTTGCAGCCCAGGGGTTGCGGCACTTCTTGGGGCTGGGAGAAGACAGGTAGCAGTTCCAAGAGCATCTGTGCATTTTACACAATGACCTCTTTTATAAGGAAATGCTTAGCACAGCCAGGCCTCGGAACCTCCAGAATGGTACAAGGAGGGTTATGCTCCTCCCTTCAGGACCTTTTTGATTTTCCTTGGTTTGTTTCAATGGAAAAATGAAAAATCCCAGGGTAACCAGTGACTTCTTTCTTTGTGCCAATCCTCAAAGCTACCAGGCACTTTGGAGGCACTTCTTTTTGGAGGCATTTCTCCAAAATCCTGGGGGGGGAGGGCCCAGCCACTGTCACCCTAAGTGGACAAGTAGGGGCTGAGGGCTCCACAGTCTCCTTCCACCCCAACTCCCCTTTCTGGAACCATTTTAAAATAAAGCAATAAGCCATTCCTCGTGTTTGCTGGAAGCAGCATGGAACGCTTCCCCCAGGTTCCCTGTACTGTGACCTGGAGCAGGGTGAGGGCAGTGCAGAAAACACGGTGAGACTTGCATCAGGGGAAACGAAGCTGCAGAGAGGGGCTGGAAAGTCAGGGAAGGGAGAATAACTAGGGATGGAGGAAAGGGTCAGCGCTAGCAACAGAGTGGGGAAGGCAGATGCAGAGCATAGGTATAAGGATAAAGATGAGCAAGAACAAGTTGTAGGGAATGACAGGAACAAGTAATATCTGGGAGAAAAAGTAATGGCCCAGGTATAGAGGAGATCAGACTAAAAGATACAAAGGACTCTTCTAGCCTGAGATGTTGGCACTATGGAAGGGTCTATCAGCTGGCTCTTAAGCTCAAATGATGAAATCGAAGACTCCAACCTTCTGATGATCATTGTATGGCAGTATGACCCCGGCACCATGAACTGATGCTTTTGCCATTTATTCAAAAAAAAAAAAAAACCAACAAAGCACAACTAAAAGAAAGAACAACCAAGAGCAGAGAATAAATGTAATTAAGACTGCGATCTCAGGTGATGCTAGTGTGAAGAGCATGGAGCAAACCTCTAATACATGTGCACATACACTGCGATATAGATCTGCAAGATCTGTGCTTCCCTTTTGGCAGGAGATTGGAGGCTCTAATGAACAAATCGAGGAGCTTAAGGAAGAGAAAGAATGCTCTTGTGGTGAAGATACACGGATGTTGTCCTGCTTCAGGCCCAAAGTGATGCGGGGCACATCGCACAGTTGGGTTCTTTCTGTATTTCTCATTTTTTGAGTTTAGTAGGTAAAGTATTTCTAGTTTTGCTGAGGTGCTGGGCCCACATGGCACCAGCTGAAGTCTGTAAGAGCCGTGGGCTACAAAACATCACACCTCCCGAAGAATGATGCCTCTATTGTCTCAGTCCATTACCACTACCTATTTCTGAGCTTAAACATTTTTGTGCTCCCAAGCTGTAAAGCAAGGATATAGAAGAATTCCTACTATTCCTGCAGGGTATTGTGTGAATACTTCCATGTTTGTGGAATACTGACAAACAATACTGATGAACATCATCAAAACGCCACATGAAAATTATTAACTACTCAGTGAGGAATTAAAAGACCATGAAGTAAATATGGCCTCAGTCACACACTGGCTGAAAAGAATTAAAAAAAAAAAAAAATCCAAATTACTACCTACCTACTTACTGGCTGAGACAGAGGTTCTGAGCTAAAAATAGTCTTTAATTACAAGATCATGTATGCATAGGCACAAAAGAGGTTGAATAAAAGTTGCACCTTCATAGCAGTATTTCCTAATTTTTGAATGCTCAGCTCTATTAACTGAAATATTTTTCTGCATTTTTTTTGCATTTTTCTGCGTTTATGCTCTTTAAAGTGCTGATCTACCCCCTAAAAAGTGACTGCGCAAGGCCCTGTTACTGCTGCACATCAGCTATGCTCTGTGTAAAGTCTCTAAGTTGGGTTTTGTTTCCTGCCTGCCAGCTCTGTTTCAAACAGGATATTTTCCATTTTGTATGCAATTGCCAGTAAAAAAGTCCTAGAGAATTCCACGCGTGCCTCTGCACCCTTTCCAGATAGCAGCTCCTTTTTATGTTAGTGAAACTATGTTGTGGGTAATTTTGTGCAAATACCTTTGAGGGCAAAAGGTATGGCTGAACCAGGAACTTAATTTAGCTGATGATGTGTGGGCTCAGAGCGCCTCGCTCCTTTTCCCCTGGCTAGGTTGGGTTTTGCAGATCCAGTAATTTAAACAGAAACAATTCCTATTTCAGTATTTTATTTGGCAGCATCACATTTATACAATCACTTTTCAGAGTAGAACAGGGAGTTCCCTCTCCTCCTCCTCCTCCTTTTTTTTTTTTTAATTTTTTAATGTGCTTCCAGTCCCTCAGCCCGGGCAGGACGGAGGGAGGGCGTTGGTCTAGACCGTGTCCAGCACACTTATTAACCAAGAGCTTTGCCTACAGGAGGAGTCTTGCCTACCAGACTGGAACCTGCTCAGGCTCCAGAGCAAATGCTCCTAAAAACAGCTTTCACTAAAGCCAAGCCTGCTGAACAGGCCACCGCCAAAGTCAGCAAAAAGATGCTTTAAATCCCCGTAGGACTTGGCCATCTTCCTCTGGGCTGGAGGGAGACATCTCCCTCCTCTTGGTTTTTGGACCTTCCTCTCGAAGCGCCAGCAGTGCTGCTGGGGACCCTCTAAAATAGCCAAGTACCCTCTAGCAGAGGAACGACGTTGCTGCATCTCCCACGGAGTCCACACCTACACCTCCAGGCTGCATGCCCCATCCACCCAGCCAGTCTGGCTCAGGCTTGGCGCAGAAACTATTTCATTTCACAGTGATTTAAGTCACAGGGGAATTAAGCCCATTTCTCACTGCGCTCCTGATTTGTAGCCACCTTTACCGGACAAGTCCTGTGCTGGGACACAGCTGGGCTTGCACAGCGGGTGCTGACATCCCTAACACAACCCCGGGGGTCCCACCAGCCTTTCCCCCTGCCCACACAATGTCCTGCTACGTGTTGGACCAGGCAGCACCGGCTCCCCTCCTGCCACCCACCTCTGCTCTTCCCACTTCACCCTCTCTTTTTCACCCTTATTCATTCGTAGCCGCAGTAGAGATGCATATTCCTGCAAGTATTACTCAATCTTTCCCCCATGCAGAGGGTCTCCCGTGGAGCAGCCCGGCACTGCAGGGCAAGCCTCCCCTATAGGGAGGCAGGGAGATGGGGATTCCCTTTTTATTGCCTCTCTTTGTGTCGACAGAGTTTAAAACAGTATTTTAAATCAGTTGAATGACTCAGTAAAGCAGCTCTGGCAGGGTGGGGAGCCTAGTTTGGGAAAAAGAAAAAAAAAAAAAAAAAAAAAAAGAAGGAAATAAAAGGGCAATGATTTTTGCTTTTATGATACATTGGCTGCTATTCAGTCATCAGTACACAAAGGGCTTTTCTTCCTGAGCCATTAACTAAGTGAATCAGCAGAGAGCTGCCTCCAGATGCGTCGGGCAGTGTTCTCCAGAGTCCCATCTCGCCTGCGCTGCGCAGACTGGGAGGGCATCTATTCCTCTGCCACAGCAGGACCAGTACGCAAACAGGGAGGTGCTTTTCCAAATGGAAGGTTGTTGTAAAAATAAACCATGACTCTTCTACAGAAAACAGAAAACAGAAATTACGGGAAATATTTTCAGCTTTTGTTGCTGCAAACAGAGTGTAAACAACCCAGCCGGCAAAACAGGCTGACAGCGTGTGTGGGATGGCGGGTAGCAGCAGCCTCCCCGCACGCCAGCTCCCGTTCGCGCAGCCCCCAAAGCCACGGCAGTGGCTGAGCGAGCTGTTGGCTTTCACGGAGCATTTGTGCTCTAGTGATGAGAGGACACGAGCCCTGGCAGGTGAAGCTGGTGGGCGTTGGGGTGCAGCTCCTCCTGACAGCCTGGCGAGGTCCCCGGGGCCGTGCTCCAGCCAGCCCAGCACCCCCACACTGGAGCACAGAGCCTGGGCTCGGGGTGGGGACACCCTCTCAATAAGGGTCTCCAAATAACCTTGATTCCAGCTCCTTCTTCCCCAACAGAGGCTCAAATTAAGCAGGTCCCCAGAAGCCTGTTGGCTTACAAGAAGGGCTCTGCGGCTTCAGAGCAAAGCGCTCCTCAGCGAAATGCGAAGGTGAGCTCAGAGGACGGGTATGTAACACCTCAGCATGCTGAACCCAGTGTGAAAATCCAAAAAGGAGAGATTAAAAAAGGTGGCCAGCAGCCTCCTGTCCCCCACTGGCCCTCCTGCCAGCACAGACGGCTGCAGGACTGCCGGGTAGCCCGGAGCCCACAGGTCACTCCTGGAACGAAAGCCACAGGGGCACGGCAGGAGGAGATGCCAGGCAGCAGCGGCACCGGCAGCAGGGATGTTGCACGGACACAAACACATTTATAATGAACCGGAGCTGTTCATGAGCTCAGGGTTCCCATCACCGCCCTGAACGCAGTCCACAACAGGTCTTTTCACATCTGTTTCTCCTCCCCCTCTTTCTTATTATTTTCTCTCCTTGGTGCTCAGTTTTTTCTCTGACCTTCTCCCATCAGTGTTTCTGCACTCCTCAGAGATTACAGGAGCTCAAGACAGAATCACAGAATCATTCAGGTTGGAAAAGCCCCTCGGGATCATCGAGTCCAACCATCAGCCCGACTCTACAAAGTTCTCCCCTACACCAGATCCCCCAACATCTCACCCAAACGACCCTTAAACACACCCAGGGATGGTGACTCCACCCCCTCCCTGGGCAGCCTATTCCACTCTCTGACCACTCTTTCTGGGAAAAATTTTTCCCTGATGTCCAGTGTGAACCTCCCCTGTTGCAGTTTAAAGCCATTCCCTCTTGTTCTGTCACTAATCACCTGTGAGAAGAGACCAGCACCAACCTCTCTACAATGTCCTTTCAGGGAGCTGTAGAGAGTGATGAGGTCTCCCCTCAGCCTTCTCCTCCTCACACTAAACAGTCCCAGCTCCTTCAATCTCTCCTCACAGGATTTATTCTCCAGGCCCTTCCCCAGCCTCGTTGCCCTCCTCTGCACTCGCTCCAGCACCTCGAGATCTCTCTCGTATTGAGGTGCCCAAAACTGGACACAATACTCCAGGTGTGGCCTCACCAGTGCAGAGCACAGGGGGACTATCACCTCCCTACTTCTGCTGGTCACACTATTTCTAATACAAGACGCTCTCCCCCCACCTCCTCCCCGATCACCACAGATCACGTGTGGCGCAAGGAAGAGCCTGGGCACAAACGGAAGGTGATGAGCCTTTGCCCAAGCCCCCAGGCAGGCAGGCAGGTGGTACTTCACATGGGAATACACCTCAAAAAAAAAAAAAAAAAAAGAGCAAAAAAACCCCCCACCCAGCTTCCCCAAGCAGCTGGGTTGAGGAGATGCAGCCAACTGATTTCCCTATGAAAGGTAAGGGAAAAAGGCCAAGATGGAACCACCTTCCCACAGACGAAGAAAGGGAGACAAGTTCCCCTCCCCAAAAACTGCACAGAGGCTTGTGCCTCAGCCCCTCTGTTGCAGCAGGGAGTGCTGGAGGAGCTGGGCCCCCCTCTGCCCCGAGGTGGACCCTACTCTTTGCAGGTAGAACAGGCTGCAGCTTTCCCTCTTAATCACACTTTGCTCAAAATTCCTGAAAAGAAACCAAGGGAGGAGCTTCACCCCCTTGTTCTAGGTGCTGTAAAAATATACAACGAGCAGAGAGGGCACAAGGAGTATCCCAAGAGGATGCTTATATGACTGTATGTAACTGGAACCTTTAAGCTCCTGGCTATTTACACTGCCTTGTTGTAAAATCAAACACTTTTCCACAGTTCATTTCTGCAGCACAACCCTTGGCAGGCTGCTGTCACGACCCTGGTCTCCATGAAGCTGTTGGCTTCACGTTCAAGATTTACCAACACTCGTCTGACGGGATCACACAGCCGTGGGCACGTGGGACACACAAGAAGACTAAACAACGTGTCCCGGAGTCCCTCAGTGTTGGTTTTGATGACTTACGCTGTGCATCTGATGCTGTGTGGTCTCATCTGGCAGATTTATTATCAGTTCTGAAGGTATGATTGTCATTAAGCTAAATGAGGTATCCCAGGTGTTTCCATGCTTGTCAGCATTTAGCTATGAAGATGCACAGCACTATCAGATAATGGATTTGGCTTTGGGTTTGTCTTTTTTTTTTTTTTTAATGCATTGTTCTTGTGCTTAGCACAGCTACGTGAAGAAAAATCGACATTTGCCATTCAGCAATAGATTATTTTCTCCTGTGATTTGTAGCAATCTTTATAATAAACAATGCAAAAAATTCCTTGGGAATTTCAACTGCTAAACTGAATAAATGTCGACACGTTCAAATGTATCCTGCTTTACAGAAATGAAGAAGCTTGTAAGAAAAGATTTCCTTTTTTGACTAAAAGAGAAGTTAGGCCGTGAGGTTTATGTGCTCTCACCACATAAAACAGGACTTGTTTGTAGAAAATAATGTCTATTCGCTGGCTAAGGCACATAGGAAAAGGTTACATATCAAATTTACCCGTTTATACATCAGCTATTTAGAAGTAGCAGAAAGTTAATGATTTAATTATGCTAAAATATGCAATATAGAGGATAGATACATGTATGTGAGCGTGTGTGAACTGTTCAGCTGAACAGCAACACTTTGGGTAACCGGACAAAACCTTACAGACACTTTCTGTGGAAACGCGCTCGCTCTCGTTTCCAGTCTTACACCAATGACACTGAATTAGCCCAGTACAAATACACACATCCACAATTTGGCTTCCCACTCATAAAAATCTCTTCATTAATTAGAAAAAAACCACACAGTAATACTTGTTAACGCACACAGCTATATCTGTTTGTGCCAAGGCTGACTCGCTTTGAAATTCTGACTACTTGGTGTAGTACTTCCAGTTAAAATTATGATGCAGAGGCAAAACAATTCTTCACTTCGAACGAGGAGATGCCACAGTCAGAAAGCCATGGCATTTTGAATTTTGATCGTGCCTCTCTAATGAAGTGAGGCTTTTTGAGACTTAACGTGCAAAGGAAATACCTAATAAAAGCACACAGGGGCCTAAACCCAAGGTGTCTGTGCAACACGTGCCTAATTCCACTAGAAGTAAGTCGCAGCAGGGAGAACAGCACAAGGAGCCGAAGGAGTGATGCGATTCCAAGGTATGAGAGCAGTGTGTATTGCAGGTTCACACAGCTGTGCAAGGCTCCTCACTGTGGTGGCGACCTGGCACATGGTCAAGGGCTGTCACTGCTTCTGACACTGGCAGCAACAGGCCAAAAAAGAAAGGTTTTGGGTACCTGCAGAGCAGCTTAACCTTGGTTTAGCTCCAACAAAGTCAGCGGAACCACAGAAGGGATGAATCTGGCCATCTGTGTACCCGCAGGTACCCACCCTTTCCTCCAGCTGGTAGCAGCGATATGAAAGAAATCTCAGTTCAAAACTTCAAGCCCCATTGAACCTGGCAAGTTTGAGGTAGAAGAATGGAAATGAATCAAACCATTCCCAGAGAAACATACATTTTATCCAAAAGCTTGAACGCGAAAGATTTTACATTTTAAAAAAATTTGACGGTGCTCATTTAATCCCCCAATTTTTTGAGATTCTATCACATAGCAGTTAGTGTTCCTGAAAGTCCAAATGACATTTTTATGGGAAATGTCACGGGCAGAATACGCAAGCTCACTGCAGGACTCTGCCACCAGACAACACCCAAAAGGTGTGTTTCTGAAAATAAAAAGTTTCTCAAAAAGCACCCTATATTATTTCTTTTCTTTACTGTAACAGAACGGGCAGGTAGGGGTGGACAAGCTGGTGTTTTGTTGTTGGTTTTGTCCTCTTCATCCTCTGGAGGGGCTGGTTTTAGACCCAGGCAAGATTCACAGCCAGCCCTAGCTCTGAAGAATTCTGCTGTCGTCACCACTAACAGCTCTCAGACCGCACTTGTAATTGCAATGAAAACTCCTATTCACACCTCTTGGAAATATTGGTTTAGGCTGTTCAGCTGCGGATGAGTGAAACACGTGTGAACTAAGGCACATTCCCAACCAATTCTCAGCTTGTTACAGACAAGAATAAAAACTTTTGCTCTAGGAAATGAAAATTCCAGAATGTGTACACAAATCAGTAGATTTGAGATATACATCTGTCCCTGACTGTACTGCTTAGTCTTCAGCAGTCTTTGGTCAGCAGCACTGACATAAAACAGTGTTTTACAAGACACAGGAGAAAGAAAAAAAAAGAGTGGAGCAGCAGCATTCAACTCCTGCCAGACGCTCTTTATGAATAGACTACGGTGAAATTGAAACAAAAGATCTGGTAACGCTTTCACAAGATATAAGAGGGGCACCCAGATCACTGTTAATACAAAAATTATTCAGTCCTTGCCTGTGTCCAAAAGGCAGTGGAAAGTCTCAGGGTTAAACATAGAAAGCATCAAAAGAAATGCACCTCCAGTTTCCTATAACACAAAGGTCTTTGTCGCAAGGACACGGCCAGAGCCTGACGTACATTTTAGCCCCTCGCGTTATGTATCCCACACATCCAGGTGGTTAAAGCTCACTTGGGAACCACAGTCCCATCACTAGGGACTCCATCCATTTGTTTATGCACCAGAGTGAACGATCTCCTCGCCTGAGTCCTCCCTACTGCCGCTGATGACTGATTTCAGAGACATATGTGATCTGTTTCCCAGGCTGACAGTCCCAGGTAAAGCAGAAGCTGAGACTATCAAGCCAAGATCGCTTGCTCTACTAAACTACTCCTGCTAACGCTGCAGCCTGATATTCCCACCGTAAGATTTGAGGAATGCGAGGGAAAAAGCCACAGTTATGAAACATCCCATCAGATTAAACTGCAACACATCCGAACAGGATGCAGCCCTGAATGCAAGGCGTACCCCTGTAAGCCATCCACAGTTCCTGTTAACTGAAAAAGACAGCAGAGAGCTTAACCCCTTTTGAAGCACCTGTGCCACCTCAGCAATAAACTCTTGGGTCAGTCCCAGAAGGTGACGACCAAGTAACTCAAGAAAGTGGTACCCACCAAAGACTTAAGCTATCAAATAATTTGTAAAAAAAATTTTAACGCAACCCTCACACATTCAAACCTATCTACAATTCAAACGGGATGCTAAACAATTAATAATTGATAGGGATCAGGTTACATTACCAGCATTTATAGTTACAGTTTTGCTGCCATTTATTGTTACAGTTTTATGTTGAAAATAATTTTTTAAAAAAGTATTTCAAGGCTAGCAAACACCAAACCAATGGTGGACTTCTGACGACACTTCTTTCACTGTCTGGAGTCCCTGAAATTAGGTGAAGTTTCTGGAGTTCCTCCCCATTTTGCAAATGTCTTATTCTTCCTGGGCTCTCTTCCCACGTATTCCAGGATGCCAGCCACACCTTCTGACTCCTGCACCATCTGGAATTTCCACCTACCCAGGGGACTCTGGTGCCTGTATCAGCTCTTTCCTGTCTGTGCTCCTCAAGATTAGAATTCATTAAGAAGAAGAATGTCAGGAGTTTTGAAAAAAACACAGACCAGAAGCTTTCATTGATTGAAATTTCCCTGCTTCTTCCCTCAGCAGGAAAATAATCATGGCAAAAAGAAACAAAAATACAACCCCCCAAAAAACCCCACACCAAAAGAGTGCTTCTGTTGCAAATATTATTATTCTTGTCTCTGTCTCTTCTTATTTTGCAGAGTTTAAAATGGCAATGTTTCCTCTTCCTTTAGGTTTTTTCCTCAGAGTGCAGCATCAGTCATTATTTTCTTCTTGAATATCTGAAGAAAAAACAGATTCATAAAAAAAATGTGATCTCACATGACACAGAATACCTTGAATTTTTTCAACTGTTTTATATTTCAAAATGAGACATACACTCCCCCCCTCCCCCAATATTGAAGGCATATGACACCTTTCAACAAATCTAGAGTAAGGTAATTTTTTTCCAAAATAAAAGTCTGAAAATGGAAATCCAAACAGAAAGCTCTCCCTTCCCTTTCCCCTTCCCCTCTTCTTGTTCAAGAAATTCTGCCTTGAAGAGAGGTGTCTATGTCTCTGAAAATCTTAGAAATAATCGGTCCTGGGTAGCCATTCAGCTCACAACAGACAATGTCTGACAGAGGACAGAACCTTGCCATCTATTTTACTGACCTGTAAGTCCCCGTTTCTAAAAATATATGAATCTGAGAACTAGATATAGGATAATGAGACCAGTCTTGGACAGCAACACAGGGAAAAAAAAATGTTCCATTCGTGCCACAGTTTTGATCCTGCATTCAGAGGAGCTACTGCTGTCTTGGAACTCTTTCCTTATCCCTCCCTTCTCCAAAAAAAAAAAAAAAAAAAAAAAAAAAATCAGCTGGCCTTTCAGTTACCAACAATAGTCTCTCCTTTCTTGCTGGTGCCCTCTACTTCCTCTCTTTCAGCAAACGATGTCAACTCTGGCTCTGTTTGGAGGTTCTGGTATGAACTCTGGTCTGGTGGGGTCACTCCCTTTTGTTTTCCAGTATGTGGCATGGATCCCAGTGTTGTTCCATTGGGCACTTGAAGAAAACATGGAGAGGAGGGCAGGCAAGGCGGCTGAGTGTAGGAAATCTGCTCTGTGAAGTACTGTCCTCCTGCTGTGCTAGAAAATGGCATTTGTGAGAGCAGCTGATTCGAGAATGGAGCTCCCTGCACGTAGAAATCATTCCAGGGGACAGCCTGATAGGCAGGGATGCCTGCTGAGGAAAAAGCAACAAAGAAAGGACAAAATCATGAAAATAAGGAAAGGAGGATTAAAGCCATGTATGTGTAAAAATGTGTACGTTGTGCTTAAGAGAGCACGCTCAGTGCAAATACAGTATTACAGTTACACCTGGTTACTTCAGCAGAGCAGACATCGCACATATACGAAGGTTAACTCTGTTGTTTACATTGCAGTTTATTTATCCAAAACATTGTTATTAGGAGGAAAAACTTAGGAAGTTCATAGCATTGTTATAACCTAAAAACCATGATGCCACTTCAGCACATATCCTGAGTGTATTGATATCAGAGACACACACTGCCAATTTTTTTTCCTCCATTCCTATTTTCCAAGTTATTTCTGCAAACCATAAGCTGGCTGCTTAATCTTCACTTTCATTTATAAAAGCAGCAACCCAGGAAGTAGGAATGTTTTTTAATTAATATCTATCATTCAGCTAAACTGCTCACTTGCTTACATGCTGAAGGAGGAATTATGGGTGTGCCTACACTGACAGGCTGGTTCCCTCCCCACTGCACTGCTGGAACCCCAGGCCCTGGTCATCTACACTAGAACAGTCACAGGATCCCCTCCTTGAACAGAAGAGCCATGCGCTGCTGATTGTGCTCCAGGCAGAAGTATGGAATAAAACAACATCAACTCTACCTCTGTTCCTTCAACAATCCTCCAACTTTATCATTCCTAACAAGGCTTGTACCTTTACACATCCCTTTACGCTCGCACGACATACCCCAAGGCATGCAACACACACTTCTGGCATCACGTTATAAAAACATTAATTTGGTGCGCTGGGACACAGCCCTCTCATTACTTCTGGCACTTCAGACTGACAAAACACAGAAAATAATAATTGTGCCTTGCAACCAGAGAGGAGAGCCAGGCCGAGCGTGCTGCCAACCTGTTTTGGAGAATGTTAGCCATGAACAGTGTGAACATGAGCCAGCTTGCACCCCTCAGCCTGTGAGTCAGGCTTCTCTCTCTGACAAGGTCCACAAAAACGGTACAAAAACAGGAGCAGCATCTGTGATCTGAAGACTCTTTAATTTAATTTAACTTAAATTAAAAACCCGGCAGTCTGAGCAAATAAACTGCAATAGTTTATCTTTTGGTTGTACTTGGGCTTTAACAACTTCAAAATACAAATCCCTGACACAAAACAAGGAGGCTGACAATGTCATTTCTACCTAGTTACTTTTTAGAAAATTATGCTGAAGTGCTTTAATCAAAGTGGTGTTGCAAATGCATGTCAGAGGAAGAAAAAGAAAGAAGCTATACTTCTGTTGGCCCCTGTCCCTAATTCTCTTTTTTTGTGCTACTCCAAGATATGTAACATTGTTTCAAAGTGGTTTCTGCAGAAGCCCAGCAGTTCCAAGCCTGTTTTCCTTCCTGTCTCCAACTATTCCATCTGCTGGGGCAGTTTTTTCACTTTGCACACGCACCAAAGGCATGTTAGTTTGCACAACACTACACTCCTAAAAAAAAAAAAAAAAAAAAGTTATCTCTCCATTTCAGACAAAACCATTGCACCACCTGACATATTCACGTGGTAACACTCCGACATGCAGCCTACATAGTCACTTTTGATTCAAATTAATGGGTTGCTCAGCACTTTAAAAAAAAAACAAACAAACCAAAACAAGGAAATTAAAAAAGAGATGGGCAGCATATATATATTTGTGCAAGTATCTGCACGTTCCTTCTTTCTGTCACAGTCCTCGGTAAAACCGCTGATCATCCTGAATGTTTCAGGGTATTGTTTAGTTACTTCAGAGGTCTGGGGTGCCAAAAGCTTTCAGAGATTTACCCGAGTTTCCACTTGGCTGTTGTAACAAGAGCTGTCCCCCCATGTGGTTTTGTGCACGGTCTTGTGTGGCTGCTGCTGCTGCCGCCTCGTAGGTCACGACTCCGCTGTTACCAGGGGCGGCGAGGAAAGTGGGCTGGGACTCGGGGGGCGTCGTGGGAGTGAGTCGGACACTGGAGAGGACGTTGCTGGCCAGGTGGCCTGGCAGATGGTGGAACTGGGAGAGCTCGTGCTGCTGGGGATAGTGGGGCAGCTGGTAGATTCCACCCTGGCTGCTGTACTGACAGTACATGGTCTCTAGGTTGCCTGCTGCCTCCAGCTGCTCAGGGTAATTGCAGGAAACTGGTGAACTCAAGCTGCAGAGCGAGGGGAGATTCAGAGATCAAAGTAGGGTCACAGCTACAGCAACCTGTACAGTAAACAACTGTTACATCTTCCCCTTGACAGCTCCTTCAACCCTGATCTGACTCCAAACCTTCCTCCCAAACGCCAGGCACTGGACAAGGGTAACAGAAACCACTTGAGCCAAGTGCTTTCACAGCAGGATTCCTTAACGATGCTCGTTAGTGGCGATTACCGTTCCTTTAGTTCTTCCTGCTCTCCAAAGCACACCCCGATGCTTAAAACATCCCTCTCTCAAGGATTCCTTTTCACTGAACCCCACTGTCGCTTGACAGGCATGCAATTCTGAAAGCGCTCTGATTAAAGGTATCACTTTTCTGATAGCAGGTGCCCAGTCTTACTACGCACATTATACACCTTTTCACACTCTATTTAAAGGACATTCTCACTCTCCTGTCTAACTTTTTTCACTTATGTTCCCACCCATTTCCTTGCCCTGTGTCCCCCCTTCACCCTCCCAAGGTTTCTCCCAGGGTTCAGTTTTTTCATCTCCCTCAAAGACAATCTCATCGATTCCTACCCTTGATTCTGGATACTGTAAGTGAAGGCTTCCCTGGAGCCATTTTCCTGTCTGGACAAGCTGCATTCACTGTCGGGAGTGTCCAGCACCAAGGGAACGATGTGAGCCTGGGGGTTGAAGGACAGACCGAGAGGTAGGCTGGCCCTGCGGATGGGTGGAGGGCTGGGGAGACTAGGGAAGGGCTCCATCCTGCTGGAACTGAAGCTGAGCGGTGGTAACGCCTTTGTCGGAACTGCTTCACAAGATGCCACCATTCCTGCCACTGAAGAGACTGTGAATAAAAAGAGAGACTGTCACACTGTGCTGTCATACTGAAAATAAGAAGGGGGAAGCAGAGGGAATGACAAGAGTGGCACAACAGGAAAGCAAGATGTCAGTGAAAGAGCGGAGGTTAACTGATGGGTATAAAAGTAAACAAGTACCAGCACTGCTGCTGGGAAGCAAAAGGGAGTATAGCAAGCTCTCTGGAACAGAGGATGATGTTTATTGGTTAAATAAAATTACCTTCATGATTTCAGTCTCTGCATACTGGATTTATTCAGCTCTCAAGAAGGTAGCCAAATGAAGCAAAGTACTTCCTGGAAAAAAGCCAGGAACAATCCCCCAGCCATCTTCCATCTCTACTGTCCTCCGGGAAGAGTGTGCTGCACAGATTACCCTTTTGAAAAATTAAACTGTGCTTTGAAAGAAACAAAAATGTGCCTTTAGAGATCAGATTTCTAGGCCATTTTTTAACCAAATTTTCACTCATGGTTAGGCCTCTGACGAGTCATGAAAAAAAAAATTAAAAAAGAAATGTCAGCTGAAGGGTCTTGGGAAAAAGAAGCTGGGAGATGCAAAAGGAAACCAACACCTTTTGGTTGCTAGAATCTTGTTTGATGACCCGTCTCCTCAGTCATTGCTGGAAAAAGAGAAAGGAACAGTTTCCTACAGAGCAGCCTCTGTGGAAAGAGGACAATATAGGAAACGAAAAGGTCAGAATCACGTACGTTGATGATCCAGAGTAACAAGTACACACAGAAGTTCAAGAAGTTTGCACGTGGTGCAAGAGAACAAGATTCTCTTCTATTAAGCCAAATAGCAAATTATTTCTCTCTTGAGAAGTGTAACTATCAGGTATGCAAGACACAACCTGAAATGATTTTTCGAGTCTAGCTAGGCTGAACCAGCACAAGGATGAGGCAGATATGAGAAAATACCACTGACTGTTCAGGTAAAGTCGTTCTACTCCCACACATTGTAAAGCATTCAGGGAAAGCTAGTAGCATGGACACTTTACGGCTGTACTTCACCCTTGCAGGCATACAGAGTAACACCAAATGTACTCCACCAGGTGTGAACCAAAGGCCTTAAGCTTAAAAACCTAAACATAAAGCTGCCACAGCAAGCATGAGCAACCTTTAGAGAATTTCTGAACGCGTGCCCAGAGAGCTGATAAGGAGATTTCACTTCAACGCCTTGCAGCACCATTTCTCAGACTCCCCAGTGTGCTGTGCAATTGCATCTACCTTTACTGCATCTTCTTCCCACATCAATTTTTTTTTCCAATGTGGAAACTATGGAGAGAGGGAGTCATGACATTTCAATGAAAAGTTGAATAGCCCTGATTTTGGGCTCATTTAGAAAACTATAGCAAGATCTAGGATGGCATCTCTAAAGCATTCACGTGTCCAGGCAATTCTCAGTGGTTTATTTTTCCTATTTGAACACATTATTTCTCTATGTCAGGCAGCATGTATGATGCAGCAGTCACATTCCTGGTTTTTGACACAGCACAGATCTAGTCCCACACAACAAAGCATTAGTCAGGACAACATTTAGTTTCCTCACAAGTCAAAATGGCTTAGCCAGAAATGAAGCCGAAGATCTCTTCTGGGTTTTGGGTTTTTTTTTAAACCTTCATTTGCACTGGTTCTCCTAACCATTCTGCCCCAGAATGTAGCAGTTCACACAAACATTATGCAACAGCAGCCCCGTGGGGCACAACTTACCTGAAAAACAGTCTATATCCAGATAAAGCTTCAGTTTAATAATGACAGCAGGATTAGCTAGTCTACAGATGGTCTTAGTCTTGCCCAGGATGAATACAAGCAGTGTTAAAAACATAGCCCAGGAAATCACTTCTAAACCCACTTTCACACCTACTAAGAATTCAGTTCTGTTTTTTGAAATATTTGCAACATTTAGTGCAGATAATCTTTCTGGATCAGGGCAATAGGACCCACGGGCAATGAGATCATGAAGACAGCATACTCAGCCTCCAAAGAGCTGGTTCAGCCTTTTCTAAAGTTTCTTCTACTTCTCTATCCTTTCAACGAAAGTCACTGAATTTGTATCTTCTGAATAAAGTCACAAATGCAGTAAGAACAAACAATTCCCAAAGAAGTAATATCTGCTAGATCTGACACTATATTTAGAGACATTCCAGCATCTTGTTCGATGATGAATTCTGATCACTGATTTGAAACAATACTTACATTTTACAATTCTGTTGCGCTTCCTGACATTGACGTAGAGAGATAGATAACCTCAGAAGGCTTTCTAGTGAACACGGGAATGAAACAATAGGAATTTTGTTTATTACACCCATTATTTCTGGGTTTTCAGTCCATGAGACAACCTTGGGAATTTCTGGAGAGCAATTTAGTAATTTGCAGCTTCAGATCTCTGAACCAGTCCTGGCACTACACTTGTCTTGACTTAAGAATGGCTATTCTGTGTCTTCAGCTAGACAACTGTCTTCCCCCCACTGTAGCTGCTTCCTCAACATCCTATCAGAGTTAAGAGACCCATTCTTTAATGCAAATAGCTTCCAATGAATGGGACAGTCTTAAATTAACAAGAATGGATGTGCATATTTCTGTCGGGATGACTGTGACTTCCGTCTTTCACCAGTCTTGAAGGAGGCTGAGGCCTATTCTAGAGAGGTGCCCATCAGCTTACAAGAGGGTACGGTTTCAACTGTGAGACTATGTTCTAGGAAGCTGCTTTCACTGCTGTTAACAGACCAGGTCACGTGCACAAGATTTGTTACCCAAGTGACACCTATCTCCATTGCAGCCCTTCCTCTTGTCATCAGCCACACATGACTTTCTTAGTCAAGCACTCGTTGTGTTGACTCCAAAAGGCCTTGGCATGAGACGCCTGCGATGATTCTGGCAGTTAACTGTGCATCTGCTCGCAGACTGTTTGGGAGGCCGGGGACAGTGATTGCAACTGTTGAACAAGCCCAGTGTTGGGCACGACGCAGCTGATGTTGTTTACATGCTGAACAACCAGTCTAACCTCAGATGGTCTACTTGCTAGGGCTGCTTTCTCAAGCATCAAATCAAGAGTGCAGCAAAAGGCTCTATTATTATGAGTCTCTACATCATACACTATCCAAGCCAGTTTCTTTTAATGAAACATGCCTATGTAATTGCAGCATTTACTGGAACATTAAGGGTCATCACAAAGCTTTCATAGATACATCCTCTTCTTGAAATTATGAGAAATACATTTCTCTTGTAAATGACATCTTGAAAGCAGACAAAATATTAACCAAGCTTAGGAGCAGCGGCATTCTTCATTTAATGGACTGAAGATCAGTAAACCAACTTCAGTCTCTAACTGCATTGCTTTGAGAAGTGCGTCAGTCTGATCCTCTTCTGGATTTTCAGTAGCCCAGAACCTACCACTTGTTTAAAAGGTGTGACTCTTGCTTGCCGTGTCAGCTACACATCATCAGCTTTAAAGTAATTTGTTCAAAAGCCAGAATCCCGTAAGTGAAGTCATTAGAGCTTGTCATTCATTTACCGCTCTTTGACAGATCACACCTAACTTCAACCAATTGGTCCCAGGACTTCCATTTCAATCCCACCTCTGCCACTGAATAATCATCTTGCTATTTGCATAAGATACACCAGCATAGGCTGGGCTTCTGACAGGTGTCCTCAGCAAAATAGCCACATGAAACAAAATTATTTCCTACAGAAGCACCAGTGGGGCTGAAGAATCTCCTCCTGCAAGCCAGGTGCATAGAAAGTAACTTCTTTCTAAAGGATCAACGCTAAAGAAAACGTAAGCCAGTGTTTTAAGTCAATGAATCACAGATATATATATATGTCTGTAAGTGAGACAAAAAAAGAAAAACTTCAAATAACTGCAAATGTAAAAAAAACCTCCATTAATTTAAAGCAAGCTACCTGTCTAGGAAAAGTAGTAAAAAAAAAAAAATAATTCTAAGATCAAAGCAAGCTCAAGATTGAATTTCTGAAGCACAGAAGTCTCTTATGGCAAGTTGTGTAGCTAATATCAAAATCAGAAGCCATAACTGCCAGCAAGGTAGAGAACATCTCAAACATAACTTGCTGGAATTTTTAATCAGCTTGTTTGGAGAACCGTACAAAAGAGTAGGACATAAAAATCCCCCAAACAAACCGACAGTCAGAACTACTGGCTAGAGCAAGGAAAAGCAATGGAAAAGGTGGCACTGAACACTCTCTAAAGGTGTCAGGTAACAGATCGTACAGTTCTCATGCACTTTAAGTCATTCACTTGTCCTGCTGAAAGTGGTCAAACACGTTGCTACCAAGGAAAGCACCTGAGTAGCTGCTCAACGAGGCCACAGGCTCTGGGTGCAGCTGCACCACTGTGCACAGGTCACAGATTGTTTTGCTGAAACCTGCCATGAGCTGTTTCCACAAGGGCTCCTTTTACTAAGCAATTAGTTTTGCCTTGTAAATTGATGACCTTTTTATTCTTTTGTTCCCTCTTATTTTGCTTCTGTTACTTTGGATTTTATCCTATCCAAGTTTTATCTCCTTCATTTTCTGAGATATTCTAATAAAAGAAAACAGGTGGATCCTGGATGGCCCTATTTATTGAAGCTTTTTTTCTGAACAAGGAGGATGAATGAATTTAAAAGTCACATTGTCTTTCATTTTTTTCCCCGTTTCATTTTCTGCTTTCATTCTTAGAGAGGCAAGTCTGCCTATGCAACGCTAGATAACAAAAAAAGCAAGTTGCATTCCCCATGGCTGTGTAATCCCACATCTAGTAAGGCAAAATTATGACTGGAGCTTTTTGTGAGACTGTGCCATGCAGAGCTGTCTTCTGTGAGGACTCTCTACACCTAGTAAGTCTTTTCCCTCAGAGGGAGTACTGACTTAGGTCTCTACTCTGCCCAGGCACCAATTCTCCCATGACTTGTAGGAACGTAATTTTTAAGACTTCCACCTTACGTCAAATTTGATTAAACAAATTTGGGTGGCAGGATGGGTTTCATAAACAAAGAGAATGTGTGGCTCATTACCCAGACCACATTCCTCCCTTCCCTCAGGAAACCAGGTTAAAAAATCAATCACCAAATCTCACAGCTTGTGTGCATTAGCAAAACACGTCTCTTTTCTGAAAAGTGATTTAGAAAAGGTACTTTTTTCCCCCCAACAGATCTGTATCTGGAAAGTATTTACCAGTCTTAGATGACACAAATAGATTTCATTACTTCTTGCCCAGCATGACTTAAAGAGAACAAGGGGAAGCTTGTTCCCTCCCACAGATCTAGAGAATGGAGTACATTCTCATCTTCACACGTCCTTAACACTGAAGATATGGGGGTTTCAGACAAGCAGAGGAAGCATGTGTTTCATAAAAGCTAGATGCATACACAGTAAAGGCAATGGTCAGCAGCAAGTTCAAAGGATTCAAGGAGTAAAAACCAAGCTATCTTTATCGCTCATTTTCTCACATACCCAGTCCACTCGCGGGGAAATTCATTTGCCCTTTTTCTTCCCTACACATTGCACAAAGAATTCAGACAGGACATTTCTTTCCTATCAGAAAGATTGCATCCCAGTGTGCAGATTACCCAGAAATAAATTGCTCAATACAGACAGATGACAAAGATCACATCCCTGAATGAAACTATTTCTCTAACAGCCATACTCTCTCTTGACTAAATAACATGTCTGCAGATGTACTTTACAAACCAGGAGAGTTCTGAATACAAGTGTAGAAATATGAGGATGTTTGCTTTGGTTCCTTTAAATGAATTATTTTGCAAAATCTTGGTCTTTATTTAATTAAATACAGGACTCAACAGACTGCACCACTTCATCATTCTGGGAAGCAGAGAATCATTCAAACACTTTCACCATATTTACTCTGCTGCAAGAAGAAGTGGAAAAACTGGAACTAAATTACAGCCATATTGGTTAAACAGCTCATAGAATTGATACCGTAGTCCTTGCCTTGAGACTATGACAGGCAAATCTGAATGACAGAAGTGCTTAATTACAGTATCAAGAAAGTATCTCAATTAAGTACTTTAAGTATACAAATCTATTTATTAGTATTCTAAACTTATTGATACAATCTCATAGTTGCTTTCTACAGTGCCAAAATATTTTTAAGGTGTCAGCACTATTAAAAATATGTTAAAGGCTTTGGGTCATTATTAGAAAATGACTTGCACAGAACTGCCCTTGATACTGATAACCCTGTATATATTTGGAATACAATGATGGGGCAGAAATGATGGCACAAAATTCAGAAGAATTAATTACACTGGGAAGCAGGAAAATAGGCACAGTAGTACCACATGTCAGCACATCTATTGCTTGGGATATCCATCCTTAAGGAAGCGGTGAAATCCTCAACATTTTGGAAATATTTTCAAGTTGTGCCAACTCGGAAAAGTAAACATATGTAGGAAGTGCTTCGGGGAACATTCCTGACTCTAGGGAATGCTCTGATACTCCACACGTGAATACACAGTTGAACAAATCCTCTCTTTTTGGTTGCCATTAATCTTTAAAGTCTAAGTGCATCTCAGGTAGAACACTGGTCCAAGAGCACACCCCACTGACTTTCAACAACACTGCAACGGCAATTAAGCAGCATGCTTAAGAACTCAACTAGTCTCACTCCCTCAAGGTCTTGCACGAAATGGAAAATTGCACTGGCTGGAGAAGTAAAGGAACCTCCTTTGGAGACTGAAAGGCATGGAGTACCTGAGGAAGGCTCTACCACCCCGAGCTATACAGTGCACCTGCCTCATACAGCTCACTGGACTACAGGTTGTAGCCAGAATGTTACAGTCTAAAACAGAATATGGGATGTGTGTATTTAATAGCCAGAATAATATTTTCATCGTCATTCAGAGGAGCAGTGTCAAACACCTATAACAGAAGAATGTCCCAATCACATATCCTTATGAAGTCATATTGCTGGCTTGTACCAGGACGTGAATAAGGACTGCAAATTTGTCTCTGGCACTAGCACAGAGGCATCACCGTGCTGGTACATAGCTGGTAGATACTCAGCTAGCAGAGAGCTGTTAAACCTGGTGTCAATTTTCGCACTGATGGCATAGGGCTCTCACATCACATTCCCTGAATTGTTTGGGAACCTACCAGCATCCCCAGCTAATGCTGCAGCTATGCAAAATACTTGTGCTGATGGGGGTCTCACCTGAGGAGGAGGCAAGCGGTGCAGGATGTCCACTGAGCAGGCTGGAGTAGTTCCCAGCTGTAGTGTCTACTCTCAGCATGGCAGACGGGTCGTGAGCAATGTCAGGCAGTGGAGGCATGGGCAGAAGAGGTGCCCTGGAGGTATACACAAAGGGTATGAGTACAGACCGGAGGAAAACATGAGACATTACGGCAAAATATACTCACTCTTTTAACTATCCTACGATGGGAAAACCCTAGATCACTAGCGGGTGGAAAGGGAAAGCGCTGGCTGACTTGTGAGTGCAAGCAGGAACAGTGCAAGGGATGCTGTATCAACAGGACATGGGGAAGTGGCCCCAGGTGACTAGAGCAGAAATCAGGCAGGTGGTCTCTAATCTTTCACTTAAATTTTTCTTTTTTCATTCTGTTTTCTTCATGGGAAGACCCTCTCTCCAAATTGCCATAAATACCTCCCTGTGGAGACTTCTTCCCTCCCTCCCTCTTGAAAGGCCACATATCCTCTCACATACTCCCTTCTTCCACCCCCCAAGAAACATCCCCTGCTCACCTGTGAAAGGTGCTAGCTCGTATTTCTTCAAAGAAGCCCGTGACTCTGTAAAACTGATCTACACAAGCAGCATTTCCATCACCAAGTGAAAATCCATGGAAATGGAAAGCGATGGTGGGAGGACTCAGATAAAAGAATTCCCAAGTGCCTGGCCAATGCATTCACAGAAACTAAAAGTGAAGGGGTGATTCCACAGACCTTTTCTGTCTCATCCCCTGCTCTCTACACAACTTCAGCAACAGGGATTTCAACAATTTCATTTAAAACAGTGCTACAGGTTAATCAAAAGAGCTCTTAAGTGGGCCCACTACAATTTGCCCAGAAATCCATCAGGCTGGAGAATACAGAGGACAGGCTACCGAGGTCCAACTCAACAGTCAGCTCTCCATAGCTTAAATGTAAAGGGGAAATGGCAAAGGGAAAGATTTAATGCATGAGGTATCGTGGAGAAATGAGAAGACAAAGTCCCTCACCCATAACCATCTGACCCAAAGGGGACTGACAGAGCTGATGATGTTGGATATTTTTTGTTGCCTTTCACACTCATCTTCTCCGATTTTCGCCACTTTGCCCTGCGATTCTGAAACCAGACCTGATAAACGGAAAGAAAGGATATATTCAGAGAGGAAACCATCTACGCATGGGGACACAGGCAACAAATCAGCAATGGCTGTCTCCACACGTCACCAGGTGACGCCAGAAACCTTTCTTCCAGAAAAAGGAACCTCGAGAAGCCTTCGTTCCTGAGAATCTTCAAGATTCATTACAACCAGAAAAAGATCATAACAGCAGAAAGATACCCCCAAACACCAGTTTGGTTTGTTGCCCACGATCTTCAAGATAAAGAGATTAACTCCAATCTCCTTAGCCTCTTTCACCTACCCATTAAGCATCTCATCTTAGGAAATGGGAAGAGATGGAGCACACAACCACAGACTCCACTGCCCTCGTGGGTGGGGTAGCTGGTTGTGCAGAGTCCATCCCCCTGGGCTCTCTTGTCACCAGTGCCAGGGGCAGGCTCTATCCCATTACTCACGAGCTCCTTTTTCCTTCCTACTCAAGCTCCTCCCTCCCTGCCCGGACCCTCTCCCTGTCATTTTTCTGCACAGAACCCACGGTCAGCACCGCTGCCCACACAGGCATTACCATGATACGTTGCGGCGTTACACCAATCACAGCAGCGATCTCCTTCCTCTTCTCACTGTCTGGGTAGCGGTCTTCTTGGAACATCTTCTCCAACTCTTCTAACTGCTCTAGAAACCATGCATTGTTCAAAGAGAAAGAGGTGGAGGGTATGTGACAAGAAAACAAAACCGAAATAACCCAAAAGAAACAAGACAGGGGAAAAATAAAGCATTTTTTACTATACTTAGAAATACACGAACAATATAAAAGATTTTTATTTTTAAAAGTAAACCACAAAAACAAATAAAAATCTCCTTCCACAGTAAAACAAACAACACCACTAGCGATACTTCAAATACAAGGCACTTGGCAACCTTTATTTGAAGAAGTTTTCACACATCTAATAGTGTAGAATGCATTGCAATGCCAGTTAGAGCAGTTCAGCACCTCCATGCTGTGCCTTCAGGATGGTAAAGGAAACATCAGCACCACTGGCACTACAAGTGCCACTGTCTGCCAGTGGGTCCCCCATTATCTACCTGCACTATAGAAGGTGCGCGACTTCTTCCTGGCTGGTTGTAGAATTTCTGGATTCTCAAGAAACTCTTTTTTCCCCTTGGTCCCATCATGGCTACTCCCAGATTCCAGGACTGAAGACACTCTGTAGGATTGCTGAGCGGCAGCGCTGGTTGAGGCGCATTTGGATGATCGGCGAGTAGCTGGGCCACACACATCCTGCCTGCAGAGATCTCCAGGGATTCCACTAGATGCTTTCTCAGCGCACATCCCACTTCTGTCAGTACTTTTTTTCTTCTTTGCCTCCTTTTCAATCCCATCAGAGTAATAACCTTCACACTGTTCATGTGACCCTGACTGACCCGCGGGCTCCCGTGCAAATTCAACCACAGAAAGGGGGGTCAGAGCCTTCATGTCACTGAGGAAATCTGACAGCTGCCCGCACACTGAGGCAAGGTCGAACTGGCCATCAAGGGCTGCCGAGTCTCGGGAAGTCGACCCCGTTGCCTGCAGGGTGCAGTATCTTCCATCTTCCTCCTCCTTCTCTACACGGCTGATCCTGTCTTCTGTTCCCAAGGCATCTTCAACATTTTCCTTTATAGCTGTGCTTTGGAATGCAGATAGCACACTGCTCCCTGTACCGTGCCCACCAATGGCTTCAACATCTACCACAAAGTGCGTGGTATTCCGCAACACGTCCTCCTTCTTGTCCTTGCACTCTACAAGGGAAAAATGAAAAACACCCCCCCGCCTCACATGCACACTGCCTAAGCCAGATATGCCTGGATGGCATGGGGAAAAAGGGTGTGCCTGGATAGGAAGTTTCAGTTGTGGGAGAAGGAAAACACTACAGAATGAAACCCAGAGTGGAAAGAAGTAGAGTTCAAAATAAAGACTGTCATCAGAACAGGGTGCTGCTAGGAAAGCAACAGCAGAGAATGCAATACAGTCAATATGGGGATGTTCAAACATCTGAGATGAGAAAAGTCTCATTTTGAGAGTGAAGAAGCCTGCAAAAACAATCAACTCTAAACTACAGGAAGAATTAAATCCAGATAGAGAATAAAGGGAAGGTTGCATATTACAAACACAGTAGTGGGAAAGCAGCACTGGGGAAAACAAAAGTCTTTGGAATAAGAAACAGAACAAAAATCAGTTAAAACAAAAATCAAGACACTACGTGTCACCTTATTAAAATGAGCAAAAGACAAACACAAGCAAAATTCTGGTCTACTGTGTCAGCAGTGATTATCTGACAAATGACATCACTTTTTGATTTATAGAAGTTTCTATCATACTCAAGCTGACCAAGCAAAAAAAAAAAAAAAAAAAAAAAAAAAGAATTGTACAAACTTCTAATAACTGCCTTCTAATAATGCAGTTTTATGCAGCTTCAGCCACAAGTATGAATAAAAGACAAGATAGGTAATGAAGTAGCTGGCTGAGGACAAAAATAGGTGAAGAGGTCTGACCAAGTTTAACAAAAAGCACAAACTGCATTACACTAAGAGACTGAATAGTAGAAGACAGGTCAGAAAGAACACAGCAAGAGAAATAATTAAAATAGGCAACAGAATAATAAAGAAGCATTATATTTTCCCAGCTGAGATATACATTTCCAAACCAGGAAAACCCACTGATTGTCTCAGAATGTGCAAATCTGTGATTTTTTTGCTACTTAAAAAACAAAAAGAAGAAAAGAGTATTTCTTAAGGATAGAATGTAGAATAATAAAACCCAAACCATGTGTCTGCCTCTGTCTGGAAAGAGGAAAGTTTGAGCATACTGTTGGCAGCATTTCAGTTATATGAGCCTACAGAGAAATGTGGTTAATTCAGGGGGAAAAAGATCTAAAATAATTTCATTTCACTCTGTCCTACGTTTGATATATGTTAATGCAATGCCAAAATAAAGGACTTGCTTTCTGCCTCAATGTTTTTTAAACAATTGTTAATCAAGAAGGAACTCTACACCACCAGTCAGATAGGAGAATCTTCATGGAGGTACAAGGGGACACCAGGCTGCTTCCAAGACCTTCTAATTTGCCTTTTTACAGGATTAAGAGAACTAATTGTTGCAGGGGAAAGAGACAGAAGCAGGAAACTGTAACTATAATAACTTGATCTTGTTAAGCTGCAACAGTTTCCACTGCTGTTAAATGACATGAAATATCCTGATGGGGAGGGTCAAGAACTGAGCAAGGCAGAAGCTCGCTATGTTCTATGTAATTCCTTTTTCCACCATTCTCCTCAATGCCTCTGAGCTCATCTCACTCATGAGAAAAAGCTAATATTTTCACGTGTCATCCCCTCTGTCACTCACCCTCTGCCTCAAATCAAGAATAGGATTTTCAGTTTAGTACTCTGATTTGAGAAGGCTTTTTACTTATTCTTACTTTCATGCAAACACCAGTTATGTGCTTACGTCACAAAATACATTTCAAAGTCTAGTGCATACATATACCTTGTACCTCCAGCAGAGAAAGACATTGACACCTGGGGTTTATAGCATCTACAGGAATATTTCTCCAAGAAAAACCTAGATGGTGGTGTCTATTTTTAAAACATATAGCAGAGGCCTGACAACAACTTGGGACTGACAAAGAGAAGACATGAAATGAAAATAAAGTTTGGAGAGAAAGACAGGCCTTCATAGTAACAATTAGGGAGTTGACAACCCAGTCCTTTCTTCCCATTGTTCATATGACAAGAGACCAGATTGATCATCACTTTGTCCCAGTTTTAGATAAACATAACCTTAAACAGAAGGGATTTTAACTGACTAGGAACATCATACATATAGAGTCTGGAACACCTGAGCTGCTGAAGGTGCACAAGCAAGAGGCAAAGTCCTCCTTTTCTTCTCACAACTGCCTCCTTAGACATTTCTGGGAACAAGGCAACCACTTGCACAGCAACAGCAAGATTTTGAAGGTTGCTTCGAGCGTTTGGTACAAAGCAACCTGAACGCATGTACAGGGAGAAACATCAGCTTCGCATGTCCACCCAGGCAAGCTCAGAGAAGGAATAGGAAACCAGACAGTGGGTGAAGGTGGTCAGTGCCAGCAGCCTAGAAACCCAGGGGCAGCGGGAACCCCTCAGTGTGATACAAAGTGAAAACCACCTGCCCCTAACCCTCACGCCAGCTTGCTGGGCGCTTTCACAAGCCAGGTGAGATGAGGGCACCGGGCCGAGCACCAGCCCCTTGCCCCAAGTCCCCTAAGGCGCTCCGGGCAAAATGGCGGCTTCCCCCTCAGGACCAGGGTAGCGCGGGCCCACCTGCCCGAGGCAGCGAGGGCCGGTGGCCATTAGCCCCTGCCTCCCCTCGCCGCCACAGCCCGCGCGGATAACAGCCTGGAGGAGGCGACAGAGTCGTTATCCTCCACCGGGGCTGCTCATTAGGCTCATTGCCGGGTGCCTCCCCCCCGGTCATTAATGAGAGCCGGCGCCCCGGCGCAGCCCTTACCCAGCCCTTTGGGCTCCCGCTCCTCCGTGCCCGCCCCGTCCATGCCGGCTCAGCGGCGGCACGTCCGGCCCGGCCCGGTTAATGCCCCGCCTCGGCGGCGGGCGCCGTGCGGGCTGCGGCCGCCAGCCCCGGCCCGGCTCATCAAGGCCACCTGGGCCGCCATGAGACACCCCCCCCTCCCCGGGCAGAGGTTACCTGACCAACCTACCTCGGCCGCCCGGGCAGGCGGGGAGCCATCTCCCGCGGGCCGGAGGCGGCTGTCGTCCCTCGCAGCGCGGCTGTGGGGAGCCAGGGAGCCGGTCTCCGAGCGGGGAGAAGCCGGGTCCCCTCACGCAGGGTTCAGAGGGGTTCTTGGCGCACCTGGAAGACTCTGCTTCGGCAGCTCTCCCGTCAGGAGCGGGCTGCGATGTCGCTGATAGCACACCTTGGAAACCCAGATGTTACAGAACTGGATGGTGTAATATGCGTGAGAGGAGCCTCATTATCTTTCCTTGTGGGCTGGCAGGAAGACAGATTCATTTTTTTTTTTTTTTAACGTGCTCTGGCTGCAGTTGTTTAGCAGTGCTTCTGGTTCTCCATAAACTACTGTTTCCAAGAAATAAATGGTACTTCGTGACTTTCAGGTGCTATAATTTTGTGTCCTTTCTATACTTAACAATGCTTAGAATAAACAAGGCTCCTAACAGAGTGGTACCAGGCAGTTAGTGATGGCACACTACTACAAGTGTTGTCATCTGCTCAGGTAACATTTAAACCAGCTTTGTGTGATTGCAGGTCTCTATGCAAGAGGAAGGGCAGGAGCGAACCAAGCCTGGCTTTTCTGACTTCCTTCTTCTCCCGTACAGTTGATGGAGAGACCTGTGCTGCAACTTCAGTCATGATGGTTCCAGAAACCAAGCCCTCTGCTCTCGTGTCCCCTGTCTACAGCTTCTCTGACCTCCAAGTGAAGCACCACCAGCTGTAAAAGCGACTTGCGTGTCTGCAAACAGCAAAGACAGTGCTTGCTTGAAGAATGTCATTGGCTTAATTGCGGTCTGCTGCACCAAGACAGAACATCCTTCATCCTCATCTTGTTTTTTTGGCTCAGTAACTCATTGCATTTCCCCATATGCCCTGTCTTTGTTTCAAGATTTGCTCCAGCATCCAATGTCCTGCTTCTGCAGAGGCTTTCACCTGAGAGCAGTTTCATTATGTTAAATGAATGTAACCTGAAACTTGTGTGCCAACATTTTGGAGACTGTAATTAGTCTAACAGTGCACCTGGTTCAGCCACCAAATGCAAGACATGCTGGCTGGAATGCTATTGCGGCTAAAATGGCATTTAATTTGTTAGCAGCATTCAGCTGACAAAACACAACTCCGATCTTAGAGGGGATGGGACCTCTTCAATATTAGATAAAAATCACTGTGTACTTTAGAGGTTCCTCTCTCTGAGCAAGGTTGTGTTTATTTACTGAACTCTGGTCCTAATGTCAGACTTTTCTAGTATTGTGAAAGGGAATAAGAACTGTGGAGAATTCTTTCATTTATTTTCCTTTAGGAGGGACCAACATAGGTTGCCAGGACTCTGACCTTTTTTATAGAGCCACATATATATTTTTATATATGCTTTTTTATATGAAGAAATGACAGCAGTCATAATATTTGATTTTCAGACATAAACCATGAATTTCTCAGATTCTCAAGAAAACTTTTAAAATGTAGTTCATTCTTGTATTTCACTGCTGTTCTTACCAAAAAACAAAATAGTGTAACTCATAGAATTACTTAATAACTTGTAGAAATACTGTATTTCTTTTGTCCAGATACACTGTGTATCAGTCTCTACAGGTTTCTGTGGAAGATGATGGTTTCTTCACGCTTCAATTTACAGCTGGCTTTTAAGATACACTGGCATCTCACATACAGTGTTCCTATTCTGTGGACCTTCTTTGGGGATCATACTAGAAAAGTAGAGGGACTTGGCTGACAAACTCTGCATTTCTATTTGTTTAATACTGATTTTCTGGAAAGTCAGGTTATCCACATTAGATAATGTAGGGCAAGATCCTGACTCATAATTAAGACTGTAATAGGATGCAGTGGATGTTCTGTCAATTTGATTTCTGCCTCTTGAATGTGCTGAAGTAAATGATATGGTACTAGTTTGATTAAGTTTGTACAAACCAAGATGATGTTAATCAGTTTCAAAAACCATGAAGTAATCAGTGCAGATGTGTTTATGGATTTTGGTGGCAGGATGGTGCTGGGGCTAATGAATAGTGAGGCCTATCTGAAATGTAAGAAATTGAAGTAAACCCAGGGTATAAGCACTTATTCTTAGAACCTGACCTTTAAAATGTTTCTTAACATACAAAAACCTGACAACAGGAAATAAAGGCTGGACCTGTGACAGGGAGAAGTTAACCTTTGATTCCACTAGTTAAACAGTGTAGGAGTCCTGTCAGCCCCTGGAAGTTTCCTATCTTAACAAGAATTTTAACAAGAACGTACAGAATTTAACATGGAAACCACCTTGGGAGACTCTAATGAACAACACGCCTGCATGTTTTTGAGGGCAGAAGTTAAAAGAGTAAAGAATTCTTGACTTTTAATATGTTTAACATGACTTCTGATTCAGAATGGCCTGCCTCCTCGTGACACGAGTAGCAAGGATGAAGCTGATCTGGATAGGGGATGCCTCAGAGCACCTGCGTAAGACAACCTGACACGGGCACGTACTGAACTGATCCCATGGCAGTGCTCTGTATCCCGGTTGAGAGACTGGTGATCCTGATGACTTATGTATTGCATAAATTCATGACAGCCTGGGACAAGCAGGTATTTTGGATCTCTGAACATTCATGGGTCTTGTTGAGGATTATATCTCTTCTTATGCCACTTATTTTAGTTTGAGGTAGGGCTTTGCTTTTGTTCTTAGCTAGGGACCAGCTTCAGTTCTTCTAGGGGAAAAAAGGTGTAGGCAGATTGTAGTCTGGAGCACAGATTAAAAGACAATCTAATAATTGGATCCTGTCTTACTGGTATAGGGGACTGGACTCCCATCTTCTGTGGTCATCCCTTTAGCTCACCTTGAGATACTGATGACTAACACCACTATGGAACCTGCAGCAGCTGTCCCTTCAGAGCTGGTGATAACGCCCTGAAGAATCTTAAGGTAGGGCTGGTAAAGCAAGACTTCTTCACTGCCTCTTAAGTAATATTCACTCAGAAAGGAGAGTTATATGGAAAATAATGAAGATACCGAATATATATTCAGTAAATATTAAGCTACTTACATCTGAGACGAAAACCTAAGTAACAAGGAAAGCAGAAAGTTGTTTAACTGGAGAAGTGCATGAGTTTATTAGGACTAAAAGCAACTTTTTTTTTTTTTTAATCCAGCTAAAATTATTGATATAAATAGGCTGTAATAAGCTATACTAGGTACAACATAAATGGGAATTAAAGGCAGAACGTTACAGAGACAGAAAGCTGGAGAAATGAAGATAACTAATTCTTCAAATATATTAAATGCAAGAAGGCTACACATTGCTTTCTTTGGTGTATTGATTCTTATACTTGATCTTGCATTGACTGAACTGAACGCAAACACTTTAACACAGAAACAGTATTTTACAGTTGAAGGCATATCCTCAAATAGACAGGTTCTGCACAAAAGCAGGACTGCATGTAAACTGGACTTGAAACCAGAGAGTTCTAAAAAAGAACAAAGTCCCTGGTACATATTTTGACTTTATCTACAGTGGCTAAATATCTCAGTGTTTTCTATAAGTGTGCAAAATGGTGCATGCAATACCACATCAGCTATCAGATTAAGAGCAGCAGGAAAGTGCCACTTCATTGCATATGCCTAGTCATGGTTATTTTGTACAGGGCATGTACCAACACGTAATAAAAATCTTTCTCAAAGTCACTGTTCTACTTTGAGTGGGAGGCAAGATGGCTTATTGGGACACTTGTTCAGAAAAGAGGTGACCTTTGTGAAACAGATTCTTCAGCTTGATACCTCTTAAGGTGGGAGAAATCATCACAGTGGCTTCTGAAAACTTTGCTTAACTCCAGTGGATTTTCGAATGCTGTCAAGGACCCTTAAGAGTATGCAGAGACTGAGTTAGATTTAGGTACAATGAAATATTTGCCTATCTAAAAACCAGTAGACTTGCACGATCAAATAGATAAATTGTTCTAAATGGAAATTACACTATGGAGATCAATACCATCAAGAGGATATTCAAATGGAAAACTCTCCTCAACTCTACTGTGCTTTGCACTTAGCACCTTCCTTCTCAGGAACTCAAAGCTCTTAGTATGCTAATACTAGTGAATTTAGCCTCACAATATCCAGTGAGGTAGGTAAGCTTACCCCCATTTCACAGATGGGAAAACTGAGGCAGAATTCTGAAGTGACTTGCCCAACGTCCTGCAACTTGTCAGTGGCAAAACCAGGAATACATTTTCAGAAGTCCAGATCCCAGACCTCTGACCGATTAAAGTCCCTCCCTACTACCACAAAGCAAGCAATACATGCAACTGTTTTTTCCTCCTACTGCTGCTGTAGTCCTGGTGACACAGAGGAAATGAATGATTTTTCCTGATTGAATTCCCGCTTTCTTTGGCAAAAAGCACCTGGTTCTGTCAAAGTGCTGTATTATGCTCTTTGCAGAGGCGTTTTCTTCTGAGGCACTATAGAAAAAAGATGGTTTCCCCGTGGCAGGGAGACTGTACAGGTCCAAACAAAGTAAGAGTCTTATTTCTTGCAGAAGACCTGCTGCTTGGCGTTCTTCACACGTTGTTCCTCCTTCAGGTTCTTCTGCCGTGCATGTTTGCTGGAGATGAGTTCCACGTGTTCTGAGGGGAACCAGCCTCTCTCCCGGTCTGAAAGTTTGACTCCTTCAATCCATCCTGCAGTGCGGGGAAAAGCACAGCATGAGGCCAAATAGTCAAACATTTTTTCATTCTTCCCGAAAAGCCCCCTCCAACAAGGCCCTAAGATCAGAGAAAAAAGATCCCCTTTCAGCTTCCAAATAAAGTGTCTTAACAAAGATGAAGAGTCTCCTCATCCTCTCAACCCAACAATCAGGGATGAGAGGCTCCTGCTGAAGCCTGACGGCGTTGTTAAAGCTTTACACTACTAGAGTAACTCCCTACCCATAATTTAAGATAGCCATTGTTCGTTCTGCTCACCATCGTTGCTGTACTGCATAACCATGATGATATCTGCTTTCTCCAAAGCCAGCTCATCGTTTTCCCGAGCCTTGTAAGTCTTTATGCATTGAACCTGTGGTGCATCTAAAGGGGAGGAAAGATCACAATGATATACTAAAAAAGCAACAGTAAACCTGTGTGCACCGGCCCCTGAGGAGACAGGGGATAAGGAACTGCCCAAACACTAAAGAGCAGAGAACTAGAAGGGAGACTACAGGTCTTCTACCTAATACGAGGAGTAAAAATAGGTAAAGTAACTGGCAGAACCTGGCACTGAAAGCCCATGAGTATCTTTATTTACAAAAAGGCCAGTATTCTGCCTTGGAATCATTCTAGGATGTTCCACCTCACAGTGACTCCAACTCCTCTGAGCCAGCCCACCCCCATCGCTGTAGCAGCAGAGCAGTCTCACCAGGGCATTCCAGGAGGTCCAGCTCTCCTCGTGGAGGAGCCAAAGCAGAGATCCACCTCAGCTTCTCGCTGCTGGAAAACATCACCAGAGAGGTGTCAGGATTCACTATGAGGGATAGCAGTCTGATGACGGGAATGGGGGCATGCGCATGCAGGTTTGATCACAGGAGGGTGTCCTGGTTTCGGCCAGGATAGAGATAATTTTTTTTCTTCCTTCTTAGTAGCTAGAATAGTGCTGTGTTTTGATTCAGTATGGGATTTGATATGAGAAGAATGTTGATAATGTACTCGTTTTAGTTGTTGCTAAGGAATCAAGGACTCTTCAACTTCCCATGTCCTGCTAGTGTGCAGGTACACAAGAAGCTGGGAGGGAGCAGAGCCAAAACAATATTCCACATCATATAACATCATGCTCAGTATATAGATGAGGGTCGACCAGGAAGTTCACTATCACTTCTGGGATTGTGGTTTCAGGATTCTCTCTTCTCTGGGATCACTACCCGGGAACGGGCTGGGTATCGGTCAGTGGGTGGTGAGCAATCACACTGTGCATTACCTGTTTGTATCTTCTATTATTACTATTATTATTATTTTATTTTATTTCAATTATTAAATTGTTTTTATCTCAACCTATGAGTCTCCTTACCCTTATCCCTCCAACTCTCTCCCCCCTTCCCTGGGCTGGGGGAGGGTGAGTGAGCAGCTGCATGGTGTTTGGCCACTGGCTGGGTTTGAACCACAACAGGAGGGGTTTGGGAGGGGGTACTTAGGGGAAGCAGAGAAAGTGGAAGTGGAGAAGGGGATGGGAAAGGGCAAAACCTCCCGTTTTTGGAGGCTGATGGTATGACATAACACGGTAGTATCATACAAGCAGCTATGATGAGAGAGCAGCAAGGTGGTTCATTAGGGGCTTGTTATGGCAAGAGGATGTGTTTCAAGTCCTCTGCTCAGCAGCTGCATTTGATATTTCAGCATTTAGGTAGCTGAGGGACAACCATCAGGCTCCTGGGAGGTGTCTGGCTATGGTAACAGGATATACTGAGGGTAACCTTGAGCTCTTACTGTGTCTCTGTACGGAACAAAAACTCCACTCTCTTTCCCTGGTAATTCTGAAGTAGAAAGAGACGGAAAACATTTTTGTTTGTTCCATGTAGTTTCATCTCGCACTTCTCCCCACGCACATCCGAGAAAGCAGCATGATCAAACACAACAAAACGTCCACCCCTGCAGGTAAAGAGGAGGAACAAAACAAGTTGTGAGTTTTAAGGTGATGAGGGTTACAAAGTGAGTCCGTGTTGTTTTCTGATGTCAGGAAAGCAAAAAGCTTTTAATGAGTCTTCATCTGCTCCAGGCACCTTAAGCTTTGTTGTTGCTAGAAGTCTCAGAAGGCCAGAGAAGAGAGAGTGGACTTAATGAAAAGGGTAGAAATACTAAGCTATGTCCTGTCAGAATTTTATTTGATAGCTTACAGCTTAAACCCCCCCCCCCCCCCCAAAAAAAAACCTCTTAGCTTCTTGACAAACCAGTGATTTGCACATTCACTAATCTTCACACTATCCTTTAGGAAGAAATTATTTACCAAGCAGAACTAGAATAAATGGTTGTTATTAAAGTGTTTCACATTATAGACATGGAAAGGCAGGATAGAAGTGTTGCACTAGGGAGCAGAAGATATCTTGTTATATTATCATACGTTGTAATTAAGTTGGGACTATCAGATTCCACATACTTGCATGATACTCACATAATGTTGGGTTAGGAGAGTGACTTGACAAATGCTGCCACTTGCTGGCAGGCAGAGGGAAAGGACTCTTTCACCAAAGCACAGACCCAGAAAGAGACAGGTATTTTAGAAGGGGCAGCAAGAATTGTGTTGAAGCACTCACTCCTTCGGCCGAGACAGGAGCAGACAGTCATTGAAAAGATGTAGGTAGATGGGACGGGTGGTGACTTTCCATTTTGGACTCAGGGTGCTGAAGTCCAGTGCTGTCAACTCCCCACACTTCACAAGTCGCCTCGACTGTGAGATGAGTGGGAATATCTGCAAGACAGAAATGAACATTTACGTCAAGTATGTACAAGGAAATCTGTACCCATGAGTTTCGGATTTGCATTTTTGCCTTTCTCTAGAGGAAGTGTGCTTTCATCTCTTCGGCTGGACAGGATTAAGTCATGGTAGGCACCTTCAGCTGAAGGCTGACACAAACAATTGGGCAAGGAAAGCAGTGATGAGGAGCTGACCTGTGTTCTGGTTCAAAGGTTCTTGTGTATATTGGAGAGGAGAACAAAAAGTAGCGCAAGTGACTCTGTGAGGAAAGAGAGACAATATGTTAGGCTAGAGCAAGGCCCAGAGAATGGACGAACTCACCTTGCACTCAAATTCAATCTTCTGGCTGAGGTAGATCAGCTCTTCAGTGCTCTTCATGCGCTGGACATTTTCATTGCAATCCTTGATGAGCTGCAGAGGAAAACAGATGATCAATGAGGTGGGAGCAGAACTGCCTGGTGGGATCAGTGTTACTCTCAGGAGCCCCTCAAGAGTCAGTGTGACAATTCCTTAGGCACCCTCCTGCAAAAGTATTTTTCCAGGTGAGTGTACTAAACTTCTCCATACCTATAATGATCATTATTCTTTCTTAAGGAAGGTATTCTTTAGTTGAAGTCTCTGTGATAAGTATTTTTTTTTAACTTTGGGATACTGGGGGGGATACCAGAGATATCTCTCAGGTGACAAAGGTTGAATTGCTGGTCATTTGGAAGCAGCTCTTACTAGAAGCTCCACCATAAACACAGGAGGCTGATTAGATAAAAATCAGCCCAAATTTTCCACAACTCAGAGCTTGTTGCCAGCACGTGTGAGGACAGGGCGCAACAAAACAGAGGTACTTCAGCCTGTAAGGTGCCTATGCAGCCGCCTGAGGCGGTACAGGGCAGCTGCATAACAGTGTTATGGAGATAACCCTGGCTTGAACAGAGCTGGAGTCTAAGGATTTCAGTGTATGACATCCTGCCCACCCACCTCAGACTGCAGAGCTCTGGTTGCTGTGCAGCATTCAGGTGCAGACCTAAGAGCTTTAAGGAAGTAGGCATCATGTTGAACTGGTCTTTAGGTTTGTGGTGGAGAATAGGGGAGAGATTGTAAGGAAGGGAGTGACACTCCAAGAAGGTCAAATCATCACTAGACAGAACAGGAGCTAGCTAGGAACAAGTCTACCTGACGCTGCTGTACAAATTTTAGATAACAAGCTGTCCCAGAAAACTTTAAATCTTTTCTCTGTAATAAGCAGGATAGAGGAAGGGATGCAACACAGTACTGTCTTGCCATGCCTTTCTTTTTTTTTTAAAGCAAGATTTTCTTGTGGGGCTAGGGTGGGAGTTGATCACTAATTAGAAGCAAGGGTAAGGAACACAAAGGGGGAATGGTGTTTAGGACACTACAAAGAGTGAGTCCTGAAAAAAGTAGCTCAATGTGATTGGTGCAGGTTCAGTCGCATCCCAGCTGGCTCCTGCTTTAGTGTTTTCTGCTCACAGCTACCACTGCACATGCAGGAGAGTTGCACGAACACACTGATTTTTTACTCGTGAGGATCAGTGACAAAGGCCCTCGACAAGGGTGAGGATCAGTGGAAAGCACTGGGCTGTGCCAGTGCCCTGCAGCTGTGTGATGCAACATGGCTGTGGAGAACCACAGAATATCCTGAGTCGGAAGGGACCCGTGAGGCTCATCGAGTCCAACTCCTGACTCCACACAGGGCAAACTAGAAGTTAAACCATACATCCAAGAGTGTTGTCCAAACGCTTCTTGAACACCATCAGGCTTGGAGCCATGACCACATTCCTGAGGAGTTTGTTCCAGTGCTTGACCACCCTCTCAGTGAAGAGCTTTTTCCTAATATCCAATCTGAACTTCCCCTGACACAGCTTTAAGCCATTCCCTTGCATCCAGAGAGGAGAGATCAGCACCTCCCTCTCTGCTCCACCTCATAAGGAAGTTGTAGACAGCAATGAGGTCACCCCTCAGTCTCCTCTAAGCTGAGCCAACCCAGTATTCTCAGCCACTCCTCGTAAGTCTTGCCCTCTGGTCCTTTCACCACCTTTGTTGCCCTCCTTTGGACGCATTCGAATATTTTCACATCCTTCTCTTACTGTGGAGACCAAACCTGCACACAGTACTTGAGGTGAGGCCACACCAATGCTGAGTATAGTGGGACAATTACTTTTATCAACCAGTTAGCTAAACTGTGCTTAATGCACCCCAGGATGCACTTGGCCCTTTTGGCTGCCAGGGCACTTTGCTGACTCCTGTTGAGGGTACCATCAACCAAAAGCCCCAGATCCCTTTCTGCAGGGCTGCAGAATGGGTTGATGGCCTTACCTTTTCAAGAGCATCGTAGGCCTGTGTTGCTTGCACTTCCTCCTCAGAGCCAGGCCGAGTTCTCTTCAGGATATTCTGTGTGAGAAAAGATGTTTTTCATAATGCAAACAGGGAAAGCTGGACATATGTATCTGGGAAGGGCAGGAGAAACAAGGAGACACCAAGATGCCAGCCTCAAGGGAAACTAAAGCAGGGGTAGGTGATGAGATATGGAGGTAACAAGGCCAGAAATTTGAGATACAGAATGTCACTGGTAAGCTGGCATCCCGGAAAATCTAAATCGTATTAACTGTCACGTGGCATAGGAAGCAACCGTTAATCCAAGCACAAATGGCCTTATGCACAGAATTGTTCTTTGCCTCATACTCCTTTTCTCCTGTTAAAAAAAAGGCTCAAATAATCAAAAAGAAGAATTTCATAGAAAGAGCTCAAAATTAATTCATTAGGGACCTGCTGGTTCCCTGTCCGGAAGGCTCCTATTAGTCAGTGTTGTGGGCAAAAAGCAGAGCCAGGCTGCCTTCCAGAGGTCAGCCAAGGAACCCTTGCTTTGTTTTCCGAGCAGGAAGCCAAAATATTCAATAAAATGTAAATCAATGTCTTCTGAGAAGGCTCCCTGAATTATTTATTGGAGTACAATTGAAGCAGTGTTGCAACAAAGTCCTAACCGGTATACAAACTGCATTGCCTCACACAGGCTATCAAATCCAACTCATGGTGCTGGACTAACGCACAGCAGACATCTGTACGATGACAAACGGGTTTGTTTTTGCAAAGGCATATTCACAATATATGCAACAGAGTGGCTTTAAAGCATCTTGCCAAACTTAGCACAAATGCAACACGAAGGGCTCTGTGCAGTTCTTCCAGCCAGGACAGATTTATATGACTTTCAGACTCGAAGAAGGATCAGCTTGAGAGAAACTGTAGGAAAGCAGAGAATCAACAGTTACCTGTAGGAGGAGTTTGAGTCGAGTGATGCGCTGGAAAGGGAGGATGAGGAAGGATTTAAGTGAGAGGCGCTGGCATACTGGATCACTTTCCAGTCTCTCCAGGACTTGCTGGAACCCTGCATTTCCATTTCTGTGGGAGCAGTAAAGAAAGAAGCCATCCAGGCATCAGAGCAAATAAATAGTCTTCCTAGTCTCAGATTTCAGTGAGTGTTGGAGTACTCCCAACAGTCAGGTTTTGTCCCTAGGGCAAGAGATGTCAAGAAACTGCACCACTCTGCTGATGAAGAGCAAGTATGGGTTTCTAACAGCTATAGGACAGCAGTACAACTGTTATTATATCTTTCCTCCTTCTGCCACAGCCCTCTGGAATAAAAGCCAGAAGTAACATCTATATTTCAATTCCCCTCTATCAGTAGGCACCTTTTACTGGGACAGTGGTGGTTTGTATTCTTTCCTTACACTGAACAGTCCAGATTCAGGGGCTGTGTTCAGGGTCTGGAAACAGCTGCCTCCCCTCTTTTGCTAATCCTGAGAGGAGCTGCCTTCCCCCGCAATGTCTCTCTCACACAGCCACTGCCATCCAGTTTTCCATGTTTGGCAGTAGCAGATAAAAGGCTAATGGTACGCAAGTGGCACTGGCCACCAGAATAGCCAATCCCATATCCTTGAAGAGATGGGGAAGAAGGTTGTTGCCCCAGTAGATATTGCCCTAGACAACATCCTGGAGGTCCTTTCTGCGTGGAACTGAGCCTTCCCTGAAGGAAATCAGTTGCAAGACTAGATCTCTCCCAGGCAGCAGCACCGAGAGACAGCACCTGAATAGCCTGTTGGGAACAGCATCTTCTCCTGGAATCACTGTAGCTTCACTGGAATTGGGCTGTTACAAAGGGAAGCACCACAGAAGTGGCAAGGAAACCTTGCTCAGGACTGGGCCCATGCCTGCTTAATGCTTGGTTGTGCCACAGGGTATGGAAGAAGAGGGCAAGAGATGTTCCACTCCACCATCCAAAGCAAGAGAGACCGATGGTGTTGGCCCCAGGATTTTCAATCCATTTTAAAGACTCCTGGATAGCCAGTTTAAGCTTACTGACAGCAGCCATATTTTTCTTGATCACAGAATGGTTGAGGATGGAAGTTTCCTTTGAAATTATCACTTTCCATTTCTTAGTATTCTGAAACCACAGACTGAAAACCATTATCCAGGACAGTCATTTTTGCTCTCTTCAGTAGAGGGTAGACAGAGAGAATAGCCTGCAGTAAAATCAGGTATTAATTATTCTTTCCCTTTCCAATGCTATGAGAGAGGAGCCTGCAGCAGCTCTGTCCTGCTGTCCCAAATGCCACTGAATTGAAGAAGGTGGTTCCAGGCTGTTCTTCTGGGGATGTAGTGAGAGCACTGGCCAACAGCCTGTACCTGTAGCATTCCCCATTGTTTGAAAGAGTGAATACTCGAGGTGCAGCAAGGAAGTAAGGGAGGAGAAGGGTGCAACAAATGAGAAAACTTACAGTAACCGCTGGAAGGTTTGCTCCTGGTATGTCTGGTTTGTTACATATGGTAGATACACCCTGCGGAACTCGGGGGCGTGTTTCAGAGCCACATCGCACACATGGAAGGTGAACATGTCCTCCTCAAATTTTTCCTCCAAGTCAAAGAGGAAACTGCAGCACATGGTTGCGGTGCCATAAAAGGAGAGGGAAATACCAGTGTCATTTAGTAAAGCAGGAATGGCCTCAGTCCTCTAAAATCCTGACAGCCCACATATAAACGCGAGACAGCTCTTTATTTCTAGAGAGAGCATAATGCCTGTACAATGACAATTTAGGGCTAGATATCAGCAAGGAAGAAGCAGAGGCAAAAGACATCTGGTTCTTGAGAGGTCATACTTCTAAAGGCATGGTCAGGAAGCAACTGAAAATTAAGACATCACGAGAATAATCCCACTAGTAGAAATAGAAAAGGTAGCAGCAAACCTTACTAGCTTAGCAATATATGTAGCCAAGCCTTGCAGGAGAAAAGCAGAACAGAATCCTACAACACACAAGATTCCTTGCATGTGGGGTCATGTCTACATTTTATGACTTATGCTCAATTGATTCACATTAGGTTCTGTCAAGTGATGGCTGTAACTTACTTTTCCTTCCCCCCCACCCCCTCTTTTTTCTTTTTTTTTTTTTTTTTTTGGTCAGGGCTCGTGCAGCTGCTTCTTTTGTCTTGTATTTGGCAGGAGCTGTATTTGGTTTGGGCTGAGGTCTAGTTAGTCAAGTTTAGTTGTAGTTGAAGCTAATAGCACACGGCTACAGTAGCATTTTGATCATTCTGATCTCCTGCAATGAGCTCTGTGCACAACTGCACCATTACATCTGGGACTTAACACCAAGATTTACATTGTCCTGTCACCTAAAAAGGCGAATACTCCTTTCAGGGCAGTGTTGGCCCGCAATCACAATGGGCTACGTGTGCGTATCTACCTTGAAGGTCAGCCAACAGGCAGAAGAGGAGCGAGAGATGTTATTGATGGAAACGACGGGCTGTGTCTGTGCTCCACAGAGGGTGTGTTAGTCCTGGGAGCAAAGGGCCGTATCTCACCTGGCGCTGACATCACGTACGTCGTGCAGGCGGGAGAAAAGCCACTGACGCTCTTGATTGGTGAGCATCGCCTGGAGCTCCGCTGATCGCTGGAAGTGATCCACTGCCACGTTTAAACTGCGCAGGTACGAAGCCTCAGACATTATCAACTCAAACTTGGCCTTAAGAGATGAAATAAGGGAGCACAGCATCAGTAGCTATGCAAGTCTGTGAGAAATCTTACGGAGAGGAGACGGAGGCAAAGCAAGAAAACCTCCCAGTACATGAAGCAGCACATAATTATAGAAGAGAGGCTTTAGGAATGAAGGGCAAGCATGCCATTATATATAGTCTTTCTTTCTTTAGAAGACAGACTTGTGGTATGACTTAAAAGAAAAATAGCTACCTGCTCTCATTTTACTTTTTATTCCCTCTCACCCCACTTTCACTAGGTTCCCTGTTTTACATGCTCCCATAAATTCTCCAGCATCTGCATCACCCACGTTTTTCTCCATCATGTTTCCCATGCTGTTGTTTTCGCCTCTTTCTCTGGGTCCTCCCATCCACTTCTCATTTTCCTTACCTACTTTCTCTATGTACCATTTTGCTGAACCCAACGTCTTCCTGCAGCTCACACAGGTCAATTTGGTAAACTCACACTCTACCACAGAAACTACAATTCACTGTGGTTTTATTAGCATCTCTCATAAGCTTATGTGTGGGAGAATGCTGGAAGTCTTCTACTTTAATACTCTCTTTTGCATTGAACATGCTCAAAATTCCTTGTTTTATCTCGTTCCAATTTCCCCATGTCTCTTTTCAAGAAGTTACTGATATGGGCCAGTCTGTCCTTCCTTTTCTTTTCAGTTCTGAACTTCAACACTGTACTTCTTCGCAAGCACTGGTACCACACCCCCACACTGCTTACGTGGGTAGAGGTGACCTCTGCATTCAACCACCTGCACTCCCACATCAGAAATTTTGCTCTCCACTCTAACCACCCTTCCTGGGACTCTTTCTTGACTACAGACCACCCAGCTACCCTGTTACATCCGTCCGTTACCTCTTGCAGCTTCTGCTCATCGCGGGACATATTGAGCAGCATCCTGCTGCCCCGTATCATGGGGATGTCCTGCCAGAGGGACGCGTTCGATGAGACTGACAGGCGTTGCAAATACGAGTCCTGGGGAGACAGCACTTTCCTCCGTAGCCTCGGGGAGCTTGGGAAACTCGACTCTATATCCTCTGCGAAAGAATCCACTCTCTTCTGGCTTTGAATGGCCTTGTTCAGAACCACATCGCTGTACTCCTGATACAGCAGTCTTGCTGTGAAGAGAGGCATATACATTTATACCTTCTATAGCAGCTTCTCACCCTCTGCTTCAGTCTGGAGAAAACACTGTTGCTGTCTCATTTTAGGATAACTGAGCACATTACACCTCACGCACCTGCTGTAAGCAAAGCTCCCCAGCTGCCCAAGTGTACTGCAGGACTCTGCTTTCAACACCACGCTCTAACGCTCCCTCCTCGCTACCATGTGGCAGGAGCCCCTCTCCTTCATGCTTACTCCAAGGGTGAGAGATGATGGAGAAGAGGGGTCTGCCCCAGCACTCCGGGCAGAAGGTACTTACAGGAGTTGATCAGTTTGGAGTGTCGGCGTTTGAAGTTCTCCATCGCGTCTGCGGGTTTCTTCTCTCTGTCAGGGAACAAGGATTTGGAAACAAAGAGTGAATGAAGAACACAGCGCCAGAGATGGCTTATCCAAATCTTAGTGACAGATCTGTCACAGCAAGGACCTCTCTTTCCAACAAGCTCAACCTCCACCTGCTTTACTTAAAGTTTGGCTTAATGGAAGCACTGTCCTAAACAGACAGAAATACTTCTGTTGCAGTGGGGTCCTCTCCCAGAGGGCATAGACTGAAACACAGGCCTAAGTAATTTTATTATAGTTTTCTACTCCTTATCATCATCTTTGGTCCCTCAGGAGCAATGGAGAGCATCAGGTGTCTGTGCTACACAGGGGTGGGGGCAAATTCTAAGGGGCCTTTGAGAGACTCACCGCAATATAACTGTTTCTGAACTGACTGGTGGTTCCCTGTGTGCCTTGTGAGCTTCTTCGTCTGAAGGAACAGAAGGAATTTCTGCATATAAGACAATTAGAAAGTAAACACATAAGTCTGTTTTTAGAGTCAAGCTACAATCCAAATGATACACAGATACCACTTACCTATACCCCACCTAGGTGGTGGTCTTGGGTTGGAGTACAGGTGCCCTCCTGACCTTTATTTCTGGGTCAGAAACATTCTGGTTTTAATAATCCTTGACACTACTTACACTTTACATCTGTTACTTAGACACATTTTCTTTTCATACAAAGAATAAAGGCTGACACTTTCAGCAGTGACAGTAACTCTAAGAGCTTCCCTCTCCAGTTGCCCAAGCAAACACAGTGCTGATGGGCCCTGTTTGGTGTCGCCTCTCCCCTTTCAGCAACTTGGGCCAGGCATCAGAAGATCAACAGACCCAAAGTTCTAAACTTTCTTTCGTGGATGTTGAGCCCCACAAAAAACTCTCAGTGACTTCCGGGGCAGAAACGCTGGACATCTAAAAAAGTCACTCCTGTGAAGAGTCTTGGAAGGGATGTAGCCTGAGAATGGATGCTGGAATCCAGTTCTCACATTTATGTACCATGTGGGCATTCACAAACTGCTGCTTGAGTCACCTTCTGTTTACGTAAAATGGGGAAAGTGTGGATTTTTCTTTTGTTTTGTGAGGGATTTAATTAAATAAGGTGGGAAGAAATTCTATATAAAATTCATTGGAAGCAGGAGGAAGAAGAAGGCCCAAAGACTGAGCTGCAAGTATATGTCAGAGGAAAGACAGTACCGTTGCCTTGAATGTTTTAAAATTTGGAACGAAGAATTTACAGGTCAAACACATGAACAAATCTTGATTCAAGTGCTGCCAAACCTTTTACATCCCTCCAACGCTTCCCTCCTTTTCCTCTGTGCCAAAAATCCAGCATGTTGTGGAGCTTGGAAAATAAAAGTAAGTAAGAGCTGAGAAGAAGCAAGTATGTCTAAAGATCACAGAAGATATAATAAAGAACAGACACGCATCTTGACAATAAGCACTGTCTGAATGAGCTGCGTTACAGAAGATGCATGTTTTCCATTCGTGACATCAGTGATTTGGCTTCTATGCAAGTTGGGACCTTGGGTTTGACAAATCTGCGTTCTTATCTGTGATCTCAAATCCTACGCTCTCAGGAAGATCATCTCTTTCAGAAGGTCAAACTGGAACCTAAAGGTGTCAGTTGCAAAATAAAGGGAGGTAGCAAATAAACAAGGAACTCAAACATGCGGTAACAGATAAGGGCTACTGAGGGTGTGTGCATGTGTCTTCCTGACTGCTTGGAAATGGGCTGCTACAAGTGCAGCAAAAGGCAACGGCCATGTGATGGCAGCAGAGATGATGAGCAGAAGTTCTGAACTAAGCCTTACCACGAAACTCGTTCCTGCAGGCAGGCCAAAAGAGCCCTTGTTACTGAGTAAAGGTGACAGATGATTAAACATGGAGAAGTGACAAGAAGGATGAGAAGTGGAGGGGTGAGGGATCCGTGAAGCGAGATAAACTCTCTGCTGCAGGTGTTAGTGTGAAAAGAGGGGACTGAGCCCCAGCGTGCAGCCCTACTCAAGAGAACAAGCAGGATGCACCAGTTACAGGGCAGCAGAGAGGATCTAGGGGAGAGCTGGGTGGGGGGAGCTTGGGGCAGGACAGCAAAGGGCCTACAGGGCTGGAGTCAGGAGTATGACCAGAAAGGCACATGAGCAATGCCAAGCTCTCAGCTCTCATGCCTCTCTACCACATGGCCTATTTAATTTAATCCTATGGTTTTGGTATCTGCAATAAGTTTGCGGGGGGAATGGAGGAGAGGACTCACCCTGCAAGATGTCTGGTGGTACCGACGTCCTCTTCAGGCCCTGACGGTGCCAGTCCTTGCTTTTCACTCGGCGTTTAATTGGGTTTTCTTGATTGGCTGCTGGCTCCTGTGCAACAACCCTGATCGTTTTTTTGTCTGGCCAACTTGATGATTTTTCCAAGGGTAAATGTTTGGGCATTTCCTCCTTTGGTTGAACTACCAAGTTGTGTTCTCCTTCCAGTCTTTGCTTGACCCTCCTCTCACCTTCTGTTTTCTCCGTGATTGCCAACGGAGCTTGGATGATCTTTGTGTCCACAGCAAAGATACCTGCCTGTTGTTCCCATCGCAGCTGCCCTGAGACCTCCTTCTCTTGGCAGGTCTTTCTGGTGGTCGGTGGTGACGGAGGGCTGAGCTGGAGGAAGTGGATTGGATTGGTGAATGCTAACATTGGAAGTGGCTGTGCAGAGTCTCTGCTCTTGGAGTCTGTGGATGTTATCAGGCCTTCCAGCGAGGGCCAAGAAGGGTGGTCAGGTGAGGATTTTCCACACTGTATATCCATGTGCTGGTCTGCTGTTTCAGGGCTGGTGTCAGAGCAGCCAGCTAATGCCTCATTTCCAACAGCAGAAAAGCTTTTGGCCAACAAACTGACCCCTGAGTCATCAGAAGTCTCTGTATCATGGGTACCTGAGTCACCGAGATCCCACTCTCTAGTTACTGCAACAAGGTCATCTTTCTCTGCTACATCTTCTCCATCAGAAGCAGAGGCCACAGTGTTAGAATCAGACACGGAGGTGGCAGTCCGGAGAGGATGGCTTATAGTAGGGTGAATGGCTAGCAACCTATTATCATCCATACCACAGTTGAGATGTGGCCTAGAGTGGGGTACAGGGGCCAGTGGCTGATGACTTTCAAGGGATCGAGGTTGAGCAAGGTGATTTGCATTAAGTGTAGGGGCCTGAGCTTGACTGGGGCTTTGGACACGTTGGACACGGGCAGGAGGATGAGGAAGCTGTTTGGCATCAGGCTCAGACACCAGAGGTAGGCTTGAGGGGGACACAGGGGACAGAGGTTCTTCTTGCTGGTTCACAGCAAGGACCGTATCTTCTTCAGAGGGCCAAGTTAGGGTGCTCAGGACACTGGAGATTCTGGATCCAGGCTCTTTTTGGTTTAAACTGCAGTCAGACTGATCAAGTAAAGGCATTTGTTGTGCTTCGTGATCCACATTTGCTCCTGTTTCTTTTCCTTGGCTAATGGCACTTTTTTCAGGGGGGGGTTGCTGAATTGTCTCTGGGTGGTTCAGGGGAGTGGAAGTCCTGCCTGGGGTTTGGGGTGGTTCCAGAAGCCCGGCAATGATAGCCACAGTCCTCCTATCCTCAGGAAGACTCTCCTCTAGAGGAAGACAGCTCTTATACAGTACAGAGAAAGAAGACGAGCTGCTAAGGTCTTCATGAAAGCCTTCCTCAGAAGTAAGGAGCTCACAGGAAGTGTTGGCCTCCCCTGGATCAGTACTTACAGTAGCAGTTTCCCCTGATGTTGGGTCCTGCACTTGTACAGGAGCAGCTTGGCTGGCTGGCTCCTCTACAGAGTCTAGCAGTTTGTTCAGGCTGGGGCCAGGACAGTCCTCAGGGGTCACAGAGGCTGTTCCACTAGCACCCTCTTGCTGTGGGACAGACGTTGAAGCCACAGAGGTAAGCTCTGAGGGTAAAGCTGGGATGAATTCCTGAAGCTCAGGATGAGGATCTATGGGATCAAGTCGCTCCAAGTTCTTGGTACTAGAAGAAGGGTGTGCTGGAACAGAAGCCCCTGGGTCTTCGGCGCTAGAAGGTGCTGCCACTCCTCCACAGAGTGGTGTATCCCTTTTATCAAACCTCTGGACAGCCTTTCCATGCCCATCACTGTGCACATCCTCCCTGCCCAGTCTTGTCCTGTCATCCCAGTCAGCTTCTCCAATATCCTGACCACCGATAGAAAAGCGGCCGGAGTCTTCCAGGTCTTCTGCCTGGTCAGAGATATGGCACGTGTGTGGAGGTGCCACCGGAGCTTCACCCACTGGGTTCAGGTTATTTGAGAACAGAGGGCTGACAGCGTGAGGCTGACATCCAGAATGTGCTTCTGTGACATGAGCTTTCAGCAGTACATCCTCATCAGCGTGATGATCCGCAGAGACAGGTTCCCCGGGAGGAAATGCTGATCCTGTTTGCTCAGCCAAAAAAACATTCTCCAGACCACACAAGTCCACATTATGCCTGGGAACAGAAGATACCTCTGACCTGAAAGCTGATGATAGAGCCTCCAGTTTGAGCTCTTCCCTCTGCAGTTGTTCCTGCTCATTTCGTTCCTTGTTTCTCTGATCTTTGGGCTCCAAAGATTTTCCTTCTTCTGGCAGATTCTGCTCTTTGCACTCTTTCTTCTCTTCTTCCTGCTGAAGTTCAGACACTGCCTCCTCCTGTGCAGGTTCCTTATGCTGTGAAGTATTCACTTCCTCCATTTTTTTAGCAGAGTCCTTTACTTGGAAGGCACTATCTGCTGGAGAGGCAGGTCTGCTCTCTGTTTCTCTGTGATCACTTTCAAAATGAAGGCTTTTGGAAGTGGATGAGTTTTCTTTAAGAACCATTGCTATTCCCTGGTCTTTGACCACGCCACTATTCGTTGTTTCACCAGCTGAGATGTTTCCTTCTGCTTGTAGTGAAATCATTTGGCTGTCATCTGTTAAGGTGGAAGACAATTGATGGGAAGAGGAAGACTCTGTATTCTCTTCCAAACCTTGGAGTGCTCTTATGCTTTCCTTAGCATCTTCAGAAGTGTAAGGTTTAGCCACGTCCTCTACTGCTTCCTCTGAAGCAGCCTGCCTATCAGTTGCTGGTGCCACTTTTTTGCTGCTTTGCTTCTGCTCTGCACCAGCATCAACCTCCTGCAAAGAATCCGTGGAGATCTTATCCAGAAACGGTTCAGCCTTATAATGTCCCTCTGAAACAGTTTTACACACCAAGAAGCACTTAAGTGTCTCTCTCTGAGAGAGAACAGCATCAAGCAAAGGAGATTTTGGGTGCTGGGCCTGAGGGTCCGAGCCATGAAGAGCCAGTTCTGCCTGGCACTGAAGAAATTCAGTGCTGATGTCCACAGCCTGAAGGATGGCACTGCCAGGGGCTGGCCCATCCTGGACTGTGCTGGGAGAGGAAGAGTCCTGGTTGCTTTCCAGGTCAACCAGCTCTACTTGCCTAAGTTTCAGAGAACAATCCAGATCACCCTCCTCTAAAAGCATTTCTCCTTCCAATTCTGAGAGTTTCTTTTGAGGTTCTGCATCACCTTGCTCTTGTTCCAGTCCTGCTGGCACTTTTTGCACAGGGTTAGAGGGTCTGCCCAGCATCTCTGCTGCTTTCCCTGGAGCAGACAGACAGTCCTTGGGAGTGCTGAGCTCTGCTCCCTTTGCAGAGTCAGGTAGGCCAGTGCTCATTTTGGCTGATGTGTGAGGGGCATGGTGCTCTCTTTCAACTGCTGTAGAATCCCAAGGTTCCTCAGTGGTGCTGCTGGCTTCTGGGGAAGTGCTACCTCCCTCACTGGTTTCTTCAGACTCCATCAGTGACACATCCTGCTAAAGAAAAATGCATTTTTCTGTTACTACTACAGAATGATACAGTGGATCTAATTGGCTCAAGAGACTCTTAAAAACAGGTACTAATGCAGCTGAGAAAAAAACCCAAAAATACATACTTAGCGGGTGATAAGAGTTGGGAAACAAATACAAAGACTGAGAGTAGGCAAACACCCAATGTAAGCTTGCAGTATGAGAGTAATGCCAAAACAAAACTGCCAGTGTCTTAGTTTTACAGGCAAATCCAGAAAGTGACTTTGGTCAAAGAGCAGAGATGCTGATCTCGCTGTAACAGCTGCAGTGCAACTTCTGAAAAGTGTTGGCCATGCCTAGCGATCTCAAACCCAAAAGGGGATTCAGAGAACAAGAAAATCATTAAAACCGCCATTAATTTTGGCATGGTGGACGAATACTCATGACCTCTTCTAGTGGCTAGCTGAGTCTCAAAGACCTCCTTGATTTCAACAGGGAAAGGCCTGTACTTTGGAGCTGATGGCTCTGTGTATGTGCAACAGAGGGCCCTCCTGCAACTGATCACAGGAATTGATTAGCAAGACATAGGAATGTAAGAACTGGATTGACAGATAACTAGGACATGACACAAAACACAAGATATTTGAAGGCTGTAAACCACACGGGTTGAGAGAAGTACCTCTGTGTGGACATATCTACAGATTACAGAAAGAAACTATATCATCATTTAGTCTACTCTTTTAGGGAGGGAGGGGGGGGGGGGGGGGGAAGTAATCTCAGGATTGTTGGACAGTTTCCCAAAGGATATAGTGGAATTTCCCATCCATTATTGCATTTGAAGTTCAGACATGACAAAGCACTAGGGAATGTACATTTGGGAAATGTCTGTGAAAAGGATGGTAGAATCTGATTCACTCCTTTTATCTTTCTGGCTTCTACCTATCCCATGACCCACTATCCCTACCTTAAAAGAGACAAACCCTAGTGGCTCCCCTCCCTTTTCTTCTGCCTTTGGGACACTTTCTCTAGTGTTCCTGCCTGTCTTCTCTATTCTCTATCCCCTGTTTATCAGAAATGGCTTATAAATTGCTGCTTCAGGCTGCTTCACATACACTGGGTACCCTTGCAGTCATACCAGAGCTTGTACTTTAGCCCTGAAGGATCTGCTGCAATGTGCAGCCACAGTCAGACTTTCCCCTGAACAATCCTTCAGCGTTCTCCTCCTTCATCCTGTCTTACAGATGTCAAAGTTTCCAGACACGAATGCATAGTCCTGAATCTTTTGGTCAGAGAAACCATTCCCCACTTCTTCAGGTAAAAGCCCGCTAGCTGTTTAGGGGCAAGAAAACCCCAAAGCCTGGCTCTAGAGCATTTGCAAAGCTCATACAAAAAAAAAAAAAAAATTCCTTTTCTCGCTCGTAACAGACAACCAAATTGATATACTTTTTCTTTCTCTGCCATTCCTAATTTCCCCACAATTTTAAGAACAGTGTTTTTTCCAGAGTTTCAACTGCTGTCAGGGGTGTGTGTGTGTGACAATTTCAACTTGGGGGACTCACAAACAGTAAAAGGAAAGCCTCTCCATGGAAGGAGAAATCTTTGAGATCAATGGTGTGTTCCTTGTACTAGAGTGCCTCTATAATCACAAGTAATATTTTTCTGATCCCACACAGAAAGTAAAAGCAATAAGGGCATGATTACATCTGGACTAATTGTCCCAGTTAACTCCACGGCCAGGGCATGCCTGACCTGAAAGCTGGTTTAGCTTATATTTTCCCTTAAGTCAAGTGAAACTGGACACCTGCTCTGAAAGCAATGAGCCCATGCTCTGGAGTTTGAACTGAAGCATTATATACACCTTAGTCACGGGGACTGCTATCATCTTATAGCTTTTTAAAAAATGGGAGAAAAAAATTGAGTTAACTAATTGAGTTAACTCATCAGTTCACTTTGTTCCTGCATATTTTTTCTCATGTGATCTTTAATTTTTATTTATATTGAAAAGATAGTCTTTCTTACAAAACCAGGCCAAAACTGGGATTATTCAGCAGTTTGGAGTTTCCCCCGCCACATAGCGAGTAGTTGTAATTAGCTACAATTTCAACAAACGGTATGTTTCAAAGAGATATGTCCATTCAGAAAGTTCCCACAGGATTACTGCCACATCTTAGTGCTGTCAGCTAATAGGAAACTACTTCCCTGCTGCTAAACTGTCTTTGAAACTGCTGCACATGGGAAGGACTGTCAGGAAGAAGCTCCAGCACAGGAACGAGAGAGTTTGGCGGCGCACAGAACGTAGCAGGGTCATAAACTCATAAGCAGCCACAAGTTGATCCAAGGCAGGATCAACTTTACTCTCATTGTCCCCGACAGGTATGTCTACCCATCCTTTAACAAAAGTTCCACAATCACATCGCATCACTCTTGTGCTACGCTGCTCTTAGCCCTTCCGGCTACCTAACTTGAGTCTCCCCTGCTACATGACTAGAAAAGTACTACTTTTCTCACCTAATGCAGACTTCTTTTCAAAAACAGGCTCCCCAGGAGCAGAAAGACTGTTCAGGGAGACGGGTGGTCTTGGACACAAGCAGATGGCTAAGGAAGGTTGACTACTACTAAAGACAGGATGGCCTATAAAGGTTTGTGTAGCAAGATACTCAAACTCAAGCCCACACTCTGCAAGAGGAGGAAGAACTCTTGCTCCCTGTGCTATTACAGATGTACGCAACACTGAATTTCCTCTTATTAAGCTCAGAGACCCAGCTTCCACTTCCCTGGCTCTGTTGCAAGGGATTTGGACAGGTGAAGGGACAAGTTTGAAGCTGCATTTGGAGCAGTTCCATGATGATACTGGGAGACAGGGTAGAGGGAGGTGCACACCAGATCAACACTGGAAGCTGCCAAGTGAGATTTGTCTCATCATATTACTGCCAGGTGTTTTGCACACCTCAGGGAGAGCAAGAGAGAAGCTTTGGGAAGTGAGGCAGGAGAAGGGACAGGCAAACTTTCTGCAGAGACAGTGGGGGAGGACTTAATCATCTAGTCAGGGAAACAGTTAAGCTCCTGCTTGAAGTCTGGTGCACTGTAGTGAAAGACGCAGATGTCTCTGCAATAAGGATTTCATGGAGATGGGAGAGGAAATAATAAAATAAGACTGACTGCACCTGTAGCCTTCACATACAGAGGAGCTACGTACAAGAGCCCAGTAGTTACTGGAAGAGATTGCAGGTGGAGAACTGACATGTTATGCTCCCACTGCAGGTCAGCTTGGTCCTCCACCAAGGGAAAGCCCAGGAGACCCCCAGGAGCTGGGCTAGCCAAACCAAACTTTCAATTAGCATTTGCAGTAGGGCCAATAACATGACAGACAAGCACACAGGAGCCTATCTGGCAACTGCCAGCTTCTAGCAGGCTACACAAACTCTCCCAGAAACTTCACCGTTCCCACTGCTAGGGCTTACTGATCTCTCACATTTCTCTGGATCAGATGTTGAGCTTGCCATCACTCCCTCGTATGCTCTATTTGTCAAACAAGGCAATCTGATGTCCCCCATTGAGATAAAGCTAACCATGCTCTTCTCCCAAGAGGGCCTGGAAACCCAGGACTTCAGCTCATGTGCACCCAACTCGTAGGTGACTCTGGGTGCACAGACTCTGCAAGTTGGAACCGTGAGAGGGTGCAGCTGGCCACATGCCAGCATGAGAACAAAGGGGCAATGCTTGGTCATACTGCAGTAGGGAGTGCAAAATTTGAGAGGGGAAGGGTGCAGAGGGTGGCCAGAGAAGCAAAACAGGACAGCGGTGAAAGCACTAGTGGCCAAAGCAATTCCTGCGATGATGCACGCACCCATCCACAGCTTTCCCAGATTACAAAAGGCAATGGGCATGTCATACTTCCTTCCAGTGTGGGTTAATTCACCTGGATGGAGATGACAAACACTTCTGGTTTTAAATAGAAAGTACCTCACCTTCCCTCCCCCCCTCCTCCAACAAACAAGAAAGGAGAAATAATAAGTGCTATCAAGCACAGACAAGCCTTTCAGCTAGCCAGGAAACAAGGCCACACAGAATTAAGTGGAGCCCTGAGATCCTCCTCCTTCAAAATCAGGGAGAGACCCAGCTTTCAGCCTGCCACCTTCACCCTCCCTGCGTGGTGCCGGGTGCCTCCCAGCTGGCCCTGGCCCCCACGGCAGAGCAGGCCGTGCTCCCCATCCCACTCCCCTGCCGCGGGCGCCGGGGCGGCCCACACGCCCGGGCTGCTGCAAACATGCTCCCAGCAGAGAAAGCCCTGCCCTGCAACGATGGGCTGGGCCTGGCTGCCCCGCCGGAGCTGCACCCACAGCCAGAGTCTCTTCACAGCCCACTGGGTGCGCCAGGGGCTCCTCTCCCCTGCTCTCCTCCTCTTCACCGAAGCAGCAGCGAGAGCTTCTGGCTGCGAGAGGAGAAAGCCGTTCACAACAGTCTTTGGGCAGCGTGGACAAGGCTACTGATTTTGTTATTAAAACAAAGGCTTTCCCAAGCAGTCCATGGCTTGGGCATATCCACGCTGGTGTGGCCACAGCTGGTGTAGAAATGCCAAAGCCAGCTGTAAGCACCACAGCTCAAGCAGGAAAGAGCTCCATGTAGGCTGTAACACCCACCCAAAGAGCAACAAGGACACCCCGAGTCCTTTCTTGCTATTTCAGCTCAGCTTAGTCCATCCCACAGTTCAGATCCACTTTAAAAGGAGTTGGGTCAGTAGGGGCTAGCTCAGAGCCAGCCTTTCTTCATACAAAATCCAGAGCTCACCATGCAGAACTGCCACCAGTTAACATCTCTCCCGGGAGGCCACGTCTTTCAGTTCAGTGAGACACTCAGGAAAGGGGTCGGTGCAACCACAAACCCTGTGCTACCGCAAGTCTCAATTTTTATTTTCATATAGCTACTCATGCCATGCTTAGGCCTGCTTTCTCAGCTGGATGCCTCCTCCACATGAGGGATGCCCACTGTATGTATTTCTCTGCAAAGAAACAGTTACCAATCTTCACCCACCACCCCGGGCTGCTCTATCACTGTACAGCCCATGGAGAGAGGTGAAGGAGTGGGGTCAAAACTCTTGAGCTCAAGAGGAGATTACACAGGGCACTAGAGATAAGAATGAAGGAGGGAAACAATATTACGTGGAGTCAGCTTTAAGGGTATGAAGAGCAGATGTAACTTACTGAAGGAAAGAATATATAAAATAAGAAAAGCAATCTAAAAAGATAGGTGCCAAAATAACATTCAGTCTACTGCTGTGCTAAACGGTCTATGTGCTGTAAGTATTCTGGGAACTAGGAGCCACCTCAAGTGTTCCAGGCAGGGGAGAAAATACTAAAGCTGTCAATAATACCTAATCTCCTGGAAAATGCATCTGAGCTGCTACTGAAGCTTCGGAGAAGTGAATGAGACCTCCTGGTCACACCAGTGCAGACAGTCTGCCTGAGTTTTAACACTTCCAGGAGCATCTCACTAGCTTTCGCTCATGGTAGGCACACTCAAGATATACTGAGCCTATTAATTATCTAATGATTCACTAATTGAGAAAAAAAAAGATAGCTTTCCTACATTTGTTTCCATTTAAGTAGATTATAATACTTAATGCTAAGAAAAAGAAAAGTGCCAAAGAAACATTGTTTCAGGTAGAACAAAATTTCACCTTGGAAATTGCTACTGAGTGTTGGCCAAACAAGGAGTGAAGACCGTGGCTTGGATTGTACATTGCACTTCCCAGCGATGCAATAAAAACAATTCAGTCTTAAGATAAAACGGGGTCACCTCTATGTCAAAAAAACTCGGTTCACTTTAAGCAGAGCTTAAGTTTTATATTCCTAAAAGCAATGGGTAAGCCTTTGACATTCTGCAGTCTTCTAGTACAGGAACAAAAGGAATGGTGTATGGTTCTCACTGCTGTAGCTTAGTAGAAAGATTATTGACACTACTGAGCAGACAGAGGAAGAATTCCCACAGGGAAAGCAACACACAGAGTCACTGCAAGTTCCTCCATACAGGTCTCTCTCCAAACTGGGGATGGAGAAATGACTGACAGAAACATCTAGGGTACAAAAGGAGGCAAGGACTTCCGAGATGTACGCTATGATTTTTCATGCTGCTAGCAGCACGCTATACACATTCCTAGACAGCAGTTTTGCTATAAACCAGAGGAGTTCCCACTTTCTCTTTGAACAGAGTGATTCAGGACCTAGATGGGAGAGATTCTCCAGTTAACAGCAGAAATTTTGTAGTCTCTTACAATGCTACAGCAGCATGAGCCAGAATCCCACGCTGCTGTTTTTAAGTCTCAGATTAAAGAATGCTAATGTTTGCACCAAACCATTTTGACAGATGCAAATGCCATTAAAACATCAAAGGGCTTGGAAACACACTTGAAAGCTTGGCCTTGCCCAGTCTGCACAGTGGAACCATTGCTGAGCACAGTTGTTGTCACGTTACCTGTACCAGTCCTGAGCACAGTTAAGCTATGGACAGATAAGGATGAACAACATTCAGCACACTGAACTGGGACAAACTGTCCTCCCCTGCAGAAGGGGCCTCTGAAGTTATCCTGTCTGATGTTCTCATCAAACATGTAATATAACCTCTTTCACAGCCAGATCAAGTTCCACCTTGAAAACTGTAAGATTTCTTGCTGCCATTACTGACAATTGTCAGAGCCCTACAGGACAGATGAGGCAAAGTTGGAAGATTTTAGCAGTATGGGATGACTGATAAGCTTGTACAGCAAAATATACCCAGCCGTAAATATACTGTCAAAATGCTGCTTTTGTATCAGTAGGTAAAGCATATCCTGTGCAACCAAAGCAATTCCCAAAATACCAACAAAACTGCATTTGTATGTCACACCATGCTAATGACTTCTACCAGCACAACTTCATCAGCCCTAACAGCTGTACCTACAGCAGAAACCTGTACCACATATCTGGCTTCAATATTGTCAGTACTATCAGCTGCAGGTAACAATAAAAAATTGTTGGAATCAACATACCATGAGATAGCAACAACAACAGGAAAAATAAAAACCTTGAACATGTTAGTCCTCATTTTGTGTTTTTTGAATGCATGTTTTCAGCTCCCCACAGCACTTTTAGTTACCTGATGACTCCAGTAATGAGATTTATAAAAAAATGTGGGGAAAAAAAAAAAGTTACGAGACTTGCATCGTAATAAAAAATACTTGGCGATACCGTAACAGTGATGCAGCTTTGGACTGAAAACTGCAGCTGAAGGAAAAAAAGTCCATCCAAAAGGGATGTAGGGATGTGTGTGGGGAAAACAGATTTTGGTACAACCCTTCCCTAACCCAGCTTTTCAGGGAACAAACCATACTTTCTTGGAATTTTAATTGGTGTACTTAGATTGAAGAAGTTAACAAGCACAATGAGACATGTTTGCTATTGGGAGCAAAAAGTATTAGATATAAATAAAATGTTATAAGAAATGTAAATGTGGGAAAGCACCAGTGAGGACCCCTTCCCTCTCCCCGTGGAAAAATAGCTTCACACACCCAAAGCCACAGGAATTGTGTGGGTGCTGAATAGGAAGGTACTAATGCAAACACATGGAAAACTTGTTGTTACTCACGGTGTAACGCCTGCATGGCCAACTGGCATAGGTTTATTGTGTGCATCAAATATTTTCTGTTTTTCATATAGTCCCACTTCCTAGAATCATGTGGTTATGTGAGAATTTTGGCTTACAATTAAGAAAAATGCATGTCTGGCCTTTAATGGGTGTGGAAAAGGCCTGAAAAACAAAGTACGGCTCAAAAATTAGATCTGGCTGCCTAGGTTTATCTTAATTTTTTAAGGCAAATTGTTAAATTTAAACTTATGACTAACAAGAGGGCAACTCCCCCTCTCCCCTCCACCCGGTTACTGTTTTTCAGCAGTTGGGACTGATGACATTGAACTTGGTTGCAGAGTATTTAGACCTGATCCAGTGAGCTACACGAGCTACCAGAAACTGAAAGACTGGCAGAGAAATATGCCGCGGTATAACTGGGTTAACAAAGATGAATAATCAAGTTCATCAGGCCCAATTTATGTATTCGCAGATATTCTGCAAAGTTCGTCTGTTTATGGTCCAGTCCTAAAAAGGTGCAGAGCTCCTTCAATTCCTTCTGCCACTGCTGACTGTACAAGCCAACAGCACCCGGAAACAGGTCCTAATAAATTTTGATTAAGACTTGACGTGATGCCCTGAAATCCAGAACAGATTAAGGCAACACGTATACAGGTTGCTGCCATCTGCTCCCACGTGCTGGTACGCACGTGACCATACATGAGCCAGCCCAGGGAGTTTTTGAGCCAAAAAACCAACCCAGAAGCAGAGTGGTGTGAGCAGCCATAAAGGTGTGACCCAGGAGGAAAAACAAAACAAAAAAAAAATAAAGGTAAATATGACAGCTCTCTGCAGTAGCTGTACGTGCAGCTGTAAAAGCCGTAGCAGCAACTGCAAGGAATGGGCAGGAACAAGAGGCTGGGCAATGGGCTGGTGAGCGGGAAAGCAGAAACCTGGACTTAGACCTAAGTTATGGTGAAACCACACCCAGGATCTACAAGCAAGTCCCTGACACTCTGGCGTAGGTGTCTTGCCACGTGGGACTGCCAAGTGTTTCCAACGCAGAAACAGATGCATCCTCACCAGCCCACAAAGAACAGAAGCAGCAGAGAAATTTTACATTTTTGGGACAGGCCCTCTGCTAGTAAAGTTTGTTACCCTTCCACATTAGAAGCAGGCACCATGGGAAGTGGGATATTCTAATTGGATTTACAACCATTTCCAAAGAAGCCATTATTTTATGGTTTAATGTTTCCTTCTCTCATTATTGTCACTGACTCTACCATTCCCGTGAACCCAAACGCAGCTTTCTCCCCTCAGCGAAGGACTGGGTCTAAGAGGACATTTCATGGCAGCCAGATGAACTTGAAGGAGCCAGCCCACTGTGAGCAACTCTAAAAACAAGTAGCAACATGAAGGAGATGCTAGGGAAAGCCTGGAAACCTCCTCAAACCCTCTGCAAAGTCTAGCATGGAAGTATTCCAAACGGAAGGGGAGGGGAAGGCATTTTTGTGACCTTGTCTTTCAGAACGAGCAGTGAAAAGTTGTATAAATCAGGGTTTTAAATGGTGTAACTGATATACATCAATCTTATGAAATGCTTTTTATAACCAGCTTCACCAATTACCACTATCTTATTTCAAAGTTTATAGAGTAATTACAGCTCACACATGTTGTAGTTAAGATTTAGCATTAGTTCCTAATACCGTAATTAACACAGCATATTATAAAAATTTAAAAAAAAAAAAAAAGGAGAGCCCTACAGGTAAAACCTTACACAAAAATTAAGAAATAGCACAGCCAGATCAACAATATTGACATTCTCTGTTTCAGCCATATATCCCCTTATTGGTCAATGGGCAAAAATTATGCCCACATACTTTCCTGTGCAGTACAGCTCCAAGTCTGTATTAATTTAAAGCATAGATTTCATAACAGCTTCAAAATATCACTAGCATTTCTGTGATGTACTAATTACAATATTTTTCCCATTTTAATAATTAAATGAGTTTCAATAAGGAATAATTACAGATATTTTAATCCTTCCTCCCTCCATTTTCATTTTTCTGCATATGAATGAGGGGGCAGAGTCTGCTTCCCACCACCACCCTTCAAGATTTCCTAAAATAGTACTCCTTGATGGCTCCATGGCTCTTCAGGTATTAGCTGAGCAATTAAAATCCTGAGACTGCCCTTTGGCAGTCTTTGAAGACATCGACTCCGACTCCTGACTGGCCTACGGCTTTCTTTTCCTCAACCCTGGGGCATGTAAAACTACCTCTCTCTTTTCCCTCCCAAGTCCCACTCTATTAGATGGCGATGCAGAGGAGTAAAATAAGGTCTGTGTGCCTTAAATTCACCCCAAGCGCATGACTTTGGTGTGCTAGAGAGAAATTAGAACATGAGGCAGTTTAACTCCTAACAGTCACCGTGACTAATAGTGTAATACAGACCCGATACAATTTCCTTTACCTCTTTTATGACATGATCACAAAATAATGCCAGCTCTGGCTCAGGAATGCAAAGTCCTCAGTACACTTGCATCCACCGACCTACGCAAGCGTGCACGCTATATTTTAATTGAAGTTGTGCATACTTTAGCATGAATGAGAAACTTCCCCTGGGAAGCTACAGGCACCAGTTAAATGAAATCTAAGACTCGGCTCGCCGTCTTTCCCATTACCTGCAACACGCTTTGATCAGTGGGGCATAAATAAACACATAAACATCCCATCTCTCCCAAGTTCAATGAGATACAGCAGAGTTCCTGCAGTTCAGCCTCATAGGTGGCTCTCAGCTGTAATTTCTGACACTGCCCATCAAACTCACCTAAACAGGTTTATCGGACTTGGCACACGGCAAAATGCTTCGCTGCGCTTAAAGAAAATCACTACAGGCAACAGCAAAGAGTACAATCTGGTATGATCGCTGTAGTTCAGGGAAGCTAAGAACAAAAGAGGTGCTCGAAGGGGGGAGGATTGGGAGGGTACCAGGAAAGGGGGTGGGGTTGTCAGTGGACCATGCCCAGGAGGAAAGGAAGAGTCAGAGCTCTCCTTCTTAGATTCTCCTTCCCAAACACCCTCCTGTATGGAAGATGGGTTTTCAGTCTTACTTCTGCCAGATTGATGCACTTAAGGAATCCAGCTTTCAGCATAAACGTTTGCTGACTATTACTGAACCCAGCACCTCGCCTCTTCCATGTGTGGCAGCCAGCTGGCCAGCATGTTAGCGGACAGGCAGGGGCACAGAGTGACTTTTATAAGTCCCCAGCTCAACAGGACAGAAAAACTGCAAGTGAGGCGGAGAGCCGAGGACAAGACAAGCAAGGCCCTGCCCTTGCAGCAGGCTGAGCGAAAGGCTGAGGCAGTGGTCCTTGCCTAGGATGGGCAGCAAAGTTGGAGGCTTTAACCACCAGAGTCCAGGCACCGTTTTACGAGCAACGGCGTTTTATGGGCAACTGCCTCGGTGGCAGATCCCGCAGTGCTGACAGTTGTACCTGGCGATGACTCCCTGCCACGAGGCTGTTGAAGTGAAGAACAGCGACACACGCCTTGACGTGACAAATCTACTCTGTCACCCTTGGCAGCTCTTTACACAGGAGGTATGACACAGATCACAGTAGACCAGCTCCCAAGAAGCAATCCCATTAACGAAGGTGCAATTACAGCTATACCCACAGCAGGAGGTATCAGCAATACCGCCGTTGTCGCACACATGGGAAACACCCAGCACTCTGAACTTTTGGCTATTCCTGCTCTGCTACTATTTACCCTAACAGAAGGTGATGAAGATGCACTCACAGGACTGCTGTTTCAAGTCTTGCCTCTACTAACAGCTACAGCTTATGAGCAGTTAAACACAGTTGCGGTCACCCAGACATTTCAAGCTAGTGGGTCCACAAAGGATAACTGTTATCAGTAACATAATACAGGCTGAAATGGGAACAGGCATGTTAGGATGCTAGGAGCTCTCCTTCCTTCAATTCCCTGCTGCAGTCATTCATTAAAAGAAGGATCTACAGAAGGCTTAGATTATAACTGGTTTTTTTCAAGGCAACCAAGAACTGTGCCATCATTCCGACATCATCCAGCAGAATCACCTAATTCTGGCAGTTTCCAGCAGTTTCTGCCCGTCTGAGGGTCATCTGTGCAGCTGAGGTAATGCTAACCCCTCCTACCTCACAGACATACTCTGAGGATTAGTCAGGGAGTGGCTGCACAGTGCACTGAATATGCAAAGCCCTGTTATAAACTCTGTATCTGATTACAACCATAAGCAAAGTCTTATTTAAGCAATCCCTTCACCAACAAAAATATACTGACTGCCCATTCTGTTCCTTCCTTCCGTGTCTTTTGCCTCCAAGCTCTTTGAGATACAAACCAGGTTACTATTTTCCTTTTGTGCTGCAGATTTGGTTAGTACAAATAAAAGACATGTATTTCACACAAAGCAGTGTCTGTAATCAGTTGTTTCAGCTCAGTTACTTTGGTATCATACTTCTTGCACTGTAGGGATCTCACTGCCCAGTCAATGAAAGCCCCTGCCCCATAACCTCACACATGTCAGATATTCACAGTTGCCTATTTCTCACTGTGTCCACATTCAGGTGAGACCCTTTCTGAAATTCCATCAATTTTATGAGCTTAGGACCTACAGCACCAAATATTTCTTGCTACCTCCAAGCACAAACTGTATCTCTCAAGCCATTCTTTAGAACCAAGTCGGTGGTTTTGCACATGCTTACCTCAACACTTCTGTATGCGGCTCCTGCAACTGTTAGTACTTTTTTTTTTCCTTTAAATGGGCTTTGTTCACTCTTTTCCTTTGTCACAACCAAACCTTCTACAATGCCATCTTTTAAATTAACTTTTCAAAGGCAACATTCTAGTAAAACATAATACATTTCAGGGTAGATTTTCTTCATATTACCTTGCTGAACTTGAGATTTCTGTTCATGCCAGTTTTCATCGCACATGCAATGCAGCACATCTCATCTTTTCTTGTTCTTTTTTTAAAGTAATTTTTCTATGACTATCAGAGTCAATCCATTTTTCCCCTTTTACACTCAAGATACCTATTTTCATGCCTTTGATATCACTATCATTACACACTCAGCAGCTGAATAGGTAAAAATGATGCTGTGTACAAAATGAAGGAAAAATGGCTCTGGTGCGTCTGATAACACCCACTGGGCAACTCAGCTGGCGTGATTCTTCTATACACACAGTCACCATTTTAGGCTGCTTTTTACGGCCCTGACCCTCTGTTGAAACTGGTCAGAACACACGCTACAATGACCTAACTAGCTCGCTCTTCCAGGATAAGGCACATTTCATTGCTCTAGCACACATCCAAATTGCTCATCTTCCTTTCTCTTCACCTCTCTGAAATGAAACAGCTCATTTTACTCGTTGGGTAGGGGCAGGAATATAAGGTGGACTGCACAGGCAATGTCCAGAGAAGACTGCCTTCCCAGATGGCACAGGACTCTGACCGAAATGAGCAGCGTTGACCCTGTGCTTACAGGAACACCTTACAGCTTCCTTTTCAATCACTGCCACATGCACTAGGAGGTCGTCCCCTCTTCCCGGTGGTTCCAAGGGATGAAGAAGAGAGTGACTATGCATTAATGTATTTTCCATCCTTCAATGCAGCACTAGATGGTGTCAAGAAGTTATCGGGCAACGTGAGGGGTGAACCCCCCCTTCTCTCAATCGCTTGTGCATTTAGGAAGGCACACTATGACCCATAATTCGTTATAAAAACAGAGGTACTCCCACTTCTCTTTGCCTGTCTGCCACAGCATCCTCTCTCTGCACCTCGAGGTTTGTTAGAGTATAGTCTTGACAAGGTTGTGTGCTGTAGTGCAGCCTTCTCAGTACTACCCACACCATCCATCCTGAGCCTCTTCTTGCCTATACTTGAAACACACCTTTCCAGGAGAAAACACCTTTCTGGGGATGGACAGAGACGGGAAGAGAGAAGTGTATCATTCTAAAGCCACCCCTAAGATCCATCAGCTATATTGTACTCAGACTCAAGCCTGAAATATCTCCATGCACAGTGAGTTATAGAAAAAGAGAGATGCAGAGAAGCAACAAACAACGGGAAGAGTTATTTGAGCCAACTGCAACACCAGCAATCAAGACCGAATCCTCACCATTCTAAATATTGTGCAGTGAGACACCATCCCTGTCCTGAAGGGCTGGCAGCACACTCGGAACATCTCTTCTCCTATAAATCCAGCAACAGAGGGGAAAGAGATACACACTGCACCTTCTCAACTTCACTGCTATGCAACCTGACAGTCCTCACCTGTAAAAACAGACAGTGATCTCAGATTATTTTAGAAAGGAGGTCGACTCAAATGTTGCAGCTAGATTACATTTCATAGGTCTAGAGTTACCCTCGGATGCCTGCACTATGGAATGCCTACAGCAAAATTTCTGCATTTAAACAGAAGCTCAGGCTTAATCCATGCCACAACGATTTTGCCTAGAGACTAGAGCCACTAAAGACACAGCTACAGCATCAGAGTTTCGCTCAGCACTGGTACAGCTATGGCATCCTTCTCCTTTGAAGTGAAGTATACCAGCAGAGCTATACTCTTACTGGTAGACTCTTACAAAGTTTCCACTAGCACCTCCTCGCAGGACAGGAATCTGTAGTAAAGACATAAGGGCCCAGTTAAGATTTATGCTATTCAAAGAATATATGTAGGCACTTTTGATCATTACACCTGTAAATTTTTGTGAGTATAAAGCATACATACCATAAAGCTTACACATGCTTATTTTTTGTGGCTGCCCAGCAACACTGTGGAAGAGCACCTTTTTCTTGCCACCCCCCCTCCCACCAGCGGTGTATGCGTTAGTTTAACACTGATCTGGACATCTATTTCTCTATGAAGTGAATATGGAAGTGTAGCCATTGCAGCCACCTTGTGGCAGCTGTGAACAATCACCACGTCCCACAGGTTACAGGTCTGCGCGTAACCCAGACTCCTGCCTTGTGCCACATGTCCCCCAATTATCTCGGGGCTTCTGCCATCTGGAGGAATCGTGCCCTGCCATGACCAGGATGCCAATCCCCTCCCCTCTATTTTGGATCCATAAATTCTACTGTTGGATCCGTTGCTCCTCCAGTTCCTCCTCCAATCACACCCTGCGCAAGGCTGGGTCTGCTCACCAGCCTGTGACTCTGCTCTGCCCACGGGTGGCACATGCAGGGCACCATCAAGCTTGTGGATCCCACTGGGCACCTCAGCCTGACCCACATAAGGATTTGGGAAGTTTTGTGTACAACCAGCGCCAGGAACTTCAGTGCTGAATGCACTCTGAGCACCAGCAAGGCCACGGGCAGTGGACCTCACACACTGCACACCTGCGTGCAGCCAGTTGTTCAATTTGAGACTACAAAGAGGTAGTCTGATGTCTGAGTGTCACACTCTTCTACGTGACTTACAACAAATAGAATATGTTCCCAGGAAGCTAATTTATGGCCAGCTCTGCTTCCACGCGATATTCTCCAAGCAGCAGGCTCATGACCTTCCTCAGTTCACTTCTTGTATACTACCCAATTCCAGTTTCTGTAGCCACTCCTCCTCAACCTCTTCTAGCATCAGAATGCCCTTTATTTTGTATACATTTACATATGTGTGTCTATTTACACACATACATTTGTACACATGTCACAGCAATCACCTTCCCCCCTTCTAAATTTTTCCCACTATCAAAAGCAATAGCCCTCCCCCTGACCTTGCACCGAACTTGTACTAAAGTTATGGGAAATTATTCTTTGACTTCATCTAGCTGTAATCCAGCCCCCAAAGCGTGAGCTCAAAATGAGTCTCCAGCACAGGCTCAGTTCCATGTCCCTTGTGGTGTTCAGCGTTGCACCTAAAGGAACGGCATTTAAAACAATAGATGGGGAATGGATTTTGTCCCAGCAAACTAATCCCACTACAAGAGCAAGAAAGCTGGAGTCACTTGTTAATGGAAGAGACAAGATTAACGAAGCTTTCCCAAAAGGGAACCCCACCTCGCTCAGGCACCGAAAACCACTGAGAACCTCACATCTAGAACGCACAAATACATTAGCTTGCAACTCTTCTGCACTGATGAACCTTTCATAGGTATCAGCATGTCACAGCCAAGGCACAGACTTTCTTCTTTGTACATTAAATGCTCTTTCCCACATGAAGTCTAACTCCAACACACACTTCTTGACCAAAGACATAACTGCAGCTGAACTAAACTCGGTCTTGGTTAAACCCGGTTCTCCCAAGTCATGCAACGGAGTTAACCTGGGCTACCGAGCAAATCAGGGCAGCTATTCTCACATGTCTGCTGCAAAGGGAAGGTGAAAAAACACATTAGCTTCCATTAAGACTTAAAGTGAGGTGTGCTTGTGGCAATTCCTGTATGTCAAGCCTTAGTTTCACAAGCTCTTTGGCTTGCCAAAAGGAGTCCTACCCTCTGCCTTCCTTATTCCCATCCTCACACTGTCATTTCTCTTCTGGTGGTATAGGCATGCGTGTGGTCTCACAACGAACCACGGCAGGGAATGACAACAGGTAAGCACAATAGCTTCTTTCAACAGCAGTGCCCCGGTAGCATGCAACCCTTCTGCATCAGACCTAGCACTATCTGGCAACAGAGCAGGGTGATCCAACTTCCAGATCAAAAGTTGTATTTTTTGTTTAGGGAAAGGGGTTTATTTTCAGTTGGAGCAGTGATTTGAGGCCACTTGGTCACTAGATCCAATCCAAGGGAAGCAGCAGGAGCTTGCAGTCAGGACTGGATGAGAACCAGATTGTTCCTTCAGCAGCAGCCTGTAGTTACGCTGGATTAACCATTACACGAAGCCGTACTCCAAGCAACACAAGTTATTCAATTACATTTCTCCAAAAGCCCTGTCTACGCACAGACACCACAGCCAGGCACACTCAGCCGCTGCTCTAAATCACACCAGTCACCCTGTGACTACAGCTCCACGATTGCCTCTTCCCAGAAGCAAGATACGGATAACAGCTGTAAACTTGCGGTACAATAGGCCATCTTTTTGCTGGAATGTGTCATCCTGGCGGCAACAGGCTCTGTAATCTGGCATGAAAATTTGTAACAAGACTTTGTGGTTAGGAACCAGGCTGGACAGATTGAGATAAGAAATTAGCGAGTGTAATCAACCGTTGGAATAATTTACCTGGGGAACCAGTGCAGTCTATCACTTGATATCTTGAAATCAAGACTGGGTACTTTTCTAATAGAATTTTGGATTTGATGCAGCGATAACCAGCTGGGAATGTAAATACCTGCCAGGGGTCAGAATAAGGCATCTGTCCCCAAATGGCTGATACCAGGACCATCAACTGTACGATCTCCTCACAGAAGGGGGAAACAATTTCTCTCTGCACAGCCCAAGTGCCGAAACAACAGAGCACAACTACACTTGCACTGAAGACACTTCTAAGGACTTCATTAAAAGATACAACAGGAGTTCAGTGGAGAGCTACAAAGCTGAAAGGAATTACAAAACTTACCAGGCATGACTATTGAAATAAACTAGCCATGTACAATTTAGCTAAACTGTAACTATGTAGTCAACATCAAACTGGAAAGATACCAGATGACAGAAAGCATAATTCTTAGAACCAAATATTCACGGGGGAAAAAAATTGATTCCTATTATGAATTTGAAATCATTTGCAGGTTGTTTCTTAAATTTTGCCTGGAATAACCACGAAGAGTGAACATAATTTGCATGAATACAAATTAATTAAATAAAACAGCTCACTTCAAACTGGACTCCAGAGTATGTTAAAAAAACCCCACCACTATAGCAAAATTTGGCTCTTTACTTGTAGAAAGCACTTGAAACAAGTGAACTGTAATAAAGGAGAAGACTCAATAGAGCAGGAGAAAGAACATCTATCTAAAGTTAACAGGATGAAATAAGAGTCCCAGGGAACAGAGTCTTACCAGCAAAATCTACCAGGATGCACAAGAGGTTCCCAGACGAAGCATTTGAGTCCCACTGTTTCAGAGAGCAGGAACAGGGGGCTTCAGCAAGAGCACCAAGCTCAAGCCTAGTCACCTGTTATCACGAGCAACGACACCATAAAACCCCACTCACAGATTTACTGAGATCACCAGGCCGCTGCACGGACAGCACGGTACAAAAGCTACCCTCGATCATGAGTTGGCAAGATGTTGTTCTACACGGAAGCCAGCTGAGCTTTCTAAGTATTGACAGTAACCGAGAATTGAGAAGAATCTGGATTTGGTACAACTCTGAGCCTCATTTACAGATGTCTCCTCCTCGCCCAGTTCAGTTGCAGTTCTGAAATCTGGGTCACCCATACATTATTGCTCCAAACCAAGCCACCTCCCTCCCATGCAACCCTTTAAAAGGACTCTGCCCTTATCCGAGCCATCTCCAACAAGCCATTTAGGTTATGAGAAACTCCAAAACACCAGAGAATCAGGTCACAAAACTTCAACAACGCGTTATAGATGCGGCTTGGTCAGAGAGGAACGGCCACGCAGCTCAAGGAGAAGCCAACGGCATCTGCATCCAGAGGCTCCTTAGTAAAGTCTGCAACGAGCCAACACAGATGAGCTGAGCCCGGATCTCCTTCCCTGACCCTGTATTCCCCACTAGGTTCGATCCAGGTCTTACCCAACCGCTGGCAATAAGCGAGGCATCGAGCGCAAGGATAAGACGGGTGCTGGGGGCAGGATGGGTCAGGCCAGAGCTGTGGGAGCTCAGAAGCCCCCCGGCAGGTTGTTTGGGGGGCTGGGGTTGCCATCAGAGCGGCCGCAGTGTCTGGGGCTGGCGAAGCGGCTGCGGGAAGGAGAGGGGAAGGCAGCAGCAGGCAGGTACCTCGCCTTTCTGCCTTTCCCTCCGTGACAGGCCATAAAAGTCACGAGGCGGCCGCCAGCAGAGCAAGGAGGAAAACAACGAGGTGTCCAGAGTTCAAGCGCGGCCCCGAGACTCCCGGGCCCCGGCCACGGGCAGCAAACCCAGCCGCCACCGTGGGATCTGGCTCCTGCGTGGGAGGCACCATTTCTGCGGGAACAGGCTCCGGCTGCTGGCACCGGAGCCTGGGACCGGGCCTGTGCTGCGGGCCCTACCTGCTGCCGGCAGCGGGGGAGGAGCGGGGAGCCGGCGGTGGTGGGGAGGGGGGAGCCGGGGGGGTGCTGGCGGGGCGCGGAGCCTCGCCGTCCCGCACAGGCCGCTGCGAAGGCTGCACACACACACACACACACACACACCCGCCCGCGCGCCCCAACCTCCCGGGGCCTGCGGAGAGGTTGCCCCTTCACCGGCACCAGCTCCCCGGGGTTGCGGGTCCCGCCGGCCGCCCCCCTCCTCCCCCCGCGCTCCCACCCACACCTGCGGGCCCGGCGGGCCTTCCCCGGAGATCCCTCCTCCCGCGCCCCCTCGGGTCCTAAAATGGTGGGCCGCCCTCCCGCGCCGCCTCGGCCCCGGGGAGAAGGCGCCCGGGGTGGGGGGGTGAGTGGCGGTGGCGGGCAGCCGCCCCTCCGGCCCGGGCTCCGCAGGGATCCGGCGCGAGGCCCGCCTCTCCCGGGAAGACGGCAACGCCGCTCCCGCCGGGCCGGGCCGCGCCGCCCCCGCCGGGCCGCCCTTACCTGCGCCGGCCTCGCATCGCAGGGCCGGGGCCAGCGCTGCCCCTTCCCTCCCCGGCGCCGCTGCCGCCTCCTCCTCCTCCTCCTCCTCCTCCCGCGCCGCGGCCCCCCGCCCTGGGCAGCCGGCCGCCGTCTCCCCGCCGCCCGCGGGGCCGCAGGTATGTCATGAGTGCCGAGGCTCCCAGGTGAGCCGGGCACACCTACAGGAAGGCAGGCGGGACGCCCTGATTGGCGTGCGGGGAGAGCCCGGCCGCCGCGGGGACGGCACGGAACGGCCCGGCTCGGCACAGCACGGCCCGGCACGGAACGGCCCGGCCGCAGCCGCCGCCGAAGGGACAACGCGGGACCCAGTCCCCCCGTCTCCGGCCAGGCACAGCCCTCCACCCCCCCAACATTCCGTTCGAGCGGAAGGTATTTTGCTATTTTGCCTTTTTTTTTTTTTTCTTTAATTGTTAACGGGGGCAATAACTGCGTCTCCCCCGGGTTGCACGGGAAGAACGAGGCGTTTAGCGCTCGGTTGCGTTGCCTCCGCAGTAAAAACAGAGCGGGTACACCTGACCCGCTGATCCCAGGGACCCAGACCGGCTCAAGAAACAGAGGAGCTTTTTATTTGTTTGTTTATTTTAAAATTTTTCTTCATTAAAAACAGAGGGGCTATTTATTTGTTTATTTAGTTAGTTTTAAATTTTTCTTCTTTAGAAACACAGGGGCTATTTGTTTATTTATCTATTTGTTTAGTTTTAATTTTTTTTTATTAGAAACCAGCTAATTATCTATTTATCGATTTATTTAGTTAGTTTTAATTTTTTCTCCATTAGAAACCAGCTATTTATTTAGTTTTATATTTTTCTTCATTAGAAACACAGGGGCTATTTGTTTATTTATTTACTTTAAATTTTTCTTCATTAGAAACAGAGGGACTAATTATTTATTTAGTTTTAAATTTTTTTTCATTAGAAACAGAGGGGCTATTTATTTATCTATTTAGTTAGTTTTTAAATTTTTCTTTATTAGAAACAGAGGGGCTATTTGTTTATTTAGTTTTTAAATTTTTCTTCATTAGAAACAGAGGGGCTACTTGTTTATTTATTTATCTACTTAGTTTTAAATTTTACTTCATTACCTAAGTCTCTCATTCTCCCGCTCCTCGAGGTCACTCCTTAACTTTGCGTGCGTGAACCCTCCTGCTTTGTATTATTTCTTCTCCCCAACAGGCAGTCAGGATCTTAAGGAAAAGGGGTGGGGGTGGGGGGGTGTTTAAGGAAAAACGGGGTTTTAAGGAAAAGCAGGAGTTCAAGGAAAAATGGTGTTTAAGGGAGACTCATCCTCGCAACGCATGCCGGGTCTTTGCCTCTGCAGCAGCTGACCTCAGAGATCCCAAAATTACATCCGAGATGGTCAAATAAATGTAAATGAATTAAACACCTGGATTCAGAAGTTGAGCGGGATGCGGGTGGAAGAACTCTGTAGGTTGTACTAAAAATCTGAAGCCACAGGTACCATTTTCAGGCATCCTGCCTCTCCTAGGCACACAGGTGAAGATCCTGAGGAGCCCTACCTGCATCGAAGCTTTCTCTGGTTGCTGTGCTCGGCTGTGGGCTGAAAGGGCGCAGCATATCTGTTCCCAATAAAGGAAATTCTGTCCCTGTCTGCCAGCTTGACTGTAGTGGTAGGGGAATACAGTCTGTAGGGAGACTTCCCCCACGTAGGAGGGTGGGACAGAGCTTTGCAGAGAAGAGGCATATGTAAAGGGAAAGAAGAAAAGGGGAGGATGTCTAGATACAAGACAACATGTCTGGGAGTAGCAGGGCAAAGGCAAACCCTGACACAGCTGATTATTGTGATCATAGGGGCAAATGAAGGGTATGAAGTGGCAAATTCAGAAATTTTGGGGTTTTTATTCAAAGGCAAAATAAACAGAGTAGGTTGCTTGGTTCTCCACTGCCCCAATTTTAGTATTTGTGGCATAGATGCCTGGATTTGCTTCAAGAAGTACAGGATTTATGTGAGAATGCACTTTACTGCAGTATAGATCTTTGCTCACAAAGAATGCAAGGTGACCAAACAATTATGCTAGACAGGTGACTGAGGAAGGCATTACCTTTATTATATTTTCTGTCGCCTCAAATTGATATCCAGTGCCATCTCTTTGCTGAGTCTTTTTTTTTTTTTCTCTAATCATTTCATGAGGCTTGCCGGTGTCTGTCTTCCAGGACGTGCTCCAAATGAGTTCAGCAAAAGAGAAGGGGAAGCTTGTCCCGACCACCGAAGAAATCCTGTGCCCCACAGCCAGGCAATACTCAACACTCCCTTCCCTGTGTGACCCGTGCGGGGTCTCCCAGGCAGGAAAACTCCCCCCAGAAGTGGGATGCTGAAAGCTCTACCCAGCCAGTGACAAAATTGTACTCATGCTTGCTACTGCTTTCTGATTCAATTAATGCTTTAATTCATTTGTGTGGATGAATTATTTCACCGTAGCGGATCAGCTTCTGCAGTTGAGATTCCTATTCCACATCACTGCGTTTACAGTCAACAGAGAGGAAAGGGATGCTTCAAATTCCCACAAGCCAAGAGACTGGGAAACCAGCTCTGGATCATGTCTCTTTTGGGTTGGTGCTCAAACCTCTGGGACATTACATAAATAGGTGATGCCTTTTCCTACTGCATTTTATAAGAAGTTCCTAGCAGCTGGCAGTGGGCTGGAGTTGGGCATCTTGACTGGAAAATGGCACCTCTGTCATCCAGAAATGGATAACCCATTGTCTTGAGAAGGGCTTAACCTTTACCCCTCTCTTCGGCATGTCAAGCAGCTGCAGTAGCAGTTTTCTATTTGCTTTTGTGAATCATATCCTGAGGTACCTTGCTTTCCCTGCCCGTTGCACAGGGAGTTTGAGTGCCTGACTTCATGTATTACATAGGCTGAAGAAGTGCCTTAAAAGTGATAACATGCAGCTCTCGGCAGCACAATATCTATATCCTTCTGTGGGCCAAGCTCTCCTTCCCTAACTTGGTGGGAACAGGGCTCCTGACTTCTGTGTGGACCCATGCAAAATTACTGCAGTGCTATTCAGGTACTTCTTCTGCCAGTGACATGGAGGAAAGGTCACTGAAGAATAGGTGTGCTACAGAATCGCTGAGGTTGGCCGGCACCTCTGGAGATCATGTAGCCCAGGCCTGGCTCAGAGCGGGGTCAGCTGGCGCAGGCTGCACAGGACCGTGTCCAGTCAGGTTTTTAATATCTCCGTGGATGGAGACTTGACAATCTCTCTGGGCAGCCTGGGCCAGCGTAACCACCCGCACAGTGAAAGAAAGGATTTTGTTATGCTTGGAATATCCACACATCTGGAGCGCTGCACAGTGTGAGCAAGAGAGGTGCTGTCCCATAGGGGGAATAATCCCTCCACCTCATTTAGGGGTCCTCTCCCAGCAAGTCGAGAGCCAGCGTTAGTGGGAAGCAGGACAGAGCAGCACAGAGGTGTCCCAGGTGGCCTGGGCTGCATCACCTCCTGTCTCAGCCCACCAAACGCTGGGCTGCACCGAGTACCTGGCGTGTCCCTTTCCCTCCAAGCAAACACTGATTCTCCAAAGAGGCCCAGCAGCACTGAGAGCAGGGTCCTGTACCCTGATGTGCTCCTGCTCCCGCAGTGCCCTGTACTATCTGAGCACGCCGTGACCTCAGCGGGCTGAGGCAGTTCGGACACTAACGTCCCTCTCAGACATCCTCCTGCTAAAGTCCTGTGTTGTCCCATCCCCGCCGCTCCAGAGCAGACATTATTCTGGGTTTAACTTCTATATGCAAAGCACACGGCTGTAAATGTAAAAAGCCAGGCAGACAGCAGGATAGAATAGAACCTGGCAGTTTTAGTAACTCTTAGTTAAACTGCTGACATGTCAGAAGTGCTGGGGGGGGGGTCTTTAAAAATTAACTAAAATCATCTGCTTGAGCCCTCGTTCCTTGGAATACCAAATAAATTCCCTGGGTGTGTTTAGTGGCTATACCTTCCTCCAAGTAGATGCAAGTCTGTGTATATGGCAAGAAAAGCCCTTGTAAGAATGGAAAGAAATGGAAAACTGAGCTTGGAAGCTGAACCAAAGTAAGCTTATACAAGCAGCAAGTAAAACATCCATCGCCAGTGAGTCAGGTCCTGGCTGTTTCCTTCATTTCCTTGAAAGCTTGCTGTGAACATCCAGTGGTAACGGTCCTTCTGAAAGTCAGTCACCTTCTTCCCTGCCCCTTTTTTACAGCTTACTCTCGGCAGTTAGCGGAGTCCCAGCAGCCAGCACGGCATTTCCACAGGCACACGGAGAGCAGGGCAGAGCCTCCCAGACCTCAGCGCAGCTTTGGTGCCACAGGCCTTGTCCTCTCGTTGGATTTGTAGGTGCTGGTGCCTTGCTGAGCTACAGCAGATGCTGGAGTAAAAGAAAAAATGTCAGATCTGCACAGTTCACTCACGTTTTTTGTTTTCATCTTGAATACAGCCTTATTATTGACGGGGTTATATATTGCTATAACCATCCCTTTGGGTTCAGTCTGGTGGGGCAGAAAGGATGCAGTGGAATATTAAGCTGTTTCAGCATGCAAACACTAGTTTGGGCCTCCCCAGTTCAGATTAAGGTGTATCTCATGCTCTGATTTCCCCACAGCTGCGAAGGAGCAGTATTTTTAGCTTTTGTTTCTTTATTTATAGTAGTTCTTCATTTGTGGAAGTGAGCTTGGGCCTGTCTTAGTCTGAGAATCTGCTTCAGTGACAGTTGTGGATGCAGTTATGATGGTGAACTCCTACTGTTTGGGAGCTGTCACTTATCCCAGGCCTTTGAGAGCCTATGGACTTCACAGAGACTGATTTCTGGAATCTCCTGAAATCTGTTCCAGCATATGTGGCCATGACAGAAAGGATTAGGAAAATGCAGAACTGGGAAAGTCCTTCACGTGATATAGCTAGGGATGCTTTCCTATGTGAAACTAGTTATAAAACTGTGTTGCTGACACAATCTGAGTTAATAACAAAAGTCCTGAGACAATGACCTGTATTGTCAAAGAGCATGTACATCCTGAGAAGAGCAGTCACAGACTGAAACAGGCTTCCCCCATTTCATTCCCACGTGCTTTCTCTCCTGGGAATCCCAACTAGCCTGCAGCCAACAAGCGGCCTAGACACAACACTGCTCTTACAGACTAAAACCAGGAGAAAAATAATCCACTTAAATTATCTTTATAATCCTTATCTGACCTCATGCATTTTTTTTAAATACAAAAAGCAGTAAGGGCTCTTTGTCCAAATGGATACCTACATATGTGCCGTGGAGTGGTAGTTTTATGTCGTGATGAACTATGTACTAGTTACTATGAAGGTCTACATTGGCAGGATGGATTAAGAATGAATGGCCCATTTAGCACGTTGTACAAATTTCTTCCAAAATAATAGCAGCGGTCTTGCCTGATGTGTAAATTGGGCCATTCTCCTAAATGGATTGCTTGCGAAACCCCACTTTCCTACAGGTGCTGCCAGGAAAATTTAAACAAATGGACAAGACTTCACAGTGACAGAGACAAAAGCTGCTCTTAGAGGGTTTGTCTGCAGAGTCCCTGCCTGTCAGCTGCATAACGTGGCAAAAGCATATTTTTATTTGCATACATCCATTTAGCTCTGACATTGCCCAACAATTCACGTGATTATAAGCTACTGCCTGTTTAAATAGTCAAGAAGGTGGTTCTTACTTTGTGTACGTGAGCCTGGCGGAGGCTGATGGGCTTTCCCAGCACAATCACAGCTGCAGCTTTCACTGCAATCCAGACTGGTGTCAAGGAAAATGACTGCTCGTGCCAGGGCTTCAGAAAGGTGTGAGCTTCACACGTGCCAACGCTGGTTTCCTTGACCTTTCCTGAATTTGCTTGAATTGGAGCTAGGAATGGCCAGTCTCCAAGAGCAAAAGCAGGCAAAATAGTCTCAGATGTTTGGTTTTTTTTTTCCTGAGGGTGCAAATATTGTCAGCTGAGCAGAAGGCAAGACAAACTACGGTGAACAGCTCATAGCATTAGGTACAAACCAAAGAATGAAGAAAGAAAGAAGAAGAAAAAAAATCCCCACAGCGTATCTCCTACACAGGATTTCATGTGATTAGCTACAGCAAAATACAACCCAAAAGTTCACATCTATTTCCTTATATACTGTTTTAAAAGACAGAAAGGAATAGCTTAAAGCCTAGTCCAATTCAGTTAAACATCCTTTTCTTATTCTTATTCAAGATTAATAAAATATGGACTTCTTGCACAAGCAATGAAGCTCCTTTGAATAAACATTGGGGGAAAAAAGGAGCTATAACTAAATGGGGTATATTCTCTGATGCAGTTAGCCAACCTTTAACGATACATACTGTGGTCAAAGCAACCTGTTTCCAGCTCACCAATAGTATCTGTCAAGTCAGTGACTGAAATTTTGGTGAAATAGTAGTAAACTTTTACATTTTTAGGAAGATTTTCCTCAGCCAAAATTGCAAAAATTAGATTTGATATACCTGATGCAATATGACATCACACTCCTTTCTGTTGAATATATATGGCTTTTCTAGCCTTATTCCCACCCAATTAATATATGGAGATCTATATGGAAGTGTCCCTGCAGCTCAATAACATGAGCTTGAGATATACTTTTTTTCCCAAAATGTAAAGCTTGAACTAGTGCAGGGAAAAGATGGTTTATGACCGAGAACAGCAGTGAAGGCATTCCCTGGTACTTTGTGCTGAATGTCTAGGTATAGGTGTCTTTCACTGAGTAAGGCTATTGTAGTAATTTCTGGCCTGTTGTCCAGACATATCAGGAGGTCCATAGGCTGCCTGAAGAGAATCTACAAAAGGTAACTAGAAATAAAACACTGAAAACAAAAACAAGTTAAAAAATGGTGCTACATATTATTGAGATGCCTCCTAAAGGACAAAAACACATTATAGAGAAAAAAAAAATTGTATTGGTGAATGAGCCGTCAGACAAGGAGAAAGGAAAGCTTTTAATGGGCTTTGCCTCTACTCCATCATCAAAAGTGTTAATCTGAGGTAATCCAGAATAGAATCATAGAATCATTCAGGTTGGAAAAGACCCTTGGGATCATCGAGTCCAACCCTCAGCCCGACTCTACAAAGTTCTCCCCTACACCACATCCCCCAACAGCTCATCCAAACAACCCTTAAACACACCCAGGGATGGTGACTCCACCCCCTCCCTGGGCAGCCTATTCCACTGTCTGACCACTCTTTCTGTGGAAAATTTTTTCCTAATGTCCAGTCTGAACCTCCCCTAATATGCAATATTGGTCTTAACTATCCAGAAATACCACAAATTTTGAAAAATCTTAAAGAAAGCTGGTTATGCAAACATTTCCAAACAGCTGTTCTTTTACGCCAATTGACAGAGGCAATTTCTAGCTCAGTTACAATTTTAAGGAAATCTTTGAGCTTATGCTTTCTCCCCACTGAGATGCTACGTGCAAAGGATACTCCGGGTATCGCTTATTCCTGGCAGGTGCCTCTCACAGAGAGAGCTCCCAGGGAGGCTTTAGGAGGCAGCTCTCTCTTTCCTGCAGCACTCTTGATTTCTGCGTTTGTGGTTCTGAACACTGCAGGAGGAATACAAAAAACTATTTTTTTCCCCAAATCCTTTGGTGCCCTCACAAATTAAAGATCTGCGAGAACGGCTGAGAACATTGTGGGCTGCAGTGCAGGGGAGCAGCAGCTTCCAGAGGATATTTCAGTGTCTGGTCCAGGCAGTGAGGCTGCCACGGTGCCTCTGCAGCTGTCTGACTGGGGTCCAGTTCTTAAGAGCCCCCTCTTGAGTGTTTTATCCCTTGAACAGGAGACTAATTTGATAACAGTTTTGCTCGTTTTCTTCTGGGGCTCCTTCCAGAGCTGAGGCTACGTGGCTGTAACTCACAGCGTCGATACTTTATCGTTTCCTCTCTTTACTTCTGCAGGACTCTTGATCTTACAGACATTTAAGAATCAAATTCTCCCTGCAGACTGGTGGAGTGGATGGCCTGTGAACTTGGCCTCTTGGGATGGAGGAAGTCAGTGGAGATCAGCATCAGCCAACAGGCAAATGGGAATTTGCCAGTGTGGTGTCCGGCCGTCCTTCCTGTGGGGTGGCACCAGAGGGGCAGGGAGGGCAGCTGCGCAGCAGATAAATGCTTGAATTAGACCCAGCTAAGTCCTCGTGCAAACATGAATCAGAGTCCTAATGCTATGTCTTGGTGCAGTAAATTGTTTCCCAGCCCGCTCCACACACGTCTCTTTTACATACACATGCTGGATTGGGGTCTCTAACAGCCTTGCCCTTTACCTGGATCTCACACACGGATGTTTCCCCTCCTTCCTTAGGAGTCAAACAGAAAGGATCAGTGACAATGGCTATTTTCTCTCTTTCTTTTCCCCCAGCATCCTTTGAGAAGTCTGGGAGAAGGCTACTGCGACTCTTAAAATACATCCACTCCATTTGCCAAGGCAAGAACTTAAGCAGAGTCTTCCTCTCATATTTTTCTCACATATATGGGTGTTCACGGCAATAACTTGTTAGGTGTATGACACTCAGAGCCCTCTGTAGAAAGGGCGCTGACGATAAAGAAATCAATTTGCTACCAGAACAACTAGGAAACTTGATTCCTCCTTTCTGCTCTCTTCAGATTCAGGTAGGCCAGTTATCCTGTGGCCATTTCTTCAGGCTTTCTGCTCAACTGTGAGCTCTAGAAATAAATTACTTTAAGGCAAAGGTGGAATACGGACAAAGTCACAGCACTGCAGGCAATCTTGTTCTAGTCCAGAGCTGCTCAAACAGCAAACTATAGTTAGGACCCCAGAAAAGTCCAGCATGGAGAGCAAAAATGAAAGGAGAAGCATGCTGCCTGTGAGGAGCTTGCCAAATAGCCCTCTGGTTCGACCTGGAAAAGAGGAATTTGCTGTGTAGGGGCTGGATACATTGCACATGCACTTGTGCAGGTTTTTACCCATGCAGGCGGCTGCAGCACCTTAGCACGTGCAGCACAGGTGGGAGGATGAAATTCAGAAGCCCTCCCCTCTGCTCAAAACAGCAGCACTGCCTCTGCCCCGACCCCATCCTGCCTGTCCCTCCTCACTCAGAAACCACTGTGCTAGGTAAGCTGCTTCTTCCTAGCTGAGATCCTCACACGATAACGTCCATCTGAGGTCAGTAGCAGTGACTCAGACCAGCCCTTCACTTTCCTTCCTCTTGTTGGCTACACACAAAATCCAGCCCACAAACAAATTAATCTGTCCCATGCACCAATAAAGATGATTCTCTGTTAATTAACAGATTGCACACAAAAGTCCCTGGCTTGTGCTAAGAGACTCTTGAATGGCTGTGAAATCAAGCACTTAAAAGTTCAGAAATTCAGAATTCTCCCTGAGACCTGCATGTTGGGTTTGGGAGTTTTGTTTGGGTTTTTTTGGTGGGTATAATTACGCATAATAGCATAACTTTTAATGAGATAAACGCAATAATTTTTCATAGTTTCTGCAGAGGAGGACAAACGAAGCTGAAATTTGCCTTCCTCCACATTCCGTGTCTTTGCATGAGAGGAGTCCTTGGGGTGACGATCTCCCAGCCTTTATATATAATAAAGTAGTGCCCTCTGTTGGGAAGCTTTCCGGACAAAACCTGGTCTCCTGGCTGCATCCAGGTGAGATAACATTAACACAAATACCATACTGTTATACATGCTCCTGTACGTGGGTGAAGTCTGTACAGCATCACACCAGCAGGTTTAAATATCAAATTACCTTTTCCTCCCTCAGATATTTTTTGTTAGGCTCGGGCAAGCAGTTGCACTGCATTACTACTAAGGCTTTCTGTGAGAGTGTTCAAGAAAAATCTACTGTTTTAGTACAGTTTCAGCTTTTTAAAATAAAATCTCTGTTATTTTAGCTACAGAGGGAAACGAGAGCCCCTCGTTCAGCTCAAGGCACGCGGGTCAAACTGGCTCACATCAGCAGGGAAATGTGTGGGGCTGCAGACCGGCTGCTTGCTCCGGATCAGTGGATGGTGGAGATCAGCTTTAGCCCAAAGAAACAGTCCCCAGTCTTTGCCCTGACTGAGAGGAGTTGTTGGGCACGGGAAGCAAATCCTACTGCCTGGGGTACCCTCTCCTGTAGCGCAACAGTTATTTCTCCCATTCCTGACAGCAGCAGGAGAAACCCCTCTCCTCTGGGCTTTGCCTGATCCCTCTTCCTCCCCTACCCTGCAAAAGCAAGGCCAAGGTTGGCCCTTTATGTCCCACCCAATCCTGCCATCCTCAACATCCAATCCTAACCGTACATCAATGAACCCTCACTCTACTCCAGAAATTGCAACAAGATTAGTGCTGTGGTTCTCCAAAACACCTGCACTGTGTTGGCCCAGGATAATGCAACTTGGCAGGGTTTACCTGGAGATCACAGCCCTGGTCCCAAATATCTTCTGCGGGACCAAACCCTTATTGAAATCCAACTCTCACCTAGTTTCTGATCCTTAATATCAGTGACCTTGTTAGGTCTTGAAAATGCAGATTCTCTTCTGGCCCATGGTAGCACAAGACCAAAACACAGCTAGGCCACCCATGGTGGTTTTCCAAGACCCTAAACTTAACATGAATCCTATAATGGGTCACAAATTTATTACTAGAAAAATGAGAACATGTTCCTGAAATCACCTCCCATTTTATACCGGGAGAGGATTCCCCATGTCCCTCCTTCCCCTCAGTCATGGGAAGTGAAACCTTCCCCCTATGATGGGTTGTAAAGATGGATGTGAGCTTGCAGAAAAATATGACCATCCACACAGGGTGAGGAAGTATTGTTTGTCTGGAGCTACGGTGCTATTGTTGGAAGGGCAGACTGAAGCAGAATTGTTTCACATGAGCAAGGGCACACATTTCTCATGAAGTAAGCTTTTGTCCTAAACACACAAAAAGGGCCTTTTTTATGATTCACGCTGTGTGATATTTTTAGTTTTCTTTGCATTTAATTAAGAATGGCACAAGAATAACACTGCAAGGAAAACATAAAAGCAGAATGACCCTATAAAAAGGGTGGGGTTTTTTTACCTTAGAAAAAAAACCTTGCTACATTGCACTGGAGGCATAGATTGTAAACTGGCTGAGGTAGGGACCACATCCTTGTTCTGTGCTCGCAGTGCGTTTGTCACAGTGAGAGTCTTCTGTCTGTTCTGAAATTGTCACATCTCCTGGGACAGGTGAGTTGCAGTCCTCAAAGCATCTGAGAGAATAAAGAAACAAAGACCAAAAAGTTGTTTACAGGTTAGCTTGTCACAGCTATGTCGGTGGATATTAGACCTAGATGTTTGGCTTCTGTCAAGGGACAGAAGGTGAGGGAAACAAACCCTATAAGGTCTTGTGTAGCCTAGGATCTTACAGGCTACAGCCAGCAGTGACTAATGAAGTGCAAATAATGACTCATAATAACTCTAGAATACGTTGTACTATGCTTTCTCAGAACAGAACAAGGATAAAGTTATCTTCTTTCTGGTTTGGGCAGGTGCTCCGGATGCCCAATTAACTACCAAGCCAGCACCCAGATAAGTCTCTTAACACCCCAAAGATGCCGTTTGCCATCCTGATGACTCCACTCACCCTGCTCCTTTTTTACCTCTTCTCTTTGTCTCTCACCACTTCAAGGATCCCCTTTCCCTGCACCTCCTCCTCCCTCATTAGTGATTCTCCCCAAACCAACGTGACCTCCCAAGGCCCATCATCTTTGCAGGGTACTCACATCCAACCGCTGTTACCCCACTGCACTGGGGCGTTGTCAGATCGCTCTCTGTACTGTTTGGGGTTGTGCCTCATAGTCTCTGCAAGACTCTCAACGGGGTCTTGGATACCTTCACCTTTATCCCATCTCTGGTGCAGGAATGAATGCCTGCCCTGCTCCATTCAGGTGTTGATTTCTTGCTGAGGTGGGTCCATTGATGCTGAGTAAGGGATGAATCCTGGCTCCAGCTCTTCCCACAAGGACTACAAAGATCAGGCTTCTCTCCAGTGTGAACCAGCTGATGCAGAGTCAGGTCAGAATTCCCATCAAAACCATTTCCACAGTTACAACACCTAAGGGCTTTCTCTCCCATCTGGGCTCTCTGTTGGTGAATGTAAAGGTCAAAGTGTGGTCATTTTCATATCAACTTTTAGATGATGGGTCTCCTTATTTTCAGCTGGGGCAACATCATCATCAGCTGGAATAGAGGGGCAAAAAAACCTTCATCAGCTATGATTATTGCCCCAAACACCACATGAAGAACATCATTTATGAGAGTGAAAGCCGTGAACTGATTCTTCAGATGAAGGGTTCTTGGGTCGAGAGCTTGCAGCCTTGAATTCATGGGTCCTCATCTTCCATCTGCCACCAGTTCTCTCATAGCCTTTACCATTAAATCTCTGTTTTATTAGTGCCTCTCACCAACAGACGAATGCCACAGTTATACAAGTGGAGAGAACCAAGATGGGGAAGGTGGTGGGGCGTGAACGGACTTGCACAAAGCAGTACATCAGGCCAGAAGCAGACATAAGAACTGGACACATACTTCCAGAGTCCTTGACCAGTGTGCTTGCCTCTTTCTAGGCTGGTGCATTCATCATAAAGCAATGATAAATCTTACTCCTCAGTCTATTTTGCAAAGGTGTGATGTCCTCAGTAGATACTATCTGTGCATGACTTTGAATGCTCAAAATTCTCTTTCAGTGTTGATGAAATGAGCTACCCCTAATGTGTCTAGGTGGCTTTTCCAGTTTGTGGTTATGCTGTCCCTGAAGCTCAGAGGTACCAGAGCTGATTCTGAGAAGGCCCATCTTATCCTTATAGGGTTTATGAGCAGGAATATGCCTAGATTGTCTCAGAGTCATCTTGGGTCTGGAAGCATGTGGTGAAGAGCTCAAGCTAATGTGCCCTGATGGAGTCAGAAGTTTCGGGGAACAACTGCAGAGGCACCTGAATGGCTCCCCAAAGAGTCAGATCAGACCCAGCAAGACTTATAAGCCGTGGCTCAGCATTATCACTGCTGACCCTGTGCTGGTCCTGAGGGTGGAGCCTTGCAGTACAACCTGCACCACAATCCCCAAAATTTCCATCTCCAGAGGACCTTTTATCCCCTGTACCCAACAGATGTGGGCTACCTGTATTTTCATGTAGCACCGTGCCTGAGCTCACAAGCTATGTGGATATCAAAGCACTGGTGAGACAAGTGTCTCACCAAATCACTATGACCCAGAGTCCCTAAACTTTACCAAGCCCGTTTAGCCATTCCAGTGTCACTGCAGCATATTTCCCAGCAGAGGAAGTGGTTTGGCAGTGTCAGGGTAGTTTACATTTCTCTTCATGGGATGGACTGAGGAACACCTCCTAGTATTGCCCAGGGACTGCCAGCAAGCTGCCCAGTCAGGACATAGCCCGAACCAGCTGTGCCATTAGCATTGCCTGGCCAAGCTTATTGGAGTTATTGGAAGTGGGACCATTTGGTGCTGAAAGGCTGGACTGAATTCAGCATCTGATTAGATGATTAACATTAGACACCCAGTGCCGTATCTCCAGAAAACCTCCCTGACTCTGTATCCTTTAGGTGATGGAGTTAAGATGTCCTGACGGACTTAATATCCCCTGATGGACTGGGAAGGTCTGCATGCCTCATATACTCTATATGTTGTGAGTGTTCTGCTCAGTGGTGGGTCCCAAAAGAACCATTTGATCTGTTTTTTTCCAGTGTCTGAGGCATCGTATGGTCTCATAACCTCAGATGGTGGAGAGATGACTGTATAATCTTGCCGTGAGATTGGCCCAGCCCCAAAGAATTTCATTAGGAATAGAAGTGTCCCAGAGAACACAGAAGTGGCCAGGGCTTCTCTGCAGGACACAACCCTGCAGGTTGCTACATGAGAGCAGAAGATAACAGAGGAGAAGGGCTGGTAGCAGGAAGGAGGTGTGATGGAGTAACGTGTGTGAAAGAAATAGTGCTAAAAGATCTTGCCAGCATTTACCTGCTCAAGAGCTGCAAAGCAACTTCTTTCAGCGAAAAGATCAAAGTTTGCTATCCATTTTGGTTCTTAACGATAATGTTGAATTTAAATGCTTATATTTGTAGTAGCAAAACTAGGATTTGTTTTTTATAGTAGTTTTTTTAATAGTATTTTTTATTTTATAGTATTTTATAGTATTTGTTTTTATAGTAGTTTTTTTACCTAAATGCTAAACATTTTTATTTATCACCCATTCATTTAACGCCGTAATGATATGTACGGATTTTTTTAATTTTATTTCTGAAAAGGTTAGATGGACCTTTACTTTCCAAAGGCAGAGAAATAGCACGGCAGTCTGTCCTTTACTGAGAGAGCACGGCGACGTTTGCGTAACTTCTTACAGCTTCCTGTGAAGTGGGTTTCACAACCTCCCTGGGTAATCTATTCCATCACTGCCCTACTCAGAGAAAGTTTTTGCAACATCTAGCCTTTTTCTTTTTTCCTTTCTTCTTTTCTTTCCTGAAAATTAAGCCGATTAGATCTTATCTTTGTCCTTCCAGCAATGTAACCACTGCCTTTCTTAATAACAACCTCTCATGCACTGCAACCGCGTTATCATGTCCTGCCCTACTTCCAGCCTTCTCCTCTAGACTCAACAAACGCAGTTCCCCCACTTCTCCTCACAGACTGTTTTCCAAACCTCTTATCGCTGCAGATGTGCTCCCGTGCCCATGCTCCCTGCCTGGACCAGCCAGGCTGCTTGCTGTTCCCCTGTGTACTTTCAGTGGTGGCTTCTCGTTTCTCTCTGGCTGCCTGCTGCCACCCCGCAGCCCCCAGCCCTGGGTACCCCCTTCCCCAGCGCCAGCGTCTGGCTGGGATGCTGGCTGGGGCCGAGCGAGGGTGCTGCGTGGGCGCGGGGGGCCTGCTGGGCCAGGTGCTGGGAGCATGGGTGCCAGGCCCCCAGGCCCTGCCGAGCACAGGAACCGGCATGTGCAGTTCACTCCTCTTACCTCCCAGCCCTGCCAGGAAACCGGCGTCCTTGCCTTCTGGGCTTTGTCCTGAACTCCCAGGTTCGGGAAAATCACCAGCTCTCAGATCATAACATCACAGAATGGTTTGGGTTAGGAGGGACCTTCAAAGATTATCCAGTCGTTCCCCCCCTGCCATGGGCAGGAGCATCTTTGACTAGACCAGGTCGCTCAAAGCCCCGTCCAACCTGACCTTGAACACTTCCAATGATGGGGCATCCACCACTTCTTTGGGCAACCTGTTCCAGTGTCTCACAATCCTCGTCATAAAAAATTTATTCCTTATGTCCAACCTAAACCCTCTTTCAGTTTAAAACTGTTGTCCCTTGTCCTGTCACTACAGGCAAAATGTCTCTCTCCAACTTTCTTATAAACTCACTCTACATATTGAAATGCCACAATGAGGTCTCCCCGGAGCCTTCTCTTCTCCAGGCTGAACAATCCCAACTCTCTCAGCCTTTCTTCATAGGAGAAGTTAATTAATTTCTGACTAATTTCTGGTAATCTGCTTTGGAAATACTCTTAGAAGGCAGAGGTCCCCACATTCTATGGGATGCGAGCATTTCAGGAACTCCTAGAGAGGGAGGGCTACCAAACACCAGGTGTAAGTCCTCTCCATCATTTTAGGAGCACCAGCTTGCAGTCTCAGTTGGAGTTATTTCACCCCACATTTGGCTCTTGACAGACCTTGTATCAGCTACTTCAGTGGACAGCAGTGGAAATCATGGTCATGTGCAGTGTTACAGAACCAAATCCTTACAGTCTGAAGACTTCAAACAGTATATAATTAGCTCATTATTACCAATATCCCCATTAATACTTTATTACTTAAGGGGCACATTCTGCTGTTGGTTATTTTAGCCTGAAGAAAAGGAACTTATTAGTGCTCCCTCTTCCCAGTAGCGCTTTCCTCCAAAATCATCATTATGTCCCTCCCATTCCCAACAGATTCAGTGTCCCTAAAGCAAATATTTTGACCTGCTGCCTCAACAAACTATTAAATAAACTGCCAAACAACACGGATAAGGGCCAGTCTCTCCCTGCTGATCCTCCCGTGGGGGTGCCAGTAAGAGCTCTCTGCTGTACCCAGCTGGTGATCTCTGGCTGTAGGAGCATGTTCATCTTTAATTCCTCTATGTGAATGTTAAATTTGATTGAAATGAGCCAATTGATTTCTAAGTGACTAATGGGGGACTGATGGTGCAATAAAAAATCCTTATTTGCTCAAGAAAGTACAGAAAAAGACTCCATGACCCTGTCAAATGTGTATCATTAAATTGATCCCCAAATCTGAAAATACATATTTTAATAAAGATCAAATAGAGCTTTTGAATTGTCTTCTGATTTTGAAATTTCTGCCTTGTTCCGAATATATCTAAGTGGAAAGAAAATTTAGGATGTGCAGACTGAACCTGTATTCACATGGAAAAGGGGGTAGGAAAACACTTTTTAATTATCTTTTCCCACTTCATCCAAAGCCTCTCTTGAGGGGAGGGGTGGGACGGAAGAGCTCTGCCTGCTTACTGCAGCAGCTCTCTTTGAATGCTTTTCTTGACAAAGCTGGAAAAGAGCAGGCAAGCAGCCAAAGGCACCAGGCAGAGCTTTTGCTCCCCTTCCATCAAGGGCCTGCTTCTGCGGGGTAGCTCCTGCAGAAACTGGGGTGCATCTGAGGCAGGGAGTCAGGGGGAAGACTGGGGCTGGTGTTTGTCTGCCCGCATCTCAACAGCTGCGATCTGGGTGTCTCCATCTGAGTTATCGTCTGGGCTCCCTTCACAGTCACTGGAGAGAAACGGACACTGTTAGGTGGTGATTCATCTGACCTATTTTAGATGTCTACCTTAAGAGTGGTGAATCATGCCCTAGAAATGCTTCTTGAATATTTGAATAAGGGGCTTTTGTTTTGTCGGTGACTTAGTTTGTTATATGCAAGATTTCTTGCTTTTAAGTAATAGTTTTTAATTGTTTTCATTTTTAATACAGAGTTAATCTTTGCTCAAGACGAGGATGTGCTGATAAGACATCTTACTCTGAGAGCTGGGGTTTCAAAAAATCAGCAGTTTCACTCCTGTGATTTTGTAGTTTGTCTTCTGGAAAGGATGTGTGGAATAGAAACGATGAACTATTAAGACCAAAGAAGACAGAAGCCCAGAGGGGAAAAAGATGAGCAAGTCAGAATCTGAAACAACATAGTCAGGAAACACAGATGATGTGGTTTCTGTAAAAAGCTTGTTTGTTCAGTTAGAGGGGAAGGGAATTTGTGTATGCATAACTGCAGTTTAATTAACTGTAGGAATCACTGTGTATATACAAAAGGCAGATTGATTCATTGGATAGACTATCCAATATCATATTATTATATTGAATATTATATGATATAGGGATATACTATTACAGATTTTATATGTGTGTGTGTGTGTGTCTGTATGCTATTGTAGACTCCAAATCTATGTGCGTAAGGTGGCAGAGGAGCTTGACAGAGAATGGTCTGTGTATGGAAAGTTGAAAGTGATGGAATAGATAATTTTTTTATTACATCCAATCATCCAGCTAGATCTGTGGTTTTTAAAGTTGCATTTCTAACCCTTCAGTATAGCTAAGAAACACTTGAAGATGGGACCTAGCTTCAGAAACGGTCCCCTAATGTAAAGATCTCTGTCTGTAAAAGTTAAGGATGATTTTTTCAGTTGTCTAAATTTTCCCTCTAGACCCCTTCTGCACCAGGACAGCATGGGCAACAGATCAGCAGCTGCTGTATTTTGAATTATGTAGAGATGCTGTGCTATTGCTCCTGCCCCTCTGAAGGTGTCAAGAGGTTGGTGTTGCTTTCTCTGCCCTCTCGCTTTTTTTTTGCCTCTTGCAAGCAAGAAATCAGCACAGCATCATGCAAGGAGCAATGTGGGAAGTGGTTTAATTCGGTGGAACATAGACCTGAGCAGTAATTAATATTCCTGCATAAACATGGTTTTCTCTCAGCCATAGGCCAGGTTTAGAGGTTCTTCATCACAGACATTTTATTCTCTCTGTTGTATTTGCTTTTCCCTCCTGTGGAGCCCTTGTCAAGAGCTACTGATGAGCTGCATTCATTGTTCTTTTTTATACATGTTTGTACGAAAGCTGTATTTTAAAATATATGTCATATAAAATGTGGTTGTATCAAATGTGTTTATAAACTTTACTTATGAAAAGGGTTACAGACTGAGATATAAAAGACATTTCATTGGGCAGCAGACAGAACTTCATTTACAATGGATAAATGCATTGTTGTTACTCAAACGAAGCAGCACGCAAGCTATTCATGGAATGGCATTCATCTTTAATAAATATTTTACATAATACATGCAAGTTATTCATGGAATGGCATTCATTTTTAATACATGTTTTATGAAATGCTGACCACTCAGGACTCCCAGGAATTAAAGATTTGATAACAGCGTGGTCTCTCATATTCTTTTCCTCACTTTTGACCTCAGTGCCATAAAAGCAGTTGCAAGGTTTTTTGCAGTTCCAGACCCCCTGAACATTTCCAGTGTATAGTACATGCAAGCCTATTAATAGATCTTTGCACTTTTTTGTGACCTTTCATAGATTCCTCGGCACTTATTTTAATCCCCCCCCTCAAAAGTCAAAGGCTCATAAATTGAAAATTTTGTGGTGTATTTGTGATGACTTCTATTTTGGGGGGTATGGGATGCTATTTTAAAACATAATGTAATTGGGTCATTGCAGTTACTGGTCCCTTCACTAGTTCAGACATTAAACTTTGGTAAAAGCCTGTTTATGAAGTGGTGGGGCCATTTATGGGCTGCACTGACACTTAGTCTTTGCTGGAGGTAGGTGTGGGGCATAGCAAGCTTTGGCCCGGAGGAGCAGACGATGTTCTGCATACTGAGTCACGGTATTAAATGTGCTTTTTACAATTATTTACAGTGAAATTCACTGTAAGAATGAATCAGGGCATTGGTATTTAATCTGAACTAGAGTTGTGAAATATCAAATGACTCTGCAGGAGTTAGGTTGCTGTGATGACGTGTATCATCCGGGGCTATGTAGCTCTTCGAGGCAAAACATGTCCTTGTGGTTATGCTTTTTCTTGGATTTCTTCTTGCTTATGTAGAAAACCTGTATGTGTAATAATTTGAAAAATTTAAAGGCTTTTTAAATTTTTCAAATAAAATAATTTATTTAAAAATAAATGTCTCAATGTAAATATACATATTTGATTGTAATACATATTACTATAAATATAAATGTATAAATGTTGTAATTAGAAAATAATATAATAGTCCATTCTCAAATGTTTTATTTCTGTCAGAGGAAGGAGTATTCAGAACTGAGTTTTGTGGTGGCTCATTTTACAGTAATGTTATGTGCAACACTTTTTGTTTATACTGCAGGGCAGGGGCGGGAACACTTTCTTCTATTTTTAATTTTGTATCTTAATGATATGGATATTTCACAGTGGTTTCTCTTGAATTTTTCTCAGTTAATTGTACCTAACGCTGTCAAGTCATGAAATATGTGTATTATGGTGGGATGAGACTTTTGCAGCATGAAATGGACCACCAGTATTTAAACTCTGACCTCTAGGTTTGATAAAAATCTTTTTAGATCAGGCGTTACCCACAATGATAATAATATGTAACATACAAAGCTGAGTATTCACTCCTTCCCCTATCAACTTTATAACTACAATGGTTTTAAAATATTTGTTCTTAAGGGTTTCTTGCTTTCAGAAGAAGTCTACATGCAGTTTGCTTGCAAAGGAAAGTGTGAGATTTAGAGCTGAAATGGACATTTATGTGCAAGGGCATTTTTTTCCTATTTGTTTATTATTTGGTTTAGGTAGCATTGCTTTATCTAAATCTTGTATGTGATTTACTAGTCAATGTTAACTACTCAATAATCCTAGTAGGGAAAGTATTGGCAGAGGAATTTAGACTCAGTTCTTCAGCTCAGAATACAATATTATTAAGAATTCACACTGGGTCCCTTTTAAATTAAATTACTTATTATCTTATAGAGCTTCCTAGCCACTTTTCTTCCCCTCTATTTAATTTTGGGGGGGGTTGTTTTGGTTTTTTTACCCCTTGCTGCTTGTCAACCCTGGGTGCAATTCTGAGATCAAAAAAGCCAGTATTTGCACAGCTTTTTGATTTCCTGGGACAAACTCTATAAACATATAAGCAGTGGCTTTGCCCACCGTTTCAGAGATCGGACTTTGTTGCTACAGTCATGATCATAATAAAGGAAAGAAAACAGACCCAAATGCACCATGCAAACTAAGATGGTTTATGGTTGGACTCGATGATCTTAAAGGTCTTTTCCAACCTAAATGATTCTATGATTCTATGACTGGTTAGGGGTGGTGGGATTTTTTTTTTGTTGTGTTTTGTTTTGTTTTGTTTTCCCTCCTTGGTTTTAAAATATCAAACATTCCCCACGCCAGTCCTGCCTTTTTCCATTATCTATTGAAATTGGAGTGGTAATCTAAACCTGGCAGAATGTTAAATTTCCTCTGCCAGGTACTAGATGATGTTCCAGCTGTTGACCTGTGCAATACTGGAAAAGGCCACACGAGGGATATTGCAGGAAGGTTATTGAGAGGCTTCATCAAAAAGCTGTGTGGTGCTGATGGCTGACACTAGGCTGGAAAGAGTCTAGGCAAAAGTCCATATGAAACTCTAGCTAACACGGTAGATTTTAATTTTGTTATATGAGGACTTAATTAGGTCTCCTGTAATAATTCCAGAACGCTGACGGAAGGCTAGAGAATGACCCCACGTAGTCATTAGAAGCCACAAAATACCTGTTTGAGTCAAAAAACCCTACCCAAGGAAGGGAAAACTCTTCATCTACAAGTTATTTCTAAACGACTTCACATGAATGTGGGAAACCACTCATTTGACCCTGGCGATCTCCGAGAAAAGTCACTGGTCTCTAGAGTTTTTCTCTTAGACCAAGAAAATAGGTTCTGCAGGGAAGGCCTCTGCTAGAAGATGACAGACTGTTGGAAACGATGGCAAGCAGAATGCTGCGCACACACCAGCACAGCAAGGAAGAAGGTTGGCTACTGCATATTTCTGGCACCAGCCAACTATTTTTTTTTATTGGAAGAACAGATACAGCCTTAGGCTAGAAAGGTATGTTTTAGGTGTGACTCCTAAGCGTGTTTCTGTTTAAATGGACTTTATTTTAAAATTTTTCAAATTAAAAAATTTTATTTTAAATTGATAGGATAAATCAAGAGTTAAAACAAAACGGGGTTTCATTAGACTCAGTGCATTACCTGGGAAAACAGGCAGGATTCAGCCAGCCAGTTTGCTCCTGGAGATAAACTTGAACCGATGCATCCTCCTCCGTGGCTTTTACAGCACTTGAACATTTCTGGCCCTCCGTGGGGGTGAATGAATGTACTCAATTTCTTTCCTCTGCCCTGAAAGTAATTTTGGGCTGTTTTACCTTTGTCAGTCCAGTCAGCCTGGTTTCTTGGGGACCATTTTCCCCCTCTTTCATTTCAGGATGTGTGACAGGGGCTGTAGCTCCATGTTGCAAATTCTGCAGTTTAAGAGGTTCCCTTTTCCAGTTTCACCCCTTCCCTCAAATCCCCCTGTCACGTACCACAGCTCAATGCCCTCTTCGTGACAGACCTCAATCACCAGTGTAACTGCCCTGTCATAAATAGTTCCCTGTTGAACAACGTGGGGGAAAGAATGGACACAGAACCACAGAATCACAGAATCATCTAGGTTGGAAAAGACCTTGAAGATCATCTAGTCCAGCCGTTAACCTAGCACTGACAGATCCCAACTACACCATATCCCTCAGTGCTATGTCAACCCTACTCTTGAACACCTCCAGGGATGGGGACTCCACCAAATGTGCTGTGGCTCGGAGGTAGGATGGGGTCAGGTAAGGACGGACAGTTTGTAAACTGGCTTGCTGCCAGAGGGATTGCACCACAGCGTTCCACCTTCAGAAACACCAACACGTGAAACAAAAAGACGCCTCATGCTTTCCCTTTAAATCCCATTTTATGCCTGTTAAATCCATAATAAATCACCTAAACAGCAGGCGATCACCTTGGATGCCCTTTCGTCTTGGTGCCTGCAATCAAACCAGCCCACAAACTATTGCCATGCCAGTTTTTTGCTCTGTCTTTGTTCTGGTTTCCCCCATCTATCTGTGACCGATCTTTTAAGATGACATCTCCCTTCTGGTTCTGCCCAGCCAAGCCTCGCAGCAGCCAGCCCCCAGGCAAACAGTAGCATTCTGGCACTCACAGCTACTCCAGTGCCTGCTGCAAGACCACTCTCCCAACAGACCGGCTGTATTTCTAAAGAGATAACATGCCACTATGCCTCATAATTTTCTCATTATCTTCCTGAGAAACTTTTTTCTTGACAGCAGGTAGAATGATGGATTTTTGCACATCCCTTTTTCTGCAGTCTTAAAGTAAATGCTGTAGGAGGTCAGGTGTTTTGCTGAGCCATCATTGCTGTGGCATTTCTTCATTGGCTGACAGCTCCACACGCTATTTGGAGTGGAATCTAGGCAGAAGTCACTGTCACATGAAATCCTTTCTGTACTTGTGCCTTTAGGTGGAGCAAAGTCTTCATCTAACAATATCCCCATCATTCCTTGCTGCAGCAGCAGTTGCTGAGGCACCCTTATAAGAGGAGCATGTCATATACCTCAGTAAATGATTTTAATTGACTAAGCTGATTTTTTATTTCTGGATAAAACTCTAGATTGCTAATTATACTTTCCATTCCATCTTTAAATTAGGTTGTGGAATTGCTAACAGTCTTTTGGTAGTGGTCAGTATTTAGCTCTATAAAGTTAGTATTTATAAAGTTTTCCTGTGTCAACAGGATCTGGCTACTGGAATTCAGGCTTTTTTTGTGGATTTTAATGTAGTACAATTAGATATTACAAAATTAACATATTTGTCCATAGAGTGCAGCTCTGGACATGTGCTTAGGTTCAGGCAGCTCTTTATTCTTCCCTCAACATTTTGCAGTGGAATATCTTCCCTCCTTTTTTCATCCAGTCTCTGCCTCTAAGACTGCAGAGGTCTTTGTCATCTTCATGAGTTTTCTAAGAAAGCCATGAATTGAAACACATGGTCCGTCACATATGCTCTGTCTGACATGTTTTCACTTGAGTCACTCCTTCTCCTGAGGTGTGTATGCTGGAATACCATACTCCAAATGAGACAGATGCTTTAATCTGGACCACATGGCCAACTGTCTCAAACAGAAGCTAACATTCATGCTTAGGAACCAGGCAAAGTATTGCTAAAGGAAGAAGGAAAGTAATTTCAGTTTCTGCTTTAGGCTGAGGCCTTACCTTTGTTTTGGCTCTTATTATGCTTTATTTTTAATTAAACTTGCAGATAGGTCATGTTCTTGAAAACACAGTATTAAGTTAAGCCTCTTGTATGTGTAAGAAATCTATCCTAAACTGTGGTTTTCCCTGGAAAATTACCAGTGCAGCAATCCCTTCCATCGCTCTCTTTCCTCTTTTCCGTGTCCCTGGGATACCCCATCCTGCTGCAGCTCCGCCTGCTCTCCCCTGCTGTCCCCTTGGCCAAGCCTGTGCGAGAAGAGGGACTTGCTCCTCCTGCTTCAGGTGGTTTTCCTTGCCAGGGAGACCCAGATTCTGCCATCTTGGGGTGCTGCCTGCTCTGTGGCTGGGACAGGAGGCTGCAGGGGACAGACATCCAGACACAGGACCTTCCTTTCCGTGATTAAGTCCCCATTTCTAGGTGCTGGAGGATGTACCAGATCTCTGGTTTTAACACGCTGCTCTGAACACAAAGAGAAGATGCTTTTCCTACAGAAGGCAACATAATTCCCCACAAACACAGGAGGAAATCAGCCCTGACTCCCCATCCCTTCCTTTGTGCTGTCTGTCAGAGCACGCCACTGGGGAAGGACAAAATGAAAGAGGAGAGAACATCCCAGCAGCAAAAGGCTCAGGGAAGAAGACAACAAAACCCAAAATCTACCCACGTTTCATCAAACCACTTGTGACAAGAAAAAAAACTTCCAGGTCAGGGCAACAACACATGAGACAAAGCCAAACTGACACAACTCAGTAACAACTTTTCTTTCTTTACCCAATCTGCAAGTGTGTACTAGAGGGAGGAAGGGAGCAGGAAGAGGGGTTGAAGTAGTCAGGGTTACCCTGAGCCCCAGCGTACAAACATGCAAAACCCACTGTTTTGCAGAGCAGAGAAGGTGCCTCTTGGTTTTTGTGCCACAATACTTCGAGCACTTCAGAGCAAGCCACGTGTTGCTCTAAAATGCCAGCAGATCATCTCTAGAGCATTTTCTAAACACATTTTTTACACTTCTAGATATCTGCTCGTGGCTGGTGTCCAAACTACTAAGATGGCAAACTTTGATCTCTGCAGGACTTGACATTTAAGTGCACAGGCTGGCAAAACTACAAGCAGGTAAGCAAGCTATGAGGAACCCTTGCTGCTATACATACCAACAACAGACTTGTTTAGGCTCCCCACATTCAGTTTCCCTTGATTCACTGAGAAAGGTGCAGCTAAACCAGGCACAATGCCATTTTGTCTCTGTGGCACAGACTTGTGAAGTTCCCTAGGCCTTGTTTCTTGCCTAAGGAGTAAGACAGACGGCTGTAGAGAAGTTTAAATAATTGCTGCCAGGCATTTAAAGCAATCATTGATGATTGCGGTTTCCCATTTGGTACTAGTGATGATTAAACTTGTCTAAGCCTCTCCTCCCCTTCCCTCAAACATTTTCTGCTTGTCACACTGACACAGCTATAGTGTGTCTGTACAGTGGATTGGATCAGGAACTGATTCGGCTAAAAATAACCAAGGGTAGAGTGGGGAACTATTACTCTTCAGTCACTGAAACTTTCCAATCTACGTCATGATGCAGTTGCACACACAGCTGCACTGGCACGGTGAGCAGAGCATGGGAGTAAATGACCACAAGGACATGCAGAAGAGGGGATGAGGAACACTCGTTTTGCTTTTGAAAGAAATGCAAGTGGAACCCCAGCTTCAGCGGGATGAGCAGGGTAGTACACACCTGGCAGCTCCACTCCTCAAAGGTACTTAACGAGAGAGGAGCACCGATTCTAGTTGTGTAATGTACGTTTGGAAAAGATCCGTAAGCTGGTCCTCCTCTGGAAATACTCCTTGTGTGTCAAAAAGAAGGTACATTTCTGTTTAATGCCTCTGTTCTGCTTTCTCTTAACTTGCTGCTCCCTCAGGGCTGTTGTTTTATGACAGGATTGCACGGTGGCAATACCAACGTGTAAGGAACTGCTGAGCTCTTTGGATATTTGTTACCACCCGCCCCAGACTGCAATTTTCCCTCGCTTGTGCCAACTCTGCTGTTTGTGGAGCTGTGCTGAGCGCTGGATCAGGGAAGCAATCCAAGTTAAAAATAACCCAGCGGGTGGCTGGGGATGGCAAGAGCCTTAGCCATCCCATGTAATTTGCTGTCACACATCAGGGAAAACTGTTTGCAATTGCAGGAAGTCATGAAAGCCCAGCCTCGGAGATACCTATTTGATACAAGAAATATGAAATTGTCAGCCAGTTGAAGAAGCCTTGTGAATGAAGAGGCAGCAATCCTTTGCCCATGGTCATAAGGGACAAGAGAGCAAACCTTACCGTGCACAGATGCCAGCAGAAAACGTCTTCACACGAGCTTTACTTGAGCTGTTCTTCACATGACAGTTTTGCAACAAAAGCTAGTGGCAGTGTGTGCTATTCAGTTGATGTATGTTGTTTATTCCGTGGATTAGTGAGAAAGTTTTTATGATTTTTAATTTATTATTTTTAATTTTTAAGTTCTGGAAGGGTACTGCACGTAAGGGGCCTGTGCTAATAGAAGAGTATTCTTCACAGACATGAATCTAATAGCTTCGTGTTACAGAGCAAAGTAACAATTTGGGGATGTATTCCAGAAGAACACCCTCTTCTTCTCAGCTCTAGAAAAACAATACCACCGCCGTGATGCACCAGCACCAACCTACATGATCACAGCAGCAGTGACGTGATCTTCACCTACTCATAGGCTTGGAAAGGAGAATCTGTAGTTACACATTCTCTCTTGTGTTCCAAGCCATATCTGGGCTTCTTCTCTCTTTAGTTCATGGATCATGCCTCCTGGGATGAGTATTTTTAAATACCAGTCATTTCCTTTTTCTCCCCCTCCTACTTCTGACTTGGCACTTCACTGCTTCCCTCCCCAGGAATGTCCCTGCTGGGAGCTGGCTGGTTTGAGCACTGATGGCGATGAAGGTGAAGCATCAAGAGTTTCAGAGCCTGAGGAATTTCAGGATCTTCTCAGGTTACATTTCTTGAGAAAGGAATTCACCCTTTCTTCACAGGCATTAGTGGCTCTGTACACATTGAGGTGGATGATGCAGTTGAAACCCACAGTTACATTAACATTAGCAGCTACATCAAATATTAGCCAAATAAAAGCAAGTGCCTGAGGCTTAGGGCAGGATGTGGCTGCCCTAAGGCAAACTCTGAATGCTTTCACACCAACCTCTGTGCTCAGAATAGGCCCGAGACATAACATCACTCTTGACCATGCCAGGTAACCCCTTAGATTTCAAGGGTCCAAGAAGTACCATCATGTTTTGCCAACTTCTTTCACCATTCTAAGAATGTGACGACTTGTGTTCTGTGATTTTAATTCTCTCTCTAGACACAAGGAAAAATGTTTTGTCCCACCCCTCTGCCCCTTGCATTCCCATTGCTGCTTCCTTTCTTCTGATAATTGTTAAAAGATCTTTTTTTTTTTTTTTTATAATAAAGCTGCTTGTGGTTCCTGTTTGACCCTAGGTTCACAAAAAGGTTTGATTAAATGTCAATTAATTGGGAAGATGTCTGCAGTCTCTCTAATGCATACTATATGCAAACTCTGTTTTTCCTGTTTTGCTTGAAGGCATAGAGAGAAATCAAAGGTCAACTGTTAAAGAAATCAGGCAAGAAAAGAAAGCAGTTGCCCAGCAAAGAGGCATCTTCTTAAGCACAACAGCCAGGTGCAGAGCTGTCAAAGCAACTTCTCAGACCCTATCCTAGAAAAGAAGATCTGCTAAGGCTGGGAAAAGGCAGCTCAAATGACATAGGTCTGTCAAAAGCTCTGCCTTCTGTAAAGGCACGTTATATGTGCTCTGGGGTGATTTGGGGCAAGCAAGGAGAGACTGCTCTTTTGTGAGGGGAAACACTGACAGAACAGGGACTGACGCAGAGAAGCCTCCTCTGTGGCTCTGTGCTTAAAGATGGGAAAGCACACCCACCTGAACCATAGCTAGGTAGAGTTCAGCAGTATTTTGGTGAAGGTCAGCTTGAGGTAGAGACGTAGCAGGCAATGGCCCAAAGCAATGTATGACCAGCAGCAGGAGAATTGCAAAAGCTCTGGAAAGCAAGAAAACCAAAAGAAGTCCAGATATGAGGGAGCAACTACTCGGGGTGTCTGGAGAATGGTGACCCTCTCCCAAGCAGCTGTTACCACCTCATCCTCCCAGCAGCCTCAGGAAATCCAACTCCCCAGTGTTTCCTCCTAGCTGTTCATCCCATTTTAATCTCTCCTGCTTATGCTTTCCCTCAAATTGTGGCCTGGTTCAACCATTCACCTTTGTGATGGCAAAATGTCTTGTGCCAGTTTTACTTTGGCTGTGTTGTCCTTCTTAATATTGCCATGCCGTTACCCTTACCCACGCCCAGGGCAGGGAGATAGGCTTGTACAGGCCAGTTGTGCTTGCACTATTACCGGAGAAACCTTTCTGAGGAAGCTTTGTCAGGGGTCAGGCCAGCTGCATTTCCAAGCAGCTTACTTGGTCTGGCCTCCTGAGACTTACTGCGAGTTCTGTGAGTGGATTTGCTTTTTTGGATGAAGGTTCCTTTGGTCAGTTCCTCGAGGCTGTGCAGCCAAGGTTTGCTGTGGCATGGTAGAGTTATTTTGAACTGCCTGTCCATATGGCTGCTCAGACAAGTCTCTTCTAAGCAACGCCAACATTTACACCCAACAGAGCTGTGCTTTGCACAGAGAGTGCCAAAGGGAAGGGTACAGAGGAGTTCACACATCTTGGCACTCTCTGCATCTGCGAGGATGTTTGTGGCCTGCTTTAATCGATGGGTGATTTTACTTACCCCTGGACAGGTTACTGTGCTCTGACCTTGCTGTCCCACCCATCCCAGTGTCTGCCCCAGGCACAGAGTCAGCTATCTGCAGTTACAGATACCTCCATAAAAAGCCTCAGGAAGAAAAAGGAAAATTCTTCCCCTGAGAAGTCTCTGGCTCCTATGCGCTCTGGTTCCTAGGCTCTCCCATCTGTTCACGTGAATGAATGTCCCAAACGGGCCAGGCCTGTGAGAAGAAAACCAGACAGCTGTCCAAGTCCAGCAGGACTGCAAAAACAGTGTTATCAGGTAGATTCATGCATTTCCCATTCAGAAAGCCAGCAAGCACTTGAATGAGAGAGGGGAGGGGACAGTTGAGAGGTACAGCAGCTGATTTACGAGATGTATCAGGTTTGGCATGGAAAAGCTAAAGGCCCTTCAGAGCTTGGGACACAAGGGCAAAGGCAGCAAAGCAGACTACCCCAGCAATGCCTCTTTTGGCCCCTGTGAGCTCCATCTCCTTGAAATATCCTATATTTTCCTTTTTTTTCAGAGATGGGGGTTCTGTTGTTGTGTCTCTGGCTATTCAGAGCAGTGTTGTTGAGGTAAAGAGAAAACAGGGCCACAAAGAAGTTTGCTGTGCATGCAAGGGCAGTTCTGTTTGTTTGATCTATCTCAAAAATTGCTTTAGAGATCACTCTTAAAATATTTCTTAAAATTTATTAAACACGCAAAACACACCTCTTGTTCAAGATCAGAAGAAATCTGTTTTCCCAGTCATAAACAACGAAGCAAAGAGGAATGTAAAAGAAGTTGTATTTCAGTCATCACTATTACATACGCTTTGTCAGTAGGGGACTGGAAAACTGGGTCCCATACAACCCAGGTGACAGAACGGGGGAAGATAATCTCCTCAGAGCAGCTGCAGCTCTGCTAGAACCAGACTTATCTACTAGCAGAATGGTGTGTCACTGCAGAATAAGTCTCTGCCACTTTCCCTCATAAAGGAATGGTGAGCACTGTATGCCATCCTCTGGCTTTTCAGATTCATGCAGAGATGTTAGATGAAAATGAAAACCAATTCTAAGAATACCCTTCACCTCTGGATTCTTAACTGCATTGCACAGCAGCTCTGCTAAGTAACAGTCATCCTTTTGTGAAGGATGACACATGTATTTCCAAATCTGGTCCTGCCAGGGGCCAAAAACTGTGATGCTCAGGTCACTCTGAGGAGAAAGTAAGAAAAAAAGATGGGATAACAAAGAAGACTAGGGTGAAAAATTTTATTTCAGAGATGTCATTCATCCGTTTGCCTATCTTAGGTATTTCTAAAGTGCCATAGTCTCACTGTAGTATCTAAGCACCATTAGCACGACAGGAATTTACAGTATTCTACAGAGTTCCCTCAGCTGGCAGGAGGATCTGGGCACCAGCTGGTGACCATGGGTTTGGGATGGAGTGTGCCAGGGATGGTCTGCCGAAATGATGGTAGCTAATTACCTTTTGCTTTTTTTCCAGTAGTCTCCCACTATGATCCTGAGGGAGGAGACAGCTGGTAGAGAAGCCAGTGAGCTAGCTGCTGTGAAAGTAAACCTTCTGGTTCCTGACTTGTTGCACATGCTCTGTCTTCTGAATTTGGCTCGTGAGTTGGTGCTGCCCACAAAGCAACTAAATCCCTGGAAGAAGAGGAACATACCCTGTCACTTCTGCAACAGCAAAGGAAGGGTGGCGCCCAGATTCTCCTCTCCAGCTAGATGATCACAAACAGTGAAGGGCAGACAGGCTAGGGGAAGTGAATTATTTCAGCCAAGTGACACTGAACAGCGAAAACTAACAGTGGCTGTGGAAAGGAACTCCAGAAATGTGCTTACACTGGTGAGCAATCCAATCCTAGCCGCTAAGACTACTGCACTGGCAATGTGCTGTGAACCCTAAGGCCACTTTGATTTGGCATACAGTTTTAAATAAGTCCATAAAGATCTCAGAAATAAACGCACGTCAATCCTTTTAATTTATAGAGCACTGTTAACTATACACAGCACTTCACAAGGCATGTAGAAAGGAAAAGAAATGCTCTGAGGACTGCTGCGAAGGCATATTCAGGGCCAGCTGGCTTCTCAAACCAGAATCTCGATGTGAGGGTTTCCCTTTGAGTTGAGCTCAGCTATGTGCAGACCTGGGTTTGATTTTATTGATCTGCTACAGCGACTCCGTTCAGATTGCCAATAGAAAAGCTGCATTCACAAGATGCCTTTCCCTGGCAAACAGGGCTTCGCAGCCAGACAGACAGTTTTAGTGCTGTAGATTTCCTTTAGGAAACAAACTGGAATGGGACAGACCCACACAAATCGATCAGTTCTACAGCTGGACCACAAAATAACCTTTCAGTTCAGTTAAAAATGAATCTACCAACTGAGAGCTGTAGTATCCTTTCCGAAAGTCTGCTAGCAAATTAAAATCTTGACGCTTCTGGAACCAATTAGATGACCATTAGTCACATTTCCGAACCACTTTCCAGAAGTGGAACAGAAATCAAGAAGTCATTGGTTTGAAGCTGTTCATTAAAAAAAAAAAAACAAACCCAAACACAAAACTAAAAGCAAAAATGTGCATTTGCAAATGAAGGCTTTGGTTCCTGTGTAAACAAAGCCCACCCCATTTCTGAAAGCTCCTTCTACTTCCCTGAGCAGCTGCACATAAAGGTGCCTTGTTCCTCTAGGAGCTGCAAACAATTTCATGCTCCTCCCACAGCTCCTTTTTATTAAGCTATATGAAAATAACATTTTATCAGCAGTTGAGTGTCAAGAAGTGGCTTGGGGCTTGCAGAAAGGATGCCTGCAATCCCTTGAAGAGCAGCAAGTTCTGTAGAGCAAGCCATTCACAAGCATCCTTGGCCAGCAGCTGCTCAAACCCATGGATCTTCTTGGCATCTTTATTTCCTTCATCTCTTCCCCACCACAGCTCCAGTCCTTTCACCGGCTTCAGTCTGCATTCCTTTTTCTAGAGACCTACTGAAGCCATGGAGCCAGCTGCAGGATTAGTAAGGTACATTGCAAAACCAGAAATCTTTTTTAAGCTCCAGCAGTGCTGGATAAGCACATCAGTCGGTATCGTCACTAAAATGAGCAGCAGCAAAACAGTCTAAAAATATAAAACAATGTAAAGTGTTGCACTGCAATTCATTGTAGTTAAAACCATGGGGGGCGGGGGGGGTTACATCTTACAACTGCCACTGATATGTACCTGTGTAAAACGAGGGGGAGTGACATTTAAAAGTCATTCCTTGCAACCATAGGGGCCACACATTTTTTATAGATATATAAATAAAGCAACTCAATTCCAGATCTTATACACACACACACACACACAAAGTAATCAGTGTAAAACTGAATGTCCTGGTATGAAAATTCAGATGTTTTGGTACAAATCCCATTTTTCCCAGCTTCTTATTGAGAAATGCAAGTATATACAGTATGTTTATCATTCTGAGAAGTACTGATATGGTGTAGTGTCCTACAGCTGCCCCTTTTGACCACTGCCATGGTGTGTGCACGCATGATTGTTCACATATGAGTGTCAAGATACACTTAGTATAAAAGCTAGTTCATATATATGTGAATACATACACAGATGGTATTTACACACACACTGGTCAAAATGGGGCTTGAAAAATACTGGTATGGAATCAGGTCAGTCCTAGTACACCATTGATCTGTCCTATTTTGCAACGCAGCTTACACCAGCCCACCTGAACCGTATCTGTGAATCCGAATTCTGCAGAAGGAGGAGGCTACCAGTACAAACTCACTGGCAACCTCCATACATCCGTCAAGTTGCGTACCATAGTCTTAGCAGCAGCAAGTATAACTCTGATTATTCTTTTTTTTAAGCCTCCAGGTATGATAGTTTTTCTGCATCAGTTACCCACCAGTTCTGAGATCCCAGAACACGTCCCTACGCCGCAGCTCCCTCGTTCCGACCGACCTAGCAGCATTTGCAGGACACCTTTGCAGGCATGCCTTCTTTCTCTGCTTCAGGGTATGCCTACACGTTCCTTTCATAAGCAGACTGAAGTGGTCTTTGCCGGTGCTTCAAGCTGGCCCACAGGCTGTATGCGCATAACACAGTCTCCAGCTTCTCAGCAGGACTTACTTAGCTTTGACCTTCCTGACTGCTGTACAAGACATGGAGCAGGCTTAGACCACAAGCAGGCTGAGCTTCCACAGACCTGTGCAATATCATATAGGTCACAGCATTTCAGCTGCGAGTGGAAAAAAGCCCCTTAAGGACCCCATCTCCCATCTTATTTCCCTCAACACAACCACACGTACACATGTTGCATGACCAAGCAGCTTCTCATCATGTGACCCGGCGCTGCACGATCCCTTCTCAGGCTCTCACAGGGGGGTGGGAGAAAATATCTGTACCTTGGCCACGAGGCAGATGGCATCAAATTCTAGTGCTGGGGAAAGAGGATGACAGGGCCTTGGGATGCCAAACTACCCACCACAACCACTGCTCACTTTCTGTCCATGCCCGAGGTGCACTGGGAAGAGGAGGTGACTGAGAAGGGCAGCGTGGACCAAAGGAATTACTCTGGTCAGCTGCCTATAATCCAGGGGCCCTGGTGTAGTCACACCTGTGTCAACCCCCTTGTCTCTTAGGCACATTTTGGACAGGCCTGGATCAGAAGCTGCACCCTAGATCACCCCCAGGCCACACCTAGTGATGCTGCCTACCACACGTGCACCCGCTGGTGTGAGACTAAGTAGGAGTTGCGACTGAAGCTCTTCCCACAGTGGGAACACTTGAAAGGTTTCTCCCCAGTGTGGGTCCGACGATGACGGATGAGGGTAGAGTTGTCACTGAAGCAGGTCCCACACTCGGCACACTTGTAGGGCTTCTCCCCAGTGTGGGTGCGACGGTGCTGGACAAGGTGCGAGCGCTGGCTGAAGCTTTTCCCGCAGTCAGGGCACAAGTATGGCTTCTCACCTGTGTGGACGCGCCGGTGGATGACGAGCTTCGAGCTCTCGCTGAAGCACTTGTTGCAGTCAGCACACTTGTAGGGCTTCTCGCCCGTGTGGAGCCGCTGGTGGGCAATGAGGTTGGAGCTGTCGCTGAAGCGCTTCCCGCACTGGGGGCACTTGTAAGGTTTCTCGCCCGTGTGAAAGTTGGCGTGGCGGAGCAGGCCCGAGTTCTGGTAGAAGTTCCTCCCGCACTTGGCACAGACATAAGGCCTCTCGCCGGTGTGGTTGCGCTGGTGCTGCACCAGGTGGGTGCTCTGGCTGAAGCTCTTCCCGCAGTCCTTGCACCGGTACGGCCGCTCGCCCGTGTGGACGCGCTGGTGCTGGATGAGGTGGGAGCGGCGGCTGAAGCTCTTGCCGCAGTCGGCACACCCGTACGGCTTCTCCCCGGTGTGGATCCTCTGGTGACGGATCAGGTCGGAGCTGCGGTTGAAGCTCTGCCCGCACTCGATGCAGATGTAGGGCTTCTCTCCCATGAAGGCTCGCTGGGGAACCACCGTCTCTTTACGCTTACGGAAGCCGCAGCGAGAGGTCTTCTCCGGCCCCGTCTCTGGAGAGAGAAGGTCCGGCCTCGGACGGGACGCTCCCTGGTCACAGCCCGGAGGAGATGCTTCCCTCATGAAAAAGTCTGAAATGGCCCCACGGGGTTCGGCTGCCTCTGGCCCATCTGGCTGGAGATCCCCCTCATTTTCACTCATGCTCCCATCACCTGCTGGGACAGAAGGAGGGTCCAGACACAACCACAGAATCAGAGAATCATCAAGGTTGGAAAAGACCTTGAAGATCCTCCAGTCCAACCATTAACCTCACACTGACTGTCTCAACTCCACCAGATCCCTCAGCGCTGGGTCAACCCGACTCTTCAACCCCTCCAGGGATGGGGACTCCACCACCACCCTGGGCAGCCTATTCCAACGCCCAACAACCCCTTCTGCAAAGAAATACTTCCTAAGAGCCAGTCTGACCCTGCCCTGGCGCAAAACCAACGCGTTTAGTCACGGCCCTCAGCCCCTTCTTTCCCCCGCCCAGCCTGGCCACCGCAGCCGCCCCACACGGCCCCCGGCCAGGTGCTGCGTCCTCCCGCCCGCTCCGTCCCGGCTCCGCCGCTTCCAGGGGAGAGGCGAAGGCGTCGGGACCGGCTCCATCCTCCCTCGCTGTCACCCGCCTGCGCGGCCACCCCCGCCGAGGGGGCCGGGCCGGGCCGGGGGAAGGAGCTGCCGGGAGCGGCGGGGCCTGGCGGCGGCACCCGACCGGCCCTCCCGAGCCCCCGCCGCCCTCCCGCGGGGGCAGCACCGGCGGCGGCGACGCTGCGGGAAAACCACCCCGCGCCCCCGCAGCCCGGCGCCCCATCTCCCCCCGCCTCCCCGAGCCGTGCCCGCCTCACCTCGGCACGGCCCCGGCCCGGCCCCGGCGGGGCGGAGGGGGCGCCGGGCGCAGCCCCGGCTGGGCGCGGCGCGGCCAGCGGCCGCGGGGAGGGGCAGTTCCCCCGACCGGGGCCCGCCCCGCCGGCACTTCCTGCGGCTCCCGGGAGGCGGCCGGCCGGCCTCTATGGCTGTAACCCTTGCGGCCCCGGCCCCGCTGCCGCGGCGGGCCGAGCTTCCCCCCCCACCCGGCCGGGCGCGGGGCTGCGGGAGGCCCCGGCGGGCGAGGCCCGGCCGGGCCCGACCGCCGGTGGAGGCACCTCCCCGCCCGCCGCGTCCCCTCCCGAGCCGGGGCGCGCCTCGCAGCCTCTCCCGCTGCCCGAGGGGTGGCCGCCGGCCTCGCCCTGCCCGCGGGCTGCGGGCCCTGCCCCGTGGCCTGGCCCCGTTCGGGGGCTCGGAAGGAAGGAGGAGCGGCTGGAGCGGGCCCCTGGCCCGGCCCCGTGCCCACACCGGGCACAGAGCGCGGTCTGGCCGTAGGGCTGCTGGAAGCTCGGCATCTGCGCTCGCTCGGGGACCACGGGGCAGTAGGAAACGAAAAGGACGGAGATTCCGTCCTGCTGCCCTGCCCTGCCCTGCCAGGCTGGCAGTGCTGCCCCGCAGCCTCCCCTCTGCTGTGCAGCCCTCGCAGGCTTCCTTCCACTGCCACATTTTTCTGCCGCCTCAGTTGTTCTCGTCACCGAACACTCCCCGGTGTGCCTTAGTGTCACAACTGCCTCCGTTTCCTCCCTCACATTTCTTTATTACGGCTCCAGAATAAAGAGAATGCTCTGGGGAGACCTTACTGTGGCCTTTGCATGTATAAAGGGTGCTTATAGCAAAGATTTGTTACCGAGGCCAGTAGTGACAGGACAAGGGACAATAGCTTTAAACTGACAGATTAGATAAAAGGAATAAATTCTTCCCTGTGAGGGTGGTGAGACACTGGCACAGGTTGCCCAGAGAAGCTGTGGCTGCCCCCTCCCTGGAAGGGTTCAAGGCCAGGTTGGACGGGGCTTTGGGCAACCTGGGCTAAGTGGAAGATGCTCCTGCCCATGGCAGGACTAGATGATCATTGAAGGTCCCTTCCAACCCAAATCATTCTACGATTCCCAAATTCCAACACCTGACACGTTCCCAAACTGCTGTATAAATGAGGAACGGTGGCTGTTTTGATGAAAGGAAACTCAGAGTGCATGGGGAAAAAAAAAAAGAGTTTTGGATTTACCAAAAGGTAAGAAAGAAGCCTAGATTTTCATGAGACTTTCAAGCAGTTGAGTGACATCATTTGAAGTATTGAGTCAACCAAGAGGACAGCACACACCTATTTTTGGCTGGGAATGCAAAGGTTTGCAAAACCTGAACTGACACTATGCTTAAATCCTGACATGAATATTCATTAAAAAATTCACTATGATTGTTAAATAATTGGAGTTAAATGCTAGTGTTTTCTGCAGGTATCCAGGAGAAACAAAATACTGTTTTATACTTTGGTGCCCTTGAACAAACTTACCACAACTTTTCTTTCTGACCTGATACGGTGGGAAAACAGTTCTGTTGTCCCCACTGTGCATGCTGAATTGTTTTCTGATTTATTCCCAGTCCCTTTTAAATGGCTCTGTCTGTTCTGCAGACCTCGTACCCAAATGTTGCTTCATTGAGATAAGTGTTGTTGACCATTGCAAGAGAGAAATTAATTTGTGTAACTAAGAAAATGTGTTCCATGAGATGGAAAAACAAGGGGAAGGATCTGTGAACCATACACCCGCAGAGTGCCTGGTATAGTCAGCTGGAGGAGGAGAAAGCCTTTGCTAAAGTCTTTCACAGGGGCTGTGAGGGAGCACGGTTTACAATCTTGAAAAATAAATTTTAAGGAGCAAGTGGTAAATGGGAAAAACATGGTAGCGATTGTGTTCAGCCTGTTCTTTGCAAGCTGGAGATCTGGTACTTGGGACGTATACCTGGAAAATAATCACAGGTAGGGAAGATGGAAGCTGGGATCAAACTGTCGGGCAGCTGTAGGAGTACAGCACAGAGGAAGGTGACGTTAATACATGCCAATGCAAAAGAAGATGCTGATTCTAGGACAGGACAACATCAACCTCACAGAGGGTGGAGGCACAAAGGAAGTGGGTGTGGAAAAGGCAGAGGACCTATAGTTGTTTGGGAATGTGTTTTTTCTGTCGCTCAGAAGTACTTCCATATCTTCGGAGTGGCATGGCTGAAGGAAATGGTAACGAAGCCAGTCATTCCCTGGGTAAGGAGAAGCTGGGAAAGTGGCCACGGATGCATTGCTAAAAGCTTTGGAACGTAATACTCATCAGAATAACAGCAATAAAAGGCTGGAGGATGTCAGCAGGATGGTTTGTTGTGAATAATTTATAGTAGTTTAATTCATACCAAAATAATTTCTAATAAGGATTTTAATCATAGTTTAAATCACCAAGTGAGCAAATTTGAATTAAGTGATGTTAATCACATTCTGCAGGCATCATTTTTAAGGGTTTTCTTCCCTAAAGGAAAGACTGATTCTCATTGTTTGCTGAACATTCAGAAACCTTAAACTAAGGGTAATCTTTTCACAAAATAACCCTTTTTTTTTGTTAGCAAGGAGACTACATATACACACAAGTAGTTCTCTAAGTTAACATGCATTTAATTATTTATTTAAACCACATAAATTTTCAGTGTCATGATTTTGTAAACTGTTGAATTACACGTCCTATTTAGTAAATAATTTGTTTATTCCAGTCTTGACAAAATGTTTGTGGAACTGGACTAGTGGAAAACAAAAAAATAGATTTTCAATTTGTCTTGTAAGTAAAATATGATGAACAGATCTAAGAAATGCTTTATGTTTCAAGTTGGGATATTTATTAAACAAAGCTTAAGAAACTGAGATGATAATTGTAATAAATCTCACACCTAATGATTATTCAGGTTGGAAGGGGAAATGAAGCTTTCTGGCTTTAATATTGTCTAAGCTTGTGGTTGATTTTCTTTAAGGCCTTGGCAACAGGTATACTGTGCTTCAGTTTATTTTTTAATGTAATATAAGCCAAATTATTTTTATAGATTACCGTAAATCTGGACTTTAAAATGGATGGCCATCTTTTCATGTGTAATTTAAATAGATTTAACTGGGGAAAAAAATACACTCAGGCTTTAAAAAAAAAATATTTCCAGTTAAAAAAACAGAACCTCAGAGAAAATATTTGTTAACAGTTTGGCTGACTGCTTGTGCTTTCACGCTGTTCCCTTCCTGACTCTCCCATTTCAAGTGCTCTATGTCCTCTGATATGTTGACAAATAACATGCAGCCTTCTAGTTTCCAAACCGAACTGTCTTGTTTTTAAGGTAAAGTCTTACAGAAGGACTGGGTCACAGACACTGTGATAGCTCCCCAAGTTCTTCCTTCCTCTCCTCCTCCTTTGAAATGCTGTGCAGATTCCTCCGTCTTCCCTTTTAGCAATTCATACCGTGTCATGTGTACTAGTCCGTGGTGGCTTGCCATGGTTCCCATGGTACAATCCATCACAGGTTTATGGCCACCAACTACATTCAGCTGTGGCTCTCCAGGTCTCACAGACTGTGGAGAATAATGGTCTTCAAACCAGTTTCCCTTTTTTGTGTTAATGGAGAATTTCCTTCTGCCCACTGCAGTTCTCCTGGTTGTAATGGAAGGTGTCCTGTTGGTTCCCTGTAGACTTACACGCCTCATCTCCTTTGGGTCTTTGAGGTGAGGTGAGGGTTGAGGCTTTTTCAGCACTCTTTTTATTTTGGCATGGCCCTATCTCTCCAGAGGTATTAGCTGGTTACTGGGACGACTTTTGCCATTGCCTCCAGTTTTGTCCTGGATTTATACCCACCTCTTGCTCTGTGTTGATTTGCTGAAACTGCTGGTTACTGCTGTGCCTATTTCATGGTTATATACAGATGTTGCTCATCTGTGCGTAGCGTTTTGGGTCTGTTGCTGCAGAATGCACCTTAGATGAGAAACCTCTATCCACCTTGTGATATTGGCCTTTAAATCTGTTTGGATTAATCATTACTCTTTAAACAAAACCATGTGTCGGACACATAATTTGTACATCACACAGAGGAGCAGGAACACTTGCTGCTTACCATAAGGTGGAATGAAAAAATGTGTAATTTTAGTCAGCATCATCCCATGCTGTTTGAGATGTGGAGTCTCCCACATGATAATAATCTTGTCGTCTACAATCTTGATGACTGAGAGTCTTTCTTGTGTCTGGGTTTAGTTTTCACATCCAGAGTTTAGCTGATACCATTATGGACAGATGTAGCTAGTAAATGATTGCCAGCTGTGTAGATGTCTTATGTAGCTTAGGATGACATTTTGATGAGATTTTTGATCTCACAGGCAATGAACACTTTGCACTGGATACATTAGGTCATTTTTTTTGTCGGTCCTTGTCCTTTTTCTTGCTCTGCTCCACTCTGCTCCTGGAACACTCCAGTCTTAGACGTGTTATATTCACAATCTTAGACAAGTTACCTCTTCCCTGGGTGGTAAGGAAATATGATTTTTACTAATATCTGCCTGTGAAACAGAGACTAAGGTCTAGTTGCACCAGTCAGCAAATGGGAGACAGTTAAATAGGAGTGGCTCTGGCACTACACAGCTTATGCAAGGTACCACTAGCAGGGCAGGGAAATGAAGCTGGCACTGCAGAGCCTGGAGGGAGCATCCCAAAACACCTCATTTGTGGATACGAATGTTATTATTAGTGTATCAGTCTGTGCCTTTTCTGTGTGTGAGACCTGAAGCATCTATCAATAGTGCTGTAGTCCTGGAGAGCGAGCCCCCGAGCAGCAATGCTGACATTTGCCCATCAGTAGGGACTGCTAAATGCCTCAGCTGATTTCTGATCCAAACTGCGGAGCAGATCCTAATGCAGCTGAGCAGAGGTGGATGCTGTACTGATCGTTCTGTGAGCAGGCCAAATGTGTGTTCAAATGCGTTTGCACCTAACTACTGTAGTGTTGGATTTATGGGCTTCTGTCTTCATTGGAGAACCCGGGACTGAATCCTACTCTCCCTTTTTGTTGAATAAGTAAAGAGAAGGAATGGGTGGTGAAAGTCAGGCTTCGTGTAGTGTCTCTAAATACCTGTTTAGTGCAGGAACTCCCTCTCTCTCTGTATTTTGGTCCCAATTCAGCCAGATGAAACGGATTATTTAGGAATGAGCAAACTTTGGGAAACATTATCTGGAGAAGCAGGCCTTCTTAGGACTTCAGACCTGAAATGGGGATGCATCTGTTGGATTAATGCTAACAGCACAAAGCTATTTTTTAAATATATATATGTGTGTGTCACAACACATCTTTGCAAATAAGTTACATGCTCCAGTATGCAGGTTCAAATGAAGATGTGTCACTACTTCAGGTGAAGGCTTTGCTGGGCCAGACTGTGGCTTCAAGACTGCATTATCACCTACTCCATCTATGATTCTGTCACCTAAGTCATGACATTGGCTACATCAAAATCAGTGGTAGTTTCAAATAATTCTCCTTTCATTCATTTTCTTTAAGCACAAAAGAAGAAGCTCTTTTGCTTACTCTGACTCTAAATCCATTTATTGGCTTCTTAACTGGGAGTCTGTCAAAGGAGTCATTTTCTGGTCTTCACACTCCTTTTACTCATGTAGCTTATAAATGAAATTACACCCTGGTCTCAGGACATACGGGGTAAGCGTGGGATGCGAGTGCATCCCTGATGAGAAGCCGAGGGATTCTAAAGGCTTTAGATTCCCAGGTCCCACTGAGATTTACCTGGGACATGGGACGACATCTAGATTCCTCTAAAGTGTCTGACAATGCTTTCAACATAAGGGAAATCTTACCCGGCTTTTCAGAATTTACCAGTGTTTTCAGAACCCTCTGGCTTTTCAGGTGGGACATTTCAAAATTATCCCATGGCTTCGGCGGGTTTTTATCTGCCAGCCCTGGCAAGACTGAGAGGGATGTCTGCCTGCGTTTGACTGAAACGCAGTTTCCTAGATTGCCCAGGTGGTGGCAGATTTGGAAGATACTAAATCAGCCCTTTCAACCGGTTTTGTGATGGAACGCAATTGTTTCCTACGTGGGTTAAAGATGCCCTCTTCTGAAATTGTTACTCTTTTATACCTCTGAAGCCATTTAAATGGCTTCCATTTAAAATGGAAAATCTCTGCTTTCAAGTATAATTAGTCCTTAATACAAGTGTTATCTGCTGCTATATTTCTTGTTAAATTTCTAATAAATCAAAGTTTAATGACTAGACTTGTTGGGGAGGGTCTTTTTATTAATTTGTCTACTTATTTAAACTAATGAAATGGTACTGATTTACAGAGAGTGTGTGTGGAGTTAACTCCTGCCTCTGTTGTACCACGCAGAAAACCTGCAGATTGTCTGTCTCAAAGTTTCTGGTGGATCAGGACTTGTTCCTAGAAGGAAGAATCTGTCCATTGGTGTTGGGAATGCTCCCTGAGGCTTTTAAATGAGAACCTCCCATGTGGCCACACAATCTCCCAGCCTCACTTCTTGTTTCTTGAAGGCAGATCTTTCATCTTTCTGCATTTTTACCCTCTTCCTGCTACTAAAGTTTATTCAAGCCTGAAGTGTTCTGATATCCTTTATTTATTAGTGTTTCCATAGATTTTAGGGGGGTACCAGCAAATTAAGTGCCACAGGCCTTGGGGAGGGGTTGGGTGGGCAGAGAGGATGACTGTGATTGTTTGACTTCTTGCTTAATATGTGCCAAGGAAATTCTTTGTATTAGTTCTTTCTTCAAACCCAGTAGCTAATCTGTTACTGCTGTAGTAATTGCCTGAGTAACAAATACGGGGTGAATATTTTGAGTATCTCTGGTTTTATGCAGCGTTCCCTGGTTTATGCTTCTGTGGGTTATGTTAGCCATTTCACTCCAGCATCGCCACCAGAGCTTGTGTTCTGCCGATACTCACCATGGCTTTGAAGTCTTTTCCCCAGTCTGTGCTTCCCATGATAGATTCTTCTATCCTGTAAGCGTGGTTTACAGTCGCCAAAACCCAAATCCTTTGCATTTGAGAAATTCACTTCATTATTCTTCCTTGAAAAACAAGAAAATCCTCAAAACAAGGGAGCCTGCCAAACTCCAAAATGCATCTACAATATACGACCAAAACCAAAATGCATGGAGTAAAAATAAATGTGGTAAATCGTGCTTTAATCCTAATCTTAAACTCCTCTGATGCTTTTCCAATTATTCGCACATTACAATTTTTCAAGCAATTTTAAGTAGCGTTCTTGGCATCCCCAGTTATTCAAATAGCCATACTGTGTATAGCCATGCTTGTGTAATTTCTTAGTTTCCTTGGGAATGTGATGAGCCTTTTTTATCCCGGATGATTTTTGAAAACTGGAATTTAGGCCATATTCCATTATAAAATGGTGAAAACGTGCAATAAATCATGCTAGAGTTTATTACATATGAAAGTGCTTTCCATTTGAGGGAATTGTGTTAATGAGACTGTGGACTGCAAGTTGTTTGTGGCAGAAAACACCTTTTTTTTTTTTTTTGTATTTGTACAATACCAAAGTACAGTCATGTCTTGGTCCAGTACAAGGTCACCAGGAAGCTATTGTAATATAAATATAGTACAATAGTAGATCTCCACCTGCTGGGTTTTTTTGTACATTACAGCTAAAATTAGAGAACCACTGAATTTTAAGAGAGGAAAAAATGATTTGGGCCATAACTTCTGCTTCTTCATTTAAGGAAAGAAAGGACTGCAAATAATACTCAAACTGATGAATTTGTTATCCTCTGGTGACCTGACAGATGCCACTGAGATCCCGGGCGCCTGCACATTCCAAATAGCTCTGCACTGCTGAGATGGAAAAGCAACCAGTTTGACTTTTCATCGGGGAAGATGATGAGTTGCAACACAGTTTTGTCTCTGTTCTCTACTTCAGCTCTGTGTAAGCAAAGAGCAAATACACGGGTCTTTCCCTTGCCATTGTTTTAAGCTTTATGTGGGTAGAAATATAACTGTAGGTTACAGCAGGAGAGCCTGTGGTGGTTGTACTTGGAGAATTATTATGGCCATAATTGTTGGCAGGTCACTCTTGGATCGGTTCTCTGGCAGGGCAGTCATGATCTCTACTTACATGCTGGCTGCTTTATTTCTCCCCTAGTAGGTGTTCACCTTTCAGAAAGAAAGAAGGAGGAACTGCAAGGGAAGAAAAGGCTCCTCTGGAGGAAAGAAGGATTGTCAGCAAGATTAATCTTCCTCTGAACCTCTGCCTTGAGAGTAAGGTGAGCTGGCACCTCCTGGGAGAATTCCTTAATTTTTTCACTGAAGATGAGGGGCGTAAGAGATGTGGTAGGAAGGGTGTGGCATTTAACTCTTGTGGCCTTTGCAAGCAAAACCAATGATATTTCATGTTTTAACTTAAGTTTTGGAGTTACATGATTATATTTGACTCTCAGGTATAATTACGAAGAGTTTGTACAGCATCTATTTTTCTAAAAACTGTTTTAACAAAACCGAAATACTTTTTTGGAATATATCAGCATTGACAAACTTCAGCCGTCTTTTGAAAAGGAACAGCCGTCGAAAGCAAACAGAATATTCTGTTATAACGTGCATGTGGAGAATATTTTGTTTCCACATTCGAATGGAAAGATGCAGCCCCCTTGTTCACTGAGCTCTTGATCTGTGTGCCCATGGTATGGAAATGAAGGTCAGGGAAAGAGAGCTGTGGATATCCCTGGATAAAATGGAGAAGCAGAACTGTGAGGCAATTTAAGCCATGGAAAAGGCCAGCTTGTGGAAAAACTGCGAGTGAAGCTCAGTACCCAGAGAACCCGGGCAAGGAAGGAGAAGAGCCACAGAGTCGCTTCTCCTGCCCTTTGCTGCCGCGAGCCTCCAGCATTACATTCGCAGCGCATGCAAGTCTGTGAAACACCACCCATCATCCGGGCATGATTTGGAGGAAGCGTGTGCTGTTGGGGAGGTATGACTAATTCTCGGAGCTCGCAGGAGGGGTGCGGAGCACAGCACCCAGTGCGGGGCCGTGGTGCCTTCCAACACATTTCCTCACCCACAGCTCTGAGGGATCCTGAGGGCTGGGGAGAGGCATGGGGGTGCCCCAGGAGAGGAGCTGCTGGGTGCTTAGTTCCTGAAGCTCCATGTGAAAGCGTGACCACCTCACAGAATCACAGAATCCTCTAGGTTGGAAAAGACCTTGAAGATCATCCAGGCCAACCATGAACCTCACACTGACCGTTCTCAACTCCACCAGATCCCTCAGCGCTGGGTCAACCCGACTCTTCAACCCCTCCAGGGATGGGGACTCGCCCACTGCCCTGGGCAGCCCATTCCAACGCCCAGCAACCCCTTCTGCAAAGAAATACTTCCTAAGAGCCAGTCTGACCCTGCCCTGGCGCAGCGTGAGGCCATTCCCTCTTGTCCTGACGCTTGTTCCTTGGGTCAAGAGACTCATCCCCAGCTCTCTGCACCCTCCTTTCAGGGAGTTGTAGAGGGCCATGAGGTCTCCCCTCAGCCTCCTCTTCTCCAGACTAAACCCCCCCAGTTCCCTCAGCTGCTCCTCATCAGACCTGTGCTCCAGACCCTGCACCAGCTCCATTGCCCTTCTCTGGACACACTCGAGTCATTCAATGGCCTTTTTGGAGTGAGGGGCCCAAAACTGAACCCAGCCCATCCATCCATCTGTCCGTCATTTCTGAGCTCTCGAGTTTCAGGGCCCTCTCTTTGCCACGGTGGCTGCCGCGTGTTCTCCGTTGCGACAGGGCAGGTTTTCCTCTTTGCCTTCCTGGCTTTCGGACCGTGCCAAGCTGCACCCCACCAGGCACCAAAGCCCGTGGAGAAAAGCTCTGCTTTTACCAGGGCAACCCTGCCCAACCTGGACGGGCTGCAGAGCCCCGCTTGTGCTCCTGCCGTGCCGGCGATGAGTTCAACAGTCCCCCCTCACAGGGGAGGGCTGGAGCAACCCAAGGAGCGAACATGGCCAGAGGACAAGGTGATGGACCCGCAGAGTCACCACGGAGCCCTCAGCTCCCACCGTGTTTTGAGGGGGGTGCCGATACCGAAGGGCAAACCCGAGGAGCACCCGGCGCTCAGGCGGCTCCTGGGGCGCCAGCCCCGCTGCGCCGGCCCTTAATCCCGCCTGGGGGGACGGCGGCTCCCGGGGGGGCCCAGCAGGCGCAGGGTGGGCGATCGGCAGCCCTGGCCGGGCGACCAGCGCGGCCCCAAGGCCGGGCAGCGGCCCTGATGGCCTGAGCCCCGGGGCCGGGTCCGCCGCCCCGCGTCTCCCCCACCTCCCCCGGCCTCTCGGCCCCACGCAGGAGGGGTGGGGTGGGGTGGGGTGGGGTGGGGCGCACCGCTGCCCCGGTGCCAGTTGGTGCCTTCCCCTCAGCGGGGAGAGCCGGCGGCAGCCCCGGGGAGGAGCGGAGCCCGCGCCCCGGGCGCAGCAGCCGGCCTGGCAGCCCGCGGGAGGGAAGGTACCGGTACGGGCCCGGGCCCGGGGCAGCTGCCGGGAGGGGGTCGGGCTCACCCCGCGGCCCAAAAGCAGGCCTGGGCCAGGCTGAGGTGCTGCTCGGAGGGTCTGAGAGAGGGGTGGAGCGGCCCTGGAGGGAAGGGGGGAGCTGTGAGCTGGCGGGGCTGTGCTCACGGTTGGGGAGAAGCACGAGGTGTTGAGGCTGAGGGCAGCGGGGCCCTGTGCCAGGAGCCCAGGGAGCCCTCCGAGAGGGCTCGTTGGTGTTACAAGGGCGATTAAGGTTAGATAACGTCGCTTTTTAGCACGCCGGTCGCCCGATTAAGCTCTCCAGCTTGCAAATCACCAAACTTTAGGTCTTCCTAGCAGACTCGTCTCTCTATTTAAGGGTGGTGATCAACAGCTTGCGCAGGTTTGCCCCTTCCAGGCAGCCTGTGGGTACTGCCGAGATGCACCGCAGCTGTGCCAGCCTCCTCCCATCTGGGTGGGAATGGTTTTACACTCTGGGTCTCCTTTCCTCTTCTAGATGGAGCCAGTAGTAGACTCCGTATTGTTTCTTCTCCAGGAGCCTGGGAAAACTGATATTACAGAATATACAGGTGAGATGTAAACTCAGCTTGTTAAATCCCAGAGAGAAGCTTGAGGTTCCACCAAGTGGGGCTGGGGACATAGTGTTCCTTCTTCTCAGCTGGCTGCTCTGGCCTAGGTTTCTTAGGCTGGGGCAGGGTGGTCAGTGGTATTTTGTGCTTCTTTCTGCTGTGGGTTTCTAGCAGCTGTTTTAAAATAATGCAGTTCATTTGGAAAGCCTGTTTTCCAGGCTTTTTCACAGGTGAGGAATATCTGAGAGGGTTGCGCAGCTGCACCTGAAATGTGTGACTCCCCAGCACTAGCTCTGAATGGGAACGGGGGCTTGTTTGGTTCCCATTTCACTGTTAGAGACCTGAGGTCTCTGCATGGGCCTCTGGGAATAATCAGCTGCTTGGTTGTAGAGCGAGGGAGTGACTGCTCCTATCCTTCTGGGAGAAAGCTACTTCTCAGTAGTAATTCCTTAATGTAAGAGATGAGCCTCCTCCCTCTGTAGGTTTTCTTTTTTGTTTTATCTCTGTTATTTAGATCTTGGCAGTTGTGGCCATGTAAACAGAGTGCATTCTGTCCCTTCAAGGGCACATTACTTGATAATTCGTTTGTGTTACAGACATAATACTGAAATTGCACTGCAGAGTTTTACCTTGAATGTAGAAAGCCTGTTTTTTTTTGTTAGTGGAATAATCAAACTTGATGTGTTAAATGGAAGTATATGTAGTGTAAGTAACTGAATATTTTAATGCTAGATCAGAGATGCTAATGGCTAAGTTCTCTATTTGAATTAATAGTAAACATTTTAAGATGCTTGCAAAAATCAAGCTTGGATAAGTGCACATCAGGTGATACTTATAATTCCGTTGATATTGAACTGATGTAAATATAAAATTTAGTCAGCAGAGTAAGATAATCAAAGCTTACTGCGGGGTGCATGATCATACGTACTCCTTTGTGAAAAGCACAGGTTGCATTCTGTAGGAGAGAAAGGGCTGTGTTTGAATGTTTCCTGTGAGCGTCCTTGGAATGCGATTTATTTAGCTTGTCACTACAAGAAAAGTAGGTGTCATGCTAGTAGGTATGAAAGGGATAGTAATGGTTAATTAGCAATTAGTTTTTGGCAATTTTTAATCAATATTTAACTCCTTTTGACTTCTGATGCATGAATATACAGTATTACTATAATAATTACAACTGTTCTTGTGTTATTTAGGGAAAAAACCTGATGTGCTGACCTGTAAAAGAAGTAATTTAAAAATTTTCACTACATATTAACTAATACAAGTGAGAAACAACCTAAACCTCCCTGTTGATTTTTGCCTAATGAAGGTTAAGGGGACTTTTTTTTTGTGTTAAACCATCCCCACCCAAACAGCTTTAAACCAGAGTTTTAATACTAATTCAGCAGGCTGGAAGGCTTTTGAGCAAAGTCTGTAGGAACAAATAGCTAAAAGTAGATGTTTGTGATGGGTAAGATGTTTCAGCATGTTCCTTCTTCCTTCATTTCGCCAGTCTTCCTTTGCCATTCCCTGAGGGGAGAAAGAACAAGGAAATGGGGAGGGGAAGGAAAAGAAGAGGTAGGTTTCTTACCTCTCTATTCTTTCCAGTGTCACTTTTTCTTTTACTTGTCTTTTTGTCTCTATCATTTATTTCCCTTCCTCTTTGGAAAAGGGGAATCTGGTGCAAGTTGATGCTAGGCCTGAGAAATTCAGTTCCTTTGCAAGGAGCAGTTTAACCTGTTTTGGGGAAGGAGGAATGGCAGCTTGCTCTCTTACTCCATCAGGGGTCTGCGTTTTGAGTGACAACGAGGAAGAGAGAGGCATCCCTGAAGGTCTTAAGGAAGATGCACTGCCTCAGGTACCTGAAGCTCGCAGCCCAGACCGGGGTGCAGCCAGTCTCCAAAAGCAGCAGAGGGGAGCTTATAATAAGCCCCCACACAAAAAAAGAGGCTCCAGAAAACTCGCCCTCATCGCAGATGACCAGAAAGTGCACACAGAAGAGAAACCCTGCAAGTGTACAGAATGCGGGAAGGGCTTCAAGGGGCGCTCCAGGCTCCTGAACCACCTGCAAACCCACACGAGAGCAAATACGTTTGAGTGTGTTGAATGTGGGAAGAGCTTTAGCAGGAAGGCCAACCTGGTGGTGCATCAGAGAATCCATACAGGGGAGAGGCCGTACAAGTGCAAGGAATGTGAGAAAACCTTTAGCCGCACCTCAAACCTTATCGCTCACCGCAAAACCCATGCGAAAAAGAAAGCCTTTTCCTGCACTACCTGCAGGAAAAGCTTCAGTGGAAGCGCAGCTCTCTTCCAACATCAGAGAGTCCACATCGATGAGAAGCCCTATAGGTGTACCGAGTGTGGAAATAGCTTCCGTCTGTGCTCAAACTTCATCAAACATCAACGGATTCATTTGAGAGAGACATCCAGTGAACACACAGCAGGTAACTGAATGAAAATCTGTTGGGTTTTATTTCAAGCTGTACAGATTCGCAGGGGGTGTATTAGATACTGTGGTTTCCATTTGTTCCTAAACACTTCCCCCTCCTTGCTGTGGATATGAGTGTGTTTTGTTTGTTTGTTTTTCCCCTTCCTATGTAATATATTTATCTCTGTCATTTGAAGAAGTGTCTTGAAAATGCCGAAGTTGAAATAGACTTTGCCATGAAGGCTGCCTGGGACCTTACACTCTCTGCAAAGTTCTCAGATCCCGCTAATTATTTCTTCATAGTTTTCCCTGATGTCTAGCCCTAGATCTTCAGAAGTGCTTAGCCAACAAAATCCTGAATTTAGGGAAGTGGAAGGGATTTAGACTGTGCATCAGGGCCTTGGTAATCTCTAGCAGCTAATTTTTGTTACATGTGGATATTAAATGAGCAGCTTTTTGCTGTCTGTAGTGGGAGGTCTCTCCTGGCCATCCCTCTGTAATACTCTGGGCACAGCATAAGCTGTCAGACAAGCTGATCGTTTAAAGTAGGGAGTTTTCTGGATTTCGCAATATCCCATGTTCTAGTAATGACCAGAAACTCTGGGATAAAAACTGTCATTGTGGTTTTTTTCTGTTGTTGTACCTTTACATGGGCAGGCCCTTTATACTTGATCAAAAATGTTTTTAATTTTTAAACTTGGGTCTTGCCCATAGAATTGTTCTGGGTGTTGGTCTTGGCCTCCAGATCATGTAACAGCAGGGCAATTAAGACATGATGCCATATGAGAAGAGGTTTTCTGTGTGTGAGGTTCTTCCATTAAATAGTTTTATTTTGGTTTTCCTCCTGAAAAAAATTTCTGAGCAGGAGAGCCTTTTGTCTTAACAGTGGGAATGATAATGAAGTTATAATGAATAATAATGAGGTTATAATGAAATGTCAGAACTGAATTCCTAAGGTAGGGTTTGAACCACTCAGTCCACAGATACAGAGGTGGCCTAGTAACTCTGCTAATGAGCCCTAAAGATGAGACTCTGCACTCTTAATGCTATTTTTTTTTCCTTGAGGGCTTTTAATAGGTTTTTTTTAGATGTAAGAGTTTATAATTCATAAGAAAAAAAAAAAGTCTCATTTTTACCCTGGCAGTTGGCTGATAGTTAATGTCAGATCAGCCTAATGCTATACCTGCCTCAAAAGAAAGTGTGCAAACTTATTCTGGAGGTTTTTTTTCAAACTTATTAGCTACTGCATCATTGTAATTGAAGCTCCATAATAAAATTGTTTTTATGATCAAACATATGCCACATTGGCCTTGCAGTGTGTGGATTAGGAATGAAACTTGATTTCTGTATCTGATATGATCTCAAGAGGTTTACATATTCATAACTGAAGTACATTTTTACTAAATCTCAGCTGTACTATTGCTTAACAGCTCCCTTGCTCCAGCTTTGCTTCCACCTCACCCCCCCCCCTCACCCCCCCCCCCAAAAAAAGGTATGGGGGAAGCAAGAGGAGGGGGCTATTTCTGCCTAGCCTTTGTTCTGGTTTGGCTTAGTTTGGGCCGACATGTGACTTGAATGAAGTTTTAAGTTTAAAATGTGGGTGAGAGGAAGGGTTGTTGCTGAGCTGCCTTTTCCTTGTGTGAAAGCATATTTAAAATGCCCACCTAGCAATTGGTGATAAAGTGGGCTCTTGACTTACACTGTCTTTCTTTTAGATGCAAACCATTCTGAATTCACCTCTCTGCATCATAAAGAGCAGCAAAGGTGTGCTGCAGAGAAACGTGAGACCGATCACTTGAATCTTGTTCTTGAAGAGTGTAAGTATAAAAAGGCTTCTAAATTGCCATGCGAACCAAGTATTTTTACACAGCAAGCATTAACATTCCCTTCTCTTTGTGCAGTGAAGAAAATGAGGGAAAACATGGATATGCTGCTTCTGAATCAGCAAAGTCAGCTGCAGGTCCTGCAAGAAATTCAGAAACAACTGAATATACTCCTCCCAGGCAATGATCTCATTAATTCAAACGTCTATAGTTTAGGACTTCTGCTAGGACGGCAGGCAGCTGCAGCGGCTTCTCTTTCTTTTCCCCTTCTTAATCCCAGCAGTCTCCTCTCTGAAAATACCAGTCTCCTGTCCCAGTCGTCTGCTCCTGGAGCTCTACCTACCGCTCAGCTCCCAGTCTCTCAATATCCTTCACCTTCTACAACTTGATCAGCTTTGTGCTGTGAATGTATCCAACGTAAACAAACGTGACTCCTGTTTTGTACTGTTTTTTCACTCAAACGTGTGATCTCGATGTTGTAACGTTGAAATTGTAGTAGCCACGAAGATGCTGACTCTAGACTTAGAAAGATACATGCTTCGGATGCTTCAGCAAACAGCAGTTGATCAAATCCACTGCCCATTCATTCCTTGCAGCACGCAGATGTTTTGTAATGTATTTTGTCAAGGCAGCTCAAGAGATCTTTATCACCACGGTGTAGTTAAGTGCAGCATCTATATATAAGATAACGCATAAAACTTAAGCATATTTTTCTACCTGATATGTCTGTAATATCTACTTGGGCAACCAGTCCTCTCCTAATGAGCTGAAGCTAATGATAAAATCATCAGGGATAATTTAAGCAATTCCTGTTAAGTCTGATTTGTATAGAGGTAAGCAACGTGCTTATGTAAAGATGTTCAATTTAACTGCACCTCTATTCCCAGCATTCATTTGCAAAAGCTTCCTTCATTCAGGAAGGCTTTAAATTAGGTGACTGTAGCTGATTCTTAGGTCAGCATCACTACTAAAACTACAAAAAATGTTTTCTGTTTTTTGTTTAAAACAAACAACTCCTTTTTCACCCTACACCCCTGCCCCCCAGTGAAATACCACCATTCAGGTCTACTTTGCTTAATAAGAGTTACGAAGAGTTTGTGAAGAAAAGCTGAACTGGTTTATAGGACTCTTGTTTTTTTTGTTTAAAGGTAAACTCACTTAAGTCTGTTTTTTAGATACCCTGTTATATCCTATTTGGATTATTACATGTTGTTGACTGTTACGTATTAGTTCATTGGGGGTAGGACTGGGGTAGATAATTACTCTGTGGGGAGGAACACTGAGCAGCTCAGGTGCACCATCTTGCGAAGTCTTGAGGGGAGGGAAAATTAATTTTATTTTTCCCCCTGTTCCTGCAGAACTCTGACATGGGATCTTTTAAAGCTAGTAAATGCAGAGTTTTAAGAAGTGTTAATTCCTTCTACCTCCTTGTTTGTATCAGTGACACAGGCTAGTAGCAGTGTCAGAGCCTTTGAGTTTCACAAGTGCAAAAAATCCAGCTGTGATTTACCTTTGAAGGGCTGCTGGGATAAAGAAACTTTGGGGCTTGTACCAGTGCTAAACAGTCTTTCTCTTGAACTGATGTTGTGTTTGTGGGTTGTTTGGTTTTGTGAGGTTTTATGATGTCTTGTTAAAAGGATGCACTGTTAGTAATTAATAAAATATGATGTAGATTTTAAGAATGGGAAACGCTACTTCCCTTAACAAGTTGTCTTGTTGGTGACAGTGCAATGATGTCAGATTCTGGTCCAAAGGTAAAACTCTGTGGGTCAGGGATGACTCTTTATGTGCATGTGAATACAGACTGTGAAAATCACACACTGGTTCTTACTATGTAGGATTTTGTATTAGTCTTAAGTCAGTGGGATATTCATTTAAGCCAAACTGGGAGACTTTAAAGGGTATTCCTTCAATGTGAACTTGTACTGAAATGTTTGGGGTTTGTTTTCCATCGGCTGAGTGTGTCAGAGTCATGTGGCTCTAGACTTAGGAGCTCCAATAAGAGTTGCTAACATTCTAAGGAAACTCTGGGGTACTGTTCATAATTTCTTGGATGTTTAATTTCATTTTGTTTAGAAGCAGAATCCTTTCTTCAAAGCAACGGTTAAACTTTGTATTTTAATGTTTCTTTTAATATGTTCAGTATTAAAATGTTGCATTTTTGTTAGAAATAAATCTTTGAGCTTCTGTTCTTTATAAAAGAGTACCAGTGCTTACACTTTGGTACCTGAACTGGAGTTCAGTTACTCTAATGTTAGTGCTTTCCCTGTCTCCTTCTGCTTTTCTCCCTCTTTTCTCTTCCCCTTTCCCTGCATCTAGGCATGCCCTTACATTTCTGCCTCTGGAAGCTCCCGAAAAAGAAAACACAGCTAAGTCTGCTACTTCTGCAACTTAGACCAGGTAGGAGGAATCTCTTATTTGAGGGCTTAGATAGGATTTTTGCCTGTCAGGAGGGAGTTTCGTAGCTGGCAGGCTCAGGAGCAGTTTGTAGCAAGCCTAAGGTGAGCTACCTCCTTTTGCATTGGTGTTCTCTAAAGTGTTTGTTGGGTCCCATCTGAACTTGAGGATAAAGTCCTGAAACAGCTCTGAACTACAGGTGTGCTGGGGACTGGAGGAAGTATTGATACAGAGGAGCACAAGAAACCATCATACTTCCTATTTTTGGGTTACCTCTCTCTCCTCCTGTGTAGGTGAGAGTGGAAGCCAGAAGTCTTTCTCCTTCAATCCTCCCAAGCACTGAAGTGGTTCTGAAAAGCACCTCTGATGTTTAAAAATATGGGGTGGGGCTTGGGGGCTTCTTGCCCATGTTGGGAGGTATCTAGAATGCTTCTTGCCTCCTTTTCTTCCTTGCAGTACTCTGGCAATGGTGTAGAAGGGTGTGTGGGGCAATATTTGATAACTTGAGATCTCCAGGGATACTGGAGTGCTTTGCATTGTCCTGGAATATGTAAGAGGATGCCACAGGATGCTCTCCTGGTGAACTTCGAGTCTGTGCTCTGTGCAGGTGTTTGGTGTTGGGGACTGGACAGTGCAGACAAGTGGAAGGTCATCTGGAGGAGATGCAAGCTTCTCTGACAGCTGTCAGGTCCTAGGATTGGAGATTTAGTATCTTAAATCATGTTCGTCTGCTCTAAGGCATGTTTAAAAAAAAATAAAATCAAGTATCTGTATGCAAGGAGAGGGCTGGAATTCATTCCGTGCTCAAAATGTTGAAGTTCTGCAGGCAGGAGAACACAGGCCTTTTTACAGTCTGATTTCTGAAGGAAAAGTCTATTAAAACATCCTGGTTTTAGCCATGTGAAGGAAGTGGGAGGCTAACCTCATGTTTATCTTATTTCCATTCCATTTTAAGTTACAGTAGCTCAGGAGCTTGGCACCAGTGAGAAACATATTTGTAAATACAAGTGCTCTCACTGCTCTAGCACTGTTCTGACAAACTGTAAACAGCTTCCTCAAGGCCTGGTAGAGGTGGAGACTTGATATTTTCCTCCACCTTAATCTTCTGTAAGTGACTTGTGTGACTCTGATCAGATCTTACTGCTTCAGTCCTGCAATGATTTTTTTCATCTTTCCTTAAGCTTTTTTCTTTTTCTTTTGTAAAAAATATCTGGTAGTCACATGACATCAAGCAATAAATGAGTACAAATCAAAATTCAGTGCCTAGAAGGGTACAGTGCTGTTTCCAGTAAAGCACCAGAGCAGAGCTGCCACTGGCAGTGTGAATACTGTTGTTGGTGCAGTAGAGAGCAGTACCTAGCTGACCTAAATGTGTATCTGGCCCTGTTTTGTGCAGGAAAGTATAAAATAGGTAGAGGAGTGTCAAGAAGAATGAGAGACTGTGGGTAGGGCCGTAACAGATGCAGAGATATAAGGACAAGAAAAGTACCAAATACTGATACTTTTAAAAAAATCCAGCTAATTACAGGAAAGTGTCTTTCTATTCATCTGGTCATCTGGCAGCTTTCTTCGCTGCAGGACAGCTCAAGAACAATCTCTGCTCTCTGATGCTTATTCTGGACAACTTTGGCACTATTGTTGGCATTTCCTTTATTAAGTCCCATTTGTAGAGTACTAGTAAGGTATTAATACTTCAATCCCATATCACTTTCCCTACCAGCAAGTGGACTTGCCAGCAATCTTAGCATGTTGTCCTCCTCCAGACTGCTTGGAAGTTGCAGTCTTGGGTAAGTAAAGGTGACAGCAAGATCCTCAAACGTGCTAGGTTTTCTCTAGATGCAGAGTTATCTAACAAGGGAAAAAAAAGTAGTAGGTTTAGCCCAAATTGTAAGAGTTTTCTGTGATGGATATTAAGATTTTTTTCTCCACAATTTATTAATGGCACTCTCACTGATTTCATTCCTATAATCTGTTATTAAGAGCTGTGGATAACTTTCACCAGCATTATATAATCCCTTGGTAAATTATCTGGAAATCAGAAATAATGTTAACACTAACCTCACATTATTTCATGTCTACATTTTATTTGTGTTGTTCAGACTGGATATTTTTCACCATACTTAGTGTCATGCTCAGTAATAGTTTTCTGATGAAAGCAAATGTTTTAGATTTTTGTGTCATCTGAAGAAGACGGCTTTTTAGTCCACGTGAACTTGGATGTGAATCCCATCTCCAAGAAAGATGTGCCAAAGTAGGTATTGGATAATCTTGAGGGCTGCCTTCAGTCTTATTTTGTCTAAGATTCGCTGAGAACTGCAACACCTTTTTCTTCAGCAGTGTCTGTCTTTAGGGGTTCTTAGGGGGGTTTTGCTGCTGTCCTTTGTTTTGTTTTTTCTTGAGTTACAAGACTTGATTTCACCTTTATGAATGGCATGCAGGATATGCATAAAAACTCAACTAAATTGGGCAAAATCTTACCAGCATTAAAGTATTGTAGGAGGAAGGTGATGCCTGTCTTATGTTATTATGGAATTTATTCTTTATACATAGTCTAGCTAGGTGTTACAGTGCTTTACTGCTGTTCCTACTACAACAAAACTAGCAACTGGTTTGCCCCCTTTTTCTAAACTCTACAATTACTTGATAAAAATAGTAGCTCTTGTTTGGAAGAGAAAGGCATTCACTATGGGTTTGTAAAAAATCATGACGAAGCAAATCTGGGAAAATGTGTGTGTGTTCATTGTGTGCACAACAAGGCAAAGAAAGGAAGTGAGGGAAGAAATAGGAGAAGGCAGCATAGGAAGAGGAGCCTCAAGAAGCCTCAGCTGTATTGGGAGAAACAGAAGAGGAGATGTACTTGCATTCAGACAGCTGAAGAAGGAAAATATAATGACTATAAAATACTTGGGGTCCTACCAGTCCTCCCACAGTTCACTTGCCCCTTGTGTCCTTCCCCCATGGCATTGCAGCCTGGCTGGTAGCCCACAGGTCCCTCTTCCTACGTTGGGGCTGGCTTGGAAACAGGCTTCAGTGGGCAAAGCTCTTGATTATGAGAACAGGATCAGCTGGGAACAGAAATCATCTGTGTGGGTGCTGAGCTCTGTGGTTTAACCCTGTCTCAGCCTGGGTATTAAAAATCATGCAGAAAACACTTGCAGTGCAGGATGAGTAATCCCAGCTTTCAGCGTTGAAAATCGCATCCTTTCTTCCTC